>NC_083455.1:0-675751 GCF_023558535.2 Drosophila nasuta | reverse complement strand
ATTGGATAAGGGAGTGAAATAAACTCCGCAATTCGATTTTGTTATGAGATAATTTAATCGTTTGATATCACTCATCATCATACTATTCTTAAACACTTACAAATGAAATATTCTACTTATCTGAAATTATTATTATTATTCATATAACTTCGGTAACAAGGATCTCTTTTAACTTCATTAGACCAGGTATCTGCATTATTTTATGTTGAATTATATAAGCTCTAAAAAAATGCATGTATGTTGGGTGTTGGTATTTGAAACGGAACCGTCCTGTTTGCAACGTGTTATATTTCCGGTGAAAGCGTGGTAAAAAAAAATGTGCAGTAAGAATGCAGAGTAAACAGCCAAAGAGTGAGAAACGAGGTAAAGAAGAAAACCAGAGCCAATACACTATACACGTAAGAAATAAGCTAGAAAAAGTAGTTGGGAACGAAAACAAGACTCTAGGGCAGACCTAACTTGCTTATGAAGATTTATGAAATGTTGTTTTTATATTACCAGCCCCAGACAACAACAACAGCAACCTACGACAACACTCTATGTTGCAAGAACAATAAAAAGGAAACCACCCATCAAATACGTGAGAATTGAGCAAATTTCATGCGGCGAAGTCTTCCGCTTTTACCCTCTACCTAAAAATTGTTGTTAAGGAGTATGCTGAACGAACAGACAACAATTACGTATTTGACATTAAAAATATTGCTTATAAATAAATCTTAACCACAACATTCAGAAATCGTCTTCAAATGCACATGATTATTTCAATATTAAATAAATCTTATAATTACTTTGTTCATCCAATTACAACGAAACATTAATTATTATGGGCTGTAGTTCATGTTAAAAGTATAAAAATTACTGACTAGTCTTAAACTTATGTTGTTATCTGTATTTTCTGATTGGCATGTGTCGAAGGTTCCATTTCCGCAATGTAATACAAACTGGATCTGTAACCTACACAAACAAATGCTTTCTGGGACCTGGGACAAGTGCTTTCGCTGTAAAAATGGAACAAAATTGCTGACGATTTTTAGAAAGAACTAGAAACTAGCCTACAAGTTAGTTATACTATCCGTATAAGTCTGATTTTTAGATATATTACCAGATTTTGACTTGAAAAAATAAATAGCAGTTTAATACAAATGCGACACATCAAGCTGTGAATCTTAGAGACTATATTTAAAATTAGCAATTTGCCAAACATTGTTTATAAACATTAAACTTAAACTAAAGTTGACAAAAATGTATTCCAAAAATGTGCAATCATTGTTCATAAAATCAAATGAGCAATATGAATAGTGAAAAGAAAATAGTGTGTAAGCGAGTCAGAACTGATGAAGCTTTCTAACGACGCATCGAATGGCGTGATCGAAAGCTCTGTGTGAGAGCTTTTGCATTGTGCAGTTTCTTTTCAGTAGATTCCTTAACCATGGAAGATTACAAAATTTTAGATAAGTTGTTAATTAAGAATTATTTTGCCTTTTTTGTATGGATCTTGGTTGTATGAATTGCGAACACTTTTCAAAGAGTTTCAAGATGCCAAAGTTTTAGCCAGAACGGTTAAAAAACATAGTGAAAAATTTAAGTGGCATAGAACATGGTATATATACATATATAATGACAAAGTGTCGCCGATTTTTAGTCTTGCTAGGTTTTTAGATTGAAGTCATTTACGTGTTTGATGTTTAACTTTTAGCTGTTTTAAGCTTTACTTTATCGATGCCTTTAATAAATCAAATGCAATGCCTTTATCGCCAAGCAGTTGAAGTGAAGCTGCCATCTCAACATCGCAGCATTAGCTTTAGCTTTGCCTTTGTCTCTGTCTTTGCCTTCAACTGGCTGAAACTCAAGTACAACTCATTGTGCCGCTGTGAATTGAAGTTCTCATTGGTTCAGGGGTGGCTCCACGGCTCTATACATACATACATACATACATATATCCAACTATGGAGGGGCGACACTTGAGGGTGTGCGATAAGGAAGTGCAATTGTAGGGCTGTCGGCAGCTAACAACAATGGGCTGGTGCACTTTGCCGTTTAGACCCAGCACTCAAGTGCATTGGCTTGCCATTTTTCTTGCCATGCGAATAGATTGCCTTGAAGCCTTTTCTTCACAAGTGTTTCTAGTGGCAATTTCCATTGTTGCGCTTGTCTCACATCGCGACTGTGCAACGTATAAAGAATTAGCTCAGAGGAACACTCTATCAAAATGACAGACTGCCTCATCCACTCACACTCATAGTTACACAGGCACTCACTCTTTCAATCAACTCACTCAAAGTTGTCATAAATCTTTCCTCAACGCCACTTTATTAATTCACGATTACAGCGAAGAGCTGAGAGCCGATTGCAATTAACTGCCAACTAAGGGTTGTGATGCCCTCCACACTTGACACAATGAAACGTAAATCATTTTAAATTGCATTTTAAGCATTTGTAAATAGCCCACCTAGCTATTTCAATAATATTCTCTCATACCAAGTGTCAATTTACTCATCTGTAAATTTAGCAATACCATTAGAGATCCCTCCAATGAACACAGGTTAAAAATGATTCTTGTGTACTTTAGAAAAGTTCTAAAAATGTAAATATAAATGACATGCAATAAACGTTGTTAGCAAAAGCTTGAACACAAATTGAATTTGATAATTGTTAAAGAAAACTTAGAAAGTATACAGAGAGAAAAAATTCAGATTGAAAAGTAAATTGCAAATCTTAATTTAAGAACTTTTCGATCTTTAAAATATCTTGAACAAAGATTGCGTTCTTCAATCATTGTTTTGAGAATAAAAAATCTTTATTTAAGATCGAAAAGCTCTTAAATTCAAGAATTTTGTTATTTTTTCTTAAAAGAAGAAGTTTAAATCTTGGAAGTGCGAATGTTGCAATTGCTGTCAGCTCTGTAAGTAGAGATTCTGGGTTCTGGTCCTGGGCATAAACTCGAGTCGGATCGTATATTAATGGGTAAGTGCCGTAATTGTAACTAATATAAGAAAACAGTTTGACAACATATAAATAAATATAAATAGTGAATAGCGCACAACTAAATTTTAGAATCTTGATTTAAGTTTTGGCTTTCTTAGTTCAGTTTTACAATATTTCCATTCTAGAAACAAGATTATTATCTTGAATTGGGCAACATAGAAAATGCATATGAAGAAATTTGATCTTGATTTAGGAATTGACCTTTTTGGTTTAATTTTAGCATCACAAAATCTTGAATACAGCACGTATTTTTCTCTGTGGACAAGGTAAGGTAAAAGTTATGTCATCTAATGGAAATACATTTTAAAATACCAAATAGCTTTTTAGTTTTCATACCCGCTACCCATAGGGTATTATAACTTTGTGCTGGCATGAAATGTATGTAGCTTTCCTACTTCTTCTAGCTTTCTTTGTGTAATTCTAAAACTTAGATATACTGATAATGAAATAAAAAGTGAAAGATAAAAGTTTTCTTGAATAATCACAATCAACTTATACAATCAACAATACAATCAACTTAATTTAGAAATTTGATCAAATAAAAAGATGTTCAAAAATCAAGAATAAATCGTTCATTAAGATTGAATGATCTCCTAATCCTAATGTTTTTTAATCGTTACGTTGGAGAAAAACATCAATATGCCAAAGAGCACTAAATCATTTCTTAAATTTTTATTCCCAATACCAATATAGAAGAAAGGGTTTATAACTTTATTATGTCTGACTCTATTAAGTATATATATTCTTGATCAGCGCCAACAGCCGAAACGAAATAGCCATGTTTGTCTGTCTGTTCGTCTGTCCGTATGAATACCTAGAAATAGATACATATATAGTTTTTTTATTGACAGCATTTATTATTTGTGCAGATCAAGTTTGATTTAAATTGTTGCCACGGCCACTTCCGTTACCACAAATCGAACAAATATAATAGCAAGTGTAATTTTGAAGGCAGAGTCGCGATTTTTTTAACTTGCACCAAAAACTACTTCTTTATGGCAAATTAGGTCTACTGCAATCGGGTCTGTAGGTGTTTTGACTAACAATTTAATAAATTTCTTACTCCATATTTTGAATGTTGGACTATAGCAATATACGAAATATACCCTTCGGTTTATTTCAGTATCTATGTGGTATGTTAATTTCATATTTTTAAACCCTCTATTAGTATTAGTATTTGTACGGTATATTATTTTGGTATATTTTTTTAATTAATACATCCATATTTTGGTTTTATTTAAAATTGGTCGCGGGTATCTCACAGAAATCATTGGAATCGAGATGTGCATCAATATCTGCCATTAGCCAAACATCAATTGTGGACGTCTGATTTTGCACAAGAAAAATTCTTTCATTGGCTGAGCCTCTTTGAGTGATCATAATTTATGTGTAACTATTTCTAATGTTATATTTATATTTGCCATATTTTTGTAAATTCGTTTGTTGAGATGCAGATTGATTCGTACGACAAATAGGCTGTTCATATTAAGTGCAGCGCTGAAAACTAATTAAAATCTCAAATAGTTCAACAAAAGCTGAAGGCAATCAGCCTAATGTCGCAATTCATAAATGCACGATAAACTCACTATACTATACTGACACAAACTCATTTCCAGAATTCCTCACACTCGCATGCTTGGAAAGAGTGAAAAATGGAGAATTGTAGGCGTTTACTGTGGGCGTGCCGATGCGATCAAATATGCAAATAATTGCAAAATAAAAATGTGTGCGAAAAGCCAACCGAAGCGCAACTCAAAGCGTATCACAAACTTTTTTGGCTTGCTTTTAAGCAGCACCAGCATTTGGCAAACAAACAGCAGATAGCTGGTGCTCTGGCTTCCTGTACGTGGGCGTGGCTATGGATGGTGTCATCAATTTATTTGCGCCACGCACGCGAGTACAAACAAATTAAATTGCAAATCATGATTAGCTGTCTCACAGCTAAAACCCACCCACAAATACCCAAAACACACACTCACACAGACATGCAACCAAAATTAAAAAAAAAAAAAACAAACAAATATTGAAGCGGCAACAACACTTGGACACAATTTTTTTCATATACGCAGTAAATTCATTCTTACAAGAACATATTTGCAGTGAATACATGAATATGCTCTTCAAGTATTTTAGAATTGTTAATATTAAAAAAAATATTATATCCGCGATTTGATAAAATTTCTCAATTTTCCAACTCATTGAATAAATTGAAGTGTATTTTTCATTTTTTTAATTTATTAGTTAGTGTATTAAATAGTCGCTAAAGGCGAAGAACAAGAAATTTTCTTGTAGCTTCTCACAAACAATTTATGATTTCCACTTTCTATGTATGAGCGCGTTGCAAATAACTTGAAAATCTAACGAAAACAACACGTGCCTCCATTCCGAGCATTTCCAACACCAACACCAAAACCGACTCCAACACCCCAAACCCCGCTGCGAGCTGTTCCCCTCCGATGATGCCGCTGCTGTTTTCGTGCGGTAGTCAGAAGGTTGAAGGAATGTGTGTATTACGTGTGACACGTTTGATAATATGGTGAATAATTTAAATAAAAGCAAGTAACAAACGCTGTCAAGAGAAACAGAGAGGGGCAGAGAGAGCGAAGTCCGTGTTTCTCGACTATCAAATACCTTATGCACATCCCTAAGTAATGCTGATACTATCATTTATGTATGTCCTATGTCCTACTTATGCTTATAAATAAGTTGTTGAAAATAATGCTTTTGAAATTACAAATTATTTTAAGAATGCCTTTTTAGATGCTCAGACTTGCATAACAAATCAAACTTTTTAAGGTAAGTACATCCCTAGATGTACTTATATTTGAGGAAACTACAATACCTGCTTGTACTTATTTTTCTACTAGTATAGGAATGGAGCTATGTTACTGATAATGGCAACATTCCCAACCGCAGTCACAGTCAGTGTCAAATCGTTTTTAAATGATGTGTGAATTATTTAGCATCGATTTATCGACACGATGCAGGACATCAGCAGTAAATTTGTTGTAGTCCCTGGTATTTCCAACACTTGCTGAGTGAATTTGGTTTGTGGTTTCTTATTATACATATATTGTGCACTTGAACTCTAAAATAGCACATGAGATTTGTTATCAAGTTATATTTTAAGAGAAAGCTGAGTGTACTCAATAAAACCATATGCGACAAGTATATCTAAAATATACCGTAACAACACTAAAATACACCAAAGGCTTTATTTGATATATCGATATGGTACTACATTCAAAATATACCATAGAGTGTAAAATATACTAGATTGTCAGCCAAAAGAACTAAGATCCGACTGCAGTAGGAGTTTTTTTGACATACAAAAGAATTTCTGTGACGAATTGTTAGTCGGAAGAGGGCGTGGCAAAAATCTAAAACCATCTTGATCTGCGTGCAAACATTAGAAAAGTTGTCGATTAAAATAATAGCTCTATCTCTTATAGTCACTGTCTCTCTCTTCAGTGCTTACTACGGACAGATGGACATACACAACGTTATAAAACCCTTTTACCCTACGGCAACAATACTATATTGATTGTTTTTATTCCTAAAACATAAAATGTGTTTTCATTTAACTTATATCTTCAAAATAACTACTATTGAAATTTGTAGAATTTATCAATAGCTGTCCATCTATGTAACCATTAAAATGGATGATGACTAAAACAATTTACAGATATCTAAAAGACTATAAATTTTGAAAAGTCAAGTCAACAGCAAATGTCTAAGTTATCTGAGACAGGGTCTCCTTATAATGATTTTATGCTTTGTAGTCTACTATCTAAGAAATTGCTGGCAATATTTAGAGAACAGGCTTTGCTTATGTTTTTTTTTACTTGTGAGATTTACATACGTACACATATGTAAAGCCGATTGACTTATTGCTAAGTAGTATTTCAGCTTGAAATAAAGTTACATCAAATTGAATTAGCACCCAGCCAAATACAAATTTGGAGTGGACTGAGTTGAGCCTACAAATGGCTGTTGCGCTTAACCTCAGATAAATATTTGCACAGCCTCTGGAAAAGGTGAGCACGTCTCAAAACATTCTGTTGCTATTCAAATTGGGGCGCCCCAAAAGCATACACACAGTCCCACACCTATTTCCATTTACTCATACAAAAGCAACGTTCGCACACCTTTCGAGTCCCGAACCTGAAATGTTGAATCTCGCATCCCGAATATCTTCCAAGCACTTTAACATGACCTACGCTTCAGTTATTTGTTTGCACAGTGTGTCCAGTTATTGAATTCCACTTGTTTAGCAAGATTTTCGAGTAGTTGTTGTCGTTATTGTTGTTGCCTTCGCTCTCGCTCTCGCTCTCGCTCTCGTTGTTGCTGTAGCTCCTGTGTAAACATTGCAAAAAACTTTTGCGTGTTAACAACATTTTTCAATATAAGTTTGTTAACTTTCTGCTCACTCACAGACTTACACAAACACGAGTGCGAGTGCGAGTGCGAGTAGTAGTAGAAGAACATTGCCATACTTGCGGAGCCAAAAGTAAAAGTCTATGTGGCAGCAAGTCAAGGATGTCAGTCAGAAGGTCGTCCTCGGTCGTCTTTGCCCAACACTGTTTGTCTGTCTGCTATCTCTTGTAGGTCACTCTGGATGTGTGAGTGTGTTTGCTTGTGAGAGCGCCCGCTGCAAGTGGCAGCTAAGATGATCAAATAAACAGTGAATGGGGAAGCGGAGACGACGGAGCCAAAGGTCACTCTGTGGCAACCAAACGAAACGTAACTTTCGCTTGATGAATTGAATTGTTGACAAACGAACGAAGCAGCAAAACAGAAGAAAATTGTGTTTATTCAGTCATGTTACAGGTTGGTTGGCTTTTCCTACCTCTCCCACCTCAGACTATTGCACTCTTCTCCCGTCCGCTCCATTGATATCGGCGTTAAAGAATATGGCTGTCATCAGGCTAAGCTGTGTTCGAAAGTAAATAAACGCTGATACAGTGTGAGACATTCGTTGGCATACGGCATTCATTGAATATTGTCAGATTCATGGAGAATAATTCGATAGTTAAGTTCAAAAATAAAAATCTATTCCTTCTGAAGTTATGATCTTTGTACATGACTAATCATAAACCTTACCATCTCTTCAAACCAGTATATTTCGTAGCTCCAATCTTTTTAGCTATTTCATTTTTCAAACAAAAATACTGAGTGCTTTTAAATTCAAAAGTGTATAACTTTAAGAGATTATGATAATAAATACTGTTATCTGATCAGAAAAAACACACTACTGTTGAGTATACTCGACTGTGAGATATTATAAACATTTTTTTCCTTTGCGTAACAAGCAGATGGAATCATCTCCGACCCCATATAAAATTTACATTCTTAATCAACGTCAACACACGCGACTATATAGCCACGTCTGTTTATCCGTATGGAACACTGGATGTTAGAGATTGTAAGAAATCTCAAATCAAATCAAATCCTTTTTGATTTGGTTGCGATCAGGTACAAATTTTGGAAGTTATTTAAGAAATACTTTTGCATGGGAAAAACGCCTACTGCAGACGGTTCTTATTTGCTTTGGCTGTCAATCTGGCATATTTTAAACTCTATGGTATTTCTTGGTACACCTTCGGTATTTTCCGAATTTTTCAGTATATTTATTTGGTTTATTTGTAGTACTATATATGGTTATGTTGAAAATGGTTAGTGGGTATCTCACAGTCGACCACAATCGATTGTAGCTTTTTTACTTGTTAATAATAGGAAAACAGTGCGTCATATCAGTATGGAATACGAGTATCACATTGCTGCCAATGTTGTTATGGAAATTTCGTAAAGTTAAACAATTTCTTTAAAAATACAAAATGGAATATTAATAATAATACTATGTAAATATCAAAGTCGCCAGAGGTTACCACTAGTTTACCGTGTATTTTAATAGTTTTTTCGCTCTTTTTCATTATGGATTATATTTTGCAAACGATAATTGGTCAGTTATTCGAAATACCTACATTGACATTTGATAACATTTGAGGTTGCTTAGCTCAAGGGTTAAATAAATATACTCTACAACTACAACTAAACTAGCTAGTTGCCAGTTGCCAGATCCCAGATGCCAGATCCCAGATGCCAGATGCCAACGCAAAATGCCCTTACAAGGGCAACTAGGCTCCTGGGCAGACAGACAAATTGTCCAGATGAAGTGCACTTTGTCACAGGTCCTATGTAGAGGATGTGTGTTTGAATGTGTATAGATGGGCGCACTGCCACTGCTGCTTCTGCTGCTGTTGGCCATAAAAGTAGACTACAAAATATGCTTAAATATGCATTATGGGCTTATGGAGCTGCACTCGGGTAAAAGCGAAGCAAGCTGCCCAGCGCAAAGCACAAACTGAACAGAATTCAACTCCAACTCGATTGCATGTAATGGCACTTAAGCTTACAACACGAAATCTTTCAGACTCTCTTCTACCTATGTATGTTCGAATGGGTTTGGCACAGGTGCAAATGTAAATGCATCAAATCCGAATTGTATTGGTGAGATAGAGATGAAAACTAAGCCCGGCCAGAATATAACCGAAGCAAGTGGACATTTCAATTGCTCGGCTTGCTTCAGCAAAAAGAACTCCAATTTTTTGCAGCTTCTTACTAATATGCAACCAAAGCCTCTTCCAACCCGCCACTGGCAAACATTGAAAGCATTTTTCCAGTGAAAAAGACCAATGGAAAAAAAACAGCAGAATTGATAAAGCGAGAACAGAAAAAATGTTTAGCTGGCCACAGTGCACTGTAACGCGTGACCTTTGCCGTCACTGTCAGTAAATGGCAGAACATTTGAATTTGAATGTACCTTGAAATGAATTTCGCAATCGGCTTAAAGTTCTCCTCTGACTATTGTCATGTCTCACAAGTGCCTGCTTCCACAACTCTTGCGATTAACATAAAATTTAAACAAAATTCTGTATTATGATATAGTTGTCAAAATTAAATCTACATGGCAACAGAAATGCAAATGTGACCAAATGTGAGATATATCAGCATATATTCATATATACACAATTATATATATATATATATATATTCAATAAAAGCAAAACAAAACAGTATTATTCTTAAACTATACCAAATTATTGTACCGAATAAATTACTAAATTATACCGAAGACCATATTTGGTATATTGACATAGTACTACATGGAAAGATTGTCCGCCAAAATAGCTTAGACTAATTCCAATTATCCCCATATTTTCAAAAATAATAAGACAAATCATGTAGTACTTCCTTGTATGATATAGACACTTAAATTTTGTAAAAATGGTTATAGCATAACTTGAATAACTTGAATAGCATAGATTTAGATATGATAGCTCACGTGGGCCAACTCAGTAAAGCGGCAAACTGGAGCACATCCAAAAAAAAAATGGTTCCCAAGCAATACAATGATCGAAGTTATGCATTATATGGGGTATATCTTAAAAATACCTGATTTTAAGTAAACTTGTACTACTATTTAGAGAAATTTAACATTTTGGGGAGTTGCAGTGTTGTGATGGTTATTAATTCCAATTAGACCATGTCAAGACTTGCTCGACCGACATGTGGTTTTGTCAATAAGGAATCCTCAATCATATACTAAAATCATGTAATGACATTGATATTAATAAATATTAATTTTAAATTTTATTTCAAATTAGCAATGCGAATATTTTATTTTTGTCAATTTTTCCGGTACAAGAAATTAACACAATTCCCAAAAATATAAACGGCTAAGCATATCAATCCAATTTATGTTTCCGTACATCAGGAGACAACTAAAGTGTATAAGTCAAGTAAGAAAGCTACAGTCGAGTGTGCTCCACTGTGAGATATTTTGAATTAAAGCAACAAAAAAAATACAAAAATTACCATAAAAATACTAAAAATTGTAAATTTGTTATATTGATATTCAAAAAATTCTATAGACGGCACAATATTGTCAGATTGTCAGCCAAAGCAGCTAAGACCCCTAGTAAGTAGGCGTTTTAGCCCATACAAAAGTATTTCTTTAAAAACTTCGACATTTTTTATCCCAAATTTTCAGGAATCACAAACACTACATCTATATTATATATATATTATATATACCAAAATTTGCGACTCTAGCTTTGAACAGAGCAACAATTTTAAACAAACTTGATCTGCGTGCAAACATAACAAATGCTGTCGAAAAAAATATTATAGCTCTATCTCTTATAGTCTCTGAGATCTAGGTGTTCATACGGACAGACGGACAGACACACAGACGGACAGACGGACAGACACACAGACGGACAGACGGACATGGCTAGATCGTCTCGGCTGTACATATACTTTATAGGGTCGGAGATGCCTCCTTCTACCTGTTACATACATTTCCTGTCGGCACAAAGTTATAATACCCTTCTACCCTATGGGTAGCGGGTATAAAAAGGTATTTTTTGGGCTTTGCAAACAGCAAATTCTAATTATATATGTACAGTTTGTTTTACGAATCTGTAGGAATGCATGTGATTGATAAGAAATGCATTCATATACAGCATAGAGAATAAAGATTTTCATTCAAATATTTGGCATTCGAATAAGTGTGCAGATATAAAGAGATTAAAATCAATTGGCAATTATTCATTTGAGCTATTAAATTAGAAACTTATTGAACCACCCACCCACCACAACATTGCTTGGGACTTTGCTATTTTAAGCATCGTTTATTTACCTCAAACGGTTGCAAAAGTTTACCAACATGTTGAGCATATTTCGATTTGTACATACACGTACGCACGTACACACACACCCGCACTCGCACACACACACACACGCGTACGTGCAAACACAGGCACACACACGCATAGATAAGTACACAAGCGGTGCGTTGGCGTTTGACTGAAAGCGTGACTGTCATCGCTTGAACCGTTACATCAGCTAGAGCCCACTACCACTACAACTGTGAAGCTGTGAAGTACATACAAGATAAAGTACACTCGTTATCTGAATCTGTTTCTGTTTATTTATGCGCGAGTTTATCTTTGAAGTGGCCATGACAGCGCTCCAACTTAGACTGAACATACATATGTACAAATATCAAATAATCTATATATTCGGCAGTCACAAGCAATTATGACTTTGTTATCCGAGCGGTTTCAAGATAATAATGGTCTAATTCTTGCTTAAGAGCTTATTGAACAATACTTTTTGTTTTGTCTTACAAATCTACACAACGTCCAAATACTATTTGCTTTGTTGTTCATATTAGTGAAGTAGTTCAGTAGTCTAATTTGAACTCAGCGAACTAATCGATCACATAGTTTATATCCTTTAATACTTTCTTTTTTAATACTGTTCGAGTTCGCTTCAGTTCTTTATTGTTGTTCTTGTTCTTGTTTTCGAACGATCCTCACGGCATCTTTGATCCCAATGAAGAATCCTAATGAAAACTTTCCGCCTAGAGTTCGGACGGAGGATTTAAATTCATCAACATGAAAATCAATTGTTTAAAAATACTACTTTCTACATTCAAAATGTACCATAGAGTACAAAGTATACCAGATTGTCTGCTTAAGTAACTAAGATTTGATTGGATGCGGCGTTTTTATACCCGCTACCCACAAGGCATGGTAGAAGGGTATTCTAATTTTGTGCCCCCCCCCCCGATCACATAAAGTATATATATTATTGACCAGCGTCAACAAGCGAGACGATATAGCCGATATAGTCTGTCCGTCCGTCTGTATAAGCACCTAGATCTCAAAAACTATAAGAGATAGAGATATAATTTTCTTATGACAGCACTTGACCAAGTTCACTTCAAGTTTTACCACACTCCAAGCCGTGAAAATGGATGAAAAATCAAATAACAATCGTAATTTTCAAGCTAGATTCGATTATAGTACAATACATACAAAAAAACAACTATAGCCATTATGATTCCTGAAAATTTGGTTGCGATGAGATAAAAATTGTACAACCTATTTTAGAAATACATACTTTTGTATGGAGAAAAATGCCTACTTATATTGTTGTATCTGATAATCTGGTATATTTTGCATTCTATGGTATATTTTGAATGGTCCTATATCAATATCCCAAAAATATAGACCTTAGTATGTTTCAATATTTTTATGGTTAATTAGGGTAGTTCACACTTCTTACTTGCTCAAAATAAATTATAGAAACTATTCTACCTTTCGGACGTGTGAATTCCGTCACTAATTTGATCCGGTGGTTGCCCAAATCACTAAAAACTTCAATAGGTCTACGCATCTACATATTTGTCAGCAGCAGCCAATGGGCATATATCAGCCAAAAAACACAAACGAATAGCGGCCTTTTGTAATTCATGGCGTTTAAATTACATTACAATGCCCTACAACTACCCACTGGATAACATGTAACTATAAATTCAACAAATTGCGTTTTTAGACAACAAAAGTCGAACTCAAAAAGAGCATCATTTCAACCAATTATCGAGTTTAGGTAACTTTATGCCAATGCGCCACGTATACAGACGTTGGCTTAATATCATTTTGAGATACTTCTACTATCTATGTATGTATGTGTCTCTGCAATATTCTTGAAACCTAAATGCGTGGTTTTTAAATCAACTAAACAACATTTTTCAAGTCCTCTGTACCGACGATGGAATGAAAATTGCCTCAAAGATTAATTAAACAGGGTTTCGATGTTACTATACTTTTAAAATTATGTTTTAGTGCTAACAATTAACCGACGCGTCGGCTAAACGCAATAGACTTATTAACTAGAACACCATCCAGATGGTTTGACAAAAACCTGAATATACTCCAGACCATTAAATCTCCGAGATTATTAAGTGTGCTGCTGTGTTTATTAAGCTGACATTTGTAATAGGTAATTTGTACTGAATATAGTATTTACAAAACGACTAATGTTTGAGATAATTGTGGATTTGAATATCTCCATATCGCTGTGCATATATATGCTAAGAAATGAACGCATATATATACATACATATATACATATGTATGTAACTTTAGATACGTATTTTTCGATATATTGCGAATTCGTGGCGTGTAAATCGTTTCGGACACCCAACGCTCGTATCTGCAGCATGCGACAAACAAAAGTCGCGACTACAGAAAAAAAACAATAGAAATGGCAAAGATGGGGACGAGTAGCAAATATCTTCATTCTTCATTCCGTTCGTGCGTGTGGGAGTTAGGTTGAATTTGATACCCCGGAAAGGATACTAATGCTGGATGGCTGGCTGGTTGGCTGACTGGCTGGCTGGCTGGCAAAAAGTTGGAAGTTTTTGTGGCACGACGAGTGCTGAAGCTGGGTGCTATTTTCATTTGTCCGAAACGTGTTCGGAAAATTAAAAGTTTCCTCTCTCTCTGGCGTAGCGCACAGAAATGGAAAATGAAAGTGGAGCAACTTTTGCCAGCTCGTTTTACGTTGCAAATTTATTGGCGCGTGCGAGCAAATGTCCAGCATCAAGTCCTTGCACCGGGACAAGGCATTCCATAGAGCACCCTACTATCACACTATAGTGCAGCACATGCGATCTCTTATTGTTTGTTTATCATAAACAATAAAACTTATTTTGACAAGTTGGAAAAATTAAACTGCTACTCGGCAAATGGCAGCAGCGAGGCATAAACTTGCCCTACAAATTGTTTGCTTGGCTTCTTTTGAGTGGTGGAAGGGACGTGTCCCCTGCCAAGTGCACCGCCTACATACTAGTTGAGTGTGTGCGTCGACTTGACCGCGTGTGCTTTACTCTCTCTCTGTTTGTATCTCTGTTGTGTGTGTGTGTATGTGTGACCAAAAGTTTCATAATTTGCATGACATGTGTGGCGCCATCTGCCAGCGCCGTTTGTCATAATTGCCATCAGTTGCGCAAATTCCAAGACTTGCCATAACAGCGCTGTGATTAATTTTGGACTGCGAAAACAGCTGAGACCGAGCGCGCTCTGTTTAGTTTGCTCAGTTTTGGTAGTCCCGAAAAAACTAATATATGACTTAAACTGACTGTCAAAAGTCCGTTCCACAAACATTATCAGCAGAGCAATAACAGCGCTGCACCGTTGCAGCAGAATAACAGAATATTTTGAACAGTTCAATAACAGAATATCCACAGTTTGCTAACCAACATTATTTGTATATTGTAGTAGTATGTATTATTGTAGTAAAAAAAGAGAAAAAAATAAAATAAAATAAAACAGATCAGAAAGATCTCGACTTAATGGCATCTACAAACTTAATTAAATTATAACTTAAATTAAACTGGACCACTTTTAACACAATCATATAGTACTTACGTAACACGGATTTATGGTGCATTACTATAATTATGTATAAATTGAATCTCCCATTTCCGGTGTCGATATGTTGTACTATGTCAGTAATTAACTTTAAACACAATCTCATGCAAATTCTGTAGTGAACGTTGCCCTTCGCACTTAATTGCCCCTTAAACGATCTCAATTCAAAAGTTATTTCAGACATACAAAACATTTTTTTTATGTGTGAAGTTTTCCTTTATCGAAATTCAGTTAAATGCGTTGAAGTTTTGTACCAATCAATGCTCCGGAACAATACGAGTATGAATACTTTTAAAAATAACTCGTGTTCTTTTTTTCTTGAACGCGCTTGAGTTCAATTAGTGGATTCAGTTTTTCGGAACACAGTTAAAATTTTCATAACACAAAATACGATGACGAGAACAATGACAACACATTCTCAACGACCATTCAACGCAGAATTTATTAACTCAATTTTCGATATATACACCAGTGAAACACATTCACATAATGGCAAATTACTAGAATATATACATTAAATTAAAACACACCTAGTTTGTATTAGACCTGAAGAGAAATTATTTCAATTAAAACGCAAATGTGTAATTCATTATGGGAATAACATATTTATAAGCAATTTAAAATATATCAATACTAATGCAATATGCATTTAGCTTTCTAACTTAAATTTCGTTTGTTACGAAATAAATAAATAATTCAAAATTTGGAATACTATCAAAAGTTGAAACTGAAATTTGAACTTGATGTACATTGCTTCAAAAAGCGATTTAATACTTTAGTTGTACAATGCTGCCTCCAAAATGTATTATTTAAGTTCCGAGTTTTTCATATCCACAGACAGATAGATATAATTAATAACAGGTTTCCCCCCAACGCACCGCCCCGTCAAGTGGATTGCCATCCAATCCGGCCATATGCGAATTAAACGTGCGACAAATGCAGTTCCCCATATAAATTGGTTATTTATTGTTGGTTTAACGGCTGGCAAAATTTCAATGGCATTCCGATTTTTTTAATTGCATAAATGCAGAATCAATGCGAGCCAGAGCAGTGAGTTTCTAATGGGGCCTGAAACTGAAAGAGAAGCAGCAGCAACGAGAACAAGAGCAGGAGATGAAGCCAAAAGGCAGTCACGCAGCCACAGGAAATTGTATCTAAATTCAATTTATGCGCCAGAAACCAGCCCCCAAAGTGCCAGCCAGCCACATGTGTGTCTCTGTCGGGTTGCAAGTGACTGTGTGAGTGTGTTTCTGTGTTTTCGTGTGTGTGTGTGAGAGCTTGCGAGTGTGTTCCTGTGTGTGGCTACGTGGCTATGTTGCGTCCTGTTGTACGGCGGTTCTATTGCTGGTGCTGATGTTGGCCGAGTCGAGCCGAGCCGAGCCTGGCATTAGCTGACAAGCCCCACATTAAAAGTACGTGTCAAATTAAATTGTTATGCTCTAAACAATTGAATTTTGTGCCGTGTTTCATCAGCAATTGCGTCTCTCTTTTCCCTTTAATTCAGTGGGGCACAGATGAAATGATGATGTGGAGACGCTGCTCGATTTAATTTACGTTGCTAAAATGCAGAGATTTATGCTTTTAATCTTCCAACGAGTAAGTGTCGGATACAGTTTCAGTATTTTTAGTATATATAATAAAGTGGATACGTACATTTTACGCAAATTTCAAATAATTACATCTCAGAGAAAAGTCCATCTAAAAAGAAATAAAGTTGCTACCTAAATAATGCTGACTTACTCAGAATTTGAAGAGCAGTGCAGCATTTCCAAATGTGCAAACAACATGTTTAATAATCGATTGTCTTGCTCAAGAAATTTAATTCGGTTTTTACTTTATGTAACTAACTTTGGCTAAGAGCAATGTCTCAAAAATCTTCTTTACTGACAAAAGCTCTTAATTCAAACTTCACTTTACACTTCGCTAAGATATTTTTAAGAAGCCAAGTGTAAGGTCAATAGAAGTATACAATTGGTTTCCTAAATAAGCTTCCATAATACTTAATACTAAACCGAACTTTATGCAGTATCTGAAAATACATGTCATAGCATGCTGACGATGTTCCATTTGTACTTAGTTTCAGTTTTTCACAGGCACAAGAAAGTTATATTCATGTTATATGTTAGGTTTGAATGGAATACTAAAAAATTATCGAAGGCTATAGTTGACATATTGATATAGTACTGCACTTAAAATTTACTATAGTGTGCAAAACATTCCAGATTGTCAACCAAAGCAACTAAGACTCTACTGCAGTGGGTGTTTTTATTTTTTTTTTCCATACAAATAACTTATTCCATTTTTTAAATAACTTATACAATTTTTATGTGATCGTATCCAAATTTTAAAGTATCATAAATACAGTATTTATTATTGAGTGAACTTAAAAGCTTGCTTTAAATTTACACCTTCTATTTTTTTTTTGGATTTGCGAGGCCTGAAGTGGGCGTAGCAAGACTTGAAATAAACTTAATCTGCGTATATAGTACTACATAGGTCTCCCTATCTAGTATAGTCTTTGATCAAGAATATATATACTTTATGGCGTGGGAGATGACAAAGTTATAATACCCTTCTTCCCTATGGGTAGCTGGTATAAAAATAAATTTGGTGGAGATCGGTCTAACCTATAAAAAGCTATAGGCAAATAATGCCGTTGGCGTAACGTAATGAAAAAACAAAAGTTACCTTTGAGGTTGCAGGCATTTTGTATATGGGTAATTTCATGGCGAAATTTATCCCGTGCGAGACTTTTAACAGTGCACTGCAGTGAAAATAACATAAACTGAAACAATTTTAAAAATAAGTGAATGTTATTCTTAAAGCTCTAGATAAGCACTATATTTAGAGCTAAGATTGATTTTAGGAACTTGATCTGTTTTCCTATAAAATATATAATTTCGTTCATTTTTTGGTTGTGCGTACCCTGCAGTTCTGAGCGCTAGTTCGTTGCTGGTGAAATAAGCGCTTACCAAGAGCCAGTCACTACTTACAAAGTGGCGTCTATCCATGCGTTTTTTAATTTCCGTTTTTGTATGAAATGTCCGCAAATAGGGTCAATCGCCACCGCCTCGATTACCACGAACTAGTGAAATAGTGCAACATATTAGGGTCAGTAAAATAAGTGCTTACATTAGACCCCATGGAACGGCCGGTAAAATAAGTGCTTACATGGGACCCCATGGAACGGCCGGTAAAATAAGTGCTTACATGAGACCCCATTGAAGGGTCAGTAAAATAAGTGCTTACATCGGACCCCATTGAAGGGTCGGTAAAATAAGTGCTTACAAATTTAAAAAAAATTTACAATTACAATTACAGTTTTTGTTTAATTTTATTTTTTCTTTATTTTAATAATAATACTTTTATTACTTTAAGGCACCTTGAGTTTTAAAATATCGTTTTTTTTTTGAGCTGCAAGGCCTTTCTCAACTGGTCCTCAGTTATTGAATCTGGAAATAAAAAGGATTCAAAAAGTTTTAATAGATTGAAGTGGATAATGATTATTATACAATTATCTTTTAAAATACTCACCGATCATAACACCAAAGAAATTGTCTTCTTTTTTTTAGGGCTGCAAACGCTTCTCATTATTTCCATAACGTAGATTTTCTGTCATAATTTCCAATTCCACTTCTTTAGGCACATTGTAGTTTTCCACTGTAAAACTATACATTATTCTAACTGCTTGTCGTACTTTTATTATCTGTTTATTTAATATTTTACACATTAAACATATAATACATGCATTTACATATAATTTTTTTAAGTAACTCACCTAATAATTGATCGATTGATCCGCTTTGCACTTCTCTACTCAAATGCTTGCAAAATTTCGTCAGCCAGCAAACACAGCTGCGTTTGAGCAAAAGAGTAGCACAAAATAAAACAAAGACGCGTAAACAAACAGCGATGTAAAGCGTAATCGAAGTTTTGTCTTTAATCTTGTGTATGCTTTTTCCACAAAATAACAAAAATAAAAGCAATGCTTGCCGTTATTTTGTACTTATGCTTTAATGCGCATATATTTATTAACTAGGTGGTTCGACGTTCGATTACTATAGGGTTAATCTAGTAAGTACCCATGTAGTGATCGACGAGGTAAGCACTTATCCAGGGCCAATAGCAAACTCGAGTCGACTAGGTGGTTCGACGTTCGATTGCTAAGTATAGGGTTAATCTAGTAAGTACCCATGTAGTGATCGACGAGGTAAGCACTTATCCAGGGCCAATCGCAAACTCGAGTCGACTCGGTGGTTCGACGTTCGATTACTATAGGATCACTTTAGTAAGTACCCATGTAGTGATCGGCGAGGTAAGCACTTATCCATGGCCAATCGACACCTCCAGTTCTGCAGGGTACGAATTGGTTAATTTTTTCAATTATCTCAACAGAAAACAAAACAGAAAGAAAATTCCAAAACTATTCTTAGCTCTAATTAAAGTACTTGTCTAGAGCTAAAAAAAAAACTTTTCTTATTTTTAAAACTGTTTCAGTTTATGTTATTTCAATGTTAAGAGTCTCGCACGGGACAAATTCCGCCATGGAATTACCCATATATTAAATTGTTATATTTTAAGAAAATTCCGCACTATTCTGTTTTTATTAAAAATGAGTTGCTGATTTCTCACTATAGTCTATAGCTAATATCAGATAAATACATTTAAATATTAAGAAAGAAATAAAAAGTCGAGGGAACTGCTGTTAACAACGAAAATCAGTCTGTAAGCTGTCAGAGTTTGAGCCATTAAATCCGTTTGTCATCCAATTGCCAAGTATCGGAAAGAGTATAATCCCGGGAGCAGGACAAGATGGCAACCAGAAGAGAGACACACTCAACTGGGAAAACGTGCGAAAGTTTCGTCGAAGAGTTGTTGATAGTTAAAAACAAAGCAGGGTCAACGACAAAGGCAGGGCTGCGAAAGAGAGACAGACCGAGTGAAAGAGAGAGAGGCGGCTGTTGAACAGCAAATGGTCGCTATAGCCGATGCAACACCAGGGGACATGGGTAATTGTTGAGACACTCTGAGCAGAGCTTCGAAACAACCTCCTTCCACATGACTTTCTGTGTTTTATATACGTGTGAGTGTGCGTGTGTGTCTGTGTGTATGATTTTACTGGCCGGGAAGGGCAGTAAATTGTGCAACACAAAAATATTACCTAGCAGAGGACAATAGTGTTGAAAATGCGCCATGCAGCGAGCAAAGAGAGCGAGATAGACGTAATATGAGCAGTTCACTTGGAGAGAGTGAGTGAGAGCAACCGAGGTGCATCTGCCCGTTCAGAATGAAGGAGCATTCAATATGGGTGCCATTCGGGCGCAGCACAACAGACGCTTGTCAACGGCAGACGTGACTAGAAGACAACAACGAACGACGACGACGACGACGACGTCGACGACAACAGCAAAAGCAACAACAACGCCGACGACATCTACGTTGCAGCAAAGACAAAACATGCTGAGGGTCTGCAGTGGCGCTTGTTAAATGGGTTGTGGGTGTTGTGGCTGCTTGAGTGAGTGGGGGGAGGGCGAGGAGGCAGGAGGCAGGAGGAAGGGGATAATGGTTGCCTGACTGTTGCTCAAATAAACCCAAGCAATTGCGCATTAAATAGCACTAAGCCAGCTGATGTGGATGCAACGTTGCGCAAGAGAAGCAAAACTTTTCATAAAACTATTTCAACTGGACGACAAGTAAGGTAGTTGGCTGTCGGCTGAGAAACTGACTAATTAAACCAACAAGAGAAAATACTTAAAAGAAGGTGGCAAAAAAAAGGGAGAGTATTTTTGTAATTTTGATTGTAATTAGCTTCGACTTATGAGTTCCTAAATGAATCACTGAAATTTCGACAGTCTTTGCATTAAACTCAATTATTTGATTTCGCTGAAAAGTTCTTTGAACTTCGCTGCATTGTTGCTCTGATGCATTCACCAGCAAAGGCTCCACTTATGCAGGACACTTTTGTGAAATGCTTTTGCTCGTATACCCCCAGAGCCCTGAACTTAATGTGTTGATTTGTGTAACTTAATCCCCTAAGAATAGCGCAAAACAACTATACAAAATTGAAAGCGGAAAAATGAAAATATCTCAGCAACTGAGAAAGACCCTGTGAATATAAATTTACTAAAGAGTTTAATAAATAATTTCGTTGGATAAAGAATTGATGAGTCAACATTGGGAAAGTCTCGTATAAAATGAGTATATTTTCAATAATTTGAACTGCAATATTCAGTAAAGAATTCCATACGTTCATCTAACTGACCGCCTTCAGTAAACTCTCAAAATTTATTGATACAGGGTCTATAAACAGTAAATAGCAAAAAAGACTGGGTAAAATGAGTTTTCAATGTTGGCTATGAAGCAAATGACGATGGCAGTGAGAATGGCAAAGGGGAGAATTAAAATAAGAGGTAAGAGGCAAAATCGTTTAATTAGTTGAACAACAGCTGAAAGCAGACAACAGATAAAAGACATCTGAAACTGGACACCGGATTGTTGAATAGGCTGACGGTCGCTGGTCGCTATAGCTATCGCCGGTTTAAAGAGTTTTATTCCCTGTGTTACTTGATGTTTGTCTTTAGCTAATTAAATTTGTATTTCTGTTACTTATTGGCACCATTGCGATCGAGTGAATTTCAATTTATTAATGAATGTATAAAAAATGTATTTTTTCCAAAGAAAATGGCAAATAATTGATATTTTGTCAATTTATAAACTTATGATTATCAATTAAATAAAGCACTTAGCATTTCCTTTTCTAATTACGAGGACATTTTTGTTATTTTTTTTTTACAGTATTTAGCTTAAGTATTAGCTCGCCAAAATGTTATGGACAACACAATAAGAATATACAGTTGTAAAGATAAATACTACAAAATTTATACAATAGTCCAAACACATATTGTTGTTTATACCATATTGTAATAAAAGTTGAATTGGGATGATATGCTTAAAAGTCATTTACACGCTACCCATAACTGCACTAACATAAATATTAATAATATAAGGCAAATGACCAGTGCACAGTGGTTCGGCTTGTATGGAGCCGCGGCCATAAATACTTTTAGTTGTTGTATTGTTACAAAACTTTCCCCAATATTATAAAAAAATATTACAAATATATTTTATAAAAAATTGGCCATATCGTGCGTCTATTTGATATAGCTGCAATAGGAATGATCGGTTATAAATACAAATTTAGTATGAACAATTTTTATACCTGCTACTCATAGGGTAGAAGAGTATTATAACTTTTATAACTTTTATAAAAAAGTTAGTTATGTAGTATAGTAGTTATGATTCCTGAAAATCGATCAGATAAAAATTGTCGATGTTATTAAAGAAATACTTTTGTATGGGCAAAAACGCCTACTTACTAGGGCTCTTAGTTGCTTTGGCTGACAATCTGGTATATTTTGCCGTCTATGGTATATTTTGAATGGTGTAATATATCATTATACAAAATATACAATTTGGTATATTTTTAGTATTTTTAGTATTTTCGTTTTTTTTTTTTTAAATAATACAGCAATATTTTGCCTTTATTCAAAATTGGTAGCGGATATCTCACAGTCGAGCACACTCGACTGTAACTTTCTTGTTTATTTTTCAAGCTATGTTATCTGAACTCCCAGACTATAGGTTTGGTGCAGTTTTACGTGTGCTTAGCAAATTTTATTAAAATCGGATAACTAAATCATATGGCTGCCATAGGAAAGATTAACTATTTTGTATTTTATACTTTAGTTAAGTCTTATACTTTTAAAACTCTTCCCCCCATCCATTCCCCAAGCTATACCCCTACTAAAATATTATCAAATCAAAAAATCCTAAATTAAACCATCCTAAACCAAATTATTATATTCATCAAGTATTCAATATAATTATAACAAAAATTTATGTTTCTTCTAATAAGTTGAACACAAATTCAAGTAATATTGATTTATCCTTCTTTCCATGTTTTCTCTGTCCAGTTATAAATGGGTCCGACCGTAAAATGAGTGTGTTCAATATGTCTGTGTTTGTTGCAATCCATGACATTTTTCGACTGTGATACAGTCTACATTCTTTTAGCTCTTTATTATTTGACTCAGCTGCTTTCTCGGAAAGCTCTCCGATTGATACGAGTGCATGCTCAATCACAGAAGATCCATGAACTAACACCTTGTGGACTGTAGCTGGCAAATAATACCTTGGATATTTTTTTTATCAGTTCCTTAGCGGTATCGATGGCATAATCATTAAATTTTTCCACATTTATTTTGTACCCCGAGGCAATAGCTTGGAGTATAGTTGCACATCGATGGATAAAGTTTTCATTAAGCCTCCTCTAACTCCGTCTCTTCCCAAAAAGCCGCTTGAATTTTATTCTTTTGGTCTAAAAATTTCAATTTTTGCTCCGGACCTCTAGTGTTTCACATATTAAGTTATTTTTTATAAATTTCATATTAAGTTAGTATAAATTAATTTCATAAATTAAAATAAATACCTTGGGCTTCAAAATCCATTTTAAATAATATAAATTTATAAACTTGAATTGTTACAAGCCCGATTTGAAGTGCGCTTTTGCTTCGAAATATTTCACCACAGCTGCGATGTGCTGTTGAAATGAACACGACGTGTTCATGCTTTTAATTCTTTTTTTTTTGAAAGTACCGTTAGGTTTCCAGCGAAAGCCGGGTTGTAAATTGAAAATTTGGACATTTTAGATACAAACTGTGTAAATTGAGTTTAAATATTTTCTGAGCGGTTTTTTGATTTTTGGTCTCTGGCGGAACCACTGTGCAGTGTGACTAGCATTTAAAAAATATATCATTTTCACTGCGGTGTTACTATAGACCATAGGAAGCTATTAAAGTAAAGTGGGAAAGGATATTTTAAGCTAAACTTAATCTGTCTGAATCGTAAGCACACGATTGGATACGAAACATAGAAGCTATTCAACAAAGAATGTTTAAGATTCATCAAATCTACATTGGAAAAGGTGAGGTTAGGTGAGAACAATGCAAATTTCTCTAATAGTATGGAGAAGACAAAATATAACTAATAGTTATGGACTTAAATTTAATACAACTGGAATATACTCTTGATTCTACACGTGAACAATGTGAAATTCTTCTCCAAAATCCTTTTCTATGTGGTAATTTTCTATTGACAAAATGTTATTATAAACACGGACAATTTGAACGATTGTAGAATTTGACATTTAGTAGAAAACTGCAATATCAATATTTATAAGTTGTTTTATTTTAATTTTAATTTTAACGCACGTGCTTTCACTTATAGTTAACTTTACAGCTGTTAGGCTAACAGAATTCTGTTAAGTATTAACATTTCGAGATTGATGCAGTTTGAGGTTTTCCTAATGTAAATTTGCTCCTTGTACCCTTGGGTATAAGGATGGTGTCAGTATATAAACTTTATCAGGCATAACAACCAATATTTAAATATCTTGATTTCATGGACTCCAATTGATAGAGCCACGATTTATATTCAGTCAAATTGTATATATAAATAATAATTTATTGATTATTCGGTGTTTTTTCTAGTCTATGGTATATTTCCAATATACCGTTATAGCAAATAATCCTTTTGATATACATACATACGCAACTTAAATTATTTGGTTTTGGTTTTTTTTAAAAGTTAACCACTCTCTACTGTTTCTTTTCTCAATTATTTATTTATCAAATTACAATAAATATAAAAGGTTATTGTTTAAAATTTTTAAATTAATGAATGCCGATTGTATTTTTGATGTTATATACACACTCTTCACTCTTTTTCTGAAACCTAATCAAAGTGAACTTAAAGTCTAACCAAAAAGTATTTGAAGCCCCAATTAAGGGCTTTCATGGTTACTGCATTTGGGAATGGTATTATGCAAGTTTTAAGATGTTAAAGGTCGAGCATAAATTGCTTAATAAAATGACTAAACTGTGACCCCCCTCAACATGTGACTGTTTATCTATGGAAGTGTTTGTTTGAGTATGTTTGCAAGGAAACCAGAAGCCAGGTGCTTTGGTATATCGTTCTTAAATTGGCATTAAAAAGTATTTAGCATGTTAACAAGCCAGTAGGAAGTGGGTGAATGGGGCAGCATCGAGAGGGGCTGCATCAAAATAATAACAGCAAAAATTGACATGAAGCAAAGTTCACAGATTCTGCAGATGCTTTACAGAAGCACACATACATACATGCAGGCAACAACATAAATAAGTATAAGCATCTATACGATGTATGTCAAATATGTATACTTTATAGAAATTGCCTTTATAATCGGCTTATATTCTGATATGAAGACAACAGACACGCAAACAAGCTTAAATTGAGACTCATATGAAGAAAGCAATAACAAAAATATATGGTACATCTACATATACTCAACGCATATATTGTATGCGTACTTACTCGGCATTGAGACTTTTGCAGCCACTGAGTGCTGAGTTCCAAGTATAGGAGCATATTTACATTTTGCAATAATGCTAATTGGAATACGAGTATCTATGGCAAGTCAAAGCAATGCGAAGCACAACAGATTTCATTTGGGTAAATTCAAAACAAATTTGACAATAAGTATACCATGACCAAAGTACACACAAGACCAACGAGAACAAGTAAGAAAGCTACAGTCGAGTGTACTCGACTGTGAGATACCCGCTACCCATTTTGAATAAAAGAAACATATTTTGCGGTATTTTCTCAAAATATACCGAATATACTGCAAAAATACTAAAAATATACCAAATGGTATATTTGGTATATCGACATAGTACCACATTCAAAATATACCATAGACGGCACAATATACCAGATTGTCAGCCAAAGACTAAGACCCCCTGGTAAGTAGGCGTTTTTGCCCATACAAAAGTATTTCTTTAATAACTTTGACAATTTTTATCTGATCGGAACCAAATTTTCAGGAATCATAACTACTATAATAAATATTTTATATACCAAAATTCGCAACTCTAGCTTTAAAATTACGCTTGTTATTCGATTTTTTTGATTTGCGGGGGCGGAAGTGGGCGTGTCAAAAATTTGAAGCAAACTTGATCTGCGTGCAAACATAACAAATGCTGTCGAAAAAAAAATTATAGCTCTATCTCTTATAGTCTCTGAGATCCAGTGTTTCATACGGACAGACGGACAGACGGACAGACACACAGACGGACAGACGGACATGGCTAGATCGTCTCGGCTGTTGACGCTGATCAAGAATATATATACTTTATAGGGTCGGAGATGCCTCCTTCTACCTGTTACATACATTTCCTGCCGGCACAAAGTTATAATACCCTTCTACCCTATGGGTAGCGGGTATAAAAATGCGACCCCATTTTCAGCGATAAGATACTTACTCTGTGCGTATGCGTATGCGTATCTGATACACACTTTAGCTCCAGCATATACACATTAAAACATCAATTCAGTAACCAAGCACTTCAGGGACATTTCTATTCTAAATGAGCAATGAAAAGCTGATAACATAAGTCCCTAGGCTTGCCTGGGATTGAACGCATGCCACCCAATCTTCCTAACTTGTCTTTTTGTTATTTTTAAACTCACTTCCTAAATATGTATGTTAGAAGGAAGAATGCATTTCCGATCTTACAAAAGCCGTATGTATGCTACAATATTTCTTACCCAATTTTTGTTATTGTTGCCCGAAGATCAAGTTGGCTTTTGATTTTTGTTACGTCAATATAGAATACTTTCATAGGTATTTAAAAACTAATTATATGTAGTAAATTATGGTATATTTTGTAGTCTATAGTATATTTCGAATGTAGTGATACATCGGTATATTTTTCGGTAAAAATTAAATTAAAATTGGAAATGGGTATTTACCAGTCGGAAACACCCAAATGTAGCTTTCTTACTTGTTATAATTAATACAAATGCTCATAAATAATTCAAAATGTTGCAGATAGGGAATAGATAACATTTATAATGTGAAGATTTTCGTTGTGACTTGTTGGAGCTCCTCAAATGTATGTATCCTTTTTGATGGCGAAAATTTCAAAAATGAAACTGTGAGCTGAAGGAACGCGAAAGCTATTTATAACACAGCGCTGACACATACTCGTAGGGAAGTGATGAGGTTCTATTGTGATGATGGCATCTTCTGAAGCGGCTTCTGCTACTGATACTGGCTGCTGTTTACTTTAGAAGTAACACCAGAAGCAGCAGCGATGCTGAAATTAATGCACATTGCGGCATAGCCGCAATGGGGAGTTGTGAGCTGGGAAAAGCGGTTTCTGCTGCACTGTTGGACACAAAGGACCCTCGCAGCAGGATGCTGAAGTGAAAACGAACGGGCCAAGTCATGGGTGCAACGGGAAGACAGAGAGAGAGAGAGCGCCACACAAAACAAACGATGTGGTTGCAAATTAGTAGTAAACCTTCAACTACATTAGGCGTTAGTCCAGAAGTGGGACCTGACCAAGCTCTGCCGGATCAGCTGTCTACCAGTACGTAGTTCGTAAGAGGGCCAGGGAATCATTACACTTAGGTGTAAAAAATATGCACATCCAAGCTCCCTTTTCATTTCCCTTTTCTGCCTTTTCCTGTGCATTGTGAAGCGGAGCCGGAGCCCGCATGTCGAGCTAGCGAAATAAGTCAGTCAGTCAGTCAGCCAGGCAGAGGTTTTGGAATAGCGGGTGGGCGCCATGAATGAGGTTGCTGCTCTCGTCTGATGAGAGAACATCGTGTGTACATCTAACAAACCGAATTATTTCGTGCATCCTGCAAGAGGATGCATGACAGAGGCAGCTCGGGAGACAAAATAACAAAGACTCGACCAATAAAGGCAAATTTTGGACCAACTCCGAAGCCGAGATGCTCTTCTAATAATGTTACTTTCAATTTTAATCACTCACATACTCAAATTATCAGCAAAGCAGTTCGACATGAACTTAATTGATGTCACGCAAGCTACAGATGAGGCCGAAAAACATAAGTAAAAGTATTTCTCCGATTGAAAGAATTCTAGTTTTTATTTCGCTATATGAAGATTTAAATTTCGAAGAGATTTCCAATTTAACCCTTAAGAATTCAGTTGATAAGTTAATTTATCACAAACTTGCGTTTGTGTATAGTGTATAGTGAGCCTCTCCTTCTCCATTCAAGAGCCTTTGACTCTCTCTCACTCTATTACTGAGCAACATCTCCATCCCGTTCTGGCTGTCTACATAAGCCGCGATAGTGTTGCCTTTGCGCATAAACTATGATGTGGCTATTGTTCCCCTTGTTGTTGGCAGTTGTTAGTGGCACGGCGAGCTTGTGACA
This sequence comes from Drosophila nasuta, assembly GCF_023558535.2. Classification (NCBI taxonomy): domain Eukaryota; kingdom Metazoa; phylum Arthropoda; class Insecta; order Diptera; family Drosophilidae; genus Drosophila; species Drosophila nasuta. The sequence goes on along the minus strand of NC_083455.1, from coordinate 647,189 downwards.
AGGCCACAGGAATGCTGGCAGCACCAACAACAGCAACTGTATCGGGTAGGGAAAACATCACGACACAGGTAAGGCAGGAAATACCGGATGTCACCGGATGTGGAACTGTGTGCACCGTTGCCGTGTGACTTTGGTCATGGTTATGACTCAGGTGTACGACTCTTGACTATTCTCCAAGCCTCGACGATGCCTCTTGCCTTTTGTCTGCTGAATGTTGTCTGCCCGAGTCTAAGTCTGGCCTGCTCCTGGTCCTGGGCCGTCACCTTTGTGTATTCGCGCCGTCAGTTAAATGTCAACAGGATATGTGACTATAATAATTTGTTGGCTGTAGTTGAAGAAGCGCCCGTCTAGCTCCCCAACAACTCACCAGCAATAAGTCTTGTTAACGCTATTCTGCCTGAGCTGTATTTTCTTTCATTGATAACATCATTAAAAGTTTAAGTACAAAGCCCATCCAAGTACCTAGATAAATATGTCATGAAGCTTTACTTTATTTATTTACTTGTAACTTATTATATTGAAGTAACTGAAACGCTATCCATCCAAAAGTAATTGTTATACACGGTACTCATAGAGCAAGTATGATTTTCATGAGCATGAAAATCCTAATGTTAGAAACCACATCTTGATTTTAAGAATATTTAATATAAGATCCGTGTTCTTATTAATAAGAACAATAACATTTTATTGTTTTAAGTCCAAAAATCATATTATAAGACCAACAAAATATTAATTTAAATTATATGTTATTGTTTTTTTTTCTAATTTATTATTTTACTATTTTATGATTTAGTACGTTTATTCAGTTGTATTTTGATCACTTTTACATGCGAAATATTTATCATCGATCCAGGACCTCCTCTCTTAGACTTCAATTGAGAATGTTTCGCGACAGCCCGACTAATTGAGCTATGAACGAATACACATAAATATAGATAAAAAACTTTAAAGGAAATTCGATAGATTGCAGCATTTTGTAGCATAAATTTAGATTTTTTGGTCGAAAATTTGGCATTTTCAAACTAGTATTGATAGTTTTAAGAATTTGTTCTTAAAGTGGTCTTACTTCAAGAACACAATTTTTAAGACGAATGTTCTTGATTTTAGAACTAGGTTTTATTCAGGATATGCCTATTGTAATTGTTTGATTTTTGATTTCGTCGACTGGAAATAGAGTATTTTTTGCCTATTTTAGCATGTTTTTAGTATATTTAGTGATATATTTTTAAGTTATGGTTCAGCCGTTATTACTTAGTTCGTCTCACAGATGAAAATATCCGAATACATCTTTCTATCTTGATTAGTGTTAATAATCCTTACTCTTTTGTCGAATTAGAAAACATTCTTGGTCTGCTTAGAATTTCAGCATTAATATAAGCTCATATATTCTACGAAATCGAAGACAGACACACAGCTCTTCATCGTTCCGAATGCTGCTCATAAACATTAACTTTCCCATTCTATCGTATCCAGTTCCCTTATAGAATTAAGTTTGCTGAACGAGTATTCAAAGTGTACGCTCAATTAGAACGATTGCTAGTTAAATAATTAGGACTTTATTGTTGCGCTTGATGGCTATCATCACAGTCCCTAAAATAATTAATAAAGCATGGGAAATCAAATGCCGCAAAGTTTCTCACCTAGCGCATAATTTCGAAATTCCAATTTCCCACACCTCATTCGTCCATTTGGCAAAAATCATCGCCATCGTCATAGCCACCGCCTCCACTGATGCCATCGACTACATTGATCCTTAGGCAAACCAATTTGCACAGAACTCCTCCATTATTATACCCTATATTTAAACATAAGCAAAAAGAAGTCGTGTTGTGTAACAGAATTACAACAATCAATAATCAAATCAATTTATTGTATATTTTCAGACACTCAACATCTATTCGTATTTTCAAGGATTGGCATAGGGAATTTTGTAGCCGAGTATCCTCCAATTCAGACAAGAGCTTTGCGCTCCTGCTTGTTTTTCAGATGTGTATTTATTACCGGAAATGTAAAACAGCAACCACGAAGAGTTAACAGCGAATCGGTAAGGGCACGAAATGAGAGGCTGGAGGCTCATAGAACGAGAATGACGTCAACAAATATTATGAATATGAGTCATGCAATTGTCTGTTTCAAAATGCAATTACTGTCATAGGCTTTTTTATTGATCTGGTGTAGTATTTGTTATTATTTCGCAAATGAGTTTTTACTTTACCATCAGCACCAGCTCCAAACAAAAAGTTACTTTGAAGCTGCCATTACTTTGAAAACTTTAATTATGTCATAAAATTTAGCAACACATTGGTTGAGATACCGAAAAAACACGTTGCAAAACTCATAATTATATGAAAACTAAAATATAATTTTATAATTGTTTTGTTCTTTTTGATTAATCAAGAAGCATACATAACGTAAAGTCATTTTAAACTTAAAAAATAAATTATAATTAAAAAGAAACATGCTAGTAAAATACATAAAATCAGTACAAAAATTATTAAGATTAAATTATTGTCATGTTTACTTTGGTGAACTGAATATGTTAGTCAATATTAATAATAAATAAGTTTAGAGGGGGAATGAATTCAAGTTATTTTTGTGTGATTGTCATTAATTTAAATGGACACTACTTTGTATAATGTTATATTTTTTATTTCAAAATATCTTATAAAGTAAAATTTATTTACAATATTTAATATAAAATACCGCTTGAATAATTATTATTATTATTATAATTTTTCCAAATTTATTCACGCAGGAAATATGTATCTTTAAGCGAGGAAGATATTCCAATGGAACCAGCCAAAACACAGATTCAGGTCCTCCAAATCGAAATGGCGATACTCAGAGTACTGCCCTAAAGGAAATTGGTTTGCTGTGGTGGCAACATTCACATTCCCAACGCGAATGCAAATTCAAATTCAAATGTGAATCCGAATTCTTGTTTTCGTTATTTGTTCAAACAGATGTTGCCTGTTTTACCGATATTGCGAGTACATAGCTTTGTTATTTGTTGCGGATGCTGTTTTTCACTGTGGTCACCTCATTGGGTTGTTTTAGTTTTCGCATTCGGGATGGGAGCATTTGGCAAAATTCGTTCGAAGTGCCCTCGATTAGTGAGGCGTGGATACCTTTTTCGACATAATTGTACTTTTAGTTAAAATTGTGTTTTTGCGATTGCTGTTTTTCTATAGCTGCACCTAAATTTTGAAAGACGATTAAAGGAGTATAGAATGAGTGAGATTGAGAAAGTCCTATGTCACAGCAACAGCAAATTGCAACAACAGGCTTCAAAGCAAGACTCTTTCCTTAACTAGATTAATTTGAGTCACATTTCTATGTGTTGAGTAGAGCAATATTTTACAATTGCTTTCATTTAACTACTGATAAAGTAATGTTTATGATACATTACTGAAAATTATAGTGTTTTAGTAAAAAAAATAATCATTCGTTCTGTTAAATATCGCATTTTTGGAATGTCAATTCTTGGGTAATGTACGCCTGCTTTTCTCTATCTTTCCCATTGACAATTAACAACTGCCATCGATGCCAACCACTGCCAAAATTTTCAGTGGTTTTGCGTTTTACAATACAAATTATTCTAAACCATTCGTTGCTAAATTTAAGCAACAACCACAGCCTATTTATAAATTTGTATCACAATTTACACACACACAACAGCACAGCACAGCACATATTGCAAAATATAGGCAAGTGGGTGGATTTTATGGATTGTATGTATGTATGTATGTATATCCGCTTGCGGTGGACCACAAACGCTGTGGCAACCTCCCGTCAGCCTTGCTCTACCCCGGGTCACAGCTGACAAGTGTCGGTCGCTTGCTTTTTCACTTTGCTAGCCAAAAAACGTCGATGGCAATGAGCAATCAAATTCATCAGCCACGGTTGCCGACACTACTCTTTATCCTTTGCTGTTGAAAATACTCTCTTGCCTCTTGAATAATTTTCATGTTTATTATTCCATTTGTTTGAAGGCAGCAACATTAAACTCTTTGCACTGGTAAAAACTACTCAAAATATTCCAATTACAATAAGTGTTCACATATCACTTTAATATAAAGTTATCTAATATGGTGATATTGTTGTGAACTAAATAATAATACACCTTATATACAATTCAAAGAACGAAAACATCTTATCAACTTTAAACGTCTGGTTTAATTTAATTTGGATCATATTTTTTTGAATGGTCCTAAAAGTGGTTCCTTTAAAATATTTCGGAATATTTTTAAACCGACATGAGATTGTTTTGAAAATAAGAAACATACGGAATCAAAATATGATATTCTCTGTCCAAATAAAAAGAGCGACAATCGAGTCTTCTCGACTGTCAGATACCCGGTACCCATTTTCAATAAAATCATATACTAAAAATATTCAATAAAATTCAAGAAAATACTTAAATGTATTTGGTATATCGATGTATTACTGCAATGGAAATATACCACAGAGTATAAAATATACCAGAATATAGTTATTATTGCATATACCGTAAATCATGAAAATCTAACTTAAAAAACAACACTTGTTATTCAATATTTTTGGATTTGCGGGAACGGAAGTAGGCGTGGCACAAATTTGAAGCAAACTTGATTTGCATGCAAACATTTCAAGCTTGTCGAACAATGAAAAATTTATCTAAATTATATCTCTATATCTTATTGTCTCTCGGCTGTTGACGCTGATCAAGAATATATAATTATTTTATGGGATCGAAGATGAGTCTTTCTGAATGTTGAATTCATTTGCTAACAGCACAACTTTAAGAATGAAGTTGTTCAAGAAATAATTTTAGTTTTTTAGTGTTAATAGTTTAAATGTATTGGTTATCAATCTTTAATATTTTCAACTTTTACATGGTACCACGCTTATAAAAAAAAGAAGATATTTGTTTTTTTATACAATTTAGATAATCTTAAAAGATACAAATGTAAAAGTACTGATTTGAAAAAACTTCTAATTCGTAATAATCACCAAATTATTTTCATTGTTAGTCCATAGTAAATTTAAAACCCCTTTTGAAGAATTTGTTGACATCCCCTTTTTGATTGTTTTCCGCACGTTGAGTGTGAAATTTAACGGGTACCTGGTAAGAAAAGGTTCAAATTTACCTAACGACCTGCTTGGCTGAATTAAAAGTTACGCATCGAAGAGTTTTGATGTGCCTTTGATGAGCAGCTAATTAGCGACAGCTGTCTGTTAATGAGACCAAAAAGCCAAGAATAAAAATGACGTTTAAATAATGCTGCGAAGAGATTTGTAAAATGTTTTATATTGCTAAATACACAAAACTTGCCTATGTATACAATCTTGATAATCATTAGCAGCTGAAACTACTTGTTAATAGAGTGAGAAGCAGTTGAGAAGCTCTAATCCATAATACACCGCTCAAAAGAAAAACTGCTTTAAACTATAAATCTTGAATCTGTATGTTATTATAAATAATTCAAATATAATATATTTTAACACACTTTATGTTTATACCATAAATTAACAAATCTTTAAATACTGGATTTTGTAAGCTTAGCCAACTGATTTTTCGTTTGCAATTTCACAATTTCGTGTTACAGCATCATAATTCGTCTGTTAACGTCTATAACATTATGTTAACATTTTACTCCTATTGTATTAACATTTATATAATTAGTATGTAGACGCCTTCAAAACATTAATTTAAATAATATGACAAATTTCTATAATATAATAATGGAGTGTTGGCTAACTCGAACATAATAAGTTTTAAATTAATATACTTAAATAAATAACAATGCAAATGCGAAGCTAATCAAATTCGTGGGTCTGATTGAAATGTATTGTAACAATTATTTTGACAATCATAATATGCTAATATGGCTCAAAACATTAATAGCCGTTTATATGGGTTTTCGTGAGTAGATTTTGTTGGATAAAACATGTAAAATGTTGAATTTTGGTTGCAACAACAATAGTTTGCTATGCCGACACTATAAAAATTCAATTACTCTATTTTTTGCCACAATATCCAAGCACACGAGCGCCATCTGCCAGCCGCAAAGCAAACACACACGCAAGTTCGCAATCGCAGTCAAGCTCGCTCACACACACATACTCACGTACACAAATGCATGTACGCATACGCACATGGGCAGACGATACGTACGTGCATAGAAGCGCCACCTGTCAGTTCGACTAAGCACCTGGCATTCGGCAAAATGTTCGTAACGCACCCCCCGCTAAATTACATAGAAATTTTCACATTTCCAAAAACCAAAGAAGGGAACAGAGCACAGTGGAGAAGAGAAGAAGAGAGGGTGGATGCGAGAGTGCCTTGCACACACTAAAACACAGTTAGCTAAAAAAGAAAGGCGAGAAAGCATTGGAGAAACTAGAGTCTAAAACACACACACGCCAACCGACACACAAAAAACCCCATCTAGCGTCTCCATCATCCACCAACGCCACCCGCACTCCGCACTCCGCACACATTTGCGGCTGTTCGCATGAGCGCGCAACTTTTCTTGCAAGCCCCTAAAATGCTGCCTTTCATTCCATGCTGGTTTTGCTTTTAGCTGCAATCTTTTTATATCCTGTTCCAATAGCGACGTGTAAGAAGGGTATAATAGGACAATTGTAAGGAGACAGCTCTCCGAATGGAGCGATGTTCCTCTCCCTCCAAGGGAAGCATACAAGTCTCAGATTTTAATACTGCTGGGAGACTTGACTTTTTTACGAGGTATCTGCAGACGATCAACATTCTAGTGTGTTTATTTAATTTTTTGTTCGCGCTGCTATTGCGAGACAAATGCCTGCGCGGGTGTTTGAATGGATGAAAAAAATGTGTAGTCAAAAGAACGAAAGAGTCTGAGAGAGATAGTAATAGATAAACAGTGTGAGATGGAAAACATTGCGCATTCTTTGTGCCGAAGCGCTTTTTAGCTTTTAGTTAAATAGAATTTTATTTAGATTGGCCATGCCTGCATGACTGTTCTCATACCCTTCCAGTACCCGTAGAAATGTACGACTACTCTTATGCCATTGTGTCTATTTTGACGGAACTTTCAGACAAGAAAAATTTAACCCGATTTGTGTAGCAAACGCAGTAAAGTCAACATTTATTAAATTATATTCTTTATAAACTTGGTTTTTAAAGAAAAGAACTTTAATGTAGTAAAACATTAACCATTTTCCTTGTTTCCACAAATAATTGTAATCCACGCAATATGCCTGAAAGTTATAATATAATATTTACTCAGGATTTTTTCAAGGCCTTGCAGAGAAGAAAAATTACAAAATACTCGTACCTGCAATGAAAGACAAGACCATAACCAAGAAAGATCCATTAAATAAGCTAAATAATAAAAACTTGGATTTCAAACGTACATCATCATAAATTAAACAATCTTTTTAATGGAAAAGCTCTAAAGTTTAAGAGAGAGACATTTTGCATGTTTCATAAGACATTAATTATTAAGATGTGCATAGTGAATATCACAATTCGTTTTTCTCCAAAAATTAATGTCACAGGTAGAAGGAGGTATCTCTGACCCTATAAAGAATATATATTCTTGATTAGCGTCAACATCCGAGACGATATAACCATGTCCGCCTGTGCGTCTGTCAGGCGATGTCAGGTGATGTTTTGAAAAGCGTCGAACCTATTTAAAATAATCAGCTGTGACTTGGAATAAAAAATTAACTTCTGACCGGGCTCAGCTTTAATTCACATACAAGAAGTACATCTGCTTCATTTTTGTTTCTCAACAGCTGAATGCTACTTCTTCTTCTCCTCTTTTGAGCAAATTCGATTTCAAAATTTAAAATGCTTAGATCTTCATTTAAGAATTTATATTGTGAGTTTAGTTTTGACTTATAATTTGACTCAAGTTTTTTGGTGGTTTTTTGTGTACTCAAAGATATATTGTACACAAATATTATATGTATATTAAGTTATTATCCGATCGTAATTACACATTCCGTTAACACAAAGTTATCGTACACGTCTGTATAATAGGTATAAAAAGTAGGGTTTTAACATTCCTCCATTATCTTTTTTCACCAACTTCTCATAGACGAGTATTATTATTTTATGCCAACATAATTTGTATTATATTTTGTAAATAGTCATATATTATGACATTCCATTTGGTTAAGATCCGTCAACAAACATATAAATTATTGAACTATATTTGTTTATAGAAAAAATTAATAAAAAAAACAACAAATGAGGATAATTCAATGGAGAATACCCGCCTGTGAAATACCCTTGATATAGGAATTTATTATCTAAATTAAATTGTAACTTTCATTTCTGAGTGAGTTCGAATTTCTCGACAAGGACATATTATTTTCTACTTCTACTTCAAAAACAAATTATTCTTATAACAAATTATATTAACTGAATTTCGATTGATATGTATCACTATGGTATTCAAATTTAGTGACGGATCATAAGAAATGGACATTTCATTTTACATGTCTTCCGCAAACCAAATGTCGAAAATATGCTTTGTGGGAATCTAGAGAACAAGAAAAAGTGTAAATCCTTTCCGGGCTTTTCCTATTGTGTTTCTTTCGCACCAAAAGAAGAAACCAAACTTAATTATATTTCATTTATGATATAAAATAAACCTCCTGTTGCCTTTCAGGATAATTACAGAACAAGAGAACACAACAAAGAGACAAAAGCAAAAATAATGTTGCACAAGAAGAGCATAAACAAAAACAACAACAGAACCAACAACAACAACAACAACAACGACGAATAACCGCAACTACTTAGCAACATTATACACTTCCGCGCAGCAGCCAAGCCCGCCCAAAACGTAATTATTGTTGCGGTAAACGCTGGAGCCACGCCCCCAATGAGCCAGCCACCCGTGACCACAGGCCGTGCTTTTTAATTTCTTCATAAAGAGCGAGTGAGAGCGCTCTCGTGTGTGTGTGTGTGTGAGTGAAACAGCAAAAATGACAACGTGCCGCGAAAATTAATCCATTTGCTGTGACAATGACTTTTATGCGGTTTTCAGCAATGCGCCAACCATCCGGACTCGGCCCAGTTCGCAGTTCCAAGTCAGGAAGCCGGACAGCCGGAAAAAGTCAAGCCGCAGGCCAAATGCGGGCATAGAGGGAGCCACAAAAAAGAAAAATAAAAAAAACCAACTGTTGGGTCTTTTTTCATTGCCGCGACATGTAAATATTTGGCGACATTTATACCGAGAACAAAAAAAAACCAACGAACTGGGGTCCTGGGTCCGTCGCGTCCTTATCAAAGCAATTATCTCGAAGATGCCAGCGACCCGTCTTTCATTTGGACTTTAGGTCTTTGTTTGAGTTGATGCCGCCGTTAGTGAGATAAAGTACACAACATTTCTGTTTGAATTTTTTTTTTTGCGAGATTTGCCGAATTTGTAACGGCATGGTCAATTTGGGATTAGATCATCTTGAGGTCCGCATTGAAACAAATTTGTTAGAGGTGAGAGATAAAATATTAATGATTACACATTTGGCTCTTTGTCTAGTTGAAATCTTGTGTTACAGGAAAAATTATATTTCGGAACACAATAAAATCTAATTCAGAGTTTAAAATTTTCTTGGGTCAAAGTCAGAGGATCCAAAACTATTCTTCAAATGTCAGCAATAATATCAGGTATGTTAAGATTACGTATGAATAACAAATAGGATTAGTATAAATCGTTGAAAAGTTAAAAAGTGAAAGTATTAGTAAAACTAATAGCCTTTTTTTTACAACCACTAAATATTTTCATGATTGATCGTAAATTTTGAGTGTGGCCGCTCAGACGAAAATTGGTGCTTAGAATGAAACCAAACTTCAATAACTAAATTATAAAAAAAGCGAACCATTAAAAAATGTAATAAGAATGATAGACATGTCAAAATCAATCGTGCAATTTGCCAACTTTGAATGCATTTTTATCATACTTTGTATTTTGCTTTGGAATTCAACTTGATAAGCACCGCGTAACTTCAAAAATATACGGAAAAATGTTAGCCAATACTTACTTATTTCTCATGAATGTAAAAATATGTATGTATGTATGTTGGTTATTTTTCTTATTTGTATGAGATTTTACAAGGGGCAAATGTGACATTCCAAATATATTGAAGTACGTGGGGAATACCCAAACTTGTGGTGATGTGGAAACAGGCTATAAATTATACGAATAAAAATTATATTTCTTTTCAAGACAAATAATGAAAATTGGTTTTTCAAAAATATTTAATTGGCACAATTAATAAATTCATGTTTGCACACACATATCAAATTCTTTTCACCACTTGGGAGCTCGGAGATCTAAATTTAACCTAACCAAAAATATTCTGCCTGATACTGGCCCAAAATCCCCTTCCTCGTTTGGGTATCAGCTCGTGCTGAATTTCCTTGTTGTACTGTTCCCTGAGCAGTGGATCCATGGGTCCCCAATTCTTTTTGGGTCGGAAGGCACCACGCACCTTTTCGCCTAGAGTACTGCCCGGCTCTCTAATGATGGCCACAATCATCCAAATGGGCAACTGCACAATTCCAAAGGCTGTTATACACCAACCAACACCTAAAAGAACGGAAAAGAATACAATGCGGTTTACAGAAAGTTGGACTTCTTTATAGTCTTACCATAAGCCCAGGCGGGATAGTATTGATTGTTATAGGTGAGTGGCTCGTAGGTGGCGTAGAAATATATCAGGATTACGGTCATGATGAGCGGGGTGAAGACGCCCCAGCAAAGTCGCCAGTAGAGTCCCACCTTGCGACCCAGCATGAACTCAATGTCTTTGCAAAGTCGATCTGTGCCATAGATCCAGCCAATAGTGTACAGCTCAGCAATCCCCAGAACTAAGGCAATCATCGAGGCTCCAAAGAAATCGACAAGCGTAAGCATATATTGACCACCCTATACAAAAATAAGTCAGATTAATTGCCGACTAAATGAAAATAAAGCTGCAGCTTACCGGCGTGATGTACATCAGACCAATGAGAAAACTAACGACGGCAATGAGCAAAGAGCATTGCCATTGCTTAAAGTTGGGGAAACGATCCCGAATAGCGGTCACCGTACACGAAGTCATAGCTATGTTGGAGCCGATACCCAGCACAAAGAGCATAAGGAAGAAGAGGACGGAGAAGATTTGCGGCAGCTGCTTGAATTTTGCGATGGCATCAGGATACGATATGAAGGCCAGTCCAGCCCCTCCCTTCACCACTTTGCCAATGTCTTCGGTACCGATCTCATGGGCTAAATGACCCAAGATTCCAAAGATGGTGAAACCCGCAAGGAGGGAAGTCGCCGTATCCAAAGCTGTCACAATTGTTGCGTCTCGATGAACATTGTGGCCAAATTTGTTGAACGAGGAGTACATGATGATGTTGCCGAAACAGACGGACAGAGAGTAGAAGCATTGCGTGACAGCGGCATACCATACTTTGGGGTCCAAAATCTTTTCCCAATTCGGCTTGATGAAATAGTAAATCCCGTCGAGGGAGCCAGGCAATGTAACAGCTCGAACGAGAAGAACGCCCATTATGACATAAGGAAATAAGGCAAGGAAGTAAGATGCCTTGCCGGAGCTCTTGACGCCACGGCGAATGATGAGGAAGACACAGGTCCAAGAGACGAACAGACCAATCACAAGTTCCCAGTTGGGTAGCCCAATGCCATCAGCAATTTGATCCTTTTCGCGAAGGACCTCTTTGCTGAGAAGATAAAATCAAATGTTTATCAGAAAAGGAAAAACATCAAGATAAGCTTAAAGAGAAGAAACTATAGCCAACACCGCATGCGCTTAGAAAGGAATTAAGCAACTAGGAGATAGAAGCAAACTGATCATTAAAGATTACATCAGGCAAGCCTCACAGCACTTACACATAGTACAGTTCCGAACTGGATGTTATGCGATCTGTGTCATTATCAGCTTGAGAATTTAGTCCACGATTCCAATTGATTTTGCTGGACCCTGGCGCTGAATCAATACAGTTCTCGCCCCATTCCACGCGGCACGTCGCCCATGGCAACGGGTTGTGAAATGAGTCGACAAAATATCGACAGAATATGGCCACCAGAGAGGCGTAATATGTGCTTAACATGAACACCTGGAATGCCTGGCCAACGCCAACACCTTGATGATTGAGAAAAGATCAACGGATAAAATGACTGAGTTGATTATTTGCGATTATGAAGCTAAACACCTTGATTTGTGTTAAGGATGCGATGCGAAACGATTGGTGATTAGTGTGGGTTAGTTCAAAAGAGATGTAGAGTACACAGAGCCAAACTAGGAATTGATAATAATACAGTTCTAATCGATATAATTAACTTAAAGTTATGATACTTTGGTCCCCACTACTTGAATTCGGATCACCCTCGCCCCGATTCGTGCTTTTCGATTCGTGAGAACCAATTGAAGTAACCTCTAAGTGGCTGTTGCAATCGCTTAGGGGCTATTGCAGCATTCTATCCTCAGTTCACTCAATTGACGTCAATATGGAATGTTGCATCATGAGCAGAGAAGAGGAAACTTACTCACTCGTTCAATTAACGCTCCAAGCCAATAAAGCGAGCATTGAACGGCCATAAACTTGAATCTCTATCTGGCACTGAATCGAGCCCAGTTCTAGGTGATAGTGCCACGATAAGATTACGGAACAAAAACACCACCAAAAAATAAGTCATGCGCCACACCAACATAGTTAATACTTTACACACTACAAAACAGGAGACCGGAAAACGTGTTTGGGATCTATGGATATTGGGAGAAAATACCACTTACAGAAAGTACAACTCCGCGGAGGCGACGAGCTGTTGTTGCTCCTGCGGCGACGACGACGATGACGACGGGGTCGACCACGCTGGACTGAAATCCAAGCTGGAACTGACGCTGGTGTTGCTCTGACTGGAGGCTACACAGTGAGTCCCCCAATCCGGACGACACTCGGACCAGGGTAGCGGGGTACGAAACGAGTCGTAGAAATAACAGAGTGTTATACCCATTATTCCTACGTAGTAGGTCGTGACAAGTGATATCGATATCACCTGACCAATCCCGACGCCTAGAGATGTGAATTTGATGCGATAGCGATGAACAAGATGATTTGCAAAATAGTACAAGTAACAATAATAAATAAAAAATACCTATTACCAAAGATCTATTCATTGGGAATTTCTTACATATAAGATAAGATACCTTACTGGTAAAACTTAATAATTCTCAGGTAAGGATAAGTATTCGACTGATATAAGCGGACGAAATGGTACTCATGGAAGGAATTAACTATCTATGAAGTCCGTTTTTTTTAAAGCAAATGTCACCGATGAAATGTCAGGGCATTACAATATCGACCAGACAATGCTAATACCAGAATGAGGCTCTTACCTTTCATTGCAGGGCACAAATCGAAGACCTTAACGGATCCGCGGCTTGAAAACTGTCCAATTACCATTTCCAGGTAGTAAATGGGTTTGCCAATTAGAAAGAGCACAATGAGATATGGTATGAGGAAAGCGCCTCCTCCATTGTCGAGGGCTGTGAACGGAAAGCGCCAAACATTGCCCAGGCCGACAGACATCGCTATGCAGGACATTAGGAACTCCACACCCTTACCCCAGGTGTCGCGTTCATTTTGTCCCGTTGGCGTTTTGCCCGCAGCGTGCTCAGCATCATCTCTTGTCTCTGCTGGTTGTCCTGGCAATGACTATGTATACCCGCGTGTGTGTGTGTGTGTGAATGTGTTTGCAACGATTAGCTGAGGTCAAAGATACTGGGACATATGTGTAGATTTTGGCCACTTACCGACATGGCCAATGTGCTGGTTGTGCTGTGTCCATCGTCACCCACAAAGGCCGGATTCTGTTGCAATGATTTCATGTTGTTTATCTCTGCAATATTTTTGAATTTTTGGTTGGTGTCTTCTATGAGCTGCGACCTAACAATAATCTTTGCGACTGCTGTCGCTGCGTATTTTCCGCTGAGTTGTGAAAGTGTTGTAAAACTGACAATCAGATAAAATGAAACAACTTACAGATAAAAGCCAGTAATAACGCTTATATTAAGTTGACACACATTGTCGTATTCTAAAGTTTGGACGATGCCAAGACACCCTAACTTCAATCTTAATTCTTATTAACTCAAAAACAGTGTGTTCATTCACTATAATCTGTCTACATTCCAAACTTCCTCATAGTTACGATGAAAAAAACAGTATATGACTACATGGTGTACAACTGATTTCACTGTCGTGATATAGATAACGAATAAATTCGGCTGATGATGAGCGATATAAAAGCAAGTGCAGACGGCCCTAGATAGAATTCTGTGTTTGCAAGTTTCAAGAGTTGCAATTTTTATGATGTTAGCGATGAGCAGATAGATATCATGATAATCAAAATTACAATTGAGTTTATGACATGCACAGGGTTATTCCAAAGACTTTTTGCCATTGTAAAGTAACCGAAGAGATATTTCAAAATCTAAATTATTCTCGGAATTTTAATAAAATGTGAGATCACATTAGAGAATATTCTTTGAATAGAAGCGTAAGACAATTCGATTTATACATTTTCATTTAACGCAAAATATAAACTTACATGATCTTTCTTAACGCATTTACATATGTATGTGTACGATGTCTCATGATCTGATAATGATGATCTGATATTACTGAATTTTATATCTTTAGATTAATCGAATATTATTAAGTTAGTAAGTGTGCAACTTTCAAAGGCCAACCACTTCTATCACACTAATTAATTATTTTTTCCTTCGGGAACTACATCTTATGAGCGACAATTTTAAAAATGGGTCATAAATATAAAATGCAATCTAGTTATTTCGTATTGCGCAATGAAATGCAGCAAATTCTTATCGTCCCAATAATAGATATCTATTTCTGAATGGTAGACACGCAAACTGTTCTTTGTTCGTGGATGTGATTGCTTTTATAAAGATAAAAATCTGTGTCTAGCCATCATGAAGTAAATGCACTATTATTGCTCTCGTTTATAACGATAACAATTGTCGTATGCACTTCATTGTTATTATCATTGTTTAAACAGTTCACACGTCGTTTAATTTCTGGCTCTTGCTTATTGTAGAACTAATAAAAACGTTAATAATTTTATTACCTAAATCAAGCAATAAATCAGTACAAAAGCAGTAACATCCGAAAGCTGTCAATAATCACTAATGTTAATATGTAATATATGCACATAAATACACATATGTGTCTTTATATGGTAGACACAATCAGACAACTATTGCTTTGGCAATCGACTATCGTGTTCTCGCTTGCACTAGCAAACAAACTTTGCTTGATATAAATTCAGATAAGACCTTTTTTAAAGATGTTTGTTAAATAATAAGGAATTCTGTTGATTGGAGATTTGCATTCCTATTAATTTCTAATAGCACTTCTATTTGTTCAATATGCAAGAGGACTGAAAAGGGATATTTACTTAATAATTAAAACTTATCGATGACAATACTTATTTTTATACCCCTTTACCCATAGGGTAGAAGAGTATTATAAATTCGTGCCTCCAGCAAATGTATGTAACTGACAGAAGAAGTCATCTCCATAAAGTATATATCTATATTCTTGACCAGAGACTATGGGGGTAGAGATATGATTTTTTTCGACAATTTATTTTTTTTTGTAGGCAGATCAATTTGGTTTCATATTGCCACGCCCAGTTCCGCCCATGTATAAAGCTAAAGTTGGTACACACAATAATAATAATGATCGCTAAAAATGTTGTTGCGATGAAATACAAATTCTTGAAGTAATTCTTCTTTAGTAAAAAACACATACTACAATCGGGTCTTAGTTGCCTTAGCTGACAATTTGATATATTTTATACAAATATAGTCTTTGGTATATTTAAGTACTTTTCTAGTATAATAATTTTATATTTTATTCTACTTTTATTAAAAATGCGTAGGTTATTTCACAATCGAGCACAATCAAATATAGGTTTCATATTTGTTATTTCCCCTTAAGTACTTTCGGACAGAGTAAAACAAAATGTAAAATAATTATAGTATGCAATTTGATCTTGTTTTGTAAGTTTATGTCGTGGCATATAACAATGAATAATTATCTCTCAGATATAAATATGATTTGTTTAAATTATTAGTGTTTTTAAGATAGTGCAGATGTGGAGCCCTGAAGAATAAACGCAATTATATTTTGTACATATTAAGTATTTATACCCGCTACCCATAGGGTAGAAGGGTATTATAACTTTGTGCCGGCAGGAAATGTATGTAACAGGTAGAAGGAGGCATCTCCGACCCTATAAAGTATATATATTCTTGATCAGCGTCAACAGCCGAGAGGATGTAGCCATGTCCGTCTGTCCGTCCGTCCGTATGAAACACTGGATCTCAGAAACTATAAGAGTTAGAGCTATAATTTTTTCGACTGCATTTGTTATGTTTGCACGCAGATCAAATTTGTTTCAAATTTTTGCCACTCCCACTTCCGCCCCCGCAAATCAAAAAAATCGAATAACAAGTATAATTTTAAAGCTAGAGTTGCGAATTTTGGTATATACAATAATTTCTATAGTAGTTATGATTCGGTTGCGATCGGATAAAAATTGTCAAAGTTATTAAAGAAATACTTTTGCATGGGCAAAAGCGCCTACTTACTAGGGGTCTTAGTTGCTTTGGCTGACAATCTGTTATATTGTGCCGTCTATAGTATATTTTGAATGCGGTATTATATCGATATACCAAATATACCGTTTGACATATTTTTAGTATATTTGCAGTATATTTGATATATTTTGAGAAAAATACCGCAAAATATATTTCTTTTATTCAAAATGGGTAGAGGGTATCTCACAGTAGAGTACACTCGACTGTAGCTTTCTTACTTGTTTTAGCATGTTATATGTTTAAGCTAGTTTTCATTCACATAAATATATTGGTTTTTACATGCATGTGCAATATTACTGTTTCGTCTATTCCTAATACTTTAACATTAAAATAATTAATTTTTTCAATTTGTACAAAATCCATTTACGTCGTAAAGCTGGTGGAATACTCATAGTGGAGTATCCTTCACTGCTAGATACGTAAATACCCATGTTTAGCGATTATAACGATATTCTTCAAATCATCTTTAAAATTGAGTTACTTAGGGTGGAAGAAGGAGAGTTTCTAAATTCAAGCGGCTCTATTTATTATTCAAACATACCACATCATTTTCGGTAATGCCAAAACAGGTTTGAAGTGTGTTGTACAAAATACAAAATAATGACTAGAGAGACAAAAGAATAACATTTGATGAGTCATATGCTATGGATGTGGTGGACTCTAGAAGAAACAAAACATACGTCAAACATACGTTACTAACGCAAGTGAGTTAAAAGCAGTTTAAACCAGTTTGAAACTTCATAAATAATGTGATTTTTTTGTAATGTCGATCATCAAATTGATTCTGCAAAACCTTTGCAATACTTTAGATTAACATCCATACTTTTGAAAATATCTGTTTAATTATTATATGTATATACATAGTTATCATATTTTGCATTATACACCAAGAAAATAGTATACTTTAGACATTACACAAACAAAAATTAGGGAAGCTACAGTCAGAAGTGCTCGACTATGAGATACCCTTTCTCCCCATTCAAATACATACATACATATATAAAATTAATATATCGGAAGATATAGGGCATAACGACCAAAGAGAATAAAAAAAACAAGTCAAAAACTA
Source organism: Drosophila nasuta (assembly GCF_023558535.2). Lineage (NCBI taxonomy): Eukaryota > Metazoa > Arthropoda > Insecta > Diptera > Drosophilidae > Drosophila > Drosophila nasuta. The sequence goes on along the minus strand of NC_083455.1, from coordinate 629,455 downwards.
TGCCTGCTACATACATTTCCTGCCGGCACAAATTTATAATACCCTTCTACCCCATGGGTAGCGGGTATAATAATTAAGACCCGTCAGCTTGCACATCCGCAATATTTTGAATTCTTCTCGATGTAGGCCATAGACTGAAAATTTTTGATAGCCCATTTTCGGAGTCGTTAAACCAGTTATTTTACTAGTTGTAGTGTCATAATACCCTGATACGATTTGTATACAAAAACGTTCTCACATTATAAATTTTTTTTTTAATAATTTTCATATTGAAAGCAGTTGCACGTCAATATGCAAGAAAGATAACTGGAAAGTTGTAAAACTCAGACGTTAAAACTATAATTTTCATTGAAAGTAATCCAACAATTATTTAAATCTGATTTGCTTATTTTTTCTTGTTTATTAATACATCGCAATGACCCAGGTCACAACCTTACTGCAATTTAAAATATGTCACCAAACTATTACATGTTTATACACAAAAATGAAAAGCCTTTTGTAAATGGTTCAGGCAAGGTATTCTTGTATATCTACTTGTCATTTATGTTGATTGATTTTTTATGCTAGTATAATCGTAAAGTTGATTATTATTTGTTATCGTCCACGCACAATAAAATATGTTGTTTGATCAATCCGAATCAATATTGCAGAGCACATGTTGCCAATATCTTTAAATAATGGTGCAAGCTTATAAAAAGGAAAACCAATTTCAAGCGAAACGTCTTTAAGCAGAAGCTTTCGTTGACCTTTAACACACAAAGCTTTTAAATAACCGACTCTGCAGATATCACTCTGATTCTGCCTGAGTCCACAAAAGAGAGCAAAGAAGTACAAACACGCCACGAGTGTACATCAGATGTATACGCGAACGCTGCAGAAGCTGCAGCCTGCAGCTGATCAGCTGCAGCTTTACTTGCTTAAGAGAAGAGAACTTGCTGAGTCTTACTTGTGCTTTTACGGTATGCCGTTGCGTCGTTGAGTGTGCAGACACAAAAGCTTATGTTGTGCTTTGACTCTCTGCTTGGCTAACTTGATGGGCAACAATTAGCTATAGGTTGAATTTGGTTAAAGTTGCTGCTGTTGTTGTAGGTATAGATGTAATTGTTGCTTATGTTGTAACTGGAAGCCAGTCTTAACCACTTTGAACTGCCTAAAACTTGAACTTTAACTGTTTGTTTATACTTTCAAGGCCTCCCACAAGTGTAGCTCCCTGTACATTTGCACGAAGTTAAACTATTTTAATTCCATTCGCAAATTTTCAAACTTATTGTATTTTTTAAATAGTGACACTTCCGCTTGATAATTCGTACCAAGTTAAATGAAAATCGACTGCAAGAAATCCCGTTATGTTGGCTAATGCCGTCAAACTAACCGTCGCGATGATCGCTTGGGCAAAGCGCTAGCAGTCAACTGAATCAGTTGAGGCAAAGCTCAGAGGGTTTCGTGTCGAACTTGACTTCAGTGTAGTACAGTGGATTGTATTTCACAAAATTGTGAGCAATATCACATGCTTTAAACATAAAAATAGATTACACATTCATGTTGTTAAAAATTTGTATATTGCTATAAAGTTATTTTAAAAGTAAACATTTAAGGGGATTTCTAATTTCACAATTCGTATTTTTATAATCTATTATAGAAAAGAAAAATTCATTAAAATTAGTTACTTTGTAAAATTATTAAATTATTAATTAAATTATTATTATATAAAATTACACTAAGTATGCTAGTCATCCCACCGTACAAAACATTGCTATTGCTTTCGGCTAAGTGGCGGAATAAGGCAGTCAGAAATCGTGACTAAAGCTTCGCTCAAATTGTAAAGTGGTTTGAGTCTCTGCTAAGTGATCTTATACAAAGCATACAGCTTTAGCGGTCAGAGTTAAAAAAATTATTGCAATACGTGCATGACTTATATAAATGATAAAAAACGAATCGTGATCATTTCCTGATTATTTTCTTTGTATGTCCTTGTTGAAATGCAATTTCGGACTCCCGTACCCTTAAAATATCTCATTCATTAAGTATAGTTTCATTAAGTTTACCTAACTTAGATTGAGTATTGTGAGTGTGTGTTTTCAGTTTCTGTGAAAGTTGCACTTACACTTTTCTCATTAGGCACAGTCCACAGCAGACGCTCATACACAAATGAAATTCCAAGGAGCATCGCCTACGTCGACTATGTGATGGTCTTGGTTCATTGTTCGAGGACCGCAGAGCAACACAAATTGTTATGATAAAAGTTTTTATCAAGTTTTCGTTGTAGGGTTTCGTTTTATTTTGAGTTTTGGTGCATCGTCCGGTGACGTGTCGTAGTCTATGCGTCGCTGACTTTCCATACAAGATAAAATAGAACGGCTTACGACAGAAGTGTAAGCGAGGGGATGAAAAACGAAAAGTTCTAGCCAAGAAACTGGGCAGCTGAATGCAAAAACAATGCCTTCAGGGAGGCACTGCCTCATAAAATTTTAACTACTTGCAAAAATACTGCTAACTGGTAAACTTTAAGCCAAAAATCATTAAGTTTGCAGCTTGAATACTGGATACTGTATAGCACTCAAAGAATTCCTGCACAAGACAGAGTAAGAAAAATAAAAACTTAAAAACCGAAGACATGACTTCGTCTTACTGTGCTTTCTACCAAGTATGAAATTTGTTGCGTGACGATTTTGTGGATCATTCTGGGGAGCGCTCTATTTACTTTCGCATTTCAATTCATCCCATGCGATTTTTCCTTTCTAATTGCCGGCAGTTTGACTTCGTCATTATCATAATCACTTGAACAGTTACTGGGGAAACCAACTTATAGCGAAACATGTCTTTGCATCTTTCTAATTGCAATTCAAATTGTTTTCGGAGAATCCTTTCGATCAACTGTTATAACTTAAAATATAATATTAATAAATAAATAAATCTTTCTTTTTTAATTAAGAATGTATTCTCATGCTTTCCAAAAAATTGCGCTTTAACTTAGATTAAGGGACTTTCCCACCCTTCCACAGGTGCCCTGTTGCAATTGAACTTTCTTGTAGGCAGCTGCAGAATTTAGCTTCGTTTCAAATGTAACTACATTCAGTGATTTCAGCTTTTGTGGTATTCTGGAAGGGGGAGAAAAAAATAATTTTAGTTTAGAGGAGACTGAAGGCGAGTCTAATGTTATGTGTAGGTAATCTCTTTTATTACTGCGGCAACTTTTTGGGCAGAGACATAAAATAGGATTTTGGGCCAAAACTGGGCATTTAGAACTTTTACAGAACATGCGAGAAAGACAAACTGTGAGCATTACGTAAATGTTTATTTTGCGGTCGAAACAGAGGCGAAGCCACAAGTCATAAAACAAAGTTTTGCCAAAATTATATTGTATATGTTGGCGAGTGTAGATGTCTCATAAAAGACATAGAGAATGAGAGTAAGAGAAAGACAGAGCCAAATAAGAACTAATTGAAAAAGACATTGGGTTATAAAATGTGCATTTGCCTAATTAATAAAGCAAATTGAGGTGCTTGGCTAAGTGTTTGTACTCACTATTATATAAATCCTCAATGCATCGAGTTCAAGCTAAACTTTATAGGAAAGCTATTTTTATAACTTACAATATTAAATCTAAAAGACAGTTTTAAGGAACTTAGAACTAAACAAAAACAACCAAATTAATCGGAGTAAGCAAATAACGATATGCATACATAAAAATTTATTATTGCTTTAAATTGTGAATTGCAGTTGTCATGAAAGTTGTTGACTCAATTCAGAACGTTTTAAAAATGAAATTGGTCTGATTGTATATTGATATTGCCAGAATGCTTACTTCAAAAAATATAAATTAAATACTGAGTATGAAATTACTCAAAGCAATTGGCAAACAGTAAAGAACATGCTTCAGTTTTAATGGTGAAGAAATGTTATTTTCAAGGCGTGACCTCTTAAGTTCGTAACTTAAAGAAAACTCTTTTATGAATACTTGAATTCTAGTAAGCATAATAATGATACAATTGCTGTGGGAGAAAAACAAAATAAAATAAGCGTCCGTTCTTTTTAACTTTTCAATCAAGTAAGATTGCGTCGTTGTAAATTATGTATTCGGAAGTACAAAGTATCAGGAGAGATGATAGAGTATATGGCAGTATAACTAACATCAAGAGAGTGACCGTAAAATGAAATATTTGTGTGTAAGGCACTCTTACTTACTTACATACATATGTATGTAACACACAAAACGTCGCATAAAAAGTACTTGTCCAAAGTCCGTTTCTAATTTTAATTAAGTATGATTGACTAAGAGAACTTACTTTGTTATATCAGTGGATCATTTCCCATCAGTGGATTTAAGTTGAAAACTATGTTTAAACATATTAACTGCCAAATTTTGATATCTACTTCTTGCTAAATTTAAACAATTTCCATCCGGTCGAAATTTTGTGAAACTCCTTTCTATTCCACGATTACGTCACGAAATATAAAAATATTAATTTGAAATTATTGCTAAACCCAAAAGTAACTTAAGAAATCTTGATGATTTCTGAAAAGTTGTTTGACAATGCGACCGAGTCTGTTTTGTGTCACAATGGTTTGGCTTCCTAGTATTTCACAGTTGAAACTCCCTAAGGAGTACTCTTATCAGTTAGGGCTTAACGACCATAACAGCAACAAGAAATTATCACAGGAGGACCACAGCAGCTGCAACGCAAGCTAACCAATTCTAAGCCACTATTTTTCTGGCTTGTTTCACAATTGTTGCGGTGTGGCTGAAACATGGAAAACATGGCCCCCATTTAGTCCAATCGTGCGAGCAGCTGCAGCAGTCACCGAAAGCCGCGGCACGTGACCATGGCAACGATACTACACTATTCAGTCGCGTCTAGCAGCTCCTTAGCACCCAAGCTGCAAAACTGCAGCTGCTCCGACAGGCACGACTCAAAGCACCGCTAATGTAGTGCTAGTTGTTATGGCTGTTGTTAGTCCCAAAGAGCAATGCAATACTTCTAGTTGTATTCTCATCCTTTTCGTGGCTCCCGTTGTTGTTGTCCTTCTCATTTTTAGTGTGGCTGCGGTGCGTGCAATTCACAAGTTTTCAAGTTTTAAGTTTCCCGTCGCTCTCGGGTTAAATGAACTTAAGCGCCAAACAGCTCGAAAGGCGTACCACTTTAAGAGGAGGTATATCAAACACGGACAACGACCGATCGGAGCACTTTGATTCCATTGAGAATCTGGTGATGGGAATATGGTTACGTGCTGGGCATCGAGGAAACATTGATATACTGATATAACGATAGATCGATAGGACATGTGATACGATGGCATGAAGAGAGGTCGCGTTAAATGTACAATTGAAGCGATTAATGTAATTATTATAAGTTTAACATAAACTAATATAAAGTCACTCAGAATTCAACCTGACACGAGGCTGGAAATAAGTTAAATATGAAGATATCAAGCTAATATTTTTGACATGATTATTTTATTGTAAGTCTTCTTTATAGATTAGTGGACAATTACCGATGGGAGCACTTCGATTCAATTGAGAATTTGCTGATTGGAATATTGTAACAGTTTGACATTGTCAGAGACTGGTATGGCAACATTAACATTACTTTAACATAAGTTAAATGAGGTAATGTTAAGATATATGTAAAACGATGCTAGAAGAAGTATCGATCAGTTTTAGTTAACGAGTGAAATAAGAGTATGACAAAGCTGGCGATAAGTTTAATATACAATCAACCTAATATTTTTGAAATGATTATTTCATTGTGAGCCTTTTTTTAGATTAGTATAATTTGAGGAGGTAAGTACGGAGTAATTTTAAAACATTTCTGTTAATGCAAACAAAAATCGGGCACAAGACACTTCTTGAAGTTTTCCAACTTAGCAGCTGCGGCCGCCATTGCGATTTACTGTTATCGCTGGCTGTGAGAAGCAGCAGGTGTGCCAATCCATATATGAATACAAGTTCGAATTCGAATTTGAGTATGTGTGTGTGTATGTGAGTAAGAGTTGATGCCAAACCGTTTCGCTTTTCAGTTACCTAATGCGAGACACACACAAACACAAACACACACACACACACTTACGCGCGCACATTCAGTGTGCATAAAACTCAATTCAAAAATACTTAACAAACATTTATTTGAATTTTCTTATTTTTTTTGTATTCTCGTGCATGTGGCAAAGCTGCTCCAACCGCTGCTTTGTTGTTGTAATAAAAATGCAAATATGCTGGATGGTTTGCGCTGTCGAGAGGCGTATGCAAAGTGCCAAAAGCGAGAGAGCAGTTTTCCTCAACACCCCGTCCACGCCCCCGTCTCCACCATCGCCTTCGCCCCAACATACAGCACACAAATACACATTCACATAATTTTAATGCCAATTCAATTTAATGGTTCATTTCATATGAAAATTGTAAAAAGTCATTGCTGGTCGAAAGAGGAAAATGTCCCACACAAGAAAAAAAATCAAGATAAAAGAAACCTAGAAAAAGTTCTCCAGTCAAACTTATCAAAATTTCCGATGCCCTGTAATATTCAAATAAAAGTATTGAAAACAATTATTCGAGATCCCATTCACATCCAAATGCGACTCTCTTTGAGGATTAATTTCATGCATTAAGTAAAGAATAAACAATTTTGTAATAGTCTGTTTTTCTTTATTTCTTGGAGGTACACAGGGTACAATCAACATGGAGAACTCAACTCGAAATATTTCCCCTTTTCCGTTTGGCATTTTGTCATGCGTGCTTTTTCTTAGAGCTTTTCCGACCGCTTGTGTATCGGGGTGGTATCGAGTCCATTGTGTTGATGCAGCTGCGGGTAATAAAAAAGAATTTTATATACACTCCATCTATAGCAATATGTATATAGATATTTAAATATGTAGAATGTATTTATTTATATATGTATGTAAGAATGATGTAATATTGTTTTATAATTATTAATAGTTTTATTTAATATAGGTACGCGGGTGGGAGTTTTGTAATATAAAATACACGTTTTAGATTAAATGTATCGAATTGTTCAACTTAAATCTCAGACGAACGTTCTGCTTGCGACTTTTCTCTCTTCGCGTTCTTTCTCCACTGTGTTCTCCTCCTCGTCCTGTGTGACCGTCTTTTTCGTAGCCTTTAATACCACCTTGCTGCTGCGGTCTGGCAACACGTCTACATACTACTTTACACTCGGCCCTCCTGATCCTCATCATCCGTCTCGGATGATAACAGCTCTTCGTTCTCTGCCACGAACTTCCACAGCTTCATGTTGTCGCAGCTTGTCGTTGTGATGTTTGGTCCTTCGACGTTAGTTGCTGCTTTCTTTACATCATATCGACCGTTGCGTTTCACATTAACGATCTTGTATGGACCCAGGAATTCGCTCGCCAATTTACGCCCTGCTACGAATTGTGTTCTTTTGATGGCAACGAGGTCACCAAGCTTGTAAATACTTTCCGAACGACGTTTCTTATCGTAGTTGGCCTTGTAACTTGCTTGAGCTTTCTCAATGTTGCGTTTGGCTTCGGCACGCAGATATTGACGTTCTTCGTTAAATTGTTCGACTAACTCTCGATTCAGCAGCTCCAGTAATTTATCGTCGACCTTATTACGAATCTTAGTACCAAACATTATCTCAAATGGGGATGCGTGTGTAGACGAATTCACGTGCGAATTTATAGCCCTTTGCACACTGGATACGTGTTTAAACCATTTGGACGGCTCTTCTGCAGAAACTTTTGCGATAATCGAAAGAATGGTGCGATTGACCCTCTCGATTTGACCATTGCCTCTAGCCACTCCTGTCGTTGACCAAACGTGCTCCACCATATTAGCACTTGCAAACTCCGCAAATCCATTTGACGTGAAAGCGACACCTCTGTCGCTAACGATGCGCATTGGGAAACCGAAAATGCTTGCCCATTCGGTTAGCTTCTTGACAACTTCTTCGTATCCTGTTGACTTAACTGGGAAAAGCCATACGAACTTGGAGAATGCATCGACTACTGCCAGTATATACTTGTAGGCCTTTGAAGTCGCATCCATGGGGCCTAGATGGTCGATATGCAAAGTATGAAGAGGTACATCTCCCTTGTCAATACAGTGCAAAAAACCCTCTTGCTTGCCTAACTTCTTGCTATGGATGATACAACGGATACAATTAGAAATGTATTTTGACACCTTACCTCCAAGTGTGGTATAAAATACTGCTGCTTAATGCTATGCATTGTCTTTTGTACAGCAAAATGGCCATCTTCGTGGGCGTTGGCTATCACCTCACGCTCCATCATCTTTGGGACCACCAAAAGCTCGTTTCCCGCGACTTGTTTAAAGAGTAGACCTCCTTTCATCTTGTAGTCTTCGTACGGACCTGCTTGAAGGCTTTGAACTACTGCCTTAACATGTTCATCCTCTTGCTGAGCCTTCACCAAGCGAGCATTAAGTTCCGTTGACACCGTAAGCACATTCTGTGGGTAGCGACTTAGATGATCTACGTGTTTCATCTTTTCTCCAGCACGGTGTTCTATATCGGGAGTAAAGCCTTGTATGTAAAGCACCCATTGCTGCACATCTCTTGGAACATCTTCTTTGGTCGTTGCTTGTTTAAAAGCTGCACAGTCGGTTACTAGCTTGAATCGGATTCCTAGCAGATAATGACGGAATTTCTTTAATGCTAAATATGCGGCTTTAATTTCCAAACAGTAGCTATGCTTCTTAGATTCAGCTTCGGACGCCTTTTGCTCCAGAAGTGGACAGGATGAAGCTTTCCATCGAACCACTGCATCAGCATTGCTCCGAACCCTTCTTTGGATGCGTCAGTATGTAACTCAGTAGCAGCATCTCTGGCGTATATGTGCAAGATCGGTTCACAAGTTAACAGCATTTTTAACGATTTTATTGACTCCATCTGTGCAGGACCAATCTTAAACTCGGCGTCTTTCTTCAATAAGTTGGTTAGTGGTCGAGCGACTTCAGCGTATCGGGGAATAAACTTTCTGAAAAAAACCTGTCAGGCCAAGAAACGACTGAATATGTTTGATGTTTTTGGGAGTTGCGAAATGTCTAACAGCTGTTGTCTTCTCGGATCCAGGCCAGATCCTTCCATTTTCTACCATATGCCCCAAAAAACATATGCGCTGCTCCAGAAAACTGCATTTCTTCCATTTTATTTTTAAGTCGAACTCGGCTGCTGTTTCCAGTACTCTTTTCGTTTTTTTCCATACATTCGTTCACGGTTTCGGAATATACGACAATGTCGTCCATATATAACTGCATCACGTCTTCGTTTATAAGTTTTGAAATATATGGTTCACGAACCGTATAAAGGCTGCTGGTGAGTTCCTGAACCCGAATGGCGCTTTATTAAATTCAAATAAGCCTTCTCGTGTTACAAAAGCGGTGAACGGTTTGCTGGCCTCTTCAACTGGCACGTGGAAAAACCCATTTTCCAGATCCATGATTGTGAAATACTTAGCGGCTTGCAGCTTTTCTAGAACGTCTTCAATAAGTGGCACCGGGAATTGATCTTGCAACACCATACTGTTCAATTTGCGATAATCGACGCAGACCCTTAGCGTTTGATCTTTTTTTTTAACAACGACGATTCTACTAGCTACGTGTGAAGACGATTCCCGCACAATACCTTTTTCCAGCCATTCGCTTACTTGATTCTTAACTGCTTCTGCTTCACCTGCGGATAAGCGACTTGGCGACTGACGAAATGGTTTTATAACTCCATCTGGCGTGATGCTCAACTCGATTGGGCACTGCTTTCGTGCGCCAACTCTTTGAAAACTTGTATCGATTAATTCCATTACCTTTTCTTTGTATTGAGGCGCTACTGCAATGTCATTGTGCTCCTCGAATACGCTGAGAACATCACCTGAATATTCCATTAAGCACTTCTGCTCAGAATCAAGGCTTTCGAATATGAATCCATTGGCATCAGCTGAGAGCTTGAATTTCTTGATAAAGTCATATCCCAACAGCGCACTATACTCCATCGCACTATTTGGCACCACCAAGAATTTGTGCTCTGTGTGCAACTGGTCGATCTTTACACGCGCATTGAAAAGCCTATTGGTGTCGTGCACTTATTGCCTAAGCCACGCAAGGTAGATGCACTTTTAAACATGTCAACATTGTTCATCTTTTTCCATCACATTTTCATTTACAATAGTGACGTCAGAGCCAGTGTCAACCAGACAGTCAACACGCACATCATTTATAAGGATTGCTTTTAGACGACGCTGATCTGCAACAATGTGTACTTTGTTGTTACCTTGAGTACAATTGCGGGATATATGCCCGTTCTCATTGCAACGGAAACACTTAACTTCGGCTTTGCATTCGTTTCGTTTGTGATCTGGTGAACCGCAATTATAACAATGTTCTTTACGTGATTTGTTTGCCGCATCTTTGCTAGTATAGCCCACTGTACTTGAGTCACTGTTCTTCTTCTCGTTACTTTTCTTTTCAGGTTCTTGTGTCAGTTCATAGATTTCGTACTCTGCCTTAAGTGCCTTATATGTCATGCACCGGTACATAGCACATTTGTACTCGCTTTTTATCTGTAGGCCATTGACAATATGACGTATCACTGCTGCCTCTTCGACATCGCCTGTACTTGCCAGCTTTTTCATTTGGAGAATATATTCATGGAACGATTCAGACTTTTTCTTTTACGATCGCGCAACAATTGATGAATATCGGCACTGTTCCAAGTGCACTTGAACTCTTCAATTAGCTTCTCTTTCAAGTTTTAAAGTCACACACCGATTCCGATTCCAAATACAATTTAGCCGCACCAGTCATCTTAGCCCTAGCTTGGACATATTTTTGTTTTTCCGACAGTTCATATGCATCGGCATTGCATTCGAAATTTTCAAACCATTTCAGCACTGGCACCGTTGTACCGTCAAATTCGTTGATAATTTTCTCAAAACCATTGGCCGCAATCCTGACGCGATTCTCCCTTTGCTCATCTACTTCCACTTTCAGCGCCATTAGTTGGATTAGCTGCTCCAACTTGGTAGAAACGTTTATGTCACCTTGCAACGCCATATGAAAATCCAAACTTCCTTGTGAATTTGTTGTTATTTCATGATCCCCTTCCATCTTCTCTTTTTTTTAATACTTAAAATTCTGTTCTTTCCTTTTCTTTATCTTGTGTATGCTTGTGTTTCGTATTCTTCTGCAATACACACCAAACACCAACTGACAGACGAATACACACAATTGTAACGGCTTTTTTTCTCTCTATACGCTTTGGTACGCCGTCTCTGTCGCTATTTCACCACTGCACGCAATCGAGACTTTAATGTTCTGCATATACACCGACGCGATCGTTTGACCTTGAACACTAAATTGTTTTTTCACTGTTCTATTTCAACTTTGGGCTGATTATTGTAATTTCTTAGTCTCACAACTTCACAACTTTACAACTTTACAACTTTTACTCCAAATTACCAATAATCAGCTTTTTCAACGTAGACAACTTTTCCAATCTGTTTTCAAGTCACCGATTTTTATTACACTCACGCACACCGGACCGGTTGAGCCCCCAAATGTAAGAATGATGTAATATTGTTTTATAATTATTAATAGTTTTATTTAATATAGGTACGCGGGTGGGAGTTTTGTAATATAAAATACACGTTTTAGATTAAATGTATCGAATTGTTCAACTTAAATCTCAGACGACCGTTCTGCTTGCGACTTTTCTCTCTTCGCGTTCTTTCTCCACTGTGTTCTCCTCCTCGTCCTGTGTGACCGTCTTTTTCGTAGCCTTTAATACCACCTTGCTGCTGCGGTCTGGCAACACGTCTACATACTACTTTACATGTATATATATATGTGCATGTATGAAATACACTAATATTGATGTGAGCACACGACGTATTAAATATGCGAAACATGCATTTGCATTTTTATGTTATAGAAAAATCATAAATGGTAAGCATTTATAGATACGTATGTGAGCTTACCACAGTTTTCCCATTTTCTGAAGTTTGATTTTCCATGTGCAGCTGCTTCATTTGAAGTCTTTCAGAAATACATATCTCAGTTTCTGTATCTCTTTCTATCCTACTTATATATAGTGATGCTAATGTACCCATCGAATTGAACTTTAGATTTCCATTTAGGAATAGTCTTGAACTCTCTTAATTTGATAACAACACTAATCTTCGCTACAATTTATAATTGAGTTAAATCGGAATTTGTATTGCGACTTCATTTGTTAACCCCCTTTAAATTATTTCATTGTTATTTTGTTGCCTTTCGTCTATTCAGATCTAACTACACTTTTAGATCTTTCCAATCCACATACATACAATAGATTTTACTTTCTTAAGCAAACAATTATCTTAGAACTAACCTTATAGTAATTCAACATTGAAAGCAAAAAAAGTACTATTGTGTTGTGTGTACATAATTCATTTCTTGTATTCTATTTACGAATTCAATTCACTTTATTTCGACCAAGTATCTATGTATATAAAAACGGCGGATATTCTTTTAGCTGCTTTACCTTTCTTGCTATGCGCTTTTTTGTGGCCTCAACAGATTTTTCAACTGCTTTGCATTGGGTTGACTCACCGGTCTTGGGGTTTAAACTTTAAATGTCCTTTAAGTAGGCAATGCGCCGAAAATATGCGGCATGCTAATGGATTTTGGGCTAATGGAAGCGTCGACCTTTAAAATGTAAATACATTTTTTTGGTTTTTTACTTGTTTGGTCTCCGGTCGTAGCGCACCTTGCGCTTAACCCCTTGGCGTCCAATGAATGGCGTTGGCATTAACGTTGCCGCTTTTAATGCCGCGTAAATTTTGCAGGATAATCCAATAAAGAGATTTTCGCTGTGGCTGTTGTCGTCCTCGGTGTTGCCGTTGGCAAGGCATTGCTAAAAATTTCACTGGGACAACGAGCCAACTAAAGAAACAACAACAACGGTTTATAAAAGTTGCCACCAACAAAATCTGTAAACAATTGTTGCGACCTTCGTCGACGATATCGCGATGTGCAGATACTCGAACTCTCGAGTATATATGCATGTATATGTACAAAAATATATACATATGTATGCATGTATATATGCATAATTAAGTAAGCTACATTTTTCTCTAGAAATTAAATTACAACACGGCAAATTGTTACACTGTTTGAATCAAATGAATCGAGTATAAAAACTGCAGTAAATATGAAATTATAGAATTTTGATCAATTTAAACTATAGAGAGAAATTTAAACAAGCAACACAATATAAAGACAAGACCAAGTCACAACCCAGTGAGTTTATTTGTTATGAGGAGGCTCAATCGTTTTTTTACTTCACATTTCGATTTTGCCACAAAAAGGCCTCTCGAGTGGATGTAAAAGCCACTTGACGCCTCATCAACTACTTGAACAAGCCGTGAGTGCAATTTCCGAATAATAATTCATAATAACAAGAACAACTACAATCGACATACAAATTGTTTTCAACAACTAAAAATCATTGAAACGTGATTGCGTATGCATATTACGTATACGCATGGTTGAACAAACATTAATCCAGACTCAGGATTCCAGAGTCATGAATATACATTCAGTGAATTTGGAATAAGCAGTGTTCACAATTAAATCGTAAGAGGTCACCAAAGTGAATAATTATAACACATAAAGAAGCTAAATGAAATATTTAATTAACAAAAGGAAATTCAGCACTAATCGCAAGTTATATTTAAAGTGCTATTCAGTTTTCGATATATTAGATAGATCAGATATCACTTTCACTAAACAGTGCTAAAATATACCTATGTATACTTATCACTACAATCAAAATATACCACATAGTGCAAAATGTACCTGATTGTCAGCCAAAGCAACTAGACCCAATAGCAGTGGACTTTTTTTTGCCAAACAAAAGTATTTCTTATCATAAATACTACAGTTTTTATTCTATGTAAAAAAAATTATTTCTTTAGCTTGCTTATCCTTGTTGATAGTCTTGCGAGCTAACTGTTACAATGTGACCTTAATCGTCTAGAATCTTGGTGCAGAGTAAATATGTTACATCTGAACTGCAATAAGTGTAAGTTTATGACCTTTTGTAGGGGTTCTTCCCAGTTAAATAACTATATGTTATTTGATACTCCTCTTGAGCGAATTGAAGGTGTGAATGACTTAGGGGTTTTGCTTGATGCAAAACTAAAATTCGATAAACATATTCTGTCTGCTGTAAATAGGGCCATGGGTGTTCTGGGATTTATAAAACGCTGGTCGAAAGAGTTCAATGATCCCTACATCACTAAGACTTTGTACGTCTCACTGGTTCGTCCTATCCTTGAGTACGGATCTCTTGTCTGGAATCCCCAGTATAGGGTTTATCAAGATAGGATTGAATCGGTGCAGAAACAATTCTTATTATTTGCTCTTCGTAGTTTAAATTGGAATCCTAATATTAGATTACCACCGTATCGAAGTAGACTCTTATTACTAAACCTTCCTTCTCTTTCTGACCGTAGAACTATGCAAGGTGCTGTTTTTATACAGAGACTAATTAATGGTGAAATAGACTCTTTGGAGCTGTTAAGTCAAATTAGTTTTGCAGTTCCTGTCAGGATCACTAGGAATTTTCTTCCTCTTCTCATTTCACGTAGATCTACTAACTTTGCTTGCCATAATCCCTTCCGTATTCTGTGTGTGAACTATAATAATCTCAATAACGTAGTTTGCTCTAGTAAATCTATTCCTTTGCTTAAAACCTTATTATTAGCTTATTTATCGAGTATTTAATTGTTATTTATTTTATTATACATTTATTCTAACATATTTTTAATCTAATTTAATTAGCTGTCCAGCGTCTTTTAATATTTATTCGCGGTTTTCGTTTAATGCATGCTGTTTACAAATTTATTTTGTTTTGGCCGCGCGTCAACAAGCCCGTGCTTGGTATCGCTGGGCCACTTGTTGGTACTGCCGTTAGTACGTCAACGTCCAAATATATTAAGGGCGTGGCAAAAATTTGTAACAAACTTGTTCTGCGTGCTATCGAATAAAAACAATATGTCCATCTCTTATAGTCTCTGAGATATAGTTGTTGATACGGACAGACGGACAGAACTATATCTACTCGGATGTTGATCAAGAATATAAATACATACTTTATAGGGTCGGAGATGCCTCCAACTGGCTTTATATACATTTTGTGCACGCACAAAGTTATAATATAAAAATAAGATTACGTTTTAATGCCGCACTATTGCGAAAATATTAAAATAACAGCTTATCATGTTAATATTGTTATTTCAAGAAATTACTCATCCTGAAATCTTACTTCATTTGGAATAACTGCAAATTTTATTTAAATTGGACTTGCTACAGTCGCTTAAGCATAATTATTTAGTATGAACTTGGAATTTTACTTAAAATAATTTGTGTTTTTAAGCTAGAATTAAAGTTAAGCTGAGCAACATTAAAGCTTAAAACAATAAGCAAAACTCAAACATCAAATGCCATCATTTAATGTTATTTCTCTGGAACTTGCAGCTTTTCCTTTCGTATTTCATTTGATTTAATTTCACATAGCACTCATGAGAGAAGAGAGAGAAAAAAGAGAAAAAGGAGAGTTGAGCTTGAGACAAAACAAATACCAAACGAAACGTTGCGCAAATTCCTTGAGCAAAAAAAATCAATAAATTTCAAAGGAAATAATTAAGCAAGTAATTGACTTGGATTTCTTTTAGGGAATTTCCACATAAATCTTGCTGCTAAGCTAGCCAGCAACTAAGTATGTCTGAATATCTATGTGCATGTGTATGGGAGACTGAATGTGAGTAAAAGTGTATGTGTTTATGTGTATCTATGCGTGATTCCACCAAAATACGATCTGTTGGGAAGGGAGGGAAAGGGGCCAGCAGCCGACTTGTTAGTTATGTCCTGGCATGTGAACTCAGCCAATCTGCCATGCGGATGTGCGAATGGTTGCAGTTGCAACTAAGAGAGCAATAAAGACAGAAAGATATATACATTCAAAGAGAGAGAAAGAGAGAGAGAGGAAAGAAGAAGGAGATTGGGATAGAGTTTGCAGTTTCCACATGCTTGGAATGTGAACACTTACACTTGAAGGCATTTACGGTGCGGCTCCTCTTATAAATAGACAAAATAGAAGCTAACGCCTCGAATATTTCGAAATTAAAGTCAAAGGCAGTTGGCCAAAAATGTTGCTCCAAACATATCTGTGTGTTCCAGTGTATGTCTTTTACGATTCCTACTGATATTGGTAGTGTCAGTGTTGACTGCTTGGTTAGAACGACAAAAATGTAGTTGCTAACTAAAAGGTTTTGGCTCTGTTTCAAGTGCAAAAAGTCAAGTCAAGGGAGATACCAAAATGGAGAAAAGGCTTAAAATTGGCGAGATTTGCGTGCTATTACATTTTATTTTAAATTCAATTTTCCATCTCTTAAAAACCAATTAAAGTATTATTTCTAATAATTCAAGAAATCGTTAATATGATTTATACATATTTCAAGATATATATCTTGTGCTTGAAGCATATGACTTTACAAAATCCGAGTGTATATCATCATCACACTTGTTTTTGCTCGCGTTCTCTTTCTCTCTTTTTCAATCACTATCAGAGTCGAGCATTGTCGCCAGTTGTCTGGGAAATGGCAATTTATAAAAGTCAGCTGCTGTTGCAGGAAGTGTGGTGCCGGCAAGAGCTCAAGTTTTACAATGCATCAATAAATTATATTATCCTTAATAATCGCGTTTTTCCACTCACATTAAAAATGTGAAAATCGGGTAGTTTGAGCAATATCGAACATGATTTGCATATACTATATGTACATATGCATTTTATTTTGGTATAATAAATTAATGAAAAATTAAATAATCTGCCTTCTATTGATCAAATTAACCATTTCGTTAGCAAGTGAGTAAGAGTTAAATTTTTGCTTTCGGCAATTAGCAAATTATTCGCCACAAACATAAACTCATTAGTTCACAATGATTTTCGGGGCGACGAGGTACCAAATATTCAATATGCCAAACATAGCCGGTCGGAACTGGACTGAATGAGCGAATGCATCAGATAAACGAGGCATTGGACAACAAGGCCCAATTAACGCTTAGGAGTCAGACAGTTAGTTTCTCTATGCTACGCCCACATGGCAATCCTTCCCAAATACACACATTTAGTCATAGGGAGGGAGCAAAGAGGTGGAGATTAAGGGAGGTAGAGAGATAGAGCGGTTAAGCGAAATAAGAGGGAAGAGACAGAACTCAATGTAATTATGTGCTAAGTGCTTTAGGCATAGTACAAACTCATTTGATATCGCACAATAGTATTGAGAACCTGAGAGAAGATTGCGGACGAGGAACGTGAATTTTAGCGTGCCTGCATATCAATAAGCCCATCATTATTATCGATTTGCCAACTGCAACAACTGCAATTTTGGTCATACTTACGCCAACATACTCGTAATTAACAGCAGAGCCCCTAATTATAGGTCAATTTTGAAATTCATGAGCGTAGTCGAAAGTATACGAAATTGTAACTTGAATTGTTTTTTAAATTCGTTATTCGCCTTTTATCAATTTATCAACCACGCTCTTCGTAATTTGTTCTACTCACTCGCAGTTTATTGCTGATTTATCTGAGAAGCATTGATGCAACTTAATGATGCAACCATCAACGAGTTGTTTTATTTTCCCACAAAACAAGCTGACTTCATTTTGTGTTAGGTCAAATATCTAGCTGATGAATTGCAAATCTTAATTGTAGCAATAAAATTATATTATTTAAATTTTTCTTTTACGACTAGGAATGTTATTATTTATATTTTTCACAATTCAATGTGCTAAATGTGGGAGTACAATGAGTGAGCAGTTAAAATGAACAGGCCAAGAGTGCTTCTCGTTCATTTGAACGGAACGAGTAAGGATCAGCGAGTGTAGAGAGGACGAGAGAGTGACTCGTTATCTAAGACTCGAAGACGATGACGCTTCTACGAAAAGACGAAGTAGAGTCGAATAGCCGTCTTTGCCACTAAAAGATGTTTGATGTACGTCAATTAAAAATTTATACTTTATTTATATTTATAATTACTATATTATTACTATTAATTAAAAGCTAAACTTAATAGATACATACATATTATGTATTACATAAATAACAACACCATATATGTATATACAAGCACTCTCCAGATAGAGAGTAGTCTTCTAGCAGACCGGAGTACACTCCTTCGTTAGATAGGAGAGTGCCAAGGCCCAGTCTTCAACTCGGGCTTGGATGAATAATAAAACCGCAAACTGCCCTGCTCAAAGATCAAGTTGTAATTCCAATACCTTTAACTGAGATTTCTTCGAGACGAGACTCTGTGAATAGGAAAGGAACTGAGAGCATCATTGCAGATCACTGCATTGACCGTCGAAAGGCAATGTTAAACGGATGTGAGTTGCGACACGTCCATCGGCAGTAGTACGGATTTACTAGAGGAGGCTCCAGCAATCCAGCACATCCCGAACCCACACCAGAGGAATTGACTGACCTAGCTCAAGGAGACTTTTTTAAAGCTATAATGAAAAAGATAGGATACTGCGGGCATCCATTTCCGGGTGGGACAGATGGCTAGATAGAGGCTCCTAAGTGCATATTGGGGGATCTTCTCATTTTTTTTTTAAATTAATTTATAACTACTTGTGTAATTGTGAACTTCATGAACGGTTAAAAAAAAAGAGAATAAACTCATATATTGTGTCTTTTGGCATGTGATTAAACAGTCTACATAAGCTAATAAATTGACTGTTAATCCATGTACATATAATAATAATATAAATACAATAACAATACAAATTTGCATGGATCTAATGAAGGTGAAATTGGAATGAGATATGTACATATGTTAGCTAATTCTTCTATGTGAAAATCCTGTAGACGAGATCGATCGCATTGTCCACTTAAGAACTCTTCTTGCTCATATACACACGTCCACACATATGCAAGACATGCGAGTAGGCTACCCAATGCACTTTCAGCAGAGCTCCAATCACATCTGGTATGGGATATACCTGCCAGTGGCGTCCCCAGTCCAACGGTGCCAAAACGCTGCCAGCCCAGGCACCAACAATTCCATCCGCATTGTAATTGAACAGATGCAGAGCCGTATCCTCGCACTTGGTTATAAATTCGGGCTTCTCGCAGAAACAAACTTGGAGAGCTCCACCGCCACCCAGTAGGCAGCAGCAGACACACAAATGTCTGTTCATAGTTAGCCAACACTGCTGCGCCAAAGATGATACAGATAAATGCATAGAGAAGGTTATACAAAATTGCATAGTCTGTCCGCCGAATAATTCACGGGGAGTGAAATAGGCGTCCCTTTTCTGCCTTTGCTTCATTGTCAGCACGTCATCCTCGATACGTACAAAAAACCGGGCCAGTATGTCTTTGCGAATAAGATTCGCTCTTCGTTCTTAGCATTGATTGCAAGAGGCTAGAATATTTGTTTTTGGAAGTTGATGGTTTCAATAATAAACAGTATATGGTATGCATTGACATTAACTGAAGCTTTCTTAATTCTGTTATAGAAATGAACTTTTAAGAGATGAAACATTGAGACCAATTATTTAAGAGTATTATTCCTATCTCTAAAATTTTTTTTTGGACATCCAGTTGAAATGTAACAATATACAATATACAAATTAAAAATCTATTTGGTTGCATATCTACAAATTACTCAAATTAACATTAAATAAATATAAGTAGTTTGTTTATATTCAAAAGCCTTTATTCTTGGGAGAAAATTTCTGCCGCTGCATTTCCTCTGTATATAAAACAAACAAGAGTAGTATCCCATTTTAATATGAACGTGATAATCTAATTTAAAAAAAAATGACCACAGCAAAAGCCTCACGAAATACGCATTTTTCGCTATCGACTCTAATATTTTAAAGAGATTTGCTAGTGCAAGCGAGGGCGTTCACTGACCGTGTCTAACACAAACGTACTCACATATTATATCATCATCATCTGCAGATCTGTGGTAGACAACACAGTCTTACCATGTGTGCTCTCACAAAGTTCCGTGCTTTTCTGATACTAAAAGTTAACTATATAGGTCATTCACAAAGTAAGTCAGAGGGAAATTTTATTTCCTAAGGCTGCGCTGGGGGATTTTGTACTTGATATCAACTATTCATGTACCGTGTCAGCTTGACAGTCTGTTGCCAAGGTCAACCTTCAAAAATGTTCGAAGTACATAAAATATTTGTTATATATATTCTGTATATATGCTATATTATTTTACATCAGACGAGAAAGTTTGTAACAGTAGTTCACTATTTTATATTTACAAACTTATCTTTGTAAGTTTATAGTTTTCATAAAAATCCCAAAAACAAATGCTAAAATTTCACACGTTCGAGAAAAAATGTTAGTCGGACAGACGCGGCTTAAATAAAATCTGCAAAAATCTGGAATTTAAGCCGATAACTGACTTCTAGCCGGAACAGGTCATGTATAAGTAAATTGGCAGAGTTTATTTTAGAAAATTTGGTGTACGGGCGTCGTGTTGGCGGACATTGTCATGGCTTGACATGTCTACTGGACTGTACGGCTGTCACAGTCATGTCGTGACACGAAAATCAATTGGTCTGTTTTGTATTCGTTTGATCACAAATTTGCATATTGTATAAAACCGTTTAATGTTTTCTTGTGACTATGACGCGATGCAATCGATTGAAACTTAAAACGATAATTAAATACTCTTTCATATAGAAGGATGTAATACTGCTTCTTAGTATCCATTTATGCATTTTACTTTAATTTATAGCGAAGTAATGAGCTTTTTGGTGCTGCTTGTCAGGACAAATAATTTTTATGTACACAGACATACATAATGTTTATTTATGATTTTTACATGAAAATTAAATTGAACAAGTTAGAAGATTGTGCTCGGCTGTGTGATACCCCCTACTATATAAAAGTAGCGAAACATACAAAAATATAGGATATATTTGGTATATCGATATAGTACTACATTCAAAATATACCAACAAGCACAAAATATACCAGATTATCAGGCAAAGCAACTAAGATCTGATTACAGTAAGAGTTTTTTGCCATACAAAACTAATTTCTAAAAATGTTATCTAATCGCAACCAAATTTTCAGGAATCATAAATACTGTTATTACTGTTGTCATTTCAAAATTACGATTGCTATTTAATCTTTTCGATTTGCAGGAGGCGGATGTGCACTTTGCAAAAATTTTAAACAAACTGAATCTGCGTGCAATCATTACAAGTTCTGTGCATAAATTACGTCTCTATCTCTTTGAGATCTAGGTGTACATATGGTAAGACGGACATGGTTTGTGTGATGCATATATTAAATTAGTTCACAAATTTTTAGAGAAGGAATAAACTTTCTTTTTTTAGCAAACCGAAATTAGCTTTAATGACTAACTTTTATCATCTGTTGCTCCACTTGTTCCTTATGATAGTTCCACTACAAATACATGTGGTTTAAAGGGATACTCCAAATATTACAGTTTTTGGAAAGTTTAATTTTTTAGAACTGTCAAATTTGTTTATTGTAAATCAGGAGGCTACAGAGTAAAGTCGCCTTGTTTCTGTTAAAAAAACAAAATAAATGTCAACAAACTATTATCGATTGACCCTTCATCCTCTTACAATCAGGCGAAGTTGAGATGGGAAAGTATTTAGCAGACCATCTAAATTACTTTTTAAAAATAGATGATGTAAACGTGCTAAAAGTTTATTTCGTTTTCCTTTATTTTACTGCAAACATGAATCGCCTGAGTGCGTAATCTGGTAGCTAAAATAATCACAAAAATTCGAGAAAAAGTTCACAATAAATGCACAAAACTCGATCGATAAAATGTTATTGCAATAAGAGATGCGATAATGTCGGTATTATTTAACGAAACATACATATACAAAGCACAAAAGTGAATAAACACGTTAAAACTCTCTATTTCACAGTGCTCGCCAACAAGATACCCTGCAAAAGTTATTGCAGATTATTATTATTATTGTTAGATCTATTTTGTCCGATAAATCTGACAAATTCTGTTTCAGTATTAGTGATATTATTATTAGTATTATTTAAAGAAAATCTACGATTTGTAATCTTAGTTGGTTTAATTTGGAATAAACAAAGAAGTCTTAATTTTAGTCCTAATCATTTTACAGGATATTTTAAGGCAAATCAATGTTTGTGTCCCTTTTGTCCGCATGTCAATGTTAAAAATTGTATTTTTTACGTTTCAATGAACTTTTAGTGCAACATTAACAAAGCTTCACGAAGCTAAAAAACGAATCCTACAACTTTTTGCTAACCGTTTCTCTCTTTTTTCAGCGAGTGATGTTGTTATTGTGCATTGTCGTTATTTACCCTGCCTGCCATTTTTATGAGCTTCAAGTAACAGCAACAACGAAAACAACAGAAACTTTGATTGTGGCCTTTCTCCTTGTCAATTTGACTTTTTATTTTAATGCAACAAACGAAATCAAAAACGACTTGTTATCGATGTTGTCATTGTGCCATATTTTCGTCCAATCAGCCAGAATAGGATGAAACGCAAAAAGGGATTCTGAGCAGTGAGCACAGAGTGAGGACGGGAGGTGAAAAGAGGAAGTTGAAGAGGCGTTGTTGTCGCTCGTCAGCAGTTCGCGTGATTGACTTTTGGGGTTAAATTAATTAAGCGTGTGCGTTTTTATTGTTGATCAAATGGCTGTGCGAAAATTGGACCCAATTTGGCTTTTTCAACGTTGCAGACAGAGTTTCACCTCTGGTGTAAAAATAGCTAACACTAAAGTCAAGCATTTCATCAATGCTGTGGGACATTCAATATGAACATTGTAATGAGATTTCTGATCTCATTATGATGGAATGGGGCCTTAGTTAATTCATTATGACAGCTAAGTGTGGAGCTCCTCATTGTGAAAATTGCATAAATGAAGTATCTAATGTAATGCAATCATATTTTAATTTTTCTCAAACAAAATTTTGTCTTAAATGGAGCATAATTAGACCCAACTTCCAAACTCTAAGCCCTGAATTCTCTGCTGCTTATAGACAAATCCGAGTTTGAGTTGGGTTCTACAATATTTGGACTGCAGTAAAAGTTTGGCATGAAATTTACTAATTTTATAATGTGGCAGGCAGACATTTATTTCGACGCTAATTACAAACATTTAAACTTTTAATTAGTTTTCAGACAAGCAACAACAATAACACCGACAACACCGAGAGGAACAATAACAAGAATGACGCATGGGTCTTATCAATTATGGCAAAAAGGAAAAATTGCGAATGAACCAAAGTTGTTGTGATGTAAGTGCGGTTGACGTTTCTCTAACAAGTGGGTCGGGTATGCAAATCTATGATTTTGTAAAAGCTGCACATAAACTTGTATAAACATGAATACAATTTACTTCATGGCTAAATAGAAAATTGTTCTCATTTATTGCAGTGCGTCTTCAAAACAAACAAATAAAAGCGAAAATAAAAATAAGCATGAAAAAGCCATCACAAAATCTCAGCACTGATTGCCACTCAACCTAGAGAACGTTGGAAACTAAAATGGAAATTGGCCAAAACGAAAATGGAAATGGAAATGGACATAAGAAGCTTAAAAAGTGTTCCTTCACAACTGGCTTTGAGCTAATCAAATTTTACCATATTTCTCTCATAAACTTGTCAGTTGATATGTCAAACCTCGACTATAAAGCTTGAAGTTTCATCAATCACTCCTCTGAGATCAATCCTTCAGAAGAAATAGAAATAGAAAAAATCGTTTATAATTTTTAATAAAACTAAAAAGCAAATGGTATCTGGATATAATGAATCTCATTATGAACAAATTATTTTGAGCTATTGAATGGATACAAACATTGAAATTCAGTGAACAGTGTGTGCTTCGTTTACACCCCCTACCTATGGGAAAAAAGAGTACTGATTCTGCTTGATTCAAAATTAGAATGCGATAAACATATTCTATCTGGATTCATATAGCGATGGTCGAAAGAATTCAACGATCTTACATTACTAAATCTGGTTCATCCTAGACTTTAGAATAAATCTTTTTATCTGGTATCCCCAAAAAAGGATTCAATTCAGACAGGATTGTGTCGGTGTTGAGACAATTTTTGATTTTTGCTCTTCGTATCTCAAATTGGATCCCTAATAGTAGAATACGACCTTACCGTAGTAGAGTGTTATTACAAAATCTTTGTTTTCTTACTAACTTTATCTGTTTAGTTAGTTTTATTTATTTATTTTATTTTATAATACTATTATTACTTTATTGTTGGCCACCATCATTAAATAAATAAATTTGTGCCAACAGGAAATGTATGTTCAAGTCAGAAGGAGGCATCTTCGACCCCATAAAGTATATATTCCGTATATTTACAGACAGTCGAACAGTCGAGAGTGTTTTTTTTGGAATTTTTGCTGATGTATTATTTCAATCGAAAGTAATTAATTTACGTCACAGTAATCTTGAAATCCCAATAAGACACATTATGGTTATCGTAATGTAATAAAATTTTAGTTGATTTGCTCGGAAATAATCACACTTTAAATAACTTGTAGCTTTGCATTTAAAAAGCCTAATAATATCTGATATTTAATTAAGTATTATTGCAGAAGAGTTCGAGAGAATTTTGCCGCCAGACACATTATTTGCATTTAAATTTTCGTTGACTTGCCCAGCTTCGGCATCCCTATAGCTGTTTCTAGCTGCCGACTAGACTAATGTGTCGCCATTAAATCGGCTTGCCCCAGAACATTAGCAAAACCCAACAGAAAGTGGAAAGAAGACAAAAACAAACGAAACTCAAATTAATGCACAAGTGATCAGGCAGGAGTTAGGAGGGACCAAATGGGTTTGGGATTCGGTGTGCCGTTGACGTTGGTAAACGAAGCATTAAAAGCCAACACCGAGCTCGACCTCGTTGCATCACCGACCCTTCTAGCCACTCTTCAAAATCCCCTCTATTGCTGTGCTGCAGACAAGTGTGCACTTGTACTTGCAGCTTAGCCAGCGTAAAACATATAAATAAATATGAAAATAAGTAGGATTTCTAATGTATGGAGTGCCTGACTTGGAGATACTCTCTATTACTTGATTATTACAGCTCAATTAATTAATTATTTTGTTTCTCTAGCAGATATAAAATATATTCACTTGCTTATATGCTTATATAACACTATTTTTATACCTTCTTTCGTTAAGCAACGCGATGTAATCTTGTAAAAACATGTCCAAATATCGTCATCGTCAGTGTGGTTGCTGTTGTTGCCACACACTCGTGGGATTGTTGTCTGAATGAACACGAATTGTCGCTGTCGCTGTTTGAAATTGTAAGTACTACGCTGCGTATGATCAACAATCGTGCTGTGGGTTAAGGGAGTGTTGGGGGTAGTGACAGCACTGATGAGGGATGCCACCAGGAAACGTATACATTTGTGAGAATGTTAGTATGTGAAGTGGAGGGACTGCTCATGAAATAATGACAACCACTGTAAAATTTAGTTGGCTTTTTCTAGCGACAAACAGGACACGAAGACTAACTATGACAAGTATGTATGTTTCAATAAAATGTTAAAGCCGTTGGACCATTTTGATAATTGAAATTCGACTTTCACTTCACATCACTACAGGCGAATTTGCAGCTTGCAGAATTTTCACAAATGCAATTGCATTTGCTTACGAGTTTGTGGTTTTTGATGCTGCTTCTTCACCGTTTATTGTTGTTGTTGTGCTTTGCTGGTAGTGCAGCTATTTTTGTTGCTGCCTTTAGAGGCTGACTTGGTGAGTGTATTGAATTATTATTCATGAGAGCCTTAATTTATGCTGCTACAGTCGGAATTAGTCCGCTTTGCATTTTTCGCCATTCGCTCATTCCTCCTCATTCACGTTGCTCTCTTTCGTTGTCTATGTGTCTAAGTGTATGAGTGTGTGGAGGTGTGTCTGCCATGCATACATACATATGTATGAACTACTGAATGTGTGTGCATCTGTGTGAGTGTTTAGTTTTCGGTACGGAAGTACTTAAAATGGCATTAATACTTTTATGACTTGTGGCCAAGGCAATCTGAGGTAAGGTTGCACCCACCAACATAGTCGAATCAAATATTCATAAGTAAATATTCATATGATTACTCGTACGTTTGTGGGCAAGTGTGAGTGAGTGCGTCGCTCCAACTGTATTTAAGTATTGTTGTATGTATTTCTTGTACTTGCTTGTTCATGAACAAGCAAAGGAATTAAGTTATAAATGCCACGAACGAGTTTGGAAAGCGTAGTGAGAGTTGCTATTACGAGTATGCTAAGATTATTTCCTACTTAGATGGCTCCGAGTAATTGAGTTTGCTTTGAAACTCACAGAAACAAATTCGAGGCTAAGACGCTGGCTTACTAACGTATGATTTTAATTCAATTGAATGTGTGTTGGCATAGAATTAATCTTGAATCAAATTCATGCTTTCCCTCATGCACCTTGAATTTGAAATGTTTTTTAAGACTATTCAAAATTCTAATAAAGTCCAAAAGCTATATTTGGTATATCAATATAATATTACGTTCAAAATATACCATAAAGCACATTTACAAATTATGGTAAAAATCCGAAAACAAACTTGATCAGTTTTCAAAAATAGCAAATGTTATCGAAAATTGTTATATTTATTATAGTATAGTACAGATTCATTGTTTCATATGACAAACTGATAGGCGATCAGACATAACTATATTGTCTGGGCTGTCGAAGAACAATTCTTTTTCTGATATAATACATCTGTCCTATGAGGCAGATTTCCGGGCCGGAAAACGATATAGGTGTTTATACGGACATGGCTACATCGTCTCCTTTGCCTTTTTCTTTCCTGTTACATACATTTTTTGGCGATACAAAGTTGTAAAACAGTTCTACCATATGGGCAGCGGGTAAAAAAAGAATAAAACAGAATGAAATTGTTTTTTTTTTAGTTATTTTTCTTACCTTTATGTTAAAAATGTGTTTGAGTTTGTGGTGAAAAGTTATGTCAATATTTGTAAAACATTTAATGAAGAAAATTATACAATTATACTAACTCGTCTTATTAATTAAGAGGAAATCCATAAGTTGAAGTAATACTGGAACAGCAAATAAAAGCAGCGTGCTTATGTGTGTTCGTAAGCTAATTATACTTACAAATGGAAGAGGTAGATAGAGAACGAAAGAGAGTAAGTAGCTCTCCAACTATGTTGTTAAGCTATATAATAATAGGTAAGCGCATTAAGAGCCGCAATTTTCTATAGTCTGGGCAATCATTACTCAACACTGGTGCACGCACACATACAAATAAAGGCACAAGCGAATTACTTCTCAGTTCTCTCAGTTGTCTCGCGCAAAAGTTAATCATACGCTGCTTAAAATTACAAATCACCGCAATCAGCAGGACATCAGCGCCAAAAGGACGATGCCAAAAACGCAGTCTGTACTGTCGGTCAGAAGCATTGCTGGACCCAGGGCAATGGAAATGACAGTGGCAATGGCAATGGCAATGGCAGTGGAATGGAATGGAAACAACTCCATGACGATGCTTTCCTGTCCTCTTAAGTTCTGTCCTACCGTGTCGTGTCGAGTCGTGGCTGCTTGGTGTACTGCAGCAAGGTTAATAACAGACGGCCTGCTGTGGCAGCTTGAACCTTTTTTGCGGTCGCCTTCACAGTCTCAGGCAGAGCTCTTAAGTGTTTTAAACAGCGACCATTTAACGGTAATTATTGCAACACTGTAGCACATTTTAAGTGTTACACCTCTCTCTAGGACTATTCCAAGAGTTACCCCAGAGTTGAGTGGTGAGCGTTGAGCATTCAGAGTTGAGCACTGCTGTTGGTCATCGTCCACCTGGCTTCAGTTGGCTGCATAAATTTCCTGCACAGCCTTTTACTTAATCCTGTCTATTTTGCAAAAGGATTATCAAGGCAACTTTTTAATTCACGCCACCAACATCACCACCGGACCACCGCCAGTCAGCCAATGATGTCAGCACTTTTCTGTGGTGGCCTTTTAATGCGCCTCATCTTTTTCTGTCGCTCTCTCTCTCTCTCTATCACTTCGTTCACCCATCTCACTATTCACTTAATGTCCATTGAAAGCCATTTGATGCGTGGCCAAGTGAGCGGCGGACTTGTGAATTTGTTGGGCCAAGTGATAATAATTTAAAATGATGGCTTTAAGTAGCCATTAACAGTGAAGTGAATAACATTTCATGTATTTATCTCGCACATGCCACGACAATTGTAATGAAGGTCTAATAGTGATATAAAATATTGTAAAAGACTAAACTTCACGTGTATGTCCAAGGAACAGTTTTAATAGATTGAAAGCTACATTTGAATGTGCTCGACTCTGGCATACCATAACTCACTTGGAATCCTTCAACTAAGTCCCATAGGGTAGAAGGGTACTATATGGTAACTTTGTGTCGGCAGGAAATGTATGTAACAGGAATAAGGAGGAATCTACTTATGCATATAAAAATGCATAAATAAATATAAAAGTACTCTTTTTTTGTTGTGGCAAATATCTAAATAATAATAATATCTAAATACATTATATAATATACTTTTTATAAATTGACAATACCAGAGTCAGTTAGTCAATGGCGTTTTTTTTTTAGGGAAAAATTTTATCTAATAAATGCAATACAATTTTAATTTAAAATCTGACTTCTTTGAGCAATTTTTATTTTTTATAAGTAAAACATAATATCTAAAATAATTTATTATAAATAATTTGTCCGCATTGGGATTTTATTCTAAAAAGCAAAAAAACAAAATTTGTGTGCGAGTGGATAAACTTAAAGAAAATAAATAATATTAAAGCAAATTGAAAATTAAATCTAAAAAAAATTAAAAAAAAAAAAAAGTAAGAAAGTTACAGTCGAGGGTGCACGAATGTGAGATACACAATTTCAATAAGAGCAAAATATTGCGGTATTTTTTCAAAATATACCAAAAATACAAATATACTAAAAGTATATTAGTAAGTATGCGTTTTAGTCCATACAAAAGTATTTCTTCAATAACTTCCACAATTTTTTGTTGTTGTTATTATTGTATACACCAAAATTCGCAGCTCTAGCCTTAAAATTACGCTTGTTATTTTGATTATTTTTGATTTGCGGGGGAGGAAGTGGGCGAGGCAAAAAATTGAAACAAACTTGATCTGCGTGCAAACATAACAAATACTGTCGAAAAATTATAGCTCTTGTAGTCTCTGAGATCAAGGTGTTCATACGGACAGACGGACATCGTCTCGGCTGTTGATGCTGATCAAGAATATATATACTATACTTTATAGGGTCGGAGATGCCTTCTTCTACCTGTTACATTCTTCTACCCTATGGGTAGCGGGTATAAAACCAGGAGCAACAATAATAATAGTTCAAAAGTGTTAAAATGCTAATGTTTGGTTTAAATTTTAATCAATTCATGTATTGTAGTAAATTCATAATAATAAAGCCAGTTAATAAGCTACAGTTGAGTGTCTCTACTGTGAAATACCCGCTACCCATTTTAAATAAACGTAAAATATTGCGGTATTATTTTCAAAATATACCGAAAATACTACAAAAATACTTAAAAATATACCACACAGACAGAAAGACGGTCTAGGCTATTGATACTGATTAAGAATATATATACTTTATAGGGTCGGAGATGCCTCCTTCTACCTGTTACATACATTTCCTGCCAAAGTTATAATACCCTTCTACCCTATGGGTAGCGGGTATAAAAATTTTATTTGCATTGCATTTTGTTTTGAATTATTTTTGTTTACTTTCGGAAAGACAACTTCAGCTATTCTCGAGTTTAAGTGAGTTTTGGCCTGAGAAGTTCATTTTGCATAACGAACTAAAGTTACCGTTAAATTGAGGTGATTTTCACCCGGATCAACAACCAAATACTTAATTCAAGTCTATTTAGTTTTTAAGAGTGACTCATCAAAGCTTGCGGTCGAGAGTGTATTCATGTGTGCTTAATCATCGGTGTGAATATTCTTACAAACTGGGAGTCGACAAATGTCTTGTGTGAGGATATACTCTAACCATATAAGGTGAAGCACAACTTCGTTATTTTTCATTAATGTAACGACCTACAATTTCAACTCCAGTCAAAAAACACGCCGACTATCGTGATATTTTTTGAAATTGATACCGATTCCTTTTTATCGAGTAATATTCTTTGCACGAATATTTACTGGTGGATGTTTAGATTCTTTACTCTTTAAATATTTAGTAATTTAATATTTATAAGATTATAGCATTTCGGTATCTTTCAGCTTTATGCTATTTTTTTGGAGACTGCAAATAAGTCTTTCCAATTTTACTGGCTTATCGGTCCTTTTCCTCCCTGTACGGCATTCATCCATCTACTTTTTTGCCTTGCTCTTATTTTTGGTAGCTTGTATATTGTTTTACTCGTTTGGAAATCCCTTCTATTGGCAAATAGATTTATTGTTTTATGCTTAAATGATTATTTCGTTTTGCTCATGCCCGACAGAAGGCAAAACAATGCCCATAAAAAAATGTAACCCAATATCAAAAGTGATAATCAAGTTATAAATTTAAATTGAAACTCATAAATTGAGCGTGGGACCGTAAGCGAATATTTGCGAAAGTGTTGATACAAATATTTTCCGCTGGCTTCCTTTGGTCTATTTTGTCATTTTTCTATATGAGCAGACATTTCCAAGCAACTGCCTTTCGGCCATTTACATATATACATATTTTGGTAATATATTCCCAAGTACATACAATCGTATACGTATAATGTGCAGATATGTCTTTGGTATAGATATTTATTACCGGAAATCACATATTTCCGTTTGGCTTTTCGGAGCCGGGTCCCATTAATGTGCTATTAATGAGAGCCACAATTAAATTTCATTTTCAAAGTGACACAAACGGGTTTAAAAAGTTGTACATACGAGTATATAAATACAAAATAAGTTCATGCAAAATTCCATATTAAAACAGCAAATCCCTTCATTGTGCGTGAGTCTGTTCTATGTGATAGTATGTGCGTGTGTGTGTGTTTATGCGGACTGCCTTTATTTTGCTGGCATAATATAAAACATCCTGTTGTCGGTTGACAGCCGGCTGGCAACTGTATATTTATGTATGTAGTTATTGTTGTTGTAAAAAACACACACATGTACACATACACACATATGTACATATGTATATCCCAGAAAGATTGAAAGAGTGTGGATTCAGGTGAATGTGTAAATTGTGTGTGACTTGCTTAAATTTGCTGTGTTATTTGCGTCATTTCCGCAGCAAATCAACTCAAAAATTCCAAAATGACTAGGACACCATTCGTACACAGAGAAGGCATCAAAAGGCAGCCGAAAGTATATTCTTTGTTATATCTAAATATTACATACATATATTTGTAATAGAATTCATATTCGCATACTTATTGACGTGAATGTTTATGTAAAGCGTGTGAATATCTTTTTTCCACTCATGAGATTCTTTCTGTGTGTGTGTGTGTGTATTTGGGTGTAATCAGCCAATCAATTTCAAATACACATTTTAACACTTGAGTGCGCAACTAAAGAATAAAATTCCATTCCGCTTTAATAGCCCGAAAACTCCAAATTATATCACATACAAAATCACTATAACAATAATTTTCATGTTAAATAGTTTTTGCACAATTCTCAGCAAAATTCAATTCAGTCTCTGGTAAAAAAGTAAACTACAACTTAATTATTAAAGAATAGTTCATTTGAAATTTGTTTTATTTTTTATTCACTTTTAAGTTACATCTGTTAAAAGTTTATGAATATACAAAAATACGAATATACATATATATTATTATCTATTACTATAATATTTATTACAGATGAAATGTATAAGGATAAAAAGAGGCACGTGAATGGGTATAAACAATCTGTAAATCTGTAAATAATGAATGGAATAGCTTATAACATAATAACTTCAATCATTGAAGCAATTATGAATGATTGAATTAAGGAAAGTAATCACAATGAATTAATGTGAAAGTAGCATTATATTTCTATAACCTTTTTGGTGTGATAATAACTACGAACGAATATGAGCTTGTTAATAATTAAGTTTTATTACAGATTATTTCATTTTTGAACGGGCAGAGACATTACCCTTGTACCTGCCACTGTGTTAATATTGTGGCGAACATGGCTTAGTATTTTAGCTCAGTTTCATGACCGTGTCCTGACCATACGTCAACCCCGCCGAAACGCATTACCTTCTGCTTCGATAAATAAACAAGTTGAGCTACTTAAGATTTAAGTTGGAGTTGAATATACTCAGAGTTGTTGTTGCAGCACGAGCGTTGCAAGTGCGCACAAATTTATAGTGGGTACTTTTGCCACCACAACTCACCTCACTTTAGCAGCAGTTGCAGCTAAAGCTACAGCTACAGCTCTAAAGTTCCCTTCGTATTGCTACAAAATGCATATTACGTATACGCCATGCATGTGCATTCCAAGCATGAAACTCTCATGCACAATGAACAGCAATAACAGCAACAGCAGCAGCAGAAACAACACCGTTGATGTCGATGCCGATGCCACGATGTCGACATCGCCGCTGACTTCAAGTCTTTTCAGCGTGTAATAATAAACATATAAATGTTTATGTTAAATTAAATTGAATGCAAAAAGGCGGAAATGTTAATAAATGTTAAAATGCTACTCGCCCTGTTTGCTGCGAACGAACGCTCCACTTGTTAGCACCCTCTGGCGACAATTTAAGATATTGCTTTAAAAGTTTTCTCTCTTTACTCAAACTGTGCCAAATGGCACGCCCCTTTTTGTGAGACCCATTTGGTGGTTGTCAAGCAAAGTGCAGCCATAAATACGTTAACGTTCGATATGTTTCGGTATTTGAAACGCCAGATGCAACAACTAACCAGGCTAAGTGGCTGCACTCACAAAGTTGCCACAAGCCATGCCCCTTACTCTATGCGCCATGTGGCATACGCCACGCCCCCATGCCCCCTCCCTTCGTACCACTTTACCCCTTTTTGATATGCCACTTTATGCAGCTCATATGTGTATCCATCAACTTGCTTGCTCTACCATCTGAGGCAGTAAAATTTTGTATAAATTGAAATCACTTAAGTAACTTGACGCCATTCGCTCTCTCTCTCTTTCTCTCTCTGTCATCTGCCATCTCCCTTTCTTCTTTTGCTTTTGTCACTCTTTTCGAAAAATGCCACATACAATATATTTCCAAACTTATATTTGCGTTAACTCCAAGGAGTAGTTAATTTCAATGACAGAATAAATCTAATACAATTCGATTCTAATCAACTTCAAAACTTTTTCCACTTTCATATATAATATATGGGCTTAATCTAGAAATACATTTCATTGAAACTATACTACATAATCGAAATAACACCTTACCATCCATTTGTAGTCAAAGAATTAATACAATTATTTCATTTAGTATTCGCCTTGGCTCTGTATGTCGTACATCTATCATATATTAACTCTTGCTCGTCAAAGCTAAAATTATTTCGTAAAAAGTATGTTGTGGGTATTGAAAATTTGTGCAATTTAAACAAAATGACAAGATCAGTTGTGGACGATCCCAAATGCAATGGTATTACCTATAAAAAGTCCTTTAAGTTTTCTTCTACAATAGCAACAAGTCAACGACGTTATATATCGAATCATTGTTATCGATATGTTGATTTTTATATCCGCTAGGGTAGAAGAGCTTTAATTATACCCGCTACCCATAGGGTAGAAGGGTATTATAACTTTGTGCCGGCAGGAAATGTATGTAACAGGTAGAAGGAGGCATCTCCGACCCTATAAAGTATATATATTCTTGATCAGCGTCAACAGCCGAGACGATATAGCCATGTCCGTCTGTCCGTCTGTCCGTCTGTCCGTCCGTCCGTCCGTCCGTATGAACACCTAGATCTCAGAGACTATAAGAGATAGAGCTATAATTTTTTTTCGACAGCATTTGTTATGTTTGCACGCAGATCAAGTTTGTTTCAAATTTTTGCCACGCCCACTTCCGCCCCCGCAAATCAAAAAAATCGAATAACAAGCGTAAATGTAAAGCTAGAGCTGTGAATTTTGGTATATACTATAATTACTATAGTAGTTATGATTCCTGAAAATTTGGTTATTAAAGAAATACTTTTGTATGGGCAAAAACGCCTACTTACTAGGGCTCTTAGTTGCTTTGGCCGACAATCTGGTACATTGTGCCGTCTATGGTATATTTTGAATGGTGTGCTGTATGGTATAGTTTTAGTATTTTTTAAGTATTTTCGGTATATTTTGAAAATAATACCGCAATATTTTGCCCTTATTAAAAATGGGTAGCGGGTATCTCACAGTCGAGCACACTCGACTGTAACTTTCTTACTTGTTGAATTTTTGTGTAGTGTGTTTTGTGAACACCTATTTTTATTACGACGAAATAATTATGAGTATACGAAAAAGACAAATATGGTTGAACTACAGTAATTTTCCAAGCTTGCTTGCTATACATACTCTCAATCGATACACTCCATACTGTAGCGTTGAACAGCACACTAGAAGAACTGCAACCATTACAATAGTTTTCAATGTCTGCAAAGGATTTCCGTGGTTTAACATTTCGTAAATGTAACTTCTTCCCAATCTAGCAAACGGAAGATTCGACATCAATTGCGATAATTATTTTTACATTTTCCTTACCGATCTAATCCACCAAGCACATAATAAACATAAGTGAATATCACATAGAGCAAAGCCAAGCCAAATGGATATATAAAGTGCAGCAGTCGTGCAGGATGCGCTACCAGTAAGTGATCCAGAGTGAAGAAAACCGGAGGCAAGCCATGGGTCCACACGTTGTAAATTCCACTAATAAGATTTTGCGGTTGCTTCTTAGGAAAAATGCAGGTCCAGTAAATAATAGAAATTATGTGCGTAAAAATTAAGTTTATCCAATAACATGCCCAGTAGCACTTTAACATGCAACGCCGATTAACTGCGGGAATCAAATACTTTATAATATAGCTTGTATAAAATATTTGTTACATTCTTTGAGCTGACAATAGACATGCATTCTATCTATAGTAAATGCAGTAGCAAAAAAAATAACAAAACAATGTTGTTTGTCAATTCATTATTTTTGTAAGTTCATTAATTATGTAATTTGCATATTTAGTTGACTTAACCAATTTAGTGAAGAAACACATACAAAAATGCTTTGCCCTTTCTTGCTCTCTTTGAGTTACCCGCTACATTCATTCATAAAAGTAAGAGTCTTTCTGACGGATTAAACTATAGTTTTAATTTCGTGACTCTTTTTTATTTTCGTGGGGTAGGGGTGACTCTGCATAAATTTAAAAGTGATGTAATAAAAAAGACTAGCTATATTCCTTATGCTCTCTAAGATCTACTGATTCATAAGCCGAAAAAAAAACAATCAACAGCGAAGCTGCTAGATCGACTGGGCCGAGCGATCAAGAAAAAACGTCCACATATGGCAAAGAAGAAACCGCTGTTTCATCAGGATAATGCACCGTGTCACAAGTCTATGGCAACAATGCTGAAATTGAGCGAATTGAGGTTCAAACTACTGCCGCACCCACCCTACTCTCCAGATTTGGCCCCCAGCGACTACTGGCTTTTTTCACATCTCAAAAAGCACCTCCAAGGCAAGAGATATCGATCAAATGAGGAGGTGATTGCCGATACTGAGGGCTATTTTGAGGGCAAAAGTTCATCCTTCTACAAAAATGGCATCGAAAGGTTGGAGAAGCGCTGGACTGACTGTATGGCCAAAATGTGTTTTTCTTCTTAGGCCGGGAACTTATTGAGCGGTGTGTTATACATGGTAGGAACTTCATACAAAATGAAGAACGCTTCAAAATAGCGCGAATAGATTATCGAACACATATACCATTCAGCGTATAAAACATTGTAACGAAAATATGTTTGTTCAAAGTTACAAATTAACAATTT
The DNA here is from genome assembly GCF_023558535.2 of Drosophila nasuta. Taxonomy (NCBI): domain Eukaryota; kingdom Metazoa; phylum Arthropoda; class Insecta; order Diptera; family Drosophilidae; genus Drosophila; species Drosophila nasuta. Next base: position 593,436 of record NC_083455.1, on the reverse strand, counting down.
ATTTTCAATTTAATAAATCTCAAAAAAGGGCACAAAAAGCGGATTATTATACAGATATTTGTAATAAAAAAACTCTGAACGTGACCACAAACGCAACAAAATATTATTCATTATTATACCCGCTACCCATAGGGTAGAAGGGTATTACAACTTTGTGCCGGCAGGAAATGTAAAAGGATGCAACTCCGACCCTTTAAAGTATATATATTTTTGATCAGCGTCAAAAGGCGAGACGATATAGCCATGCCAGTCTGTCCATCTGTCTCAGAGGCTATAAGAGATTCTGCCCCCACAAATCGACATAAATCGAATAACAAGCGTAATTTTCAAGCTAGAGTCGCGAATTTTGGTAAATACAATCTATAGACCTAATGATTCCTGAAAGTTTGGTTGGGATCAGACAAATGTCGAGCATATTCGACTGTAGGTTTCTTACATATTTCATAGTTACATTAACGCCAAGAGTAACTTCTATCATTTGGAATGTTTGTAAATTTGCCGAGGTTTGGGATTTTTTCGATTCTGAACGCCTATATCGTTAAATTAGTTTTATTCGAATTAGTTTGTATAACCATTACTTAGAGTAGAAGGGTATTATAATTATGTGACAGCAGAAAATCTATATGTCAGGCAGAAAGAGGGATCTCCGACCCTCTAAAGTATATACACATACATATATGTATATGTTCTTGATCAGTTTCATCATCCGAAACGATATATCAGTGAATGTCTGTCTGTCCGTCTGTATGACCACATAGATATCAGAAAGTTTAAGAGATAGAGATATAATTCTAGTCTTTATCAATCGTAAAAGCTTGCTTGCTATCAGACTAAAAATATCGAAGATATTAAAGAAAAACTTTGTATGGGGATAAAGCCTACTTACTACGGGCCTTAGTTGCTTTTGCTGACAACCTTGTATATTTTGCACTCTATGGTATATTTTGAATGCAGTACTGTATCAATACTTCTAAATATCCTTTGGTATATTTTTAGTATTTTTGAGGTATATTAATTAGGTATATTATAAAATTACTACAGCAATATATTATTCAAAATGGGTAGCGCGAATCTCATAGTCGAACACACTCGACTGTAGCCTTCTTATTTGTTATTTATTATAGTTATTGTTTAAATATTCTATAAGGAGTAATAACTCGTTAACTTTGATCTTACCAATACTTTCAGTACTTGCATGATAGATGGAAACGAAAATGGCACCACTAATGCTGGTAACACTGCATAATATAAAGCCCCAATTTGTTAAGTAAATAAAGACAGTTCCCCGCGAGAAAAATATGATGAGATAAGAGCACAATCCAGTTCCAAAGAATATAGCCAATATCCATCGGTATATTAAAAAAGCGCACGACTTCAGTTCCGATTGCCATTGAGATCTGAAGAAATCTTCTGGTGCATGATGATGAAGTCGAAGATGCACTAATTTAAATTCATCTCTAAAAGTCAAAGGTGCCTGACGCTGTTCAGTTAATTGTGCCATCTTCTCCGCTTAGCAACTGTCTCCTTACAGTGTTGCGTTCATTAAAATGGAGAATGTTTTGTAGAAAAAGTTTATTTGAAATATTTTTAATGTGAAGGTTATATCAAAGTAGAAATGTTATTTAAAACGCTTAAACTTAAGTGAGATTCCCATCCCCCTTTATTTTGCTCCTTGTTTTCAGTCTTTTTAACCGAGTTGCATAATTACCAGCTACATGTGTCTGTGCTCACTCAGGCTCCTCCACTTGGTCCTCTGTCTGAGCACGAGCCAGAGCCAGAGCCTTATTGCGGTCCCAGTCTTGATACACTGTGCGGAAAATTACGACATGTGCATGACATAATTTCCCTTTTGCCATTCCTCCTCAACATGACCGAGACGCTGATCCCACAGCGACGACATCGTCCTCTTGAGCCAAGCAGACACTTTTAATTGAGAGACACTTGGATGAGTTGTAGCGCGCAATTAAAATGCCATTACGTATAAAAACAAAGCTCGAGCTCACGCACAGTGGCCTGAATGTTGTTAAGAAATTACCTGTTACTTGCTCCCCAACTAAAGCGTTGTTCCTAGATCAGCAACATTTTGAACTTGCAGAAAGCCAAATTTTAGAGTGACCATTTTAACAACCTTTATGACCTTAAATTTTACACGGAAATGGTAAATTTAGCCACACTACTCAAACATTTGCCTATTAAAAAATGGATTAATCAAAAATTAAAAAAACAGATAAAATCAAATTCATTGCCTATTTCTATTGCAATATAAAAAAATATCTCAAGCACTTATTATTGCAACTTGGTTCAATTATTTTTTTGATTTTAATATTTCATATATGGAGTCTTACGACTCCACAATATTAATTGTTGCTATGTCTCAGACACTTCCTATTTAATTATTTTTATTTATCAATCTTGATGCTTCTCATTACTCTGCCGATATGTGTGCGGAATAATAGGTTGTATATTTTTTCGCATGTGTATCAGCTGAAAAGTTTGCAAAAATTGTTCAAGACCGTTTATCTATATGGAGTTGCGCGAAAAAACACGTTTTCGCTCATCTGGGAACAGTGCTTAAAGAAGAGTTTGGTAGTTTCGCATTCAAAAAGAATTATTTTCGAAGTAGAGTAACCGAATTCGAATCTAATTTTCTCATTTATTGAAAAATAATTTAAAAAAATTTGTAATTTCTAAACTCATATTGTATATCATTTGTTTGACCTGCAACAATTATATTCCATTTCATTATAAGTTAGGCAATATTTCGACACTCTTGGTTATCAAGAGGCTTTGGTTTCAGGGTATTCCGTTGACATGTCATTTCCAGGGATTGCCTGAAATAGAGTTTGCCCTTCCTCGTTTTATTTTTTTTTCCTTTTTTCTGTAGTGTTGTTTATTCACTTCGTAGTTGCGATTTACTCGGACTATATCCATTTGCCCCACCCCCGCTTTCGATTGCTATGACGATGACTATGGCGATGGCTTACCTAGGCTGCTGTCCTGTCTAAAGTTTTTGCATACATTTCGTTGCCTGTATTTTTTGCCAATGCACAAATCCGCAGTTCTATCAAAATCACGTGTAACGACCACGGCCATGAGGATGCCCACTCCTCACCTGTGGGCTTTGGAAATGCAAATTTAGAGTAAAAAGTTTGCAGCGCCAACTCGATTCGTTCTCTATCTATCTTTCAGTCATTCATCCGACTTTCGATTGCTCCTGCTCCAGCTACAATGTACTCCTGTTTCTGCTTCTGCACCATTTTTGTGTGTTACTCGTAGTTTATTTCTGTGGCATTCCAATTGATTTGCTGATTTGCGCATCAATCAAAGGAAATTTGCTTTCATGTGGCCCGATGTGGGGGTTTCCTTGAGGTGCTCGGAATTATATTGAGTTCGGATAGGAATTGAGCTTGGCATGTATTTCCAGCAAAACATTTTCTTGTTTAAGGCTTAGCAATCAAACAATAGCCAAGTTCTGTCAATTAGATTTATTAGACTAAGGTCGACATAAAAGTCAATTATGTGCTTACAAATTGATCTAAGTTTAAAGATTCGGTTCTCATAAATATCAAAATATAATATCAACATCAAAAGCAATCTTCAAACATATAATACACAGGCAAGGTGGAGTGGTGTGGGTACAAGACAGAGCTCTGGCAATCTCTCTCTCTCTCACCAGCAGACGCGATCAGCCAGCGCTAACTCAGCGGGTCGCTCGGTTAAACTTGTGAGCTTTCCGCTTTCAAGCTTTTGTAGTTGTTTCAGTCTTGTTTCGATCTCTGTTTTCTTATTGCTATCTTGAAATGTAGATGCGCACTCACGTTTTCCTTTATTCTGCATGTACTATATGTATGTAAAAACAGACTAAAACCCATTTGTCAATTAGCACAATTATTCTTATTTGAGTTTTGCGCTCCTTTTTTTCCGCTACCCATAGGGTCGGTTTGTCGGTCTGTGCGTCTACATTATTATTTGGCTGTGATCAGAGTAAGTTATTAAAGAAATCATTTTATGGGCTACTGCCGAGTCTTAGATGCTTTGGGTGATATTCTGCTATATTTTTAAATGAGTATGTAAGTATCACTCTTTGACGCATATGTAGTATATCGATATATGTATATTCAGGTATACTTTTATAAAAATATGACACTGTTTTGATTTTATTGAAAATGGGTAGCGCGTGTTACCCATAGGGTAGAAGGATGTAACTTTGTACTGGCAGGAAATGTTTGCAACAGGTAGAAGGAGACTTCTCCGACCCCATTAAGTATATTTATTCTTGATCAGCATTAGCAGGATCTCAGACTTTAAGAGATAGAGCTATAATTTTTTTTTCGACAGGATTTGTTTTGCCACGCCCCCTTCCGCCCCCGAAAATCAACAAAAATAATAATAAGAAAAAACGTAATTTTAAGGCTAGAGTCGCAAATTCTTGCACATATAATAATAACTATAGTAATTGTGATTCCTGATTCGGTTGCGATCAAATAAAAATTGTAGAAGTTATTAAATAAATACTTTTGTATGGGCAAAAACGCCTACTTACTAGGGGTCTTAGTTGCTTTGGCTTACAATCTGGTACATTGAGCTGTCTATGGTATATTTTGAATGTGGTACTATATCGTTATACCAAATATACCATTTGGTATATTTGTAGTATTCTTGGTATATTTTGAAAATAATACCGCAATATTTTTCTTTTATTCAAAATGGGTAGCGGGTATCTCACAGTCGAGCACACTCGACTGTAGCTTTCTTACTTGATTTAATTGTCATTTTAAGAATTATACTAAATGTACTCAAGAGAGACAAAAATAAAGATTAAAGATTTTTTGGATCTTTAAAAGAGAAATTTTGAAATAAGATTTTTTAGGGTGATACAATCTTAAGTTAAGAATTTTATGCTAAATGCTAAGTAAGCAGAGATGCCGTAAATCATTGTGCCATGTGAACGTTGGTCTCGGGTTCAAACTCTAATCGGTTCGTATATAAAAAGGTTTTTTTTTTAATCAATATAAATTTAAGATTGTTTGATCTTGACTTAATATTTTGCCTTCTTGGTTTAAGATTTTTCCATTCCTAAAACAAGATTATAATCTTATAACACTGACGAAGTTGTGGGCTTAGCTGGCTCGTTTTCTAACCAAATGAATTCCGATTTGTATCAGCAAATGTATTGCTCATTAAATGTTTAGGCTTAGTTCATATCGTTTTATTTTTTGATAATAGTGTAAATAGTTTGAAGGACACTTGTATCTATTATCATAATGCTTTTTTGATATTTTCGATAATGCTGTATGCCGTATCATCGATAATACCGATATTCGGTCAAAATAACATCCAGCACTACCCATAGTGCATATAGAAGGGGAATAAGAGACGGATCATTAAATGGTCTTACACATATAAATGATACTTCTAGTGTAAATCTTAAATTGCTTAATATACATGCTGGTTCATTAAATTGTGCTACTAGGTGAACTACTCATCGCATAATCCGTAATTTCATTGGACTAGGACTTACAATGGCAGCCAATAATGATTTGTAATCTGTGCCAGTTACCATGCACAGGACATAGGAGCAAGGACCGAGCCACGAGTAGATATGTACGGCAAATGGTGCCTTGGCATGCCGCCCACAAGCTCGGTACAAAATTCAATTTGCAAGGACTCGGCGCATTGACATGCAGGTCGCAAACGTCATCATCATTATCATTGTCAGTTAGCTGGCAGTTTGCCATCAAAATTGGCGGATTGGAGGCCTTTAAGTGCGTGTCGTAGAGCCAAGTCAAGGGTTAACCGAGCAAAATGTGAGTGAGAGAACTTCCTCTCTCTCCCCCCTCTCTCACACGGGCAACGTCATAGCCGCCATTTCACCTTATCGCCATTTACCAAGCACTTCTTTAAACCAACTAAGTACGACTATTGCTCTAGACGTCGAGTTGCGTTGAGGGTTACTTTAAGCTACGTTATTGCAAGCAAGGTAACAATTTCCTACTCCACTTCGCCAGCTTCGTGTCTCTCACGTGTCATTATCTTAATTTAAGGCAGCCGAGAACCACGCCATCACACCAACTGTGGGGCGTCTCTTCAATACATATGTACATGTATATGTTACCTTCTTTCAGCTCTCATATCTCTTACTTGAATACACAATTACGTGGTTCATGTGTATATGTGTATTTGTGTGTGTGTGTGTTACTGTGAGCACTGTGGGTGGTAAAAATTAAATTTCTCATGCTAAGACACGACGATATCGCTGCACATCATTATAGAGTCCGTAGCTTGTTACTATGCGTGGGGCTGTATGACAACACAACTTCAGATTCGTCTCGACTACTGGCTCTGAGGGTGTAGCAACTTTGTCATTATGTCAGCTAAAAGTCGACATTTCTTTTCACTATCTGAGTAAAAAAGTTTGCCATCTTGATTGCAGCATTGGAATCGTCATGTAAATTAACTATATGTATTTCCATTTAGTTTTTAATAATTGATATTCGATATTCTGTTAGTCATGTAAAAGGAAACCAATGTGTTGTCTAACAAATGTGTTGTGTTGTTTGGAAGCAAACATTATTTTTTTTTATTTAGTTTAAATTTAACAACATTCAACAAGAAATGATAAATATTGCCACAAATCTGAAAATATATATGTATTATATACTGTACACATATTATTCATATTATACTGGAACAAAATTTAAAATTTAAAATAATGCTTACGTATCTTGTATTGTAGTGTATTGTATATTCGATGTCTCTCAGTGCTCCTTTAAAGCTCTTGTTTTTACTGTATTATTAGACTCCGGGGACTTCTCGCTTGCAATTTGCAATCTTTCCTTGAGCGTGTGCTGTGACAGTTTTTGTATAAATATATTTATCAAATAAAAACATAAATACACAAGAGCATTGCATCTAGATTCAAGAATGTTTGTCTATATCTCCTCTTAAGTGTGGGCGTGTTTGGTGGCTCTGTTTGTAGTGTGGCATAATGAGGCCAGTGCACTGGTAGTCGGGAGTCGTAAAGTGAGTTTGAGTATATCAACATTTTATTGCACATGAATTTCAAATTTCCAGCTCGCTGTGCTTATATGCACGATAACATATGCATATGTTCATGGAAATCAACCGAAGTGTCGCATTTGATAGGCCCACTACATACATACCCATCTGCCCACACTCACATTTAAACACACGCGTGCACACACACACATACATATGTATAAGCATATTTATTTGCGTACATGTTTATCCTGATGTTATTGCATTTGCTGCACAAATTTGTTAGCTAAATGTGCAAATTAATGCAATTTGAATACACAATACATATTTTCTCTTTTCACAAATCGCTTTATACTGTGAATATTCTATAAGAACCACTAAAAAATAAATTAAGCAAACAGTTTCCATTAGCCTTAATAATCAGTAAGATTTTGTGAGTGAGCTTTTTAGTTTTAGTGAAATCGATTAAGAATTCGAACTAAAATTATTGCGATTTAAAAGCTAAAAACAAATATGGATTAAAAGCAGTCTTTAAAATGTAATTGATAGATTTCATTAACAAGAGAATGGTGTAAATAAAAATCTTCCACGCAGCATTTCTTAAACTGCCACGAATGAGTGCAAACAATTGGAAATGCATATTGACAATGTGCATAAATGAAAGCGGACAACTATAGCTCACACACGGACACACACACACACAGTCACATACATACAGAGACAATCAATTATGCAATGCGAAAAGCCAAGTCGTGTCCACAGACTCGGAATTCAGAAGCAGAACGAAAAATCGAAAGGCATTTGCGTCAATTTCTCAATAAGGCTCTGAAGCGGATGGTGGCCATCGAGACGGTCAGGCCCGAAGAAGAGTGCAGTGGGGAGAGGGGGTCAAAGTGGACGCCTGCAATGCGCCAGACTGGCTTTAGTACTCCTTCCTCCACCATATGTTCCCCTTCGACCTGTCGGTCCTGGCTTGAGCTCAGGGACAACAACAACTTTTTATTGACAAAGAGAAGAACTGTCGACTGACGATTTTCATTGAATATTTTTGGCCGTATTGCAAGTAGAGCCGTAATACGCAAATGTGAGTGAGTATATGTATGCTTCTCTGTGTGTTTGTGTGTGGGTTTTTCCAGTATCCTGAGCGTCAGAAGTTTGGGCCAAAGGCTACAAAACAGTTTACATACCAACAACAAAAGGCGCCTACAGGACCGTCTCACAGAATTTTGCTGACCCCAATATTTGCAGAACTTTTCAGCAACAATTTCGTTATGCGATTTGCCAGCTATAACCACACTCCTCCCATGACTCAATCGAGCCCATGTACTCAAAGTACCCATCATGCCCCTCACTGCTAGCCCCTCCTCCCGTTGTCCGATTCGGCTGTCATAAATGCCTGCAGTTTGATAGTTGTTCTGCAGCGAAAGTGTTTTTGGCTTGTGCAAGTGGCTGAAGTTGCTCAGTTTTGTTGGTTTATTGGTTTGATTTGATGTCAAACTTTAGCATTGCCTTTGCTACAGTTTCCGTTTCCGTTTCAGCTCCGGCTTCGGCTTCGGCTTTGACTTTCTCTACCACTTCTCCCACCCAGCACGACAGGCGCAATCTCGGTGCTTGTCTCGAATAGTCAATTTCATGCTTCAAGGTACAATTCAAAGGTTCAGCTGCAGGTTATTCATAGGTTAACATAGTTGAATTTTGAACCACATTATATGCGATACCCATCAAATTTACCACTGTGCGTGCACTGAGTCGAAACATTAACAGCAACTGCGCCACAGGTCCTAGAAAAACTGGCTACCAGGTTCATACTTAGCGAGAATCCACTCAGGTTAACTGATTATTTGATTAACAATTTGATTTTAATCTAAGCAAAATTAACATTTAATGTGATGTCGGCATGGAGAGTAAATTGTTAGAGGAAATTATACAAATCAAACAGTCAAAAAAATGTAATCAATGAATGAGTGATCAATATTAAACAAGTAATAAAACTACAATCGAGTGTGCTACCCAAATTTATATACGAAAAAATACTAAAATATGCCGACGGATTAATAGTATTAAATTCAAAATATACCATAAAGTACCAAATATATCAGATTGTCAGTCAACGCAACTAAGGCCTGATTGCAGTAGGCACATTGTGCCATTCCTTAATAAGTTATACAATTTTTTTCTGATCGCATCCAAATTTTCAGGAATCATAAATACTGTTGTTATTGTAGTATCGCATAAGAGAAGAGTATCACATAAATGCTTTCTTGCAGTACTCGTAATAGAGGAGGCTTTTAAACTAAACATTATTTACCGCTCCTGAAATATTGAATAATAAGTATGAGAATTCAAAACAAATAGCAAAGAGATTTTTTAAACCAACTCATTTTGTGTCAAATGTTTAAAATGAATATATGATGATGACCTAAATACTATGAAAAACAAACAAGCCAGCTTCTTATTTTATTGAATTAAGTGAGCGTTGTCAATGCTAAATGCTAAATTCAACAATAAAATGCACTCTATGAGAAACTGATAGAAGATAATATTGCTTAAAGACTGTCACAAATTTTGATAATTTCAATAATAATATTATTTTTGTTTTCGAATTGAAAAGGAATGTCAATATTTAGTCAGCATTACAATATTCTGTTTATGAAATGTGCTAAATAAGAACAACTGGCTGCAGGTCATTGCCAAAGTGAAAACGTCTTTCAATTACTAAATAGAGATAGTTGCAATTTTCCAACAAGAACGAGTAATTTAATTAATTTCGTTAACATATAAACCTAATGTATATTATGAGTACAGTGTCCCAGGATATAAATGACATTATTAATTGACTGACAAAAAGCAACAATTTATACACAATGCGTACATGACAATGTTTAATAATTGTGCATTTACAAAGAAACATTTCAAGTCAATTTACTTGAAATTGAGGATTGTCTCTTTGATTATGAAGAAGACCAAGTACACCATTATCTCATCCACAGCTTCAAGTGGATGTTGTGATTTGATGTGACTAATTATTTTCAAATTTGATGAAAACTTAATAGGAAATGTAAGTCAAATATTGACCTCTTTAACTATCTCCATAGCCTAAAGTGAATAATATCGACAAATCATTTATTTGTGTACTGCAAAAACAGGGTTGTGAAATTCGATTTTAACGTTCCAAATAGAAAAGCTTTTCTATGGGAACGATTCGAATTGCAAGAATTGTAAAGATTCGAAATCAGTAGTAAAATTATATTTCTTTTAGATGAAACACAATAAAAGATGTTCTTTTTTAGAGTCAAGTTATTTATACTATTATATACTATACCAAAATACTATTCCGTTTTTAGACAAGTGCACTAGACTGTAGCTTTCTTACTAGTTTTCTTTTCACAACAAGCACAGAGTTGTATTGAAGTTGGTTAGATATGAAGCCGCAGGCTAAGTTTAACACACATGGCGTGAATAACAGAATATCACAAAGGGACTTAGGATTCAAGCTAACATTTACTGTCCGTATGCAAAAGGGATTTTTGTTTTCTATTATCAGGAGAATGTTATGATTTATTATTAACGGGTTCAAGACTTTGCCGAACCCATAAATTGCGGCCCATTGTAAAGGGTGCAAAGGCCTTTGGCATTGCCGCCTCAGCCGGCAGCAGTTAAGTCAATTAATTGGCTTTAGATTTATTAGTTCAATTTTTCTCTTCTCACAGTGCGTGCATACAAATATATATATATATACATATATGTACATATATGAACGTACATATGTAAGTGCTGTGATTTATTGTGTGAAGAACTCAATAGAAAGACACGCATGCTCAGCTTAGTTTTATACCCGCTACCCATAAGGTAGAAGGGTATTATAACTTTGTGCCGGCAGGAAATGTATGTAACAGGTAGAAGAAGGCATCTCCGACCCTATAAATTATATATATTCTTGATCGGCATCAACAGCCGAGACCATCTAGCCATGTCCGTCTGTCCGTCTGTCTGTCTGTGTGTCCGTATGAAACACTGGATCTCAGCGGGTATCTCACACCCAAAATCGCCTACCCAAATGTAAAATGTAGTCAATATCAAGTTCAATCAATTCTTTTATAATTATTGGGTATGGTTTTTATTTATTTAACAATTTTGATGTCCTATTCTAATGCAAACGTATGTTGAAATTTTGCAATTGGTAAGTAAATAATTTATAAGTGACAGTATTCAGTTTAAACAGAAATTTGTGTAATTCATGGATATGTTTAGTGATTGATACCCTATATTAAGTTAACTTTGGAAGAAAAAGATTTTAACTAAAGCATGACAATTAAAAGGCTTAAGAAGAAAACTAAATATAAATCTTAAGCTAAGAAAAGAATATAAGAATCTCATCACACGGTATCTCGCCATCTAGAATACTTGCTATTCAGTAAGAAATAGAATATTCTGAGGTGCTTCTTTAACGTCTCTATAAAAGGGCAACAATATGCATCCAAAGTCAGTTGTAAGCGAAAAGTGTTAACAGATTGTTACATAAGAAAGTCTTATAGTGGATGACACTAGACTGTTTAATTTGACTTAAATTCAAGGCTGCAATATGTTTCGAAAATACGTGCAAGAATCTTCTACTCCAAGAGAGCTGCTAGACTCACGTGATGCATTCAAGTTTGTAAGTTATAGACACACAATAATTGGCTGGAGGTCACCCACAAAGAAGGGTTTCCAGGGTGTGTTATATAAAATATTTTCACTCGTCGTAATTGCTTTAAATACTTATTTACCAATTTCAATGATGATAAGCTACGTAAGGGAATTCAAAAACATGACACCAGGAAAACTTATCACATCGGTTCAGTTGATGTTCAATTTACCCAACTGCTATATTAAGGCTGCGATTCTCTACCTTAATCTGTGAAGGTTGGAAAAGGCTAAAGAAATGTTGAATGAGATGGACAAGAGTTGCACTAGACAAGAAGAGAAGTTGCAAGTACATCGATCTGTTATACGCTGCAACACAATTTACCTCGTCTTCATGTCCTTTATAATTTCTATCCTCTGTCAACGTTTGCTACTGGTATAATCAATGGAGTCACGCCTTGGAACCTTTATAACCCATTCTTAAACTGGCGTGATGTAACCTGGCAACTTTGGCTAGCGGCTATTATTGAATACTTCATTGTAATATTTCCAGTCTAATATAATAATGCAACTGACATCTATCCTGTGATTTATGGACAAACTATCCGCTTGCACTTCGATCTATTAATAAAACGCATTCAAAGATTAAGATGCGATGGTGATAAAAGCGAGGATAAGAACTACGAGGAACTGACTGGCTGCATCAAGGATCACAAACGGATACTAGAGTAAAGTTTATTTAGACTTTATAACTTAAAATCCTTCAATTACTTTCTATACTTTCAGATATTGCGCCATCTTGAGGCCGCTCATTTCAAGCACGAGTTTTTTCAGTTTTTAGTTGTGGGCATGGTATTGGGTCTTAGCTTCACCAATCTCATTTATTTTAGCGACTTGTTGTCGGGTATTGCAAATCTAGCCTATATTTTTGGCTGCTGTTACCAGACATTCCCCTTTTGTTATATCTGCAATTTCCTGGAGGAAGATGTTGATCGACTTACTTTATCAATTTTTCAGTCGAATTGGTTGAGTGCATCACGAAGTTATAAATTATCTCTAGTTTACTTCTTGCACAAAGCTCAACAACCACTTAAATTTACAGCTGGCAGAATTTTTGAAATCTCTTTGCGCACTAATATAAGCGTAAGTATTTTAAGATTTAGTTCTCTAATATGAAACAATTTTCAATGATTGAACTAATTGCAACTCGCGAAGTTGGCCTTTTCGGTCGTAACACTTGTTCAAAAATTTAATTTGGCTGCAAAAATGGAACGAAAATAAGTTTGGAGAAATGTTCATAAACATCAACGTTTTAACTTATATAAATAACACAATTTTCAAGTTGTATCATAAAAATTATGTAGATTTAAAAAATATATTTTGAAATTCTTTAAAAAATATGATATATTCATTTTCAAATATACATTTAATAGGATGTATGATGTATGTGAAAAAATGACTGTGATATATTATTGTTTTCTTTTTGCCCACAGAAGTAATATTGCCGAAATGGTTGCTGAAAATTCGAGGATTATCACAGTAAATTTATACTACGGAACGCATTTGTTCCATAAATTAGTTCAGGAAAACTATGAAGGTTTGTAGAACTGAATTCTGCATTAAATTGAAATAAATTATCAAAGCATTCGAAACAATGATATGGTTTTAATTGAGCAAACTAAGCATTGAATTGAATTGTTGTTTTCTGTGAAATCGCAGAATTCTTAATAATTCAATTTCTAATGTAAATAAAGGGCTTTACCTTTGGAATTTGGACAGAAAATATTTGACAAGTGTCACTTTACAGTTGCTTTTCAATTGCCAAGCGACAAGTGCGTAAATACGAAATTTTGGTTGTAGGCCTAACAGTGAGCATTGGTAATAAATCTGTGAATATTTTATGTGTGCCAACTTGCAGTTGTTATAAATTCCAAAAGTGACAAATCCTTTCTTACTAGTTTATTAAATTCTCAATCGATTTCTAAACTCTTGGGTCAAGGCTGACTTTAGCTCAAATGAGAATGCAATTAAATATTCTGACCCGCTCATGTTACGCACTTATAAAAGGACAACAATGTGCATGCAACATCAGTTGAAAAGCCTTATCCTGCTTGACTTATAGCAACATGTTTCGAAAATACTTGAGAGAATCTTCTGATTCAAATCTTCTGATTGATAATAAGTTATATGAGAGAAATCGAAAACTTTACACCAGGAGATCTCATTACGTCGGCTCAATTTAGCTAGTTGCTATGCTAAAGCTGCTTTTGTTTATTTCAACTTGTGGAGATTTGAAAGGGCCAAAGAAATATTAGATAAAATGAACAAGAGTTGCACCAAGAATGCAGGGAAGTTGCAAATACATCGATCTGTGCTACTATGCAACAGTATTTTCTTCATCATCTTTGTCATTTACAATATGTACAGTGAATCAACTTTACGAACTACGAAGAGTTGACTGGATGCATCAAGGATCACAAGGGTCTTTTAGAGTAAAGTCTATAGCACATACATATATCAGATCTTAATCTCTTTTCAGATACTTCAACATCTTAAGACCGCTTATTTCATGCACGATCTTCATTCAGTTTTTATTTGTGGGCGTCGTATTGGGACTTTGCTGGAAAATCTTTTCCCTTTCTGCAACTTTTGGTCGGGTATTGCCCCACTCGCTAGAGCTTTTGGTGCATAACTAACTATAGTATTTATGATTACTGAAAATTTGGCTGCGATCAGATAAAAATTGTGGGAGTTATTATACTCGCTACCCATAGGGTAGAAGGGTATTATAACTTTGTGCCGGCAGGTAATGTATGTATCAGGTAGAAGGAGGCATCTCCGACCCTATAAAGTATATATATTCTTGATTAGCGTCAACAGCCGAGAAGATCTAGCCATGTCCGTCTGTCCGTCTGTGTGTCTGTCCGTCTGTCCGTGTGAAACACTGGATCTCAGAGACTATAAGAGATAGTTTGCACGCAGAGTTTGTTTCAAATTTTTGCCACGCCCACTTCCGTCCCCGCAAATCAAAAAAAAATCGAATAACAAGCGTAACTTTAAAGCTACAGCTTCATAACTATAGTAGTTATGATTCCTGAAAATTTGGTTGCGATCAGATAAAATTGTGGCAGTTATTAAAGAAATACTTTTGTATGAGCAAAAACGCTTATTTACTGGGGTCTTAGTTGCTTTGGCTGACAATCTGCTATATTGTGCCGTCTGTGGTATATTTTGAATGCGGTACTATATCGATATACCAAATATACCATTTGGTATATTTTTAGTATTTTTGTAGTATATTCGGTATATTTTGAGAAAAATACTGCAAAGTATATTTCTTTTATTCAAAATGGGTAGCGGGTATCTCACAGTCGAGTACACTAGACTGTAGCTTTCTTACTTGTTAAAGAAATACTTTTGTATGGGAAAAACGCCTACTTACTGGGGGTCTTAGTTGCTTTGGAAGACAATCTGCCGTCTATGGTATATTTTGAATGTGGCGCTGTATCGATATAACAAATATACCGTTTGGTATATTTTTAGTATTTTTGTAGTATTTTTGGTATATTGAAAATAATACCGGAATATTTTCCTTTATTCAAAATGGGTAGCGGGTATCTCACAGTCGAGCACACTCGACTGTAGCGTTCTTACTTGTTGATTTTAAGCGGGACTTATTCTAGAAAAGGTGTAGTGGGGTTTTTTGTTTTTTATATAAATGTAACAAAGTAGTTTATTGATATGAAATATAATATACGAATATATAATGAAGTAATGATGATATAAACAGAATAATGATGAAATAAACACATTAATGATCAACACGATTAGAGGACAACTGTTCCTGTCAACGCCGACACACCAAATGACTTCTCGTCGATCTTGCTTTCGTGATCAGTGCTGCCATATCCTTTCACTAAGCTCGCGTTGCCACTCGTTGCCAGCAACCAGTAGTGCCATACTTCGCATAAATAGATATATTGTTTTCAAAATAAGACTCATGCGAATACCTGTCTTCTGTGTGCCTTCATGCCAAGGACAAGCCATTGCGTGCGAATCGAAGCTATAAAACGAGTTTCCGTTTTGAATTGAATTAGTTTTAGTGTCAAGTGAAGAGCAGCAATCATTGCTGACAGTTCTTTCAGTCATTTGTGCTATTTAATTATTAAGTTGACTACAACCATATTACGAGCACGCCAAGTTTTTCAAAAGTGCAAAATATCAGAAACTTTGAAATGGAGATGTCACTTTGGGTGCAAACTCAATGATTGCTCCATCGGAAAGTGAATAAAAAAGTCTTCACCTAATAGCAGTTTCGCATATCTTGATGCTCCCAATACCAAATTATTAAAACTACCGCGTGAATGACGAAAAGCCGTTCTGCATAGCTATGAAGTTCGGACGAAATATGTCGTGTTCGGTTGCTTATGAATTTTCCATCGTAATGGAAGTTCACATTACAATTGGTTCGTTTTTATTGATTTTAAATTTTAAATTTGCCTAAATTCGACAAAGCATATTCACATCATCATCATTGGTATATGGTAAGCCTCACACTGACGTTGAATGTGTTGCACTTGCGACTACTTGAAATGCATTTTCCATCTGCATCTGAGGCCGTGGTATAATAACTTAAAATCCCATAATAAAGCTACTTACATCTTCCACTAGATCTTCGGCAGGGCCGTTGCCAAACAATAACAATTTTTCGTTGGATTGGGCTGTGGCTCGAATTGACTTGCAGCGTTAGCCACAAATGTGCAACTCAAGTCAAGTCAAGTGCATACGTCACCAGCTTCTCATTCAGCTGGCTACATACATAGGTCGAACGGCATTTCTTTTCACTCCTTTCACTCTTTCCACTTTTTATTTATCCGCTTTTCAATATATGGAGAAGGCAAGGGATAAAAAAGCTCTATCCTGCTGAGCGAGTGGATTAAGATTGAATTCTACTCGGCATTTTTTCTGTGCTATCTCATCGTTGTCAGGTACTAAGAGTCATCTATTGCAGTGGATATGAGAGTGCAGAAGTACGTTCGTTGTACACACATATGCTCACTCACAAATGGCTGCTAAAAATATTTTCATGTTGAGATAGAAATATTTCCTATAGAAATTGGAAACGTTTTTACCATTGTGTGGCTCGAACGGATGTTGTACAGTTATTGGAATGTCTGCTCACTCCCCCCATCGTGCCTTCTAACTATGGGCTATTAGTAGCTATTATTATACCCTATGTGTATATAAAAGGGCATACAATCTTCAAGAAAGAAATCTAGAGTATACACAAAATCCCTATAAATAGGTGTGTTTGTATTTTAATATATCCAAATTGAGAACCAAACTCTGGAAATTGTAATCTAAACAGGTTAATTTCAGGGTGCTTAGATTTTCTTTCTGTCTTTTGAATTTGCACAGGGTACTTTACAGTGAAATACAGTAAGTTCGAAAGTTCTAACGTCCTATAGTATTTCGGAGTATTTATTTTGTAGTTGCTATTCCTATTGTTCACTGTCCTTCATCGACAGGAAATGGTAAACTTATTTCTCTTATTAATTTCTGTTGGCAATTTGTGCAGCAGCTGCCAAATGTTGCACAGATAAATCAGCGTTGCTGTGGTTGCCTTTTATATGCGCACTTTACTCACTTCACTATCTTTTTCCCTACCCCTTCCATCTTTTTGAACTCCTACAAACTGTGCTACAATTTGTCCAATTGCTCGCATACTTGCTTAAGTACCCGTTCTGGAACGCTTCAGACAAATTAAGATCCCCGTTTTTTCCCCCGACGAGAATCATTCGCTACGGGATGGCAAGCAACCAGTCAAAACAGGACTCGGACGACAGTTTTCGAAGGAGCTACTCATATTTGCCATAGCTTCAAGCTGCATTCTATAACATTTAACAAAGCTAAAGGGATTCTTTAGTTCAAATTGCATAGCGAAAGTATATTTAGATGTATGAATAGAAACAAGAAAGAAAGCTACAGTCGAGTGTACTCGACAGTGAAATTCCAGCTACCCATTTTGAATACCCATTTTGCGGTATTTTTCTCAAAACATACCGAATATACTACAAAATACTACAAAATATATCAAATGATATATTTGGTATATCAATATAGTACCGCATTCAAAATATACCATAGACAGCACAATATACCAGATTGTCAGCCAAAGCAACTAAGATGAAGATTGTTTCAAATTTCGCAATTCCCACTTTTCCCCCGTAAATCAATAAATATCGAATATCAAGTATAGTTTTTTTTGCAATGCGATCTTAACTGCTTTGGCTGATTGGCATATTTTTAATGTTAAACTACATATATTAAGTTACAAATTTATATGTTAGAACCTTTTTTCAGTGTCGGCAATTGTAATTGTATGTACTAATTATTTATCTAAGCCCCTATTTTAAAAAGAGACAAACTCAATTATATCTCAATTGGCGGCTAATTCAATCCATTGCCACGAATTTGAAATACTTGTCCACTGCTAACCAAATGGTAACCAAAATATTTCATGTCACTTAAATTAGTTAATTTTTGTGCAAAAATTCAAAAATAAATGTGCGTACTGCGGTTGTTGCAGCACTTTCTCTTGCCAATTCGTATAGCCGCATAATTATTATTCTGTTTTTCAATATTTAATTTGTTGTCGCCTCTAATACAGCTCTAACATGGTCCCATCGATCGTCCTCCCCTAACCCTGGCAACGGGTCATTTATAATGTGGCAATATTTCTAATTAAAGGTTGCAAACGAAATCAAAACAACCGCGAACCCGAAACGCAGCAGGACATCCTCCCAACTGGAACTATACTCTCAGTGGTGTGGGTATCTGTAGTTGTTTGTGTTTGGGTTTGTGTTTTTCTGTGTGTATGTGTAGACTGACATGACTGCGTGTATATGCTTTTAGGTATCACATAATTTATGCATCGATGCTAAATGTTGCTGAGGTTTTTGCGTTGATTTTATGAAATTGGTGTCGCTTTGAACTGCAATGGGGACTACCATATAGTGCAGCGAAGCCATATTAACTACATA
This sequence comes from Drosophila nasuta, assembly GCF_023558535.2. Classification (NCBI taxonomy): domain Eukaryota; kingdom Metazoa; phylum Arthropoda; class Insecta; order Diptera; family Drosophilidae; genus Drosophila; species Drosophila nasuta. Next base: position 574,771 of record NC_083455.1, on the reverse strand, counting down.
TTTTATATTTTCAAACTCCGTGCTGAAATAATTAAACAACGTTTTCCTCAACCCGATGCATAATTGTTCGACTGATCACACATAGCCGTCCCGAATCGAAGTCGTACACACTATCTACATACATATGTAAGGGACGTAAAAATTGACTTCATTCAGGTTCAATGGTTCACAAATTATTCATTTATTGATTTGTCTAAAGATTCAATTATTGTAAAACATTCTTTGACTGCGACCGTTTAAGCTATATATGTTCCTGTACTGAATACACAAATCAATCTTTCAGTTCACATGGTGACTATATACACTGTCGACCAACAAATTCAGTGCTTGACTAGTAACTTGACACTGCACTATGGGAAAAAAGTCGACGATTGGCTGCTGGAAGATACTATACACAAAAAAATTCGATTGTAAAGTATATTGTAAATATAAATATAAATATAATATATAATATAAATATACCGAAGACTATATTTGGTATATTGTATTAAGATATTATTATATTCTAAATACTCCACAAAATATTATATGACAGATTGTCAATCAAAGCCTCTAAGACTTGACTGCAGCAGCCGTTTTTATACCCGCTATCCATAGGGTAGAAGGGTATTATAACTTTGTGCCGGCAGGAAATGTATGTAACAGGTAGAAGGAGGCATCTCCGACCCTATAAAGTATATGTATTCTTGATCAGCGTCAACAGCCAAGACGATCTAGCCGTGTCTGTCCGTATGCCCGTATGAATACCTGGATCTCAGAGACTGTAAGAGATAGAGCTATAATTGTTTTGTTTTGTTTGCCCGCAGATAAAGTTTGTTTCAAATTTTTGCCACACCCTCTTCCGCCCCCGCAAATCAAAATAAATCGAATAACAAGCGTATTTTAAAACTATAACTGCAAATTTTGGTGCATACAATATTAACAATAGTATTTTTGATTCCCAATTTGCGATCAGATTTTGGAAGTTATTAAAGAAATACTTTCGTATGGGCAAGAATGCCTACTTACTAGGGGTCTTAGTTGCTTTGGATGACAATCTGGTATATTGTGCCGTCTATTGTATATTTTGAATGCGCTATTATATTGATATACCAAATACATCATTTGGTATATTTTTAGTATTTTTGTAGTATTTTTGTATATTTTGAAAATAATACCGCAACATTTTGCTTTTATTCACACTCGACTGTAGCTTTCTTGTTTTAGATTGATTTGTATCTATTACCATGTTGCGTCTTCGCGGTAAATAATTGGTGTAAATAAGGTATTATCAATTAAGAAAACAAAAACCAGTAAAGAAGAGATTTAAATTCATGAAATTAATATATATCAATAAAGCCTCAAGCACACTATTTGAGTTTTTGATAAATTTTTTAGAAATGAAATAAACGAGTAGGGATAGGGATACTATATTTCTATAGACTAATGGCAAGAAATCTTCAATGTTGTAGAGCTCCCTTCGTCCTACACACACTGTCTAGATAATGCCGTGGCAATTGTGGCTCTTTCACATAAATCCAAGTGACGCTAATTGTTTGTTTCAATTACTGCAGCAGCAGTTGCCGCCATTCAGATACGTGCAACTCGCAGGCATCCAGACAACCGGTAGTTTCATTTGACACTGTAGCAAATTTAGGGGGCAAGTTGGGGGATTGAGGATGGCTCAATTTATGCAAATTTAGTTGCTTCTAAGAGTGCCACAGTTGCCGATGTAGCAGCAGCAGCAAAACAATTACTCATACATTGTCGCAGCTGCTAGTTGGCCTTGTTTCTGCTGTTGCTCGTTGTGCGTGCTTAATGGTAACTATTCTGGCGGCTAACGATAATCACTCAGCGCCCTTAATAGTTAGCTTTTTGTAGTCCTTTTATTCTGCTCATCATTTGGATAGGAACATCATTTTCGGCTCATCAATAGTTGGAAAGGCTATAAGACTATATTGATTCGTTAACGAATTTTATGTTATTGCGGATATTTCTAATTCCACGTCCCCGCTGATTTCGAAACTGAGAAAATTGATATTTAACTGGCATATAATTGTCGCTGGTGCAATAGTTAACGGATAGTCCGACCAAGACCCTTAATGACTTGCATGCAAATTGGTTATAGGTATAGTGGTATGCAACTACAAAGTACTTAACAGTGCGCAGCTGGGCTTGAATCAAGACTTAAGCCTCATCGTAAGAAATCATAATTTTGCTACAGGTAAGCGGAATAAATTATTGTTTTAGGTAATTAAGATCTACACATATTTTACGGAGACATGTTGATAGTTAATATAATATAATATCCTACAAGAAAGTATATTCAATTTTCTGAATGTATTCCAACTAACTTAACTAATTTTAAGGTGAAGCTCCCAAAATATATATACCGACATATGAGTATGATGCAACATGTTGGCAGAGATAATAACGTAGATGATAAATTCCACCAGAAAAGATAAGTTGAACACCAAAGCCTGTCCTATTACCAGGAATGGCTATCTAAATTTTCTTTGCGGTCTACACCCAAATGACAGATTTTTATTCAAATACTTATAAAGTGAGATTGTAATGGTAAATGTAATAACGGAATGTTAGATAGTATTAGTGTTAGTGTTATTTGAGTTACTTTAATTCATTATATATAACAGCTATGGGAAAAGCATATATGTCGATACGAACAGTAACCGGACTGCCCACCACATAAACATAAGTTAGGTTAAGATTGACGAATAACTGAAATATACGCACCGCATAAGACGCTAGTTGAAACTACGCATTTTATTTTTACCGAATAGAGGTCTTCGGTGGTCTTCTTTCTAACACGTTGAGTCACCAATAGTCACAATATTAAAGATGCCTGAAATTTGAAGGCAAGCTGCCATAGAATCGTTGTAGTAAAATTATTTTTCAATGGAGGCTCTAGAGCATGGAAAGTAGTATCAATAGTCTTAACTTTTATATGCGCATGCTGTTTGGGGGCCATCACTACATTGCTTCTGAAAGGCAGGTCAAATAATTTCTCCCAAGTTTTAAGTATAAAAGGTGAATGGTTGATTGGCCTGATTGTCTCATTGTGACTTAAATGACTGCATTTGTGTGCCTTCAGCAGGAAAATGTGCTTGCGGCGACCTCCATCGCGTAGGGATATAATACTATAACAAACCACCAATGGCTGGCTCCAATATTAATATTAATAAAAAAAAAACATACTTTCAAATATTCCCCATTAGTAGTAGATTATGAGCCAACCAAGTTAGCTGAACCAATCGAGTTAACAGCATATATTTAACTATAGCAAAGTCAAACGACTTAATGTTAACAAGTAAGATAACTGCGATTGAGAGTCAAGGCCATGACCTACTACGTTCTTTCAGACTGGATTGTAACGAGACAAACTAATCTGTTAGGCTTTGCATACATGGCGCCAAACTTACGTGCGTGCACCTAGTTCCCTATTGCCCGTAGCAAGACTACTTCCTATCGTTGTTATAGTGTGACTACGAAATACTACAGTCGAGCCTAGAATAAAGAATTCAGCGAATTTGTAATGTCTTGACTGCAATCTTGCGCAAGACTTCTCTCGATCATTGTAGTAGTGTGGCTACGTAGTAATACATACAATCGAGTCTGAATTAACGTGTTCGGTAGAATTGTGCCATTGTAATCACCACGACACGCTTCTTCCACCTCGACCGTACGGAACTCATACGGCCGTCGTTAATGTATGATAACAGGCACAACCACAACCACTAATACATATCCCATGCCGACCTCGTTCGCGAACTATCATCAGAACCTTGTACACCACAAGTCGAAGTGGAACACACACCTATAAGGTGAGATCGTGTACAGTACTATATGTCAACAAGTTTTGGCGACGTAAGGAGTTGGACGCATTTACACAAGGGGTAAGTTCTCTACCAAAGAGAAGGTCGAGCCTCACTAGAGAGCAAATAAAAATTCGAGAAGAGCGTTTGGACTCGATCTGCAGACCCGGAAGTTCTATATACTCACCCCACATCCGACACGCAAGCATCGAATCTCCTTTGTACTTTCCACACCTGCTGTACAAACTCTCCCTCTGGACGGAAGTATAATAAGGGGTTGTCGTCCTCAGCTCCTCCCGCCGACGTTGAGGGTGCTGGTCGTTTCCCGACATTTTGCTCTGACAACAATGTATGATTCGTATTTTAAACAAAAAATTACTGCTGGGTTCGTGCATCCTGCCTGTCAAATCGTCTAGTACCGATTTTGGCCGGTGTGGGGCTAGCTCTCGCGGTTTATATCGGTTTTCATACCCGCTACCCATAGGGTAGGCAGGAAATGTATGTAACAGATAGAAGGAGGCATCTCCGACCCTATAAAGTATTCTTGATCAGCGTCAACAGTCGAGACGATCTAACCATGTCCGCCTGTCCGAATGAAACACTGGATCTCAGAGACTATAAGAGATAGAGCTATAATTTTCGACAGCACTTATTATGTTTGCACGCAGATCAGGTTTGTTTCAATTTTTTGCCACGCCCACTTCCTCCTTCGCAAATCAAAAAAATCTAATAACAAGTGTAATTTTAAAGCTAGAGCTATATTTTGGTATATAAAATAACTACTGTAGTAGTTATGATTCCTGAAAATTTGGTTGCGATCAGATAAAAATTGTGGAAGTTATTAAAGAAATACTTTTGTATGGGCGAAAACGCCTACTTACTAGGGCTCTCAGTTGCTTTGGCCAATAATCTGGTCCATTGTGCTGTCTATGGTATATTTTGAATGGTGTACTATATCGATATACCAAACATACCATTTGGTATATTTTTAGTATTTTTAGGTATTTTCGGTATATTTTGAAAATAATACCGCAATTTTTTGCCTTTACCAAAAATGGGTAGTGGGTATCTCACAGTCGAGCACACTCGACTGTAACTTTCTTACTCTTACAAAAGTATATCATTAATAACTTCCATAATTTGTATCGGATCGTAACTCTAGCTTTAAAATTACGCTTGTTATTCGATTTTTTTGAAAGCAGCACATTCGAGTCTCATACGTTCAGTCTAAACTGAACTGCATCCTTGAAATTTCCGTTAAGTAGAACTTTCCACCGCATCATTCCATAAGCGGCTGTGTGTAAGAGAGAGACGGCTAATGGAGTCGCATCATTGATCATGCGGAAATGATTCTGAAAATGTGGTCGCATTTTGGCTAATATTTTGGTATAATTATCCAACAAATTGCGATATTGATGAAAATCAGCTGATTATTCTACTTCCAAATTTTGGAGCCTTAAAATTATTTAAAATTCTATTGAAATTCTTTAAAAAAATAAACCCAAAATAGACAGAGGCATAACAGACGATCACTTTGGCCAGAAATATGATAGTTGCAGAGCAATTTGCTTATTATGATGTAAACGGAAAGAAGTTGAAGTATTTTATGAGTAATAAATAAAATTGATATATACCTATGCTTTTTGGATGCCGTCAGTGGCAAATAATTTATCAAATTGGTAATTTTTGGTTTATTTCTTTCTATTGCTTTTTCTATTACTATTTCACCCCTAAACTGTTTTCCGCGTGATAAAACTCCATCACGATGGTGTATAAACTTGCATCATATGTTAGAACTGTATCATTAAAACAGATGCACGTGGTCTAAATAGAGTATAAGGGATATTTTTAACTTAATAGTATATCGATACACCAAAAATATTAATATTTATATGTATATTATTTTTTAATTTTTCAGTGTATTGATTTGGTATGTATATTTGATGAATAATACCACACAGTCGAGCACACTTGAATGCAGCTATCTTCTTTTGTTTTTTATAGACATTCTTTCTTAATATCTTCTGCAGGGGGTAACGTACAATATTATATTCAAAGCGTTTGAGTTTATTTCTTTTATGGTGGGTGAGATCAACCGGTCAGATGCATATGGCTAAACTGACTCAACTATTGCTGCTAATCCAAATTTCTCCTACTGCCCACCTAAATGCATGTTATGTATACATCGATTATCTTTCTTTTAAATTAAAGGGTCTAACAACAACGAGATGAGTTCCAAGTCAAGGTTCTCAACTCCTCAGCACGCAATGTCCTTTGATTATGCGGCTGTGATAGCAGCACTTTGTTATTATTGTTGTTCCTCCTGGCCTTGTCAGGTGGCAAGCAAAAGTTGAAGAAAGCTCTTCTCATTAGAATATTCTCAACGCAGATTTGACAAAGCAGCCAGCCTAAATGTAGGTTGTATTTCCCCTCTTTCTCAGGTTCAGTTCGTGTGCATGTGGGCGAGAGGTACTGCGTGTGCTGAGGTGGTGTGGTTTCGACGCTTACACGAACTCAAAGCTCACACCCTCTTCCTTCGTTACGGATGTTGTTGCTATTGTTGTTGTTACAACTGCGCATTTTTAAACAAGATTAAAGCGCTCACGTTGCCAGGCTTGCACGTCCAAAGGTGAGATGGTGATTGGGTGGCCGAGGGGGAAACATTGTGGCAAGCATACGCAAAAAGCAGAATAGCTGTCGGCAATTTGTTGATTTTACAGTAAATGGGTCGCATCTTAATGAGTTCTTACTAAATATTTAAGAGCAATGTTACAAGAGCGCCGCCAAAATAAGAGGGTAAAATCTCAGAAGGCTAAAATATCTTAAATTGTAAAATATTCCATTTTCACAAAAAGCTGTGCATGTTTTTGTTGAAACTTCCAAAATTGGAAACCAAAATGTAAAACAGTGGAATTATAAAATCAAATGGCTGACAACTGGCATTATATTCCATAAAGGCATCGGAAACCGAAACGAGACGTTAATCTAAATAGCGGGTTTTCGCAACAAGTAACAAAACTTATAATAACTGTCTGCCTATATGGGAGATAAAAAACGACAAAATCTAGTTTACTTAAAAAATTAGCACTCCATTTTTCTCACAAATACTTGCTCAAAATTGTTTGCATTAATTGCGCTGCTGCACAATTCAATGGTTATGTAATGGAGATGTGGGTAATACATTGTATATATACGCACATACTTATGCAAAATATAAAAAGGAACATACATGTGCACATGTACGTACATACATATAGATTGACATTTGTGTCACGCATGTTTGTAATTTTAAAAATTTCCCGCCTGTGTAGCAATAAATTCCCTTAATGAAGTTTTAAACAAAAAAGAAAAAAAGTGGAAAAATGTTTTCAAAAGAAATAAAATAATTTGCATTTATCGAATCGCAAATACTCTTGAACAAATCCCTCATTAGTCTTTGGGAAAACAAAGATGAGAACTAAATTTATTTGTTCGGCTTCATCAAAAGTGTGGACTGATTTCTATAGTTATATTGTTTGGACTCTTAATATTACGCGATAAAATAATTTATATTTTTATCCTATAGTTCGAGCAACGTTATCTTCTTAACAATTAAGTTACACACAATTTAGAGTATAAACTGCACGATTGCATTTTGGAAGGTGAATTACGTTTTTTACACCTCGCCCATACATTAAATGTAATTATTTCTTTAATTAAAATATTTAGTGAAACAGCAAAATAAAAGTTGACAGTTGGACAAAAGTCACGTTGTGTGTTGTTGCTACTGTCCAAGTTGAGCGATTCAGATTAATTGAACTCATTAAAAATATTATTGCGTATCATTCATAATGGAATCGACTTACATACTTATGAAAAACAATCTTTTTTTAATATGACCAGATTATTACAATTTATTGCGCAACTGATTTGAGTTGTAAAAATTGGTAATTAAAGCCATCTTCCGAGTAATTTTCCATGGAAGGTCGATCATCATTTAAGAAACGACAAAATTAAAAAATTTACCCTCTACTGAGTTTATTGGGGTAAAAATAATATATATTCCGACTTTTTATTTTTGTGGGCGCATAATTTGGGGGGAAAAAATGCAGCCATATATGGCTCTGTATGCATTTAGCGTCTTTTTGAGTTTGCCATATATGTATGACTTTCTATGCATTTATCTGAAAGTTCGTAACACAGTTTCTTTTGCTATTATAGCATAAAAAATACATTACATTTTTCAGGTTTATGAGCGGAAAAAACAATAGTTTTGGCAGAGTTTCCGTTGCTTTTTCAAAGTGGGAAAATGCCCAATATTGTCCATCCGAACACCATTCAAGGGTGTTTTTTGGTGCTTTATTCTTTTGCTGGTAGATGGAGTATTTTCCCTACTTGTCCTGGGAGATGAAGTTGGAGTTATCGCAGCACTTCCACGCTTTTTTAATTTTTCCTGCCTTGCACAGATGATCAGCTTTTAAAAGCTTGAACTCAAAAAGTGGCATATATTAATATGTCTTACGACGATCTCTTAATACTTTTTAGTACGCGATACTGCATATGGGTAATTCCGCAGTTTTTATACCCGCTACCCATAGGGTAGAAGGGTATTATAACTTTGTGCCGGCAGGAAATGAATGTAACAGATAGAATGAGGCATCTCCGACCCTATAAAGTATATATATTCTTGATCAGCGTCAACAGCCGAGACGATCTAGCCATGTCCGTCTGTCCGTCTGTGTGTCTGTCCATCTGTCCGTATGAAACACTGGATCTCAGAGACTATAAGAGATAGAGCTATAATTTTTTTTGACAGCATTTGTTATGTTTGCACGCAGATCAAGTTTGTTTCAAATTTTTGCCACGCCCACTTCCGCCCTCGCAAATAAAAAAAATCGAATAACAAGCGTAATTTTAAAGCTAGAATTTTGGTATATATAATAATAACTATAGTATTTATGATTCCTGAAAATTTGGTTGCGATCAGATAAAAATTGTGGAAGTTATTAAAGAAAAACTTTTGTATTTTCGGTATATTTTAAATAATAATACCGCAATATTTTAAAAATGAGTAGCGGGTATCTCATAGTCGAGCACACTCGACTGTAGCTTTATTGTTTTTGCATAAAATAGTACTCTTGATGCTTACCTATAGTTAAATTATATTTTTTATTACAGTAAATTTTATAACATTTTAGAATAAAAATACTTTTCAACGATAACCGGGCTTTTAAGTAGAGCAAATTTATTACAAATTCAGCAGGATTCATTTTAGTTCATATGCTTGAGACGCCTGCACAAAATTAATTGAAACTTGAGATAAGACAACACAAAAACTGTCTGCAAACAAAATTCGAACAGCAAATAGTGCAAAGAGAATAATTGATAACAAACGGTTTAGTGTATGTACCATATTAGCACAAAAAAAAATGATTGAAAGTGATAAGCCATATATGGCTTTGTATGGGGAAGAGGGCTAACAGTTAATAATAATGTGTGCTTAAGACAGAAAACTTATTAACCATAATATTATAGATTTATTACTACATGATTTGCAAAGAGACGTAAAAGATATTTTAATGTTATATTTAAAACTTTAATTCACCACAATTATCTGTCAAAATCTGTCAAAGAGAATATAAAATACAAAAAAAACTTAAAAAAAAAAAACACAAAAAAAGCTATAAAGGAATGCGTGTGACTGTGAGCTACTATCACCCCATGTTCATTAAAACTATGTTTTAAAAATATAACAAATTAATATACCGAAAAATACGAAATATATAGAAGTTCAATTTGTTATATCGATCTAGTAATTCATTTAAAATATACCACCGAGTATGAAATATACCAGATTGTCAGCTACCAAGACGGGTAGAGGGGTATTCTAATTTTGTAAGTAAGTTCTTGAACAAATTCCGTCATGGAATTACTCATATCATCTTATTTTAGATGAGAAGCGATCTTTATTTAAAAAATACGGATTAAGTTTTTCTCTTATTGGAACGAGGTTTCAGCAGGGCAGGCCAAATTGTTTCGAATTTCTAACATTGTTGGTAGCTAATACAATTAAGTTATTTATAATTTTGATTTATTTTCAAATATGCTTATATAAGAAATAATTTTTAAAATTTCTTCATTTTAACATAGATTTTTTTGTCTAAAAACATAGAAATTATCAATAAACGCAAACATAGATGTTTCATTAAAACTTCGAACTTATCGCAACCTTGCATTCTGCTTCCGTATGTGACATCGTTTGACTGCTCATAAGATCCTTCGACTATGGAAACGTTTTGATACAGTTTTCAGCTTGGAAAACTTGTGTTTAAAATAAAGATGCGACCTTCAACAAATATGATTTAAATACTTTTGCAGCGAACGCAGAAATTCAACAGTTATTCGATAGCAATTTCTTCTTTTTATATTACATGGCCATCGATATAGGCGATGTTCGATTTGCAGCACAAACATAAATAGTAGAGTACTCCGGGTTTTGGCCCATCATAAGTTAGTTGGAGATTAATAGCCGCACTGAGTGCTTGGCACCTATCAAATTCAATCAAAGACATTCATCAATTTTCAATTTGGCATTTGGATGGGGGAGGCCAAGCCCGGTACAAACTACCTAAAAAAGAACACACAAAAAAAAAAATAAGAAAAACAACAGCCACAAAAACGGAAGCTCGTTTAGGTTCATGCTATGTGACTTGGCTGCGATTTCTTCGTCGACAGACTCGGACGCAGTTTGTTCAAAAGGCAAGGCGAAAAAAGACTGCTGAAAATATGAAAAATCGTCGCTGACCGCATTGAAAAAACAGAAAAAAAGCATATACTGCCACACATACTCAAATACACACACTTCAAATTGATTCAATGTCATAAATTAGATTTGAAATACTCAAAAGCATTGGCAAATGCTTTCAAAAACGAAGGCGGCCATAAAAATGTGTGAAAAATTTGCTTTTGTCATTTGAAATGTTTGCGCACATTGACAGGTTGGGGTCGAAAATGAAAAGAAAAAAAGCGAAAGAGGAGGGTAAATGGGGAAGGAAAAGGGAAAACCAATGAAGCACCGCAAATTGTAAAATGAAGTAACTTATATTGAGGTATATTTTGAATAACGTTTCCAATGGAATTTCGTCGTTATATCAAATCTCCCTTATGTCTCTCTTTCATCGTATTTCCTCTTTGTCCTTGTGGCTTACGAGGCGAATGCGCAACTTTGTATTTGAACGACATTAACAAAATCGTTGAATGTTGCGCGTGCCTCATAAATGATGTCGAATCAATTAATTTAAAGCGCATTTCCAAAGAAGGAATATCGAGACAGTAGAAAGAGAGGCACAGCCAGACTGTGTTACAATAGTAGAACAAAGCACACGCAAGACCAATTTTCTTATCTTAGGCAAATACTAATATAAATATATGTATGTGAATACATATATATATAAATATATATAAATAATACGACAGTAATCAATAATAAATAATAGTACAAGAGTACTCGATGTCCCTCAATTTTGATACCCATAGGTTAGAAAGGTATTATAACCTACGGGAGGTTATAGCCTGTGGGAAATGTATGTATGTTAACAGTCAAAAGGAGGAATCTTCGATCTCTTGATCAGCATTAACAGCCGAAACTATATATACATGTGCGTATTGGTCGACAGAATGTCTTGTCCGCGCGTACGAGCACCTAGTATCGCAAATTGTGCCAAATTGGAAAGCAAGCGTTGAAGCTGGAGTCATTTTTGGTACATACAATCATAACTTATGTTCCCGAAAATTTGTTGCACTCCGTTTTGATTTTTAGACACTGTGGTGGATCTACATAGCTTCAGTATCATGAGCCATCGCATAAGCCTCATAATGAAAGAGTTGTGTTGTCTACCAAATAAGTTTCTAACTGAGGTAAACTTAACTCAAGTTTGAAAATATTTTTTGAAGGAAACTACAAATTTGTTGGGAGTTTTCATAAATGATTACCGTATTTTCGTATACAACAATAAAGATGATGCAAAAAGATTCAAGTCAAGTTTTGAATTGCTTAATATTGGTTGGCGTCCATTGAGAACAGGGAACACTCGGAGAATCCCTTGGGCAACAATCATGAAGCAATCAATCACTCAAGTTGCCCACTGCCATGCAGCCCTAAGCACTAAGAGCAACGGCAATACGAGTATGTGACGACAGTCGGAGCTCGTTCACTTCTCTCTGTTGACACTTTGGTGTCACTTTAATTAGTGAGTGGAACGATGAACTTCAAATGAGTGTCGTGCTTGCTGTATGGACCTGGTCTAGTCTGCTGTGTAGCGCATCCATCATTGTGAAGACCTTCAATATATGAGTCACAATCGTTGCACAAATCACAGAATCACGGTAAGTGCTTCCAATCATACCATCAGTTATGACCGTGATTAATCATGGACAAACTGGGACAGTGAACAATGAATCAGTAGTGATCTGCGACTATGAAACGTTGGGGTAATTTCAGCGCTATTTGGATGGATGGAATCAAGAATTGAACAGATTATAATAAACACACACACATCTTATTTAATATTATTGAAAGATAAAGCCGTCCGTAAGTGAAATGTTATATGAATAACATGAAACATATGCTGGCTTTAAATAATTCTTTTGTGAGTCAAATATACCTCAGGACATGAAAGAATATTTAAATATTTTGAATTCAAATGAGTCTACTCTTACAATAGCAACCAAACGAAAACAGAAATCTATTATTTATCATTACCAGGTAGATGCTTTTTTCTTTAACCCTCATCTATGTTACTTTTTCGTTTGGTCAATTGATGATTTATTCAAGCAAAAGTCACGACTTTGATCTGGCTTTAAGACTTCTTTTGCGACGCTTCAATTAAACATGTTGAGCACGTCAAGTTTCAATGATAATCGTGCTGGGGGGTAAGGGGTGGTAAGTGCCTTGGCGAGGACGACAGTCACGTGCCGCAGATATTGAAAATTGAATCGCTGCCATTAATGTGCACAAATCTTGACTTTCAGTTAACGTCAATGCGATAATGGAAGCAGCGAATTCACCTGAAGGTCGAAGATGGAGACGCCGTGTCGTATCGCGCACCCTTCCCAGTTGCTTCAGTAATATAGAAGATGCGACATATGGCGGGCTGAATCTGCTTTGAATTTTTCAACATTTCCGCTTATTATTTTACGTGTCAGATTTGCGTGTCACGCAGCTTCCATGCATTGGGCATGCTGGCGTTAGATAGGCAAATATATGGGATAGGAGGGATTTTTAAGCGAAAAAATGGTGGGACCGAAGAAGGAAGAGACGAGAAAAGGGTAGCGACCAGAGAAGGGCTTAGTGACGCTCATGTTTATGCAAATTAAAATATGTGCATTCAAATGCTATAACATTTTAACAAAATTATTTGCATATTATGCCAATTACGATTGCTCTATGCTTGGCCAATTTATAATCAATTTCTATAACTGCATTTAAATGTATCTACTAAATGTAACTGACATAGTGTCAGATTTTACTATTTTCCATAAAATGACCATACATTTGTTTTGAATTGCCTCATTATCTCTTTCTATATAAATTCCTAGTCGACTCAGTATATGTATATACATATATAAGTATATAAAAAACAAAATATTATATAAAATATTGCACTTTCGTTATTTTAACTTATTGTAGATTATTTAAAGCTGTCAAATGCATATTCTTCTTCTTCAATGTCATGAAATTCTAAATTTTGGACACCGATACCTCTACAGCATTTATGTATAAAGATGACTAAAGGATTGTAAATTGATGTAAGTAGCTATACTTTTCAAATAAGCATATGTTATGAGACTCGCTTCAGATTTTAGTTAGTTATTTTCGGGTTATTTTCTATTAACGAATTGCCACATTACTTATGAAAAGTTATTATTCATGAGCAATAATATAGGTTTTGTTGAAATAAATGATTTCCAGTGACTGCTTAGATCCTCGTTTGTTGTTGCATTCGCCTCTAGTGTTACTCACATTACGCTCATGAGCCAAATATTTACATAAGACAAAGCAAGAAAGCACAATTCTACCATCTTACTCATACACTCGTTAGCCATTCCTCGTTGTTGTCTTTCGTACGTCAGCGTTGGCCAACGTTTTTATGACTGCAGTAACTTTGCACCATAAAATAGGATTTCCTACTGAGCCTATTCACAACTTTTCGCATTAGACTTAAGCGCAAAGCTCGCCGCCAGCTTCTATGTGTATATGATGTCTCCCGCGCCCTCTCCCTCTATCTTCAGTGTACGAGTATCTCCACCCGATCACCCGCGCGTCCTAAGGGGTCAACTCATGGCAATTGCAAAAACAGCAGCGCCAAGCGTTTTGCCTTCTAGCCCCTACCAAAAACATACACGCGGCAATAAAAAACCTATACACATGTGAAATGCTGGCGGGATTTATAGACGCTGTGAATCCACATCCAGGGCGATTCCCCTTCCACACACTTCGCGACTCTGGCTATGGCGATGTCGGCTTCTAACTAAACTTTTGTTTCCTTTTTTATTTCTTTATGCTTTTTGGTTTTTAGTCAGATAGTAGATAGCAAAGGGAGTCAACCACCAGCCGATTGTGGTCGTCATCTCTGCGGTTAACATATTTTTAAAAAATACATAAAAATAAATGGCGATGGATGCACTAAATAATTTCAACAATTGTAATGGAAATATGACACAAGGCCACAAGAAAAGAGGATTCTTTGTATTAAAAGTATCCTTTTTAAATAATCGACATTAAGAAACAGTGACAGCCTTTAAAAGGCATTTTCAGTTTTATATTTTATTATTATTATAATTATTATTATTATTATTATTATTATTATTATTATTATTATTATTATTATTATTATTATTATATTATTATTATTATTATTATTATTATTATTATTATTATTATTATTATTATTATTATTATTATTATTATTATTATTATTATTATTATTATTATTATTATTATTATTATTATTATTATTATTATTATTATTATTATTATTATTATTATTATTATTATTATTATTATTATTATTATTATTATTATTATTATTATTATTATCATTATATATATAAAGTTAACAATGAGTCTTACACAAAATTGTTATATTTTATTAAGCATTTCTTTGGACCGAATTGCAACGTATTTGTTAGGGCGTTGTGAGAATACCAACAAAATCATGAATAATAAATAAATTCGTTGGAATAAGTAAGGGAATAAAGAAAGAATTTTGGTCAGCAACTGAGCGAAGAATCTAAGTCTTTAATATGGACTACTCGCATAAGGCAGCCTGCCCTTTCCTATTACGAATATCCAAGAAGCAAATAAATCAGCTTCGATAATATCATCTTGTGCGTGTACCCATTGACAGGGCGTCCTTTTATAATAAAAATGTTTGGCCCATCCTTCTTAGTAGATTTGCCTGTCCAACCAATCCCAATAAATTGAAAAACAAAATCATTCAATTCAATGGCTTCAAATCAGGCGTAGGCCAGAGCCCTGTTCAAAGGATTGAGTCTGGAATATTAAAAGCGTATAAAGTATTTCGTACGTTTGAAATAAGACATCAAGAATTAGAAGCCAATAGTGAACTCAGTAAGAATAAAGTCATCAGAGCAATTATTTTTTGTATATACCGAATAAGTTTCTCTTTGAAGTGTGTATGACATTCGGAATCGATGTAGACCAAATTTTGCAGCAGATTTTAGCGTTTTCTTTGTTTTCTGTTTTTCAATAAATATAAATGCTAAAATTAATTTATTTATTTTAAGAATAATTATTTTACAATAGAATAATATATTGTTGTGAATATATATTTCATATAATATTTTATGTAAAGGACAAATTTATTTTATTAAATTTACAATGTGGTTTATGTTTATCCAACGAAAGCCAAAAGCAGAAGAAACCGAATTATTGGAATTTTCACAACATTTTTCTTCAATATTATTTTTATACTATTTATACCGTATTATATCTTTGTGCCTAAGGGAAATGTATGTAACAGGCAAAAAAGTCATCTCTGACCCCATAAAGTATTTATAATATTGATCAGGGCCAACAGCCGAGACAATATTCCCAGATGGACATGGCCGTCTGTATGAACACTTAGATCTCAGAGACTATAAGTAATTGACATAAATTTTTTCTTCGACAGCACTTGTTATGTTTGCACGTAGATCAAGTTTATTACCAAGCCGTATTCTGACCCGTAAATAGATTAAAATAGAAAAACAAGCATAATATTATAATTGGTACACACAATTATAAAATAAATAAATTATAAATATATATATATATATGTGTGCTCGACTGTGAGATACCCATTGCAAAACTTTGTGGTATTAATTTTAAAATATACAATTAAAATATAAGTATATATATATATATATATATACATATATATATATGTACATATATATATTTTAAAATTAATACCACAAAGTTTTGCAATGGGTATCTCACAGTCGAGCATACTCGGATGAAGCTTACTTGTTTATTAAGTAACTACAAACATCTACCAAAATACTTTTTTCATTATTATTTATTCATTCATATCTTAGTTAGGTACTTACTTTACAGTCTATTCTAATATACATATTATTACATAATTGAGATTAATGTATACATATAGTTTTTATATCATTTCATATGCTTAAACAATAATTAATGTACTAGTATAAGTTATTGTGAATTAACATGCCACGAATCCATAGTCAGGACAAACTAATCCTATCTTCTTTACGAAAATACCGAATATTCAGTCTGGTCACATAGAGTACAAAGGTCGCAAGCGTGAAATATACTAAGAAAATTTAATGACGACTAAATAAAACCTTTGTGTTGATCTAGATATGTAAGTGCTGTCACATTTGACCTTTATGTTCGTTAAGTTATATTGCTTTTAAGCCTGGTGAGACGCTGAGGTGTAAAGGTCGCAAAAATTGGTATTGTCGTCTTCAAAGTTTTCGTCAGACACGAGAAAACTTTGGCATAAAGTTAAGTAGCGAACAAATTTTTGGTTCCTGGAGCTGTTCAAAATGAACAAAAGAAACTAATTGACTGGGATTAACGCCTTGGGGTAAATCTTTAATTGGGGTAAATTTGGGTCTCAAGGTTAAGAAAAAATAGCCAGAGTTGGAATGCTACATTTAACTGCTTTCGCCTCTTAGAATATGTTTGGGCAATTGCCATTCAAGTGAGTGGAAACGAATTACAGTATTCTTAAGAAATTGTCTTTCTTTCTACATATATCGATAGTATATATCGTAATTTCGAGTTTTGCCATGTTTGTAATAGTTTAAAGACTCTTTTAATAAGACGATGACTCACAAAATGTAGAGGGTCTCTCATGGTCCATGTATTCGATATACAGTCTTACTTTATGTTTGGTATGTGGGGTTCTCTGCAAGCGCTGACAAAAATTTATTGTGTGTGAAAATGTGTTGACTTCACTCAAAAGTTCTCTTTGCGTCTGCTGTCAAGTTGGATTTATATCTGTGTTTTGCTCATTGTTTGGTCAAGTTATCGTGCGTGGCGTTTCATGTGCTCTTATCCCGCCACAAGCTTAATATCGCAAAGTGATTTTCGTATTTTCGCAGTTTTCCAGTCAGTCCTCGAGGACTCGTTAGGTGGTGAGTCCATAGATTTATGGCTGCCTTTGATGTATGCTTATCCCTTTTTGCTGACACTGCATTTCCAAGTTGTTCTTGCTTTCATTTTCATTTTTGTTTTCGTTTTTGGATTTCGGTTATCGGTTCCCGGTTCTCCTCGACTTATAAAAACACAGCGACTGCAACTTTCGTTTAACCCTCATCCTTCTATCAGACCTTTCACAAATCCTCATTCTTTCGCTTAGCTATAAACAAATGATTTCTTTGAAGAAGGACAGGCAAGCTTAAGCTTCAGCTGCAAAGCGTTCTGCCGCTATTAAAAATCACTTTGAGCACTGGGCCGTGGTTGGAAAAAAAGCACAACATGTCAGAAAAAATATGATAAATTGTAGTTTAATCTTGAGAATATTATGCAAATGTTTAAAAATTTAGGGAAACGGTCGCAGCTGGACTTTGTCTATTGCCTATATACAGTATATTTTAGTTACTCTTTTCTAATGACAACTATGTTTACATCCTATTTATTTTTAGTTGAGAAAGCCAGATACAAAATTTAAACAATTACGGATGTTAACATCGAAAATCTTCACTGTGGTGAGTGTCCCTGTTCAAAGAGTATGCCTCCATTAAAAAAGAAATTTTGTTTTCTTTTTGTACAAAAAATGTCAGTTGACATGCTGCAAAAGGGTAAACGTAGAATGGTCTTATTATTTTAACATTTCATTTATCATTTTTTTATTTGAATTGATGTAATCGTAATGAAATTTGAATTATTCTTAGTCGTTAGAACGAGGCACTACATAATTAACCCCATGCTTGAAGCCTTTTGTTTAATTTCCTACATAAGTCGCAACATATTTGATATTTTACATTTAAAGTAAGAAGCAAATAATGTGTCAATAAATTACGCCCTTCACGAGCACAAATAAGGAGAAACTCTGACCAAGGGGTCTGACGACAGCTCAGCAGCGCGCAAATCTAATTGTAAAGTTTGTAAACTGTTCCAAAAAGAAGCGCAGAAACCCCAAGATACAAGCCACCATGGCGTCATTATCAATGCGTTGGAACAAACTCCATACCCTATACCCAACCCCAAGCCATCAATACGACCCTGATGTCTCACACCAGGCTGGCTAAGTGGAACCGCACTTTCCTCCATAGCTATCCTGCCTTCCCTTCCATTTCACGTTTTCTTAACTCTCACTCACACGCCCACCTCCCTCCGGAAGTTTTGGCTTTTCCCATTCAGCGTCAGCTGGTCTGCTACGGAGCGTCTGGAGCTTTGTTCCGCGGACACTTTGCCTTAATTTTAAAGCCATCAATTTAATGGCATTTTGAGCTTTTAAAGTGTTGTTGTGTTTGTTTTTTACCAAATACCAGATATTTGATATAACAATTATATAAATAACTTATGCTTATTAATTTCAATTGTCAAACAAGAAAATGAAGAGAGCTGATAACAAGGCCGGCGGCTTAGGATCTACAAATAATAATAACGTTCTAAGAAACTCAAGCATTGGACCCTCTCGCAAATTATTGTATGTAGTATTACTGACAGTATTTCGTAAAATAAGCGCAACGAGACTGCGGACTCTTACGAGAATCAGGGCTACTCTCATATAATATAAAACAAAAAAAAAAAGATGTGAAAACAAAATTACTTCAATGTTTATTTGTAAAATTTAGATTATATATTTCATGGTAATTTCTATTATTTAAAGTGTTTCAATAACTATGGTATATAACTTAAATTTTATTTGCCAGCCCTGGCATGAAAGTCAATCATTGGAGGGTGTTTTTAGTGGCATACTAAAAATGCGCCACACAACAAATCCCAAAATCCCCGCTAGCAAATTTATTTTAATTCACTTTTGGACATCGCGTTGTTGTTTTCTTTTTCTGTCTTGCCTTTGACATTGCCAATTTCCTTGGCACTCTAGCAATGGCTAAGTCCTGCTCCGGCTGCTGTTGCTGTGGCCCACGTCATGGCTGACACTTGGCGACATTGAAATGAGCACTTAAGGCAAATACGCCAAGGGGCTAAGGCAAAAACCAACGACAACAGCAAAAGCAAAAGCAAAAGCGAACAGCAAACAGAAGTCGCTGTATTATCAAATGTATTTTTATGCTCTTTTGATTTTTATGACCCTGCCAGCAACACCAACAATGACAACAAGGGGAATAACAACTCTCTGGGCAGTTGATAAGTGAGCTGGGAAATAGGAAAACCCCTGCTCTTCAGGGTCTGGGTCTGGGCATGGGCATGGGTCTGGGTCGTCATACCCCCTGACATGCCAAATAGTAGTGCTCGTACAGCTACTTAAAATTAAACAAATTACACCAGAACAGAAACATTTTCGTTGAGGAAAAACTGTCGTCGAATTGTCCACAGAGCTGTCAAGCTCGTCGTCGAGGATATTATTGTCTGTGCTCCCTCTAACGCGTGCTCGAATTAAATGTGCCGTGAAATAAATCCAACAAGAACCCACACTCAAAACTGAGGAGGCTTTGCAAAATGGCCTTCAGCGAATGTGAACCAGTTTCCACATCCATAGTGTTATGTCTGCCGAGTGTGCATTGAGTATTGTGTGTCTCAGAATTAATAGAGCCAGACAATCAAGAATCACTCTTAAGGAATTTGCCAACACACAGTAAAATACCAAGATAACTTCTTAGCGCACACAAACTGGAATTTATAAATTTCCAATTCTGATAAGAACATTATTAGTAAAATTACAAGTTCATGATTATGAAATTTCAGCATTATGCACCGTGACTTCATAGAATAATTGGACAGCCCTTCTCTCAAGTTTTAGTACCCTACAACTATATTCATAATCTTTGGACATGCAATTATACTTTAATGACTTATCTAAAGGGTAGCGGGTAAACAGTAAAGGGTGAGATCTGTAGTAATGAGCTGTGCTTTAATTCGATGGAACACTGTATGTTCTCTTACGATCTGATCACGCATTAATTGTTTTTCTTTTCCTAGTCTTCGACATGATTTAAAACAGTCTTTTGAATGTTAAAACTTACTCTAACTCTTTAGGGCCGCATTTGAAATTGATATTTTTCAGCGCAAGAAGGAATTTTCGAAGTTGAATCGTTTACCAAATCAACACATAATTAGTCAGCTGAAAGCGAAATAATAAAAACCCAAAGCGAATTGAGCCAGGCAATGACTACAAGACGAATAAGTGACTACAACATAGGCTTAGGCAATCTTGACAATGCCACAAGATTTACTTAATACAATTTTCTGTTGGCATTGCTAATTTATGGGGGCTGCCCATTGGCTAAGAGCTTTGATAAGGAGTGGGAAGGGAGGAAAATGGATGGAACTCTCGACCACTTAATGCCGCAGCAATGTAATAAAAATCCAAGTAAATGGTCAAACAGAAGGACGAAGCGAACGCAGGGGACAGTAGGGGGTGCCTTATAAATGTGCCGTTAAATATTTAGTTGATTTAATTATGTGCTCGAAGTCCTCGCTCCTTATGTAGGGTGGAAATGGCCATTAAATCAACCCAAAGTTCACAAAATACGCACATTCATGGGGCATTGTTTGTTTTTGCTTTGCCGTTGCTAGACGTTTTATATATTGCAACTACTACTAACATATGCCTTATGTCATATGGCATAAGAGGCGAGGAAGATAGCAGCAGTTGATGATGATGATGATGATTTTGTCGTGTGGTCCTTTTTTGTAAATTAATTAAACAAATAAAATAATATGTCAGCAGCAACAGCAAGAGACAATAAATACTAATTTGCCTGTTTCAACACAAATGTCATCTTTGAGAAAGTTAAGTAAGGCAGGGACAGAAAGGCGAATAGTCAAATACGGCAAGATAAAGAACCATAGAGACAAATGGAAAGGCTCGAATGTGTGGCTGATATTGATTCTTGTCTTTATTTCGTTGCCTGGCTACTCTGACAGTCTGCCTTTCTTGTGGTTTTGATAGTTATTGCCTCGGCAACCTGATAATGTTCAATGTGAATTCAATTCAATTTAAGACTTTGTCTTTGTCATTGTTTAGAAATCGTTTACGTGTCGGAAAGTTGTTGTTACCTCATCAACACAGAATATTTATTTTACATTTTCTACATTTGATGATGTATTTTGACATTCCGCAAAGATTTTTAATATAATTTCATTTTTGAAGCACAAATCAAAATATGCAATATACAATTACAATTATACCCGCTACCCATAGGGTATTATAACTTTTTATTTTACATTTTCTACATTTGATGATGTATTTTGACATTCCGCAAAGATTTTTAATATAATTTCATTTTTGAAGCACAAATCAAAATATGCAATATACAATTACAATTTTACCCACTACCCATAGGGTATTATAACTTTGTGCCGGAAGGAAACATGTAGAAGGAGGCATCTCCGACCCTATAAAGTATATATATTCTTGATCAGCGTCAACAGCCGTCTTGATCAGAGTCTAGCCATGTTTGTCTGTCCGTATGAAACATTGGATCTCAGAGTCTATAAGAGATAGAGCTTAATTTTCTTCGACAGCATTTGTTATGTTTGCACGCAGATCTTGTTTGTTTCATATTTTTGCAACACTCACTTCTGCCCCCGCAAATCAATAAAAATCAAATAACAAGCGTAATTTTAAAGCTAGAGCTGCGAATTTTGGTGTATACAATAATAACAATAGTATTTATGATTTCTAAAAATTTAGTTAGCCATCAGATAAAAATTGTGGAAGTTATAAGAGAAATACTTTTGTATGGGCAAAAACGCCTACTTGCTAGGGTTCTTAGTTCCTTTGGATGACAATCTGGTATATTTTGATTGTGGTACTATACCGATATAGCAAATATAATATTTGGTATACTTTTAATATTTTTGTAGTATTTTCGGTATATTTTGAAAATAATATCGCAATATTTTGCTTTTGTTCAAAATGGGTAGCGGGTATCTCACAGCTTTCTATTATAAGTGTAAATTGAAAATATGTTATGTTTGTGTATCGCGAAGAGTAATAATTTTGTTAACAAGTGACATAATAGGTTAAATGCGCAATTAACTTAAACCTAATAATTCAATAAATATACCAAAGGCTATATTTGGTACTACATTCAAAATATTTCATAGAGTACCAGATTGACGGCTAAAGCAGCTGAGGACCTCTTACTGTTGGTCCTTTTTGCAATACAACATTATTTCTTAAATAACTTATACAATCTACTTCGGCAGGAATCATAACTAATGTAGTTACAAGAATTATTGTAAGGTAAAAATCACGACTCTGGCTACAAAGTTGTACTACTATTCTTTTTCGATTTGCGGGAGCGGAAGTGGAAGTGGCAACAATTTAAAAAAAAACTACATAACAAGTGCTGTTAGATCAGAAAGACGAACGTGGCTATATCGTCTCCACGGGATCGAGTATAACAAGCAAAAGAGCTCTGCACAAGACTGCACTGCATCGCAGTAATTTAATCGAATTCCCATCAGTGAAGTGAATAATAGAAGGAGCAATGAATACATCCTATAGAGCTGTCGATCCATAGTTGTTAATGGTGATCTGATTACTTCAAGCATTCCTGCAAAATAATCAAACATATTTGAATATTTTTATTTAAATTATAAATGAAGAAAGGATTAAAATATACATTTCACTATATTAATTTAAGCCTAGTATCAATACTAGCACACTAATACTAAGACACCAGTCGCCGACACACACACACCTTTTACTCACGCATTGAGGGTAGTGGCAAGGCCGTCACTTTGCGATATTGGGCAAATGTGAAGCGCTTCAATGGCGCAATGAACGACGAACCGTCACTACGCAGACAAGAGCGAGGACGAAAGCGAGAGGAAAAGAGAAAAGAGTGGGAGTGAGAGTGAGAGAGTCGTGGATATGTTTTGGTGTGTGCCGTCGTGTTGGTGGGTAAAAGTTATGGTTGGTAATATCAACACTAAAAGTGTTTATGATATGAAAAATGTTGACAACAACTGCTGGGTGGAAAATGCTGAGCATCAGAAAGAGACAGTCGATGTTACAAACATTCACCCACACACACACACACACACAAACAGGCACCCACACATACAGTGACGTGTATTATTGCGCTCGGCGTTTGCTTTTGTAGTAGTTTTTATCGTTGTTGCTGACTTTGATGAAAAATATGATTATGTCCTTTATGCGAATGCCTTGCAGTAAAAATAATAATAACACACACCACGCACTCCCATACACATGCTGATATAGATATGTATACATACATACATACATACATACGTACACACACATTTGTATATAGTATACGAGTAGTTACATACGACTGCCTCGTTGGCTGCCATATCTAAGCGAGCTTTATTTTTGGCAACGTTTTTCATGACTTTGTTCTTGACTTTATTGGTTGCTCGTCTTCCTTTTCCTCGACTGACGCCAAAAAAAACTTTTGGTTATTTCGTCTTGTTGTTAGTGTCGATGTTGCACTGTTCTCGTCCTCTTCTCTTCTCTTCTGTTCAGTTCTGTTCTGTTCAGTTGCTCAAAAGCTGAAAAGGAGTAGTGATGGGTGGAAATCCAGAACTACGCTACTGTCATATGTTTGCTTTATTATCGCTCATTCCCCAACCCATAACCCTAACTCTAACGCGAACACTAACCATAACAATAACAGCAATAAGTGCACCCAAGAAGTTGACCATAAAGTGACAATGTTGCCAACTTCCCCCAAAGGCAGATTGACACCGCCGTAGCCACATAAACCAGAATGTCGAATTGAAAACGCTGTCTGTCTGTAAAAGACTGGAATATTCTCAGACGCTTTACTTCACTTGTCAATGTGCTTTTCGACTTTTGATAATTGTTTGTCTATTTATTAATACAGATACGAATGTGCAAAAGTGAGTAACAAGTTCAAATTATTTCGACTTTTTTAGATGAGGAATTCTAATATTTTATTTTTCTTAAATTGTGAAACATTTAAATTGACTTGACAGAACAAAAATGTTAACGGTAACGTTAACCCTTAATTTTTCTTCTTCTTTAAGATAACAAATAAAAGCATTGTGACATTTTTTTATACATTTAAAAATAAGTCTATCTAATAAAAATTTAAAACTGTATTCAGATTGTTGGAGGGGAAGGAACAGGATTCTATATTGTCTATGAAAAAGAATAAACAAATTTTGAGTCCGATGGTTTCAACAATTAATATTTGGGTTTAAACCAGTTTGCTGTCCTCTCTGCTTTGTACTTTTTAGCTTGAGTATGTATGTATGTATATATTTTACTTAAAGATGGAAAAAAGAAATAATTTGCAAACGTATACGTAGGGTCCTGTCCGTTTCTACTGCTCACAATTTTATGTGAGTGCTTCCCATTGTGAATTTCGGTTTTAGAGAGATAATTACAAAAAATGTTTTTCGCGTCCCGACAGGGAACAACAGGGAACTTTTGTGTGGGGTTGCGATTTGGGTATGTTACTTTTTCTTTTCCGCAGAACGCTGCTTAGTTTTTATGCACTGCGCGTGTGCTTCGTGTTAAATTTGTTGCTTAATTTGAAAAGGCAACCCACGTAGATTAGACATTAAAAAGAAACAGATACCGCAGACAAGCAAAGCGAGAGTACTTAAGGTTTGTTGCTTGAACAAGTGGTTAGCGTAGGCACTGGGAAAAGGAAAAAGGGAAAAGGAAGCGTTTACATTGAGCGAAAGACTCTCAGCTAGCAATGTCTTTGCCTCAAGAAATGTTTATAGAACATTTTCAATTTGCTATGCAAATAGATGGAAAGGAAAGCTTTTCAGATGATGCACATATGTATGTATGTATGTTGTTCCCCCCGTCAGCGATTTACCCTTCCACAGTATCCATTACCTCTGGCCAACTGCAGTTCAGTTTCAGTTTCAGTTTGTGTTCGTTTTCGGTCACTTCGCTTTACATTTCGCTGCAGACTAAAACCGTAACTCAACTGCCATCCAAGCATCGCAGCAATGCTACATCCTAGCACCCCTGTATGCCAGCTTCAGCTCCAGCACCCCGATTGATTGCGCCCTTATGCTGTCCATACCTTTGATGGCTTGCCAAACAGTTGGAATATGATTTTTGCAATTTTCGCATGAACTCAACCAAAAAATTAAACTTGACTACTCTGCAAAATTGTAAAGTTTTTAATACGTTTGGGGGCCTTCCCCTGATGTCGGGCTTGTATGTTTGTGTGTGTGAATATTAGGAGTGCAGCGGCACTCGGGAGGCTCAGGGATGTGGCGAATAGTCTTGGGGATGTGGCAGTTGCCTCTGTCATGCTTGTCAATCTCTGCGCCAGTCAATGAGTAAAAAGTTTGCGATTTATTCTCTCAATCTGTTTCTCTCTGTCTCTCTCCCTGTGTCACTTACTTTTATATTGTTTGAAAGGCTTTCTCTTTCTCTCACTCTCTCTCCCAGAATCGCGCTTCACCATCGCGCTTTCACATTTCATATTTTTTTTATAACGACATTTTAATTAACACACGCATTTTACATTTGTTGATGTTGACGATGTAGCGTATTGCATAATTTTTGTATTCTTCTCCTACGTTGCTCTCTTTCACTCTCTCCCTCTCTTTCTCTGTCACTCAACAGGTTTTAATAACTAGATCCTAACTCAGAAATTAATTTAAATTGCTTCCCGTTTTGGTTGTTGATACTTTGATAAACAAAGTAGTAGGAGGGAAGTATGTTTGTTTTATCTAAAGGTTGAATCACTTTTACTAGATTTATTTATGTATTTACCTTATAATAGATCATCCCTCATCATCTAAATGTACGTAGCAGATGTCATGCATAAATGTTAATTAGCCTTTTCGTTCCCATCCTAAGCGAATTATTTTAGAATTGCGAAAAATGGGTATTTTTGCAGAGATTTGCGTATTTTACAGCTGGGAAATAATTGACATTTTAAATTATTTATAAAATTAACAAGTCAGTAAGCTATATTCGAGTGAACTTGACTGTGGGATACTCTTTTTCTTTCAATAAATTAAAAACAGTGGGAAATCGGTATTTTCGTTAAAATATTCCAAATGAATATGTATATAAAAAAAAACATTTTAAGCTTGTCCATCTCTTAAAATCTCAGAATTTTTCCGTTTGCGAATCTGTTCGCAATCACATTTTGAGGAATTACAACGACTAAAGTTATTAATGTATGTAAACTTACGCTTGTTACTTGCTTTTATTCCCGCTAACCATAGAACGTCAAGATAATTGTGCCGGAAGGAAATGGTCGTAACCGGCAAAAAGACCCCATCAACTAACTCTATTATTAATAATCGTTAAAAACCTAGTCTAATCTATCGATTGACTGCACTTGTTATTGTTGCGCCCAAATCAAATTTGTTGTAGATTTTTGCCACTCGCACTTCAAACCCTATCAAATTGAAAAAATCCAATAAATAAGCAATAGTCGAAACAAAAAAAATAAATAAATAAAGCGTAGTTTTTAAGAAATAATTTTTGTATGCTTATACAGTCGGGGTCTTATCGAGTACCTAACGACAACAAGTCGTGTATGCTCGACTGTTGTTTTTGATTTTTATGTGCACTAGTCAATTGTTAATCAATATTACGTAGGCATTGACATTTTGTATTGATAACAAACAATTTAATTAAAAACTTGAGGAGTTGAGACGATGGAATTGAGTGCCATTATTCTATCATTAATTGTCCAAGCAAGTTTACTCAAATTCTTAAAAAAGCAATGTTAATATTAGCTTAGAAGTTTGCGTTTCTACGTGTACGTGTCATCTGGGCTGCTAATGAACATCGATTTGATCAGAGGCAAAACAGCTGCACCCAGTAATCGAAATCAGAATTTAAATTGACTCATTAAAATATACAAAAAGCGGGTCGCGCGACAATTAGACAAAAGCATCAGAATGTCACCCCATCACGAAAACGAACCACACTCTGTGACCTGCTCCCGAACCATCGAGCTCCCCTTCCAATGCCCACAATGTTATTCCGTCACGTTGCCCTCAAAGATCCCGAGTACCCAACACTGGGTCATTAGTTAATTTGCCAAACGGCGTTTGTTGGTCTCTACCCTAGCCAAAGAGCTTTTTTTGCTCTTATAATAAGAATGTTATCTGAGATAGAAATTTAAGTCAATCTCAGCATTATCCTTATCTACGATACGACCTGAATTATAACGACAAATTGTGGGAAACATAGTATTAGAACAGAATGGCAAAGCGGTCGCATAACGCATCGCTTCAATGCACATGCGATACGAAAAGTTCAATGCAAGACCCACTTAAATTTATTGTGAAACATGGACACGCTACCAATGATAATTTACTCCAATTCAATTGTCATTTGATAAGATTGCTAGAATTCCAAGAGCAAGAAAAAGTCGGCTAATTGGTAGTCTCGTAGGTTCTTTTGCCCAGTGCTCTCTTCAAGGTCGTTCTCAATCTTATTCGGCCTTCCTAGTCCGTCTGCAACTTCGTCGCCTTAGTCAACGTTTGTTAATTTATGTCCGCATACACATAGTTCTTTCGCTCGCCGGGTTGGTCTCATTGAGTTTGGGTGCGTGCAGAGCCGCAATCTGCCCGGGACTATTAGATTTTATTGAGCCGCTGATTTACACGCCGCGCTTCAATTCAATTTAGGGTCGAGGCAACCCTCGTTGGTCAGAAGGTGGCAAAGGGGATTCGTGGCGCTAATCACATCTAACAAAACTTTATGTCGGTCCGGGATAGAAATGGGAATTTAATTTTCACACGCCGACATTTGGGTAAATCGATACGAGAAAACGGCTAAAATGGATATTCCATATGAACCACCTAACAACAAAAAAATTGGTATATAACTAGTCGACTATTATGTATATTTAAGCTCCAGTTGTAATTGCAAACAAGAATAACATTACTAAATATAGTAATATATCCCTGAGCTATTGCGAAAATCGTGCAGTCTTCATTACTTTTTCATAGTTATTAAACCCTATGAACAAATTGGTACCGGGTGTAACCACAACCATAGCCATAAAACATAAATCACCCTCATAATTTCGTTAAAATTTCTATTAAAGATTTTTCTTTAAATTTCCCATCCATTCTCTATGAATCCCTCAATGTTACGTGCTCTGTGGTATGTTAGATGATCACATTCATTTTATTTACATTTATTGACCGCAGCGGCAGTAGGAATTGTCTGTGTATGTGGATTCTAGTCGACTCATGTTTCACGGTTTTAACGAGTAACTTCGTGATTGGGGGTACAATTCGGGTTCAAATTTGCTGCATGTGAGAATAGTTTTCCATTTTGCACTAGCGTTGGCAATGCCGTAAACACTCTAACAGAACTTCATAAAGTCGCTACGGAAGTAGATGGAAGTTCCTTTATGTATGTGCCCTAAGAAGTACACTGTAGATTCCCAATCGAGATGTGTAATATATCGACAAATTCACCGAGAAATAAGATCTAGAGGTCAAATAATTTCTGGTAAGACTGACTTGTAGATTAACGCAATATTATTTAATATAATATAATAATTTAGTAATAAAAAAGATATTGCCGAATAAATTGCTTTTCCAATTGACGCCCGTTGTAACTATTTGTGTATACAATCGAATATTTACACAAATATGGAAGGAGATTGATTGATTTATTCAAATCAATTGGTTCTTGGTTCATCTGAAATCTGATTTCGATATAATTATAGTTCGATGTCGGCCAATGATTGCTGAGCTTGATCTATAATTATTGACCAATTGAATATGACAAACAAATTAAAATGTAAGGATAATTATATTGTAGGTCAGCCCAGACGAACGCAATTCAAATTACATTACGTCACACGTTAGCATAGTGTCGCTTTTCAGTAATATGTCATTGGGGTCAATCTTGGAATGAGAATGGATTTCACATGGGTGCGTCCCAAAAGAATAATGTACACAAGAGTCCGCAGCTGTCAGCGCGGTTTCCAATTATTCGAATCCCAAATACCCCAAAAGTTGTCTGCACAACTTTTTTTGCATATCAATGCCACAAATCAAAGGCGAATTTCACTTTTCCTGTCAATTTCGCTTAGTTGAGAGTTTGATGTGGTTGACCATTGGGTGGTCGGCCGAATATTCATCTCCTAGTTCCTCATTCCTGCCCGTCCTGTACATGCAACCTCAACCCAGTCGAAATATCTCGCATCTCTTGTATAAATTTGATTTGCTAATGAGCCGAGTCAAGACCATATGAAATTTAAAGTACTTTTTTCTACATCTCTTGTGGTTTTATCAGTGGGTGTTTGCGAACTGTGGCTTGTGTGTGTCAACCACAGACTTGGGTCAGCATTTAAGCAGAGGTTCTTCTAATTGCCACCACCGGGTTTTTGGGGGTGTGAAAAATATTTATTTGATCAAGATAAATGGCTGGAAATGTGAAAAGTCGAAAGTTTTAATTGCCCAGAGATTCATTTTGCCAGCTGAATATTTGAAAAGTGAAGAAAGTTATATATATATGAATGTATGTATGTAGGTATTGTATGTATGGGACCAAATAAAGTTGCAATAGAATTACTGGTGAGTGTTCAAGTGTGTCATTATTTGAGTAAAAGAACACCTTTTTGTTTTATGCTTGCAATCATTTTTATTTTATATGATTTTACTTTTACTTTTATTTTTTGTATTCTTATTTTTTGTCACATTCTCAATGACTTAGTTTTTTTTTTGTTTTGTTTTTATTTTCTTTCTATTGTTGTTTACTCATCGATCATTAAAGTCTAAAATATTTTAAGCTAATCTAAACTCTGACAGTAGGTTGTCCTTAAACGTATTGTACTCTCTAACAAATTGCATACACTCTAGTTTTAAATCTTAACTTTTGCTACGCAGGACTTTACGAATTGTCTCGAGGAGTCACATAGAACTCGGATCCATTCAATATACTTATTTTGTGTATGGCTAAAGTCTTAAACAAGGTAGATTTTTTTTACACAATTTAATATCTACAATACATAATAAGTTTAGTATATACAATTTATTTTCTTATTATTTTCTTGTCGTTCGGGAACATTTTCAATACAAATAATTTCGCTACTAATTTTAAGAGTCTTTTTGAAGTTGCCTTATGTTAATACTAGTATTAATATGCTTATTCATGTATTATACATTGGTATCTGATTCACTCTCATTGAATTTACCTCGCATTTCAATCTTAACTTCCATGCAAATCTGATAAGATCGAAAAAGAAAGTATGTTAATTGGAAATATAGAGGAACTCTTCAAAGATTAAAATGCAATATTAAAAAAGGTTCGAATACAAAATGTTGGATGGAAGCTTAACGATGCAAAAGAATTGCAACAATTATTTTCAATTATTTTCAGTTGATTTGAATATGTATCTGCGATATGGTCGATAGCAGGATATGTGGTTCGATCGATCCAGCTGTTTCACCGGAGTATTGCTCAAATTTGTTTGATAAATTTGTGCTGATATGTGATGGTATTTTTTGGATACTCAATAGATATGCAACTAGGATCCGTATGCTATAGATGATCCAAAACAGAAAGTGGAATTAAACATCAACATAAATAACTTATGGGAATTTTGCTCATCTCTAATCGATATACATATTTATATAGAAGTACGTACAAGTACAACAATAGTTCTACATATACAAATGTATATATAATAGCTATTCATGGACTATCTAATGTGTGTGTAGTGTAAATGGATCTATGTTTAATACTTAACTCCATTTAAACGCAACTTTCGGGCACACGTTGAGTCATGAGACAATCCTTGATGGCATTAATGTTGATATTGTCGTCCAAGTCCTGCGACGAGTTGCAAGAGGTGGTTGTCGTCGAAGTCACCCCAACGCCCATCACACTACCCATGCTGCCCAGCAGAAGACTCGAGCCAGAGCCGGGTGTCTGATGGTGTTGCTGCTGTTGCTGTTGCTGTTGGTGTTGCTGGTGATGATGATGATGATGATGCCGATTCAAGGTTGCGGTGTGACCCACACCGGATCCAGCTGCCTGTTGCAGCGGATGATGCAGCCGACTACTTCCATAGGCATTCAATATGTAGCCTCCACCGCTGCCCAGACCCGGCGGAAGAGTGCCAACACCGCTGCTGTGCGCTGGCTGCAGATGCGCCGCGAGGGTCGCTGTTGATGACAGCGATGTGGGAGATCCGATGATGGCTCCGCCTATTGCCAAGGACAGAGGCTTCCCCCCACCTCCCAGGCTGCCCATAATGCTGCTGCTAGGCGAGATGACAGTGCTGCTGCAGCCGCCACCTGCCGCCGCAACAGCAGCCAACAGCTGGGCTCTCTGCGCGTTTATCTGATTGTAGGTGACCGGCGGATTCGCTGGATCACTGGACAACGTGGTAGTCATTGTCATGGCCGGCGCCTGCAATGAGATAAACAGTGGTCTAAATTAAAGCATAATGTGGCGATACGACTTCAACGATGTACGACGCAAACAACATTTTAATTCTTTATCCGAATTGTTCATTGCAGTACTAAATCGGCATCTGCATATAGCGAATTATTCTTTCGGTCCTGCGGTCGGATTTTTTGAGTAACGGAATTTAAATAAGTGAGAGAGCAATTAAATAAAAACAAAACAGTCCGGTATTATCCTAAAAAAATATACCAAATAATATACTGCAAAATACTGAAATATACCGAAATACCAGATTGTCAGCCAAAGCACATAAGACCCGATTAAACTAGGTGCAATTTTCCATACAGAAGCATATCTCGAAAACCTTTCACAATTCTTATCGGATCACATCAGGATGAATACTATAGATATTCTTGTCTATATTTTGTTGATTTGCGGGGAGTGGGAGGGGCAAAAATTTGAAACAAACTTGCTCTGCGTTGCAAACATTACAAATGCTGTGGAAACAAAATGTCATCTCCCTCTCTCTCTCTCTTACTTTTGAGATCTAGGTGTTCATACAGACGAATGGACGGACGTGGCTATATCTGCTGATCAAGAATATATGTTACATACATTATCTGACGACGCCAATACCCTACGATTAGCAGTTAGATCTAATTTTTATATTCAACATAATTAATACAGCGATCAAATCTTTGTATCCGCAGCCACAAATAACATATATGCAGGTGAATACTTTTTAGATAATTAGCTTTTACTTTTCAATGAAGGAATTATAAAAGTCGTATTAAATCTGAGAACTTCATTCCCATGCCACGGTAACCGCAAAATTGTAGTGCATGCTGAGTCTTCACGCTTCACTATCAAAGAATTTTTTTTGCGCTATCGAAACGAAAATGTAATTGAATCTCTGGGTGCAATTCGAATTATAGTATCGAACTGCAGAATGGCGAAATGGTGTTGTTGTTTTTTGAATTGCAGATTCCCTGTGCTTGTGTTATGTTTGCCAATATTTAAAATTATTTAATTAACGAATTGTGTTATGCTCGGCATAGACCAACCCAACCTCGGACTACGCGGACTTCTGCCGGATGGTAATTGAAATTTAATTGAAATCTGCGCAGCAATCCTCATTTATAGAACGTATAGAATTCCATTTTCATCAAATAGTGATGCAGGCAAATGGCAAATCTCCATAAAATATATATGTACAAATGTTTTGGAGCTAGAGTTTTCATCTAACAGACAACTGTGAACATATACATACTACACGTGTATAAAAACCTATTAAGGTAATAAATTATAATAAGGATATGAAAACTCTAATCATTACAGTTTGGGTAAATTGACAAAGTCCTGCCTGCCTGGCAATACCGATAAACTTGTGAATACGTAAATGAGATATAACTGAAATTTGATGAATTTAAAACATCAAAGGAAACATCAAAATTATTAACAATTTTGGAAGTTTTAGTTAGTGCGTTCTGGATTAGTACAGCTGTATTCATTAAAAGTGCAGAACAATCATTCTAAACACACCAGCAAATTGGCCAGGAAGTGGTTTAGTCAAGAAAACATAAATTTAATGCCATGACTAGCACTATTCATAGATTTAAATCTAATTCAGAACTTATGGTGGGAAATCAAGCGTTATGTTGCCAAGAACTCCCCGGAAGAGGGCAACAATTTAAAACAAACTTGATTAGAGTGCGAACATGACAAGAGCTGTCACTATGTTTTATAGTCTCTGAGATCTAGGTGTTCACAGGGACGGACGGATAAGCAGACAGACAGACAGACTTGGCAATATCGTCAATAATATTATATAATATATAAAGGGTCAGAGATGCCTTCTTCTGCGATTACGTATATTTCCTATACTTTCACTGTCGAACACAATTTCAAAACAAGTAAGAAAGCAACACACGCTGCTCATTTGAAATATATCATAGGGTACACAATATACCAATTCCCCTGAATATATATTTTACGTAACAATTAAAACACCTTCAAAAATATATTCAAATGTAGTTGATCACATACAGT
This sequence comes from Drosophila nasuta, assembly GCF_023558535.2. Lineage (NCBI taxonomy): Eukaryota > Metazoa > Arthropoda > Insecta > Diptera > Drosophilidae > Drosophila > Drosophila nasuta. The sequence goes on along the minus strand of NC_083455.1, from coordinate 540,897 downwards.
TCCTTCAAGTAAAAATGTATATCCTAATTTAAATTGAAAAGTAGATTACAAATCTTTTCGATCTTAACAATAAATCTTGAGACAAAGATTTAATTTTGAATCATCATTTAGTAATTAAACAAGTAAGAAAGTTACAGGTGAGTGTGCTCGACTGTGAGATACCCGCGACCCATTTTGAATAAAAGCAAAATATTGCGGTATTTTCTCAAAATATACCTAAAATACTAAAATACTAATAATATACCAAATGGTATTTTTGTTATATCGATATGGTACCAGATTCAAAATATACCATAGACGTCATAAGAGACTAGATTGTCAGCCAAAGCAACTCAGACCCCTAGTGAGTAGGCGTTTTTGCCTATACAAAAGTATTTCTTTAATAACTTCGACAATTTTTATCTGATCGCAACCAAATTTTCAGGAATCACAATTACTATAGTTATTATTATGCATACCAAAATTCTCTAGCTCTAAAGTTACGCTTGTTATTCGATTTTTTTAAAATTCGAAACAAACTTGATCTGCGCGAAAACATAACAAATGCTGTCCAAAGAAAAATACGGACAGACGGACATGTCTAGATAGTCTCAGCTATTGATGCTGATCAAGAATATATATACTTTATAGGGTCGGAGATGCCTCCTCTACCTGTTACATACATTTCCTGCCGGCACAAAGTTATAATACCCTTCTACCCTATGGGTAGCGGGTATAAAAATTGTTGTTAACAAGCAAATTATAAAGAGCCACCCACTAATTTGAAATCGCGATTTAAGAAATCAAATAATTAACATCAGTCAGTAATGATGAACAATTTTAGATATATTCTTTAGATATATTGCATGTAGATGTGGTGTACATTGTCGCTAAGTAATTATATTGCTGAAGAATTGATTGATTATGGCCAGTCAGACATGATGTATCGTATATGAACAAAGAATCTCTGCAATGTGTATCAAGTGTTTCTTGGAATATCCTCCAGGCAATGTTTTTTATTTTTAGCTCAATGCCAGGAGAGAAATTGTGGAGCGAAAGCCACTGTGCAAGAAGACGTGCGCACTGACAGTTTAAAAGCTTTTTTAATAAACACCTTTTTCAATAATACTGTGTGTAAGGTGTTAAATTTTTTTGTCGACAAGGCGATTAGGGTAAAAAAAAGCTTCAGATAGAAACTTGTCATTGGAAACTGGTCTGAGGTTACGCATTTCTGTGGTTGATTTCTACTTAGCATCGACAATTTGACTTCTTGATTGGTTTTAGAACGGAAAACCGATAGCCAGATAAAAGACATCAGTCGCAAATAGCAAGCATTGTAATGTGTATCTGAACTAGACGTTATTATAACCGTTAGATAGAAATCTTTGCTTAATTTTATATATTTTAAGGATAAATTTGATCGAGTAGTACTCGTTTTAGTCAATACCCACAAGTGGGATGTGTGCGTCAGCTTTGAGTTCGATTGGAAAGATTTCCCTGAGACCAAAGCCAACTAAACAAAACAAATAAAAGTGTTCTTTATTCAAGTGGCGGATACTTACATTACCATTGGGAGACCATTTGGAAATACTGCCAACGACTCCAACTCCAACGCCGGATGGCGTCCCAGCAGCTACAAACTCATGAGCATCGCGCTCCGCGGAAGCAGCTGCGGCGACCGCTGTGGAGGTGCTGCTGCCAGTGGCTGTGGCGGCTGTGGTGCTGCCCACATTGGAGGCATTGCTGCCGCTACTGCCGGCGCTGCTGCTGCCAACTGTCCGAGATTGAAATTTATTGATGATGATGCCACGTTTGGGGAACATGTCCATGTCCGTGCAGAGTAAGAGCCATGTGTACATGTGAGAGTGTGCGGTTGCGTTTTAGATTTGCGGATTCCATCGTTAAAAATATTTACGATTAAAAGAAAATTGCATTGGTTGATTGGATTGAATTGGTTTTCGTTTGGTATCGTTTCGTTTCGTTTGGTTTGGTTGCGTTGTATTGCGTTGGTTCCCGGTCGTATTGTTTCGTTGATGAGATTGATTACGATTACGGGTTGCCCAAAAGCGGAAAGCGGAGAGCAGGAAGTAGGAAGCAGTGATGTCAATGGCAAGCGCGATTGAAGCACACATGAAAATAAACACCAGAGAAGTGATCATTTGATTAAAGTTAACGGGTAAAAGGCATGTTGTAATTTTATTTAACAAACAAACAAACTAAAACAAAATATGTACGTAAAATAAATGCTCTTAGTAATTGCTCTAAATGTGAGATTATTCTACACAAGATTATTTTACAAACAAGTTAATAATTCTCAATAATCACTAGAATCTGTAAATTGAATGTTAATCACAATCGAGAAAGTTTTATAAGCTCACCATATTGAGAAGGTATTACATCTGGATCTCGTTCATCGTCAACCAAATCTTCGGAAGATTTCGTTTTAATATCCGTGTGCTGCCATCGTGGTTTTTCCAAGTTGCCACTCTGTAATATCGCCAAGAAATAATATTAATTGGATGCCCGAATAAAAGTAGTCTATGAAAGTGATGTGCTTACTTTTAAGACATCCCCCGATTGGACAACGACGCCCGCAGATGTTGCCTTGTTGCCATGCTGCCGATTACGCCGTAAATTGTGCACAAATGTTACCGCAAATATCCGTATCGCTATGGCCACCCCAATGATTATGATGGTCAACACGCTGCCAACAATCACCGGAGACAGCGTTAGAGTTACATCGTCGTCTATTGTCGTTGTGATCGTTGTTATTGTAATTACAGGTTGACGGGCACCAGTCATAAATCATCGTCAGTTTTACATATACACGAATGTAGATAGATACCAATCACATTTATCATGTTCATCGTTTTTATTTTGCGATTGCAATCACGATAGTTTCGTCGTTGTCGTTTCCACGGTTATATTTTTAGACCAGTTCAGTTAGTGAAATGAGAAGTAGAATTGGAAGAAGATGGAGAATGGGCATGAGTATTAACAATAGATAACAAAAAATATTCATAGAAGGCTTCTGCATGAATTTACCCCGTAGTAAAGTGTTCTTAAAAATACTGCACTAATGCTTATGTTTTGTTGTATAGTATACTCCTTAGGCCAGAAAAAGATAGCACGACGTTTTTACTCATCGGACAAAAGTGAGTATATGGTTGTACTCTTCGTGAGCGAGTACTACATTTGTATTTTTTTAACACGCTGTACTTCAAGCAAAATTATAAGGAGAGCTAGTGTGTGCTATTTATTATACAAATGTGCAAATGAGTTTAGTATTTTTCATAACCATTGCCCTTTCCACCTACGAACAATTTAACAATATTCACCTAGTTATTCAAGGAATAAGTTGTCATTGAAGTTTAACTTTAATAATTCATTAAATAGACTATGAAATATTACTTTTTATTATTTGCCAGAGATTATCACTTCTCACATTCATAGATGATCTGCAACCACAGTGCCGGCTGAAGTGCAGTGCAGCTGCCGCTGGCATCCCCAAAAGCAATTCTACACATATTTTAAGACACTTGAAAAGGCATCCATCCCATGAGGCAGGCATGTTGATTATGTAAGTACTGCAGATGACTCTGGTAGCTGTCAAATGTCGCCACCATGTGTGGAGACTGCCAGTTTCTGCGCTGTGCCCGCGTCAGTGTCTGAGTCCTGGCATGACAACAAGAAGGAGCAGCAAGTCCTTCTTATGGGATTAAAACATGAAATCACAGAAAAGCAGGCAGACGGTGTCTTCAACTGGTCTCGGAAGCGGGCATGTGTCAAATGCAATCAGCCCTATGATTCCCATCCATCAATCAAAATCCGACCATGTGTGTGTGTGTGTGTGTGTGTGTGTGTGTGTGTGACGGGATGTGGATGTAGGAGTTCATATGTATGTACATATGTGTGTATGTCACTCACCTGTCTTGTAAGCTGTTGAGCCAATAATGAAATCCGGTAACAAATATGCCGCACTGCGCCCCTTTTGATTGTAGGAGTAGATACGCAGCCTCAACGAGTTATTCTCCTGCATCATAATCGAGGTAAGCGTGTCCAGATTTTCTAGTGAGAAGAGTGCTTCCTCTGCATTGCTCAGATTGAATCTATGGCAGGATGAGGAGATGGGAAGAGAAAATGCAGATCGAAAGATTATTATTATTAAATCAGAATGGCAAATCAGCAACATTGTGCCTTTAATCATGTGTAATCAAATGTCTGAAATGGTGCAAAAGCCAAACAAATACCAAAATATTTCTGGCTGCTTGCACATACGAATTCCCGGGTTCTCACTTGGAGTTTTGTCCCTTTCCAATCGCATCAGACAACACCCCAATCCTTAAACCCTTCCTAAAAAGGCATTCACAATCCACAACACCCAATGCTTCAATCATGACCTCAATTTGAATTTGATGCCTTTTGCCTTGTTGCGGCTTCAACTTGTCTTGTCTTTCTTTCTTTTTGCTTTTGCCAAAACTCTGAAATATTAGGGTTCAATGTCTATATATATTTTATATTATTTTCGCATCCATTTCATTCTCTTGCTCAGGGTACTCTCATTTTCCTGTGAAACACGTGGCATTTACTTATTTTTATATTTCATATTGAAATTTGATGCAAATGTATTCTGTGGAATATTCAATAACAAATCCATAAGGTCTTATCTTTACTTCAGAGATTAAGTTAGAGTATCTGTAATTCGACTACCAAAAGATACATTTCTAGTTGCATTTTGCCTTACAAACATATTTACATTGACGTCCATGTTTGTTACGATTTGGCGCAATCTTTTTTAATGAGGGTTCTTTTGATGTTTCGAGCATCAAGTTTCCCCCCTGGACATACCCTTTATGAGCATGTTGGCTGCACGGTCCCATTGTTTCAATAAGCAATATTTATTAAACGATTTTGGGTATGCTTTTTGGGCATCTGACACTAGTATATATTTTTATTATTATATAAATATACTCGTAAGCTGTTCTTGCATAATGTAATGGGCGTGTATGAATATGATTCGATCTCCGATAGGAATTTGATTTCACAACTTCAGAATTTGAAATGTGCATTTCTTAGCAACTACTTATCATATTTTTAAGTACTTGATAGAGGCTTTAATTAGTATAGCGTTCTTTTGGTCTAACGCTTATGTTACAAATTGTTAAATCCAAATAATATTTATAATCAGTTACCAGTTACCATCATTTCATTCGTTTTTAATAACTACAAATTAAATATACATTTTAATTAGACAATCAAATTAATGCAATAGAATAAAATAACATTAATACATAAACTGTTATATAATTAGGAGGTAATTAAAATCAAAATGAATTCAATCAGTCAAGGTAATCCAAATGTTATATTCTCAGTTAAGTAGAACAACAGTACAGAGAAAATAGCAATCCAAACTGATGCATGCAATAGCACTGAGAAGTGTCTTAAAGTTGTAATATTTAAGTTTGAAAACAATTGCCATGTCCTCGGGCTACCATTCAATTAAATGTTTGCAAAACACATATGCATATGCTTCAATTCGATGCCAAGGGCTAAGCACTGAGAGGTTCGACAAAGCAGTTATATGCGAATATAATCCGCTTAAAAGCTACCCTGATTCTGACACCCGCTGGCCAATTTCTCTGATGGCTGCTTTTAGCTGTGTGCAGTTGTAGTTATACTCGAGCAGAGCAGACAGTTGATTAATATGCTTACCTGGTAATGCCAGTGCGTGTTGAAAACATTTCGAGGACAAATATTTGGGGAAGGCCGCCATCGTACCCCTGAACACATTGTATATCCACACTGAGCTCCGTTCGGTTGAAGATGCTGCAGTTGCTGACGCCATTGGGCAGAGCTACGAGTTCCAATCAGATTTATGGTGTCCGTGTTTGCAGTTTGTTGAAGGAACGAGCAGTCATCGGAATGAAGAGGCACATAAAATGAAAGAATGTCGCTTACATTGAGACAATAGTAAACAGTTACTCAATTTAAAATACAATTCTTATTAATCTTTCTTTGAGCTTTGCTAACTCTAATTGTTAGCATCGAATCCTTGTCTACTCGAAAACAACAAATTTTAGTTGGTCAGCTGAAATCTTTGTTTTCTTTTGTTGAATTCTACAAATTTCATAATGTTTTATATTTTTGACTCACATTCGTGCTCTACGCACACCTTCAAATCCCTATAAGTTTTAAAAACAATTAACTGCCTCTGCTTGGGCTGATATACAAAAAAAAAGTAAATCACGCTCCCGAAATTTGCAGCTGCATTCGCTTGCCCTAATGGTAAAATTCCCGTGCATAAAAGAGAATCGCCGATTATAAATACCCAGTAGGAAATGAGCTTGCAGAACCCCAGTAGAAAATTTAGATCGCTCGCCAACACAAATTAATTTTTGGTGTAGAGTATTTATTGTTTCACTTACCCGCCAAAACTACTTGGAAGAGACAAGGCTGCTGTTGTGTGCCCACCTCATTGGCTGCCCAGCAGGAGAGTGTGCCGTAATCCTGTCATATATTACATACACAGAAATATTTATATATTATATATGTACATATATATTTTGTGTGGATTGTGCTGCGCTTAATTGGTGGGACTGATTGGCCTGTTTACCTGATCTGTGACTGGAGTGTACTTTAAAATGCTGCGGCTTCCATTTACGCTGAAACGTTCGCTGCTCACGTCCAGAGTTTCACCCGAGTTGTTGAATTTCCAACGAAATGTTCTGAAATGTGAATATTGTTTTTGGTATTTTTTATTTTATTGTTTTTGTTGCTGTAGGGTTTTTTTTTATTAAATTTGTTGGAGTTGTTGTTTGCATTGGGTTGACGTTTTACCGGTAACGTTGTCACGAGGATGTGCGTGCAAAAGGCAGAATCATCAGGCCAGACGAAAGGTGGATCACGACAGGGTCAGAAGAGTAAACGTCGACGGCAACGCCGCGGCGTTGGCGGAGTCGACAAAGTTGGGGTTGGGAAAGACCGGGGAGAGAAGGGCAGCAAGTGTGACATGTTTGCAAAGTTTTACATTTTTAAAATAGCTCGTTAAAATATTAAAGGTTAAATATGTACGCCATCACACACACATATTTGAGGCCCACTTACAATACTCTCACTTAATGTAACAGTCATACTGTCGAGAGCTAAGAGCCGGATTCTCGGACACGGGAAGCTTTTTAAAAGGTTAATTATCTCTGACATATTTGGTTGAAAGCTTACGCTTTCCTTTTCTACCACATCTTTTAATTTTATAGCCAGATAAAGTACGATTCAATTTTTAGTTTTATTTCCACATTTAAAAGTTAACGCCAATAATTTAAAAAATATGGTCAACAAAAATATTCGTACTATACTTTAAAATTGTAGAATCACAAATGCAAAAAGCGATTTGATTAATATTGAACGTAGAAAAATAAAGCAGCCCAGCTTAGAAAATGGAATTATGGTAAATTTAAGATAATTTTATTTCATTTTAAACGTTCGGCAACAACCCGTAATTGATTTGCATTTTTTGTAATGCGATACTTTAATTTAAAATAAAATAGAGGGAAAAACGTAGGCAAGAGAGAAAAAATTTGTTTGGCATCGCTGTCAAGCAGTTAAATGCTGATAAATTAACTTGTAGCCGCCTTCAGGCCAACAATCCGCGCCCCAAAGTATGCAGCAGCTTTTTCATGTTAACGTTAACGTTAACGCTGAGTATCGCCTACACTCTCGACACTGCCCTAGCTCCGTCATCCATCCGTTCTTCACCCGCCGCCAGCACGCTGCTACCACAACAATTACATGACGCAGCTGCGCTGGAAACAGCATCGCGCAATTTTCCGCTGGCTAATGATTAATTATTTTAGCATAAAGCGTCAACTCAAGACACAGAAGAGCCCCTACATACTCTCTCACACAAAAACACGGACACGCACACACACATAGACAATGAGAGCCAGAACGAAAAATTGAAATTAAATACAAGACAAGCCAGATGGACAGACATAGCGAGAGTGAGATAGGAAGAGGGAGAGAGACCGGACGGAGGCAGCCAATAGCCCAGGCAGAAAGTCGGTCGACAGGCCACAGCAGTGCGGTGGCTCATTAAAAAAACATTAAAGTGGGCAAATGTGGCGAATGCGAATTAACATAGTCAGTCGACCAGCCCAGAAACGCTCGTGGATGCCTTAAGGACGAACGCACCAGAGAATCAAAGCATAACAGCATTTGGCATTGCTTTTGAAGTGCCATCGAATCAAAATATTGTTAAATTTTCGCACATTTCCTACCATATAAATAGCATTTTCCGTTGTCGCTCACGCGCACACACAGGCTCACACACTAGCACACAATTACAGTCATTTGTCAATTTAGCAAACTTCCATTCACAACAGGAAACCGGAAGCAATTGCCTACAACGGCAAAAAGGGAAAGGCAGTCGCTCTGGAAAACAGAATGGAATCGAATGGAATAGCTAATGGGTATGGGGATTGTACTCACCGAGGCGGTGGATCCGCTTGTATCTCGCATACAACCTCAACAGTCTCATCCTTGGAGGCTCCAATTAGTATAACGCGATCTGCGTGCTTGCAAACGGGTGTGTCTGAAAGGTAGATAGAAACGGAAAACCAATGTGAATTTATCGAGAATGTAGGTGTTCTCCTCGTGTATATCATACGGCTTAAAATAACATAATATTTTTATACCCGATACCCGTAGGGTGGAAGGGTATTATAACTTTGTGCCTGCAGGCAATGTATGTAACAGACAGAATAGAAAGCGTAATCGCATTGCGTTTATCCAATACCAAATAAAGCCTTTGGTAAATTGTAGCATTTTTACGATATTATATTTTGGTATATTTTCAGAATATGATTCTATTGAAAACGTATAGCGGGTATCTCACAGTCGAGGCCACTTTTGTTTTCTTTTTCTGCTGGCAAAAAATTTAAACTCTTCTATTTTGCATTTTCGTAATGTGACAACTCTTAGATATACGTGTATGCCATATGAATATTTGAAGATTATTCATGTATAAGCAGAGAAAAGATGAAAATAAAGTCCAATACTCAACAATACGATACAATTCAGAAATGCCTATCCTTATGCTCTGAAATTATATAAATAACAGAGCAAAGTCTGAAAGAGAAGGCAAGGCAAAAAACGCACAAAAGAGTTTTAGACAGCAAGACGCCCCCTCATCAGTTAAGCTAGGCTCTCTCCTTATTGCTGCTCTGAGGTAGGGCAAAAGGCAGTCAGTCAGTGTCAAGCGCAATGCTATTCGCAGAAAGCCGTTGAGTGGCAACGTCGTCCTTGTTTACTTGAAATTAATTAATGTGGCAACATGATTTAGTACTTGCAGGTAAATAAGGCGTTCATAAATGTTAAAGGATTATTAGCTGACAGCACACGTGGCGTATGCGTAATTTGGTTCCGCCTCCTCCCGCTTGTTGCCCTGCTATCCACATCCCTCGACCTTTAAGCTCAACAAACCAAACGAATCCAACTGAAACCGAACCAAACCCATTAGCAGTCAGGCGAGTTGAATTTTTGATGAATTGTTTGTCTTAAAAATTTACAAAAGGGCGTAATTAATTAGCTGAAGCAGCCGCCCTTTGTTGTACTTGTTGTTTTTCCAAATGTTGATTGTTATTGTTTTTTGTTGATGTTTCTGTTATTGTTGTTGTTGTTATCGTTGATGTTGTTGTTGTTGCTTATTTAAATTGCAAATTCACGAGGGCTGTTTAATCGGACGCCAGCCAATTAGCGAGACGCACTTGAGACACCACTTGAGTAATTCGAGTACTTGTTGCTCTTTGCCCCGAATAGACAGAAAAAGTTCAAAGGCATAGGGTAAAACTTTAAAATATGAAAAATACTCTCTTTTCTTAATTTCTCGACAACTACTCGATATTTGTATATGTATTCTTGATTTACAATACATTTACCGACAATAATTAAATATTTTGGTTTGATATAATGACTGTCTAATTTACATTGAAAACATATTTACGAAAAAAATTTGAGGTTGTTGGAATTGGATGGCCAAGAGGATGATGTCTTTTTAGACGACGGCGATTATGGCTGTTATCAAGTAGATTTACAGCCAGGTGATTGAAGTGTCTATCCAGCCAATCTTGGTTTTTCTGACTCAGTCCTCTCACTTCTTTAGTGACACTTGGACTACTTGATTCCTTACATAATAGGACAGTTTAATCAGAATAAATTCATTTTATATTTAAATGATTTATTAATTTGATCGCGCGACATCACGGATTAAACCGCTTCGCAACTTGGGATGATACAAAAATTACGAAGGTCGTTCAGATGAATTAATTAATTCTGATAAATAATTCTCGAAAACAAATTTGAGTGCTATCGTATAGAAAAAAGTACTCGAAAATAGTTGCCTCTTAATAGGGTATTTTAGAGTTGTACCAATAAAAAATGTATGTAAGAGGCAGCGCTCTTATCTGTTCATATGAATATTTAAATCTCAGTTATCTTTAAAAAAATAAAGCTATAATTGTTTTTCTAATAAGAAAATGTTTTAAAAAATTTCGCAGACTATCAAATTTAGCACATTTTACAGAAATATGATGTAACAGATCAAGTGACTTAATGCTATATGTCGTAATATGATGCAATAAGGAAATAAATAAAATAACAAATAAAATGTATATAAACTTATAGTTATTAAATGCATCAGAGTGGCAATAAATTTTTTAAATTGCCAATTTTCGTATTTGTTTCTATTTATTATTGCATTCTATTTGTTTCTGCCTGATTTTTCACCCCTAATCAGCTGTTCGAATAATGCGACTTTGGTCTTAGCACTCGCATCATTGGGTAAAACCTGCTGGTATATTTTATACTTTTAAGTTATAGTCGTATCAGTTTTTCCGGAATGTAAATTAGATATATTTTGAAGAGAATACCATATTAATACAAATCAAGACAAAACTATTTAGATAATTTTAATTGGCAATGTGTCATTTTATTTGCATATGGGAAAAATAAGCAGCCTGGGCATCCTATTCGCTTAGTGTGACACTTGGCTAGTGCCAAAATACAAATTACAATAGTAAGAGAGATCAGAATCCTTCAAATGAGACGAATTTACAGGCTGCTCTCTTGTGGTGCAACTTGTGAAACTGGAAATATTGTATTTCGCGATCTGTTAAACGAAAGTATAATTTCAAAATATCTACGATTGCAGCTGCAGTAGAAGGTGCAGCTACGAAATATGATGCAACGCATGTGGCAAGCGAATGGATGATGATGAGGCTGCGACAGACAAAGAGCGGGCTGGTGCTACAGCTGGGGTTGGATAAAACGGTGAAATGTTGTATTTATGCAAAAAGCGAAATGAAAAATATTTTCACAGCCTTGACTCGCAACTGCGACCGACCGGCTTGACACGAGTTGAGCAGACTTGAGTTGAGTTATAACATGAAAACGCCGAACACAAAAAATGCAATACATCAAATGAGGAATGGAAGAGAACGAACTGAGAAGCACCAGGGGAACTAGCAGCTTGACAACGACGACATCGCTGCCTGCTGCCAGACTTTATGATAAGAAATTATTCGTAAAGGCAAATGCTGGGAGTTTCTGTACAGGCAGACACCCAGCGACGAGTTGGTGGCTAAGGGAGACTCTTGACATCCCAGCCAGATAGATGACGCATTCAAGCAAAGTACTAGATGTGTCGCTGATGCTGCTCATAAGGACGAGCAATGCTCCCAAAACTGGGCTGGACATTTGCTCAGTATATTCTGTGATAGTATGTCGATGTAGAGATTTTGGTTTCACCAAAATATACGAGACAGCATCTATATTTATTTAAACACTGTATACACTAAGTAGCTATTACTTATTCCTAAACCATTAATGTATTATTTTTTTTAAGAAATCTTTGAATCTCTACTCTCGATGAAAGCCATTTGCCAAGGCAAAAACATGCATGCATAGATATCGTTGTTTACACGTAGTTGCTTTGACTGTTTTTGTTCTATATAGCATATTTTAAATGTAATGATATGTCGTTGTTCCAAGTTTACCTTTGTGTATATTTTATGCCCTGTTTCCCAATACTCGGTTTGAATTCAATATATTTGAAAGGTCACTTTTTCGCTTTTTTCACATACGTGAGAGATTTAAAAATATCGGACACAACCGATATTTTATCCTGGTGAAATCGAAACGGAGCTCACCACAAAAATGATTAGAGAAATAAGCGCTGTTTCCAGATGCGTGAAATCAGGTTTTGTTTTACGCGCAGCTTCATATAAAAAACGGCCGTGCAGTACTCCGATACTGGAATGGATATCAAATCAGCAGTTCCACAAGCGGAAAAATAAACTACCTACTGTTCCCCACTCATATCGGATAAGTAAAGAGGAGCATCTAGATGGAGATTGAAAAATCAAAATAAAACTTCTGAGGCATTTTCTCATGAAGAGAAATAGCATTAATTAATATTATCGATACGCCTCAAAATTAGTTTGTGCTGAAAACTGCGCAACGAAATTTCGCCGCAAAAATTTGCAAGGCCGTTTTGTTTATATGGAGTTCGGCGAAAAAAACAGGATTTTACGCATCTGGGAACAGCGCTTTAGGGCATTTGTTTTGCGATAGAGCGGCCACACCTAAAGTTTACCGATACTCATTCTTTTGCTGTGAGAGAAGCAAAATGGGAGTCGATCAAATGTAAAAATCTGAATGGCTGTAGAAACAGGGCATTAGTATTTTTTGATAATTCATTTTGGTTTGCTTTTATTGAATCGGATATCTTATAGTTTAGTCTAATCACCTGTGTCGTTTTGTATTCTTTTTTTTATCGAAATACTCACATTTTACTCTCAATGGCAATTGATTGCTGACTGTTTCGCCCTCATCGTTAATAGCGCTGCATGCATAATTGCCGGCATAGTGTTTGGTGATCTTCTGAAGTACCAGGCTCTGATTGGAGCGTATGACGCGGGCTGAGGTATTATGCTCCAAATGAATACCCTGAAAAGAATATGAGCAACACCAATATATTGTAATTATAATATTTGTTATTAATTAAAATGCAAGAGTATCAAATTTAGAATTTTTGATTTGAGCCCACTAAGAAAATGGCGTTTATCTAAGTTAATCTTCTAATTAAGCAGGAATCTAGATGCGAAAATTACTAAATGAATGCCAGTTTAATTGCGAGCACAAAATGTATTCTATATGCTGCATATATCCATTAACTACACAAAGCATAGCCTTGAAGGCGTTTGTCAACAGCGTCTTTCGTTCAACTGCTGCGCTGGTCGATGGCTTGGTTCACTCAGCACTCTTTGCTGATTGATTGTGAGGAACAGAAACTGCACTTGAGCGACGGCAAAATCAATGCCACAAATCCCAAAACTATTTTGCCCAAACGGCACACTACGGACCGCCTCTTGCCACATGCCGCACCTTTCGAACCAACATTCTTGGTGTGAATTGAAATGAGCAAATGTAGCGCAGAACTGTGCATCCTATGGCAGTGGCTGCAACTCTGGCAGATTTGGTGGCAAACACCACAGCGTATACGCAACTTGCCATGTTATTGACACTTAAACTGAAATGAATGGAAGTCAACCAAGCAGACAGCCTGCCTGTGTGTGTCCTGGACCCTGTTCTTAGTTCCTGCTTGCCTCCTCTCATTGGGCTTGAGTTCATATTTGTTGGCGTTAGAGCAGAGTGAATGAGAACGAGAACGAGAAGGAGAGCGGGCTAGTAAAGAGAAGCGTGTCAATTGGGAGCTCACTTCCAGCTGACTTGACGCGACCTACATTATGTAACCACAACAGTTTCCGCCATTGAGGATTCGATTGTACGTGACACTCGAAGTAAACATCATCGCCTTCCTTGATATCATCCGGTGTTAGTGTAGAGCCCAGACGCAGCGTAACCAGCGGGGGATCTGTAAATTAATAGAGAATGTGTTAGTAAGCGGCGAGTAAGTGATGAATAGGTGAATGGATAGTAGGTGTGGTATATATGTAGGTATCAATCGATCGAGTTTTATCCATTAATTAATTAAAGTCTGTGAAGTTGATCTATCAAACCGCAATGTACTGAATTTATAGACAATATTATTTCATTGGCCATTTGAAGCGTGAAGTTGAAACAGAAGCGTCACTTCAGCTGTCTTCACATTACCGCTGCAACTGAAAACCAAGTAGATCTACTTGGTGTAATAGTTGGTAGCAAATATGAGCAATTTGCTGTAACGACAGCACCATCAACAAAGAGTTATGACAACATCCTAATAGAAAGAGGTCAAGGATCGGGGACCAGCTGCTGCCGGCAATGGCAATAGCAATGTCGATGGCGCTGCTTGTGAACATGTGTTGCCGCTTAAGTCGTTTGAATCTGCTTAACGAGCCACAAACTTTGTGACAAACACGCAGCAAAGGCGACAGCCACAGCAACAGCCACAGCCCCAGTTACAGACACAGACACAGGCAACGCACAGGGTCGAAGGTTGGCCCGAATCACGCTGACGAAGGACTCACGTGCCAACTTTAATATTGTTGAGTTATTGGTAGCCAAAGCCATACGACCAAACGGCGCCCGTCAAGAGTTAGAAGGCGAGGCCAAAAGTTTGCTTACTTTAGAATGGCCCAGCAAAGTTTATTCTCTCCGCGACCAGGTCCTCTTCTAGACCTGGCCTTAGTCTGCATCGGCAGACTTGCTCGTTGATTCCTTCAATCAGCCCCCGTGGTTGCAAAGGTTCTGCAAAACTCTTTCACTTTCCGCGACGTTGTACTTCCGCACACATGTTGCACGTCATTTTTATACCCTTTGCAGAAACTTCGAGGAACGGGTGTGGTGCGCTTGTGAGTGTGATATTTCTGCATCTTCCCGTGAACTTTAATATTACTTATATATAAAACTTATAAAACATAAAGTTCTTATAAAACATTTACATATGGATTACAATCTTTATTGTGCAATTAAATGTTGCCTTGAAAGTGAATCAATTTAAGTACTTTTATAACAACTTGGCCATTATCATGAAGCATATTTTTAGCTAAACACACGCAATGCAATATATGATTATTTTCTTAATTTTACATATTAAAATAGAAGCATTCCAGATCTTGAGCAGATCTATTCCTTTTGATATAGACAAGAAACATAACATACATAGACATGTTAGTTGGTTACAGGGTGTCTAATAAGCGACATACTTCGATTAAAGTATTCTTATTTATTGTATTACCATTCGGCTTACCCTTCGAACTCGTCATTTCATGCAAAATATTGAAACGCCGAAAAAATAATTTAAGCTCTATCCACCAATTGAAAGGTTTTAATATCAGCTCTAGAAGAGTATTATAACTTTGTGCCTACAGAAAGATTTTTTTAGATTTTTGTCATGACCAGCCCATCAAATCGAAAAAGAATAGAATAGCAAGCGTAGTTTTAAAGTTTGAAGTAATAACTAGAGTATTTCTCATATCAGAAAATTTCGTTGCTGCATTCGTGTCCTAGTTGCTTTGTCTGACAATCTGGTATATTTTTGTATTCTATAGTACTATTACAATGTATTAGTATTTAGATATACCAAAAACACCCTTCTATTTATTCTAGTATTTTTCAATATATAAAATTGGTATAATTTAAGAATTTTATGAAAATTGGGTACCAGGTATCTTTTTTTATTTGGGAATGCGAATTTTCTATAAAATTACTAGAAAATTGGGGTAAACCAAATGAGTTTGTTGGACAAGTTGCCAAAAAGGTTTGTAACAATCAAGTTTATAAAGTAAAGTCGACGTTGTTGTTATTATTGTTCTGCCTCTTTAAGTTATCATATTCAACTGGACTTGAAGTAGTAATCTTAGATGATTGGCTTGCCGCTATATATCATCTGGCTATAATCCCTGCTCTGCTCTGTCGTTCTCGTACTTAAAAAAAATATAAACTCCAATTGCGGCATTGAGGAAAATATCGCGATGCCTTCGTTCGCTCTTCGAAATGCCAGGCACGCACACAGCACAAGCGCCAATGTAGCCAGCCATAAACAACGAGCAAAGGACGCAACATAGAACACACTCACACACTCGTATACGTATACGAATACGGATTCGTATTCGTATTCGTATGTATGTGTGCTGGTGAGTGTTACTGCGCTCATGGGAATCTCTATGTCTGTGATTGCATTGCATGTTTTGTTGTCCTGTTTCCTTGTTTGCTGGGGCCGCATTATAAATTTTAAAACCGAGCGAGTGTCACATACTCGTACTACGCACAGAGCGTACAAACATAAAGAAAATTATATATACAAGCAACGCAACGCAACGCATTCCGAATGAAATGAATGCAGTCTTTACCCCTTACTGCCGCCTTGCCCTACCGCTTTCATAAAGTATGGCAAATGGCCTTGCCAAATGTCGTGCCTAAGAAGCCAAAACGAAGTTGGCATAATAACTCAGGCATGATGCTGAACACAGATATCACATAGGAGCAACAAAAACAAGCACGAAAAGCCAACGCCAACGCAAACAACAACAACAAAATCAGCATCAGCAGCAATAAATGGGAAACGAGGCGAAGCATATTTGCCTGTGCGCTCGAATTAAAAATACGCTAAATTTTGTATGAAGGCAAAACAAGGCTTCCTCAGCTGTAATTGTTTTATTTTTATTTTGTTTATTTATTGTTAAATTCAACTATGAAATGTCTACAATTGAACTGACTTAGCAAATATCAAGAATGTATAAAAAATAATATAAAAAAAAAGTTAAAAGGAATAGAGGGGCATCTAAATTAAAATTAATTTATACTTGGTTTTTGGGATTCAAGTAATGTTAAATATATTTATATTATAGTATATTTGCTGAAGACAAAATCTACAGTCCAGTGTGCTATGTATACAGTGAGATACTCGCTTAAAATTTTTAACAAGTTAAAAAAAACCGGTATTATTCTTTAAATATTCCAAAGATTAATAATTTTTGAAAATATTCTGTATTTATACAATGTACTTAAAAAAAAAAGAATAAAATATGCAAGACTATCAAAGAAATCAGCTAAGACCCGATTGCAGCAGCCATTTTTTTGCATACAAAATTAATTTTCTAAATAAATCTTATCGCAACCAATTTTTCAGGAATAATAAAGACAGCAGCTTTTTTCTTAATGTTCCAATAATCGACTATAGCTTGCTATTCCATTATTTTCGATTAGAGTGGACGGAAGTGCTGTCTATATAGATACATCTATATTAGATATCTATCTTTTGTAGTCTCTAAGAACCAGGTGAATATACGAATGGACAGACATATAGACAGACGGACATGGCTATATCGTGTCGTCTGTTGAAGCTAATAATGAGTACACACATCTTCTTTTGGATTCGGTAATGTTTCCTTCTATCTTCCCATGAATCAAGAAAACTTCATCTTAAGTTTTTAATGTTTTATATTAAAGAATATACTTTATTAAAATAAAAATAATGTTTCTGCTGCGAGTCAAAAAGCTAACAAAAATAAGTATGGCAAATCAATAGAGAGCAAGAGATATTAACTTAAATAGCCTGCTGTGAAGTTAGAATGCAGAAGTTGATTTGTCAATAAGAGTTACAAATTAATAATTATTATATGATAAACATTATTTTATGGGATGAAAATGTAAACTATAAATACATGGTGAATTTGGTAAATAAGATAAAGTTAATTACAAATTATATGTACACTGTGTATTTGATTAGATTTAAAGCTAAGTACAATCTGTGTCATATTGTTAAACTTTCAATCGGAAATGGTTGGTACAATTCGAGAGTACTCTTTAATCGCTTTACTTTAATTTTGTTTAGCTCTCACTTTTATCCACATGCATCGTATATTAAACGTGCAGGGTCTCTTACAGTCGACATCATTGCCAGTAGCTTTAGCTTATTTTTCATTAAAGCCAAACGTTTACCTGCTGTGCAAAACACCCACATTCATATTCGTATATGTGCATGTATGTGTTTTTATGAATATTTTGTCGTACGTGTTGATCATAAAGTTTATTTACTCGAATGTGGAGTAAACGTCTCAACGATGGCTACAAAACAAACAAATAAAAAACAATATTCAAAAATATAAAATATGATGCTAAAAAGTGTGTGTGATGCATAAAAAATATTATACCTGCTTATTTTTTAACGAAATGTCTAATGAGAAAATGTTCTTCTTGATTCTTTACAGCTGGCTTGCGGTGTTGGCTAACAATTGCAGTTAGAATTGAACCAAGGAAATGATTTTAGGTGATGTATCGATTGAGTATGTATGTATGTGTATATTATTATGTATGCTCAGTCGAAATAATAAAATACTTTTACAGTGACAGCCAAAAGTACACACAGAGCACTTGGCTCGCTACTTGTCTCGACACACGATTTGACTGGACTCTCGACTTTCAAGCTTTACGACATCCGCAGTGTTTTATGGCTGAACACCTTGGGACTACTTTAATCGATTTTCAAGACATACCCCATGAATCCAAATGCATACTATTATATTAATAGTATAGTGATCTTGTGTGTTGTGTTTCTTAAAGGGTTATTTCCAGGTTAATAATTATGTATTCTATATTACTTCTTTAGGGCGATGTTCTGCTTGATGCAAAATTAAAATTTGATAAACACATTATATCTGTTGTGAATAAAGCCGTGGGTATGTTTGGATTCATAAAACGCTGGTCGAAATAATATATCGCTTAAACTTAAACCCGTAAATCTCACTGGCTTGTCCTATACTTATGTATGGATCTTTTATATGGAATCCCAAGGATTAAGTCAGTGCAGAAACAATTATTGATTTTTGCTCTTCGTTGTTTAAACTGGAACCCTCATGTTACCGTAGTAAACTTTTATTACTAAACATTCTATATCTTACTGACTGTAGGCAGTGTTTTTTTTAGAGACTAATTAAAGGTGAAGTAGATTCTTCGGAGCTATTAAGCCAAAATAGTTTTGCTCTTCCGGTCGGGATCACTAGGAATATTATTCCTCTTTTTATTCCATGTAAAACTTCTAACTATGCTTCCCATAATCCCTTTCGTATTTTGTGTGGGAATTACAATAATCTTTAAAACGTCATTTGCTCTAGCAAATCAATTCCTCCACTAGTATTTAGCTATTTTTATTTATGTATTTATATATAAATATATTTCTTTTTCTATTTGCGTTATTAGTTTTATTTCGTTCGTTGTCCAAAATCTTATAAGTGTTCGCGGTTTCCATTTAATCCATGCTATTCAAAATTTATTTTCCTCTTGATGGTACTGTTGTTAGTTCGTCAATGTCCAAATAAATATAGTATGTCATACATATAATATTAGAATTTTTACTGCAAAGAGCGCTCTTAACAGTCCATCATATAATTACATGATATAAAAGTCTATTTAATAATAAGTGTAAAAACTCGCAGAAAGTCTTGAGAATTGGCTGGGTTATGTAATTTACTAGGTACTTTCTGGTAGAATGTTTTCCATATTGAGAGTCCTACTTTGATACTGTTGTTTGGTTATTCTACTTTGGTAGCATGGGTTGCACACACAAAAGTCCTTCATTTAATTTAAGCGCCTTCCATACATTTTGTTAGCCCACATATTTCATTTGAGGTATGAAAGAGCTGTGGTAGAGGTGGTGACTGAGGTATGGGGCTGTGAAGCAAAGGCAGAGACAGAGACAGAGGCAGAGGCGCAATGCTACCACGGCGGCTGCCTTCTGGCCCATGGCAAATTATTCACAATTTGTCATTTGTCTTTGATTTATTTGCATTTTAAAGGCTTTCAACGGCGACGTCGACATCGCCGACGTAATAAATTTAGCGAGCTGTCTACCTTTTGGTAGCTGTCGGCAATGCTTTCTTAGCTTCTCTTTTGCGATTCCATTTTTTTTTTTTCGTTGTTGTTATTGTTCTCTTTTTCAATGTTTTTATTTGTTAGTGTTATTGACGATGTTGTTGCTGTTGCTGTTACTGTATTTTTTATACTTAAACTCAATTTGTAATACTTACAAACGACATTCAATTTCCACATGGTCTCCAAATACAGGCCATTCACATTTGGATTTTCCGCACGGCATGTTATCGATTTACCATCGTCGTCTGTGGTGGGCACAAAGCTCAGTTCAGAGCGTGTTGAGTTCTTTGATATGTCGTCCTGAAAATGTTTCTGCATTAATTAAGTTTCGCCAGACTTGAGCCAATGCCAACACCCCCTTGGACCTCCGGCGCTATTCCCTCCTACGTTAGTGTGTTTTCTTTGTACTTTATGTATGTGTGAGTGAGTTTTCTGTTCTTTTTTTTCGCAAATTTGTCGAAATATTTTATGTTTGCAATTTAAAATTTATTGCTGCATACTTTAGGTTTTATGTGACGTGTGTGGGTATTATAAATTTTAGAGCGCCAAGCAACACATAATTAGTTGTGATTTTGTAGTCGTTATTCTGACTCTTGCTGTTGCCTTTGCTCTTGCTCGAACGGGCCATAAAATGTTCATTTTTAACAGTGTATCCCCCAAGCGACGAGATACTAACATTCTTTACCACCGTCGCCCTCTGTTTGCAACACATTCAGTTTGTCTGATGACGTCGATGGCGTTGTAGAATTTTGAGTGTGAACTTTAGACCTATTAAGTATTTAGTGTTTGTTGTTTTTAGTGGAATCAAGGTGTGAATAAGCTGCCAGTTAGCGACCCATTCTAATGTCTTCCCGTAATTTCTCTCTTTTGTTTTTCCTTTTAAATAGTAATCAAATTCTTAGCAAAATTTCCGTCTACTATTCTGCAAATGTTTTGCATGTATTTTTATTGTAAAATATTGGCCTGAATCAGTTTTTGTAGAATGTCTTGTTATGGTACTTTATTGTTATACCGGCTCAACTCCTTAATAAATCAAAATAGAAAGCAAATTAATATACTGAAATAATATAAAAACATTCCAAGTCTACATATGTATTATAAAATATAGTACAAAAATACAAAATTATTTCGTAAATTAACTTTTAATTGAACCAAAAATACTGTAGTTGTACCAAGAATCGCGACTTCAGCTTTATACGCTATTTAGACCATCTGTTCTGTAACTGCTTTAATGATGCAGTTATATGATTCAAGTGTTTACAACAAGACTGCATCACGCGAACAGCTGTTTAAGGGTGCAAAAGTAAAAAAAAACTCAGGAGAGTGTCAAAGCCCATAGAAACAAATGAACTTAAAATAAAATATGATACACTGAGGGCATTTACAATATATAAGTTTATATGAATTGTATTTATTATTCATTATATGACTATTTTATTCCGGGTTACGTTGTACTAAGCAATTTGCTTTGCAACGATCATATTTCTATAAAAAGTTCTCAAATTGATCATCTTGACGATTTATATTAAAACATTTATGACTTTTTTCCACTTTGGTTTATTTTGGGAATTGCAAAGCACTTTGAAATAATTTTAAACGCCAAAATTAGCAAGTGAAATCACCAGCTGATTTCCATTGTTATCGCACTGTTTTCGATAAATATATCAAAATATTTTCCAAAATACGGCCACACTTTCAGAATGATCAATGATGCGGCTCCATCAACCGTCCCTCTCTTACGCACAGCCGCTTATGGAGTAATGCGGAACGTTCAACTTAACGGAAATTTCTATGATGCAGCTCAGTCTAAACAGCGTATTAAAACTACTATTGGTATATGATTTTTCGTATCACAAGGGGCGTGATTAATATCTAAACCATACTTGGTCAGCGTGCAACAAAAACAAATGCTGTCGAAAAAAATTATATTATATTATAGGCAGATAGACACACAGACGGTTATGTTTATATCGTCTCGGCTGTATAAAAAATTCAATTAAAACAAAATGGAAAGACAATTTGAATTGTTAACGAAATAACTAAAAAATTAAAAAATAAATTAGAATCATACTATTACCAAATTATTAGCTGAAGGCTTTAAAAGCTACATATATCCAAACTTTAATGTTTTAGTATTATATAAATATAGTTTGAAATCGTGCAGGTAATGAAGCCATGAAGCCTTTCTTCAGTACCTGAAATTCTATCACTGGAATTTTGTAGGCAAGTCTCGCTAGCAAATAATATGGTTAACTTTCCATGCCTATCCTAATTAGCTTCAATTGAAAAGGAACTTTTCCGTAGTTTGTCGTTGGCTGTCGGCGTCCCAAAGCTGATTAATGTCGGGCTTCATATGTTGCTGCTACTGTTTTTTCGCTTTCTCTTGAAATACCCTCATGTTTAGATGGTCCCTGGCAACTATCCTTAGCCTTACATAAACGCACAAATACCTTTGCCACACACAGCACCCACACATTTGTAGGCTAAATAAGGCACCAAAAGGCATGTAGAACATGGCTCAAGCCAGGCCCGCCGACTATCTGGTTAGTTAGTTGGCTAGCTGTCTGCATGGACTGGGCTGGGATGGGCTGGACTGGCTGTCTGAAGCGGCCTTTTGCCGCATTACGGTAACTTTATGCCACGTGAAAACTACTGAAAAACATTTCCGGTCTTTAAAGGAGCGTAGCTGCAAACGGCAAAGCAATCAGCAGTGGCATGCATAAACGAGTATGCATATAGGGCGGACAGACATGGACATAAACAACAACAGTTTAGATTCGGGGTAAAGGCGAAGAATAGCGGCTTTGTCTGGTGGCCGAGGCAAAGCGAGTGCGGAACGAAGCGCTGCAAAAATGAATTGCAACAAAATTGCGCTAAAACTCCCATAAATTTATCCAAAGTTGAAACAGAAGAAAACAAGAACCAAACAAAAAAAAAAAAAATGGCAATGGAAAAAGCATACTAAAGTACTAAGGGAATGGGGAGCTGAGTGGGTGAGGCGAGAAGTAGAGAATTGTTGTGTATTGTGGAGTTTATATCACATTATCTGTGTTTATTCTATTCGGGGAGTTCGGGGGACGGAGAGATGGAGCCAGAGTCGGAGCCGCAGCCGGAGGACTGAGGACTGAGGCGGCGTGTGCCATGGCGAGTGTAAGACACGCCCAGGGACAACAAGTGGGTGTTTCTTTAGTTCCTCTCGACCAGCCGCCCTACCCCTTTTTGTCACCGGACAAGAGTTACGAGCCACGTTTGTGTGTGGCATGACTGTGCAAACACAATAACTTATCGAGCTGAACGTGAGTCAGTTAACACCCAGCCCAGACAAGCCCAACAAACATCCCACCACGAACCAGAAACCAGCAACCAGTAACCCACACAGAACGTCAATTGCGGTCGTGTGAGAGTCATTTCCCCTTCCCTTTCACGCTCTCCCTCTCCCACTCCCACTCCGTCTCACTTTCTCATCGCCGTTATCCCCTTTCCCTTCCAGCTTTTACCTTTGTGCGTCGCAATTGACGCTTTCCCTTGTACCAGGTGATGATGGCATTTGGACGCGAACCTGACGATTCGCAAGTGACTTCGTATCGACGATCGGCAATCATTGAACTAGGCGGATCCAGAATTTTCACAGTCAATGGTTTTACTGAAAAAAAGTTGCAAGTTTCAATTAACATGTACATATGTACGTATGTGTAAAAACATTTGTTATTCAACTACAATCTGATATAATCCACAAGTATAATCCTTAAATATGTAAATGAAACAATTACGTAAAAGCTAAAGATGTGTTCGGCAAGCAGACAAGTGATTATTCCCTACATACTCGAAGTACTTCAGAATAGTTCATGAGTGTAATGACCCTCAAACAATTGACTTATATATTATCTTTACTTAGTATGTTACTTACATATGATGGAGTGCATTATTTGAGGGAATTGAAGCGAGGTATTCACTGACCTACACTCCAGTATTCTTTCATGTTTGTTTACATGTAGTCAAATTATGGCTACATTAGTTTTGCTATTAGGTTATCTATTTGCATAATGAATTCATATGAATACTGCAACTCCAGCTTAACATTAGATTTAGATAAGTCAAGCGAATAAGGCACAATAAAATATTAATTCTTGTGCTTGTGCTCCCATAGAAATTATAACGTCAATTACTCATCGCGGGGCATGGTTTAAAAAATTTTATTCGTTGACTAGTTGGGTATACTCACAGTGCATGTCTAGAATGAAGCTCTTCTCCTTGGGCTTATCTAATTGAGTATTCAATGCTTGGCATGTGAATACTGAATTTAAATCGTTTCGCTGCACCGACGGCCACAAGAGTCGATTCTCGATAACATCGCCGGAATTGTGCTCGTTTTGATTGTCGACAAGTAGTCCATTTACGAGCCAGCGTACCTGAGGTTGGGGACGACCTATGAAATAGTCACAAGACGGAGCAAATTAAAAAAAACAATGTACTTATACTTCGTATGTATGTAAGGTTGTGTGCACAATCATATAGTATGTCTGAGCTGGACAGAAGACCCAAAGGAGTCAGAGAATAGTGCAAATTAAAAAGTCAAGCTTGAAAAAATAGAATGAAATGGAAAATGAAAGCAAAGCAAAAGCAAATCGGTTCCAAAAGGCAAAGCAAACATTGTGATATTTTCATTTTCAGGCCAATGCGGCTTGAGGTTTTCGGGCATTTCCCAGTTTATTAGGGTTTTTTCAGCCAAAGCTTTTAAGGAAATTAACAGGAAATTGTCTAGCCGGGCAAACGGACATAGACATCGGCGAAACCATGTGTGGCAACACATATGTAAGAGTTCTCTTACATATACATACATATGTACATATATATGTTCGTATGTGTACACATATTGGTAGATTGGGTATTGCAGGATTTTAGAGCGGTCAAATGAGGTTAGGTTGATCCGTTTACTTACCGCCCACCACACGACAAGTGATAACAATATCGTCCCCCTCCTGCTTGGGCCCCAATTGCGTGCCATTGAGCTGCCGACCCCAACGGTCCAGTATAAGAGGTTGCTCCGGAAGAACTGCAACAACAAAGTGCCACAAAGCGACACGGAGACAGATGGATAAATTGACAAATTGATGGACTCCACTCCACACTCGTCTATGTGTTCCTCTATGTGCTATTTATAAATAGAAGTTCCTTTTTCGATACTCACTTATGACAGACAAATTGAAACGGAAGCTTTGCGTTTGAGCTGTGCGAAAATCCACACGACATCGGTAAATGCCTTGATCATGACGCTTGATATCCTGTAAAATTGCATTCCGTATATTACTATTGTGTGAAAGGAAACACATCATTAGCATGCTCACACTATACCAGACACACACACACACACACACACACACACACACACACCTAAATACACACGCACATGCATACCACAAATACAAACACAAACCAGCTTTTGTTTCTGGCTATGTAATTTTCAATTATTGCATGTCACTTAAGTTGTACGACTCTGTGGTCTAAACTGTGGACACTCAACTGATTCTAAGATACACGGTCTATACTTATTCATACATATGTATATGTTATAACACACTATTTGTGTGTTAACCTGTCTCACAGTTTCTGGGTATTATTGAAGGGCCTTAATGTTGCAATTATGTTGGCATTGACTCGATAAATGTCATTTACTCTTAATATTAAAGGTACTTTCATTTTTCAAGCTCTTCTACATTCAAAATATAGTGGATTTCCAACCAAAGCAATAAATATCTGACAGCTGCAGCTGTTTTTCACCATATTAAATTATTTCTTTAGTAATTTCAAAGTTTTTTATTTGCTCGCAACATTTTCAAGAATCATAAAAAGTGTTGTCTGTTTGCCATTCTACCATATAGTATACATATAGATAGATGTATTGCAAAATTTGTATCTTCTATAATTGTTGGTCTCTCCGATATCAACCTTTCTATATATGTATTTGCTTCCCAAGAATTACTTTTATGAAATTAACTTTAAAATATTCAAGTGTATGGAAATTTCATTTATTTATATGACATTTAACGTTCTTAATTTATATTTATCGGTTTATACCCATTTTCAATAATTTTTGCTTAATTGCATTTTCCACATTAAAAGTTCTGTCTAGAAGAAAATCAAAAATATGTAAAATTGTTCATGTACTAATTATTAAACTCCATAATATGAAGGCATTGCATTTGAATGGTACAGAATTACCAATTGTTTTTAGGGATACTATTGGCCCTTGCAGCATTTACCCTTAGTGTAATGTAATTCTATCTTTATGGTGTCAGGTTAATTGTTGGGCAATTGAAAAGCAATTAAAATTAATTTATGAAGTCAACCAAGTCTCGCAGAACCATTTGTTACACATAATTCATGGCTCGCGAGGATCCAGCCAGGATTCGTATTTATGCTGGCATGTCGTCTGCTTATGAATATAAACCATATTACAAGTAAGTATAGTACTACGGGTATTTTTGTTAGCTTGTCGCATCCGCTTGCCCCGCCGGCATTATAAAGTTGATGGCACAGTGAGTGGCAAATTTATGGGGCTGCCTCTTCGTGTGCATTTCCCATTCATTTCGGAATGTGTGTTCATGCAGCTTGTTAACGAAGAGCCAGACCAATTGCTATTGCTGTTGCTTGGCCCACGTAATCCCTTGCTAGAGCTGAAGCCCAAAGCCAAGCCCGACCTCAAGTAACTTGGCCTTTAAAAGTCAACCGTTTGTGGCAAAAGACAAAGCGAGGCGTTAGTTCAAGTAGCTACCACATTGAAAGTGTAGTGTAGTCTGTGTAGCTGATGTTTGTGTGTGCCATTGGGTATATTATCTCTCTCTCTCTCTCTCCCTCTGTCTCTTTCTACATGTAGTATATGTATGTGCGCATGTGTGTGCATTGCATCACAATAACGGTAAATCAAGTTATCTGTAAACATGCAAGACATTAATAAACATTTCGCGTGCGCAAGGCAATTTAACAACTTTTGATATCTAAATTTGTTTTCACATTGAGGAATCCCAGCCGCAGCAAAAGCAGTTTTTCTACCTTCGTTTACCATTTGGTTTAGAGTTTTTCTTTTTCGGTGCTTTTCAATACGTTTGCTACATTCGTTTACTGATTTTACTAGTTTTATTTCACGCTCCCACCATTTGGTATAAGCTTATTCCACTGTCAATGCTTCAGAAGAAAGTCTAATATATAACATAATATTGTTATGCTTTAAACTTAGATTATTTACATTTTTATTGCACTGTAGTTTTAATTGGATTCGATTACAGCCAAAAAACTGCAGCTGCTATAGTTATATCTATTCTTTTCTAAATAGTTATTTGACTTTAATATATAATAACAAAAAGTCGCATTTTATAAAGAGTTTCAAACTCTGTTAACTTAGTCCACACGGAAGGATTCAATTAATTATACTTGAAACAAGCAATTTTGATATGTCTACTACATTTTCTTATATTGTTCAGCTTACGTAAATTGAATTGAATATTTAAATTTTTGATTTATGCTAAGGCAAATAATCCCGTCTGCCCTTTATACAAGTGGGAAAATATATGGGTTCGTTGGGTAACAATTTTAAACGTACCTTAATTTCCAAGGTTGCTGGCTGCGAGTCAAAATGAAATTTGGCGCGTGAGCCAAAAACTTCTGGAGCTGACCAGTGTCGAGGTTGTTCTATGGCCATATTATCGCGGACGTCGAAGCTGAAAGAACAGAAGAAGATGAAAGAGATAGCAACATCAATAATGAGCGAGGAAAATTATTATTTTTCCTGAGCCAACGCATATACATATATATGAGAAGAAATAAAACGGCGTTAAAGCAGAGAATGTAAATAATTTAAACTTATTTTTTTTTACACACAAGAATATGCCAAGTTGTTATTAATTTTCGAAAGTCCAAATCCACTCAAAAACTAGAACGTGGTCAGCAAAATATATTTTCCCGGACTAAAATTAACCCATTTATTTTTACATTTTCAATAGTCCCATTCCCACACCGACTTCGTTTCCAAGGATATGGCAAAATAAAATCTTTAAAAAATAATAGTAATCATTTTCCTTAAATAATAAATGTAATTTTATTACTATTTTGTTTTTTTTTAATTGATTTTTTAACCATAATACAAAGCATTTCCCATATTTGACTTTAGAAAGATGAATTCAAGAAACATAATTATATATACTTATTATTTTGTGTTTTTGCTATTGGATGGAAAATTTAATTAAATAAGCGCTGTTGTCAGACTCTGAGTTTCAGCTGCTGCCAACATTTAATCTATGGCGCACAGATAAAATATTTTCCAATTTTCTTGTGCAATCCTTTTCATGTTCATCGTCAGCACTGCATTTAATGTCCCAAGTTTAACCTAAGAATACAAGAGGCCATAATACTTAAGACTTTGAGAAAATCTCGCTGCTACCCATAATATTAATAGTGCCATAAACATTCATTAAATGCAGGCATTTTAAATGTTCTAATTGTTAGACGAATAATTTCATTTGAGTATATAAGTAAAATTATTCGTATAGGATCTTATTAAAATTTAAGCTCAATGGACAGTGGTCCATATATGGAGTCGCGTCCATAAATATCTCGCGTTGAAATATTTTGAATATGTAATAAATAAAATTGGTTCCATCAGACGAATATGTTCTATGGCTGCCATAAAATAATTCTACTTTCTCAAGTACAGTTCTTCTTCAACGGATAGTACGGAAGTGAGTAATTGAAGTTATCGGATTTTTCCATATTATTCATTTATGAATGATAAAAGCAAGGCAAAAAGATACTTTACTCGTAATTACTTTTAAACATTGGCAAATACGCTGATAACACTGATAATCGTGTTCAGGGGGTACCATAGCTAAAAGTATATTTATACATAAACATTATGTTAAAATTTAGTTTTTTTTAGATTTTTTTTAGATATCTTGATAATAAAAAACGTTGCCTAATTTGTTTACCTCTTTACAAAATATTTTTAAATGTTTTTTTTTTTTTAATTTTTGCTACTTCTTGCGCAAGTACAAAAATTACACATATTGAACACTTTTATATGAACTTAATTCATAACTTTTAATATGGTGAATATTTAACATACCACATAAGCACTGGCTGCAAAGGTCATCGTATTAACTCTAAATCATGATGTTAACTTTAAATTTATGATTTCTTTTCGATTTTTTCAAATTACGGGACATACATACATTTATATATATATATTCTTGATCAGCGTCAACAGCCGAGACGATCTAGCCATGTCCGTCTGTCCGTCTGTCCGTATGAACACCTAGATCTCAGAGACAATAAGAGATAGAGGTATAATTTTTTTCGACAGCATTTGTTATGTTTGCACACAGATCAACTTTGTTTCAAATTTTTGCCTCGCCCACTAACTGGCTTTTTTTTAAATCTCATGTCATTCCAATAATTGAAAAAAAAATTCTTGGGCGGTTTTTAAAGATATTCTGAAAAACAGAGTGGAAATTGTGGGAACCAGCTGTATGATCGAAATCAAAAGTATTGACATTCTGTTCTGTACTTGTTTTTTGTTGCAGCTACTTTTTGGAATGCTCTGTGGTGAACGACGCGTTAAGCGCCCCCTTTGTATGCAACACGCAAAAATGTATGTGGAAAATGCCTGCGCCTGCTGATTGCCGCCAGCTGGCAGCAAAATGCAACAACTTAATTGCTGCGTGCCAAGCGGAGGCGACTCAAGTGTGGCACGAGACGGAAGACAGTGAAGAAGAAGAGGGAGTGAGCTAAAAAGCTAGAGACGGTAACCCAATTTTGGAACGTTTGCTTTTATTTTTGTTCACTACTCGCCGCCATTTTAATTAAAAACCAAAAACAGCAAGAAAAAAAAGAGGAAAAAATATAAATAAAACTGTGAACACTTTCTAGATTTGGGCAAAGAGTTTCAGAACGTTTCTCCCAGGTCTCAACATAAAACCTGTTCTTTGAAGGCTATGTTTTGCGACTCTGGCAAATTGAGTGTAATGAAAGCCATTTATAGCCGACGGCAGGTGTACATAACATTATTTACAGGTATTATGAATACCACAAAAGATCGATATAATAATGTCATTAGCGTGCATTTTGATCCACATATGTAAAAATGTGAATTTTTTTTATAATGTTTAATGTCATCCATAAGTATCGGCAACTAAATCAAGCCATATCTCATGTGGTGTTGTCAAATCCCGTTACGGAAAAAGGTTTCTTCTTTTTTAAATTATTTATACATATTTGGGTAAAATGCTATTACAACTTCGTTTATAGGAAATGTATGTAACAGTTAGATATGAAGTATATATATTCCTGATCAGGGTCAACATCCAAGACGATATAACCATGTCGGAAGAATGAATCTCAGAGACTATAAGAGATAGAGATATAATTTTATTATTTTTGCAAGTTGACCAATGTTGCTTCAAATATTTGCCACGCCTGCTAACGCCCCCACAATTCGACAAAAGTCGAACAAAAAGTGTAAATTTGAAATTAGAGTCGGTTTTTGGTGCATACAATAATAACTACAGATTCCTGAAAATCTAGTTATAACAATTGTAGAAAGTATTTAATAAATACTTTTGTATGGTAAAAAAAAACGCTTAATGCAATCGGACTAAATTAATTTGGCTGACAATCTTGTATTATTTTAACTCTATGGTTTACTTTTACTGTAGTACAATATCAATATACCAAATGTAACCTTCGGTATAATTTAGTAGCTGTGCAGTATATTTTTGGTGTTATTGTAGAATATATATTTTATTGAAAATGGGGAGCTGGTGTCTCACAATTGAGGACGCTCGACTGTAGCTTTGTACCCATTTGACTTAAAATAACTCATGAATATGATCTTTTGACTACTGGGCTCAATACTGCACTGACCCGGTAGTAGAACCTAGGCAGACCCCTATAGAGTATGCACTGCACCAGAACTCGACCAACAAAAAATCATCGGTAGTTGAGCCCACATTTCTTGTGGCTCTTCGTCAGAGGTTAATTACTAAATTAGGTAAACATAATTAGGTTAATTTAGTAGGCGTCTGTCACAATAAAAACACACACACACACACACACACACACACATACACACATAGTTAAGTCACTTTTTCGGGGAAGGGGGGACTTATCAGCTGCCTGACAGGTGCAAAAAAAATAAAGTAGCCAAAGTCGACTTGTAAGTTACCCTTTTCTGATTTGTATGAGCGATGTATATTTTTCGTCAAAATTAATTCAAAAATTTTTTTGTCTTTTCTAGGTTGAATATTTGCAAAGCTTAATTGTTTACATTATTAACTAAATAAATATATATATCTTCGATCTATTCAGTAGCAAATTCAAACTATACAAGCTATGTAAGTTACAGGGTATACAAAAATACAACTACATATACACATGCGTGTGTGTGTGTGTGTGTGTGTGTGTGTGAAGTTAAGGCAACGATTTAAAAGGCGGCTGCTCTCGAGGCTCGTTTGCATTTAATTAAATGCTTATAAACAGACAGACAATGAGCCAAATGGGCCAGTCAGTTCCCCTCACACACGCACACACACATACATCGACATGTGTGCACACACACACGCACAGATAAGGCACTCACCTATATAAAGGTATGCCCGCATTATCACGAAACCATAAGACCATATAAACATCGTGCAAGGGCTCGGCAATGGGGCAAGGAAGTGACACTGATTTACCCTCAACGGCATCAATGTCCTTCGTTTTCACTGCGATTGTGGCGAATGTAGATGTAGATGGTGATGTGAATGTGGATGTGGTTGCCATTATTGTTGCGTTTGTGTTTTGTTGTGTTTGGTATAGTGCCGCCGCCATATTATTTTCGGGTCAGGCAAATTATGTTGTCATGGTTTTTGGTTGGTCAGCATCAGAATCAGCATTCATATGGGCGTCGCATCGTCATCAGCAGCATCGCCATCGCCATAGCCATAGCCATCGACATCGACATCGGCAGCAGCAGCGGCAACAGGCCCAAAGCAGTCGTCGTGGTTGTTCGGTACATGAAAATAGAAAATAAATGCGTAAAATTTGTTAATTAAATGTTCGTTTCTTTTGGCGTGCGTGGCTATTTTCACAGAGGAACCAACGGTGGGGTACGAAAGCCAGGACTCTCGCAATTAAATGTTGATGCCAGCTTAATTTCAACGTAATTACAAACGCGTAAATTTTTATATGGCTACCCATTTCGCTTAGAGCCCGTTTTATTTATTTATTATGCATGTGCAAATGCCTGCAAAATGCTTTTAAATTCACATTACAAGGACGACAAAGAGCGTACCAGAGAGAGAGAACGGTATACAACACCGATTCCAGGCCTTGCGAAAACGAGAGGCTGACAATATAAAATTGTATGGGATTTTAGCCTTTTATGACTGTGATCAAGTATAGTTTCAATTGGAATAATAGACGACCTCAGAAATCATGATTATGGAAATTAAATGTGACCATAATATATACCAAAATTGGTAAATAGACAAAAATAACTTTATCTAACTAGCTCACTTGAGTTTTAACTTAGAATTAATAATTAAATAAATATGAAATATACATAAATATACATTCAGTTTGAACTTATTATATGTGTTTGTATCATGTTTGGAATTAATAATTAAAACCAAAAGTAGATAAAGAAAATAAGTGCAATGAGAAACAAGTAAGAAAGCTATAGTAGAGTGTGAGATACCCGCTAGCAACAATAAAACAAATTATACCGCAAAATACTGTTACCTAAAAAATGTACCATATAGTAATAAACCGTATTATTAACCAAAGGCAACTAAGACCCGATTAAAGTAGGTGTTTTTTTAGTCATTAGACTGTACAGTAAACTTGATATTCGATTTGCGGGCGCGGAAGTAGAAGTGAGAACAATTTTAAGCAAACTTGATCTGCGTGCAAAAAAAAAGCTGCGGAATATTATATCTTTATCTCTTATAATCTCTGAGATCTGAGATCATACGTAGAGACGGACAGACAGACGGACATGGCTATATATATATATATATGTGTATACTTTACGGTAGATTGCTCAATTTTCCTGTTACATACATTTTCTATAGGCATAAAGTTATAATACCCCTCTATCCTATCCCATATATAATTAGCTGCTCGATAACGATTTTGAGAAACATAAGCCAACTGTCGATGTTAATACATATGAATCACGATGAGTTCATAGATATAACAAATTTAAACAATTTGAGTATTTAAGCTTAGTCGATTTTATGTTTCAGTTGGGAACTGAAATTTCCGAAGAGAAACCAAAAGATAAAAAATTGTATGATATTAGTATCTTTCAGTTTCTTGGCAGACTGAATTTTCTGTTTTTGTACATATCGCTCTATAGACAGAGCCCCGATTTGCAGCAAAGAGATGACGATAAGCATTTATGTTTTTACACCCAATAAGCAGAAAAAATTTAACATGTCGAGTACAATCGACTGTTAGATACCCATTTTCAATGAAACCAGATTCCACGCATATACCAAAAATATACCACACAATACTAAAATATACAATAGACTATATTTGGTATATTTCTACAGTACACTACTACAAAATATACCAGATAGCCAATCAAAGCAACTAAGACCCCTAGTAAGTAGGCGTTTGTTCCTACACAAAAGAATTTCTTAAATAACTTCCACAATCCCTATCTATTCGCAACTAAATTCTTCAATCTATTATTATTATTGCATGTACCAATAATCCCCGTTCTAGCTTTAACATTAAACTTATTACGATTACAATGTTTGTCGATTGCGGAAGTGAGCGAGCAAACATGTCGAAAAAACCCTATCTCTTATAGTTTCTGAGATCCAATATTTCATGATAGTCGGACAGACAGACATGGCTATATCGTCTACTATACTTTATATGGTCCGAGATGCCTCATATCTGTTACGTGCATTTCCTGACGGCACAAAGTTATAATACCCTTCTACCCTATAGGTAGCGGGTATAAAAACAAAATTGATAAGCATTTAGAAGTGAGAAGTTTTGACAGTTTTCCATGTTGATAAATGTTCTTAAAATCAGTTTGCAACATTGAATTTAGAAGATTTTATGCATTAAACTTCACCATGTTTTATGTTATTAATTGTTAATCTATGTTATACATTTCATCAAATGCAATGGCCAAGAATAGAGAGCGAACAAATAAAACCAAAATTTGCAATTATTTTTTTTATTTTTCTATCGTATATCTGATACCATCGAGGCTGGAGAGATATGCACATACATTTATTTACATTTATCTTTGTGTATAAATACAAATGTCTATGTTGAAAATGTTTCACATCGGTCGAGAAAAGGGGAAGCAAAGGCCATAAAAATGTTGATTCGGCCCCCTTCACCCAGAAACATGCTATCCAACCATCCCCTTCTCCTACAAAAAAAAGAACACTCAATTCTGCTTTGCACTTCACGGCAAGGTTTTTGGCGTTGGCATTGGCGTTGACTTTATGTGTAAATATGAAAAAATGTCATTTTATTGCCACAATGCGTCGAAATTTTGTGAAAATTTATTGCGCATACGCGGCGTTGCACAATAAATTTGCGCTTAAATGCCCAGCAATTCTTTGAGTGTGTGAGGCTCTGTAAGTGTGGCTGTGGCTGTGGGGAAGAGAGACGTTATGAGTAGCGGTGAGAGCGATTGTGTGTGTGTTTATTTTCATCTGCTGACATTGCGGACAGAAGTTGGCGAACATCTGCGATATTACACAGCCGAAAGAGTAAATGCTACGAGCAACAGCTGGAACTAAATTTAAAGCACATAACTAAATATTTAATAAAGGGGTATATGCACCAAATCGAGCTGAATGTACAGCAAATTCGACTCATTTCAACAATTAATTTACCTTTTTTTTGTCGAATCTATTTAGTTAAGGTCTAAGTATTTTAAAGTCGAGCAGCTATTTACTTCACTTTACAGCAGCTACTTCAGTTCGTCGTTGCAACGAATCAATTGTTATCACCACCATGAAATTGAAACCGAGTTCGCCCAACAAAGTTTCCCATTTGTAGCGTCAGATGGCGACAGTGTGTTGACTTTGAATATTCGCACAGCGACGACAGACCAGGTGAGTGATGTTTTAAGTTCGAAGTTTCGAGCGAGTCTAACAATCAGATATGATAGCTCTAATTGATAGTGAAGAATGATGTAGATAATAAGCGAAAATGAGTTAGTTTCGTCGCCTTATCACATGTCATACATAGTATCTTGTGAAAGGCAATTAGATTAATGGACATCCATGCCACGCATTGCAGACCCAACGCCGAAAGATCGCAACACCATGGAACCATTCAAAAACGAAAAGTCTCAGTTGAACAACGTGCCCATCATGGCCATGAAGAAACGCTATGTGAAGCGCCTGGTGCGCAAAGTGATATTTCTACTGCTAACCGTAGCCTTCATCTCGCTGGTCACTACAATGATCGTTGAGAAACGTCTGGGCAATGGCAAGCCATCGAACGAGGTTGACGAAAGTAATTTGGATCCGAACGGAGATGCAATAACACCTGAATTCAGGGCTGCTAACATCGTGCCGACACGTCGAGCACCTCGCCCGCCGTTCCAGGATCGAAATGCCGTACGTGAGGAGCAGACACCGAAAGAGAAAGAGAACACAGTTAAGATGTTTACCTTGCCAACGCCGCAAGGTGAACGCAAGGATTGGAATGACTATCAGGCCATGGAAGATGATAAAATGCGCTCAGGCATTGGAGAGCATGGTCTGCCGGCCAAGATTGAGGATCCTGCTGAGAAAGAGCTGGAAGACAAACTGTATAGAATGAATGGCTTCAATGGACTGCTCTCCGATAAGATATCAGTGAATCGTTCACTTCCCGATGTCCGCAGAGAAGAGTAAATATATCAAAGAGCCCGTTCGTTTTCATTTTGATGCCTAATTAAATTATTTGCAGATGTAAGACACGTCAATACTTAGCAAAGTTGCCCAAAGTTAGCGTCGTGATCATTTTCTTTAACGAACACTTCAAGACGCTTCTGCGTTCCGTTTATAGCATCATTAATCGAAGTCCGCCAGAACTACTCCAGCAAATTGTGCTTGTCGATGACGGGAGCGAATGGGAATCGCTAAAACAGCAATTAGATGACTACGTCTCCCTTCACTGGCCAGATCTGGTTGATGTGGTTCACAATCCCGAGCGACTTGGCCTGATCGGGGCACGACTGTCCGGCGCCAAAGTAGCTACTGCTGAGGTTATGGTCTTCTTTGACTCTCACATTGAGGTCAACTACAACTGGGTAAGGTTCAAATATTTCAAATATCTTTTTATGAAACAAACATTGAATAAGCTGAAGTTGAGCAGAATTATGGATGATGAACGATATTATACATTATCCGAAATTCAATTCGAATACAAGAATATATCTTATAGAAATTATGCAACTTTATCCACTTGTCGGTATTTATTCTCTATCCATTAGATATTTATTCTCTACACAGAGCACAAAACAAGTATAGCATCGATTAATTACTAAAATATACCGAAGAATCTATTTAGTATATCGATACAAAACATAACAAATTGCCAACACAGCAATTGTGACCCGTCAGCAGCAGCTGTTTTTTCGAAGTGTTAAACATCTAAATTAAATTTAAACTGTGTGAAAATATTACCAGTGCATCTAGTCCCTGAGATCTAGATGGTTTTAGGGGCAGACAGACAGACGGACATATATAATAAAAGATATATTCTTATATATACAAGAATGCAAATATTTTTTATGGGGATAGTTTTTAGATCTTAAAAAGGAAAAAAAAAATATTGTACTATATTAGGAATTTTTCAATTTGGAATTCTTGTTTCAAAATTTGTTTTATGATAAAAGAGTTTTTATTTAACTTCAAGATTTGCAATTTAATTTTCAATTTAAATTTAATTTCTCTGTGTAAGCTAAGCAACAAATTACACTATATTTGTTCTCTCTTCAGCTGCCCCCGCTACTGGAACCCATTGCCATTAACAACAAGATATCTACATGCCCCATCGTAGACATAATCGATCACAGCAACTTTGCCTACAACGGAGGCTATCAGGAGGGATCCCGAGGGGGCTTCGACTGGCGATTTTATTACAAACAGCTGCCAGTGCTGCCGGAGGACAGCGTAGACAAATCTCAGCCATATCGCAGTCCAGTCATGATGGGCGGCTTGTTTGCCATCAACACTGAATTCTTTTGGAGTCTGGGCGGCTACGATGATGAGCTCGACATTTGGGGTGGTGAACAGTACGAGCTGAGCTTTAAAATCTGGATGTGTGGCGGCATGCTGCTGGATGTACCATGCTCCCGTGTGGCCCACATATTCCGCGGTCCCATGGATCCACGGCCAAATCCCCGCAATTATAACTTTGTTGCAAGGGTAAGCATTGAAATAGCGAATGTCGAACAAAACTGATTAATTGACCTCATCTTGAACAAACGGAAATAGAACCACAAGCGAGTCGCAGAGGTTTGGATGGATGAGTACAAGGAATATGTCTACACTCGAGACCCGCAGACCTATGATAGTATCGATGCTGGCGATTTGAGGCGACAACGTGCGATTCGAGAGACATTGCAATGCAAATCCTTTGACTGGTATATGAAGGAGGTCGCACCCGACTTTCTGATCAAGTTTCCGCCCATCGAACCCCAACCCTATGCATCGGGTGCTATTCAAAGTCTGGCTTATCCGCAGCTGTGCCTCGACGCTATGAACTTGGGTACCAGTAATCCGGTGGGCTTGTATTCCTGCCATAACAATCTCACATTACCTGAAGGAAACCAAATGTGGTTACTCACTGCAGACCGCGAGTTGAGACGCACTGGTAATGATGAATGTCTTGATGTCCAAGACTCCCAAGCAAATGCGACGGTCTGGATGTGGGACTGTCACAATCAAGGAGGCAATCAATTCTGGTACTACGATCGTCAGCATCAGTGGATTGTGCACGGTAAGGGTGGCAATCGCTGCATGGAAGCATTTGTTGAGAACAACGTGAACGCGGTTTACACTAATGATTGCCAGGAGAACAATGACCGACAACGCTGGAACTTTGGCGTTCTCAATCACGAGCAATTAGATCGATTCTTCGATAACATTTAAGCTTTGTTCAAATTGCCAGCAGACTAAAGATGAAATCAACTATATAGTGTGCACAAATTTTGATAAACTTATTATAGTTTCTTAATATGGTTCCATTTTTATTGCAGGTGTTTAAAATACAAATTTGACTTTAGTATCAAAATATGATTGTCACTATGCTTAATTTAAATACAAAAGGATTTAAGCATTATTAACTAATGCCTTAAAATTTACACTTGGATGATGTTTATTCAGTAGATTCTTCTTTTATTTTTGTCAGCTGTAAAAACTCTTGTAAGAAGAATTTATTGATTGGATCACATTAACAGCCATTTTAGGACAAGCCTTAATTTGCAATTTGACTTTGCATTCGCTTTTGTCCAGGCTGTATGATGGACCCTAAGAAGTCAGCCATTAGCCATGGACCCTAAGAAGTCAGCCATTAGGCTTGTTTGCTCTCCTTCGCTCTCTCTCTCTCTGTCTCCCTATCACTCCGACTGAACCGTCTTTGTGAGACTGAATGCCAATGCATCAAAGGCAAAGATGCATTTCACGTTGACTGCATTACTAAACGGCTACAGCTTTAAGCTGGGATCTACCTTGCGGAACCATGTACCTCCGTGTACTCAGGCCAAGCAGAGGTACTTTGAAAAATGTTTACTACAAGGGAGCTAGTCCTAGGTTGGATCCTTTTCTGGTTGCATTTTTGTGACGTCTTTGGGTGGCCTTCACTTAACTACAGCAGCTCAACTACTCGACAGCTCGTGCATGCTAAAAGCTATTTAAATATGCTCTCTGTGAATGCCTTGATTGGCTATATGCCAGCCCGTTCCTTGTCTGACTTTGTCGTCGCCATTGCCGTTCCTTGGCTTTGGGTTCGGTTCGGTTCGGTTAGGTTTAGTTCGGTTTGATTTAACTTGCAAAAGCACACAAATAACAGAACGGGGAAGAAGATATGAGCATCAACACCCTCTCACTCACTCAATTTCTCACTTTCCAGAATTACTTTTTTGCATGAATTAACGAAATAATTGTACATTTCCTTTGAATAGGAGTTAAGAAGTGAACTAAGTCCTCCCAATTACATTAAACACATGATACGAAATAATTCCTTTACACGCTGACGGCATGTCATAATTAAAACATTTAATTAATATTATAAGCGCATCTACTTAAATAAGATTATTGTGGTATTAAGCCAACTTTCAACTTACAACAACCAGTATGTCAAGTAAAAAAAAAAAAAACTTTTACTCTTCGGACAAACCCCCGGACCCAACACTGGGAAATGAAATTTCTAATGCAACTTTCACACACTGGTCTTTTATTTTGTGGCATACTCTCATAACTTTTCATGCTCCGAGGGGCGAGAACCACGAACTGAAATTCGGAGGAGCATTTTAATTGATATTTAAGTATGGTTACTGTTACTTTAGTTTGCGTAATTGCCGGAGCGTCTTGTGCCCTCCAATTAGCGTTACCATATAATTTAGCATGACGTAAGCAAGGACTTCTCCAGCCTGATGCCTTTTGGCCCCCCAGTTGCGACACAGTGCCTGCTCCCATATGGAATGCGTTTATTTCATGTAAAAATATTTCGTTGACAATTACACATCACCAGATACCCACAGAAAAGAGTTTCCCGACTGAGTTCACTCTTGATTATGGGCATGTGGGTGGGTGTGTATGTGACATTTTGCGATTAATCGTCGGGCTCATTAGTGGTGAAAATATTTATGAAGACCTGAGGGAAAACGCAGCGTCGTACAGTCATTAAATATACATTGAAATCACTCTCCTTTCTCATTTATGTATTCAGGAACATAATGTATTCATATGTCTATTTTGTGAAGATCTTAATGGATTTATCATAAAGTTCGAAATAAAGTACGAGCAAACACTTCATTAAAGTTTGCGAATATTATTATTAATTATAATAACTGATTGCTAATAACTTAATCTATAGCATAACTTTGTTTCTATTCTCAAAACTGCATCACTATTCAAAATTGATGAAAAAGATGTTTTGCTAAAACAGTAACTTGAATATTACATTACAGGTTAATTTAAATTAATAAATAATAGATAGCAGGTAATCAGGTCAAATGAAACAAGTAAGAAAGCTACAGTCGCGTGTACTCGACCATATTGTAAAACCATATTGTCCAAATATACTGAAAATATGCCGTAAAATAGTAGAATATACCAAGGGATATATAGCATAAAGTACACAACATACCGGATTGTTAGCCAAAATCACTAAGACCCGATTGCAATAGAAGCAAAGAAGCGAAGAGTCTCATATCTATTGGCTCTTTCATTTACAGACAGACAAAAGGACGGACATAGCTATGCATATCCTCTTGGCTGTTGCATCTAATAAAGAATATAGATATATGTGCAATGGGGTCGAAGAAGTCTCCGCCTGCCGGTTTAACACATTTGCAGGATGCAAAATGTTAGAATACTCCTCTACACTATGGGTCAGGGGTATTAAATGAAGATCGTTATAAAAGACTTATTGAAGTCAGAAACTTTCATTTAAAGATTGCTAAAAATAACAAGGAATTAAAAAGAGATATAGTTGTTATTCTCAATCTTAATTAATGGTACTGTATTATAATTGGAAATATTTTTATTGTTGCATTAATAAATAAGGTCGTAAAGGTAGCTATAAAGTTGTTAACAATTTAGTTGTATGCAGTACATCTTGTTGATAGGGAATGCTGTCGTCACTTTCCTCGTTAATTATTTAAATCGTTAAAAGCTGTACATTTTTTTGTGCACCCATGTCGAGTTGCTGTGTGTGCATTGGTGCGTTGTGTATTTAACTTTTTGAGCCGCTTTGTGGTAGCATTATAAAAAGCTCTGAACAGTACGTTCTACTGTACTATGTATATATACATACGAGGACCAGAAGGAGTACAAGCATTATGGCCACATTATGGCATCCTCCAAAAATTATCACATAGTATGTGTTTGTGGTTTTCGCAGTCACATTCTGCAAAGTCAGCAGCTTCCTCTTTTGCGTCAACTCCCTACTTATCGTCAAAGTTGATTGCTGTGTTCATTAGATCACTACCTTTTAACTCATTTATAATTTATTGTTACTATTTTCAGAACTAGCAGTAATGATGGTTTTGATTTTCAAATTGCAAATAAAGATTGGTCTGACAATATTATATGCGAGGAAAATGTAATAGGATTATTGTTTTCGCATTGTGGTTGGTAATTTATTAGAATAATTATCCCGTACACAGAACACTGTCGATTATAAAGCTCCTAGTTGTTTATATTTTTATATAGCCTAACAAAAATGAAGCAAATCACAAGTGTACCTTAAGGCTTCATTGCAGATCGATGCGTATAGCTTTCAATGAAATTTAAATTTGTAAAACAATGTTTGACATACAAACTGAATTAAATTCAATAAG
This sequence comes from Drosophila nasuta, assembly GCF_023558535.2. Taxonomy (NCBI): domain Eukaryota; kingdom Metazoa; phylum Arthropoda; class Insecta; order Diptera; family Drosophilidae; genus Drosophila; species Drosophila nasuta. The sequence goes on along the minus strand of NC_083455.1, from coordinate 499,481 downwards.
TAGTAGCGTAAAGTAGATGACAAAAAGAAATCTAATGTAGCTTTTTGCTATGCTATGTGACCCCAATAGTAGCTCATCTACTTATAATCATAATGGCATTATAAGAAGGATGATTTTTGATGTGAACAGATTGCGAAAATCCACTCTTAATTACATTTTCAAACTGAATTCTAGGATAGAAGGGTTTGATATGTTAGCTTTACGCCTCCAGCAGCGTTAAGAGTCGAGACGATATAGTCATGTCATATTCGTCTGTCTGTCAGATTGTCTGTCCACCTAGATCTCAGAGAGAGGAAGCCTTCATATAAAAATTGTAGATGTTGTTTAAAATTTAATTTTATAATACAAAATACGGCTGCTGCTATTAGGTCTCAGCTGCCATTGGCTTGCATTCTGGTATATTATGTACTCCATGGTATATTTGAAATTTAATAGTATAGCAATTACGAAATTTTGCCATTGGTATATTTTAGTATTCGTTCACTATATTAATTTGGTAATAATTGAGAGTGGGGTACATTTCAAGGAACTTAGTATAAAATTTTATTAGTTTTCGCATGTTCAGTGAACACTATTCACAATTAGCATAACAATATTTTTTAAATCAATATTCAAAATATTTCTCGATCAATTAATACTCGAGCATTATCGAGCTTGTAAACTGAGTTTAGTGGCAGGATCCTTCCATATTTTTCGACATTAACCATTTGCATTAATTGCAAAAGGAGCTGATAAGCAGACTGCTGACCAGGACATTAATTACCTATTTAATAAACTGTTCATCGAGATATCAATTCATTCTGATTAAAATAATTGCTCACATAAATTTTTTTAAATATAACTGCTTAAAATAAACTTTATTTTAACACGGCAAATTATATTACTGTCAATAAATCAGAGCAATAGTTATCTACTAAGATGAGCGAAGGATCAATAAGGTGAAAACAAATCCGACAAAGAATGGAATAAACTTTAGCTTAGCTTTTATACAAGGAGTTCAAAATGCAACAAACCGCAGAGTAAACTCACAATGAGTATATAAATATTCGACTAAGATATACCCTATACCCAACTTAGCTAGGACAATCCATAACGGTAATCCATAAAAGCGAAAAATGATTTATGTGCACTCATTTCAGTATTAGAGACCAGATAATTTTTCAGATTGTCTTATAGAATAATAGAATAATAGAAAATTGACTAAATGTACATATGTTCGCACCGGAAGATGAAAGCTCTTCATATAGTTGAAGTATAAATGAAATTTTTTATAAAAGCATCAGTGCATCAAGCTTTTATACCCTTTGACGCTTATTGACGATGAGCACCCGAGCAGACTACAAAAAGGGGGTGGAAACTAGTTGGTTGGCAGACACAAATGAAGCAGACAAATAAGGCCAGTTTTATTATAAAGTAACAAAAATCTGCAATCTGTGCACAACTGAACTCAACCCTATGAACTGGCCTCTGAACTTTTGTGGCATGGCTATAAAAAAGTGTTACTGTTCTCGATTGTTGGTTTTGGTCTTTTTGTTGTTGTCGTTGTTGTTGTTGTTGAATAGTTGCTTCGCTACTGTTGCTGCCTCACAAAAGCAACTTCAATTTTATGCAAAAGAGGCAAAAAGTTCAGAGGTGTTGACCATGTTTGAGGCAAAAGTAGAGGCGAATATTGAATTTGTTTTAAATGACAGCATAATAAGCCAACAGACCCAAAAAACTTTTGCGAACTTCGGACCCAAGGGGGAAGACTGAAGCCGGGTATGAAAGTAGTCAATTTATGACTGCTGTGGGAATTCGAGACTCTTCGACTTTAAAACAAGATTTCGAAAAATACTTTAATTGAAGTAAAAGGCAGTTGAAACGTTTTACAATAGATCAAAATAGACTTTGCAACTATATTTTACAAGTCAATCATAGAATATTTACATTAATTTAGAATTAAATGTGTTCTTCACAATTTTAAGATTGAAAATAACGCATTTGATTAAAGTCTCAATTTGTAACTTTGCTAAAAAAAAAGCATGCTATTCACGAGGTCATTCAGCATTCTCCCAAAGTATTATTCGACCTGAAAGTTCGAAAAATCAATACAATACAGTAGTCAAAAAATAAGAAGTAAAACAAAGTGAACGTGCAACACTTATTGTGAGCGGCAAACAGCAAGAACAAAAACTATTGTGCTCTCATACCTTGATATAAAGCATCCAAAAACGAAAAACTATTTTGCATAAAACAAAAGTTTTTGGGTTTCTCTATGGGAGGCTATTGAATCATACAAAGCACGTATTACATATACACAGTATGTTCCACAAAATATAGTAGGTATATGCATGTTGATATGAAGTGCCGTTGTGTCTCAATGTTGCTGTTGCTCGTTTGTTTGTCGCCATAAGGAGACAAAACGAAGAATGTATTGTGAGAGATGAGCGCAAACAAACAACACACAATACTCTTGCTCATACGATAAAACCTTCTCACACATTGACCTACATTTATGCAATAGAAACTTTAGAAGAATCAAATCGAATAACATAAAAAAAATCGCACTTTCTGCCGTTGATGGCACACAGGATGGGCCGTTGACAGCAGCTTCCACGTGAGCGTTGTGAGAATTTGGCGATATTAAAATATCTCCTGGAATTGTGTACTCCACCAGTTGCATAGACAGAGAGAGAGAGAGAGAAAGAGAGAGTGACTCCCACTCGTCCTATTTAATGTCGTCTTCTCTTTTTTTCTATTTTACACTCTGCTTTTGTGCACTGTCATTTGCTGAATATTCATATTTTTGATCCCAAAAACTTATGAATTATGAAATATGCATACAATTGTCTCCCTTTCCCTAGGCCAAGTCGAAAGAAAGAACGAAAAGAATGCAGTCAAAGCAGAGCTAAAACCAAAAAACACATCATGGAATCTCAACTCAAACTCCCGCCGTCTCTTAAGAGAAGGCTAGCACACATTTTTTAAGCATGTGCAGCACATACATATAGTAGAAATATCTCTGTATATATAAGTGGATATATGTATGTATGTATGTCTGCTGCTGTTGGGCGCTGATGCATTCTGGCTGAAAGCGTTTGCAAAATAAGGTGACACAATTTCATATATTTTTTCACCACTTTGGCTCTATTTATTGTTTCTCATCGTAGAATTTAAAATGCATTTATATATGTTGATGGTACTTCAAATGAAGCTCGTTAGTCATGCAAAGCTAGACTATTATGTATAAATTAAATATTGGAACAACCGTTCCACAATTTGCAAAATACTTAGAATTGTTCTAAATTCCAACAAACTACAAAAAATACAAAATTATGTTCAAAAGAAAATTAATATATAAAATCACTTCAGTTAAATTGATTAAAACTCACAAAGATTCGCATAAATTGAAATTTAAAAAAAAAAAATTCCTCATATTTGAGGTGCTGTAAGAAAAGAAACCTTTAAATTTTTGTAGTCTTAATTATATTCATGTTGACTATTTCCTGGTTAGCTTAACATACTATATATGTATCTACATACATACATACTACATGTTTTTTTTGTTGTTTTGGTCTACAGCTTCGCCTACTCGGGTTGTCGTGGAGGAAATAACTTACAATTGACCTCGTTAGCCGCAATCTCATGTGAATTGTCCTTTATGGACTCATCTCACTTTCCTAGTCTCATTTCCTTTATCTTTCTCGCTCTGGCTCTCAATCTGTCTCTTTTTCTGTTTCTTTTTCTCTCTCCACTCTCTCCATACTTCTTCTGATGGTTCTTTTATCTCGTTTTGCATCGGTCTGCGAGGTACTAAGCCGGCTAGTTGGTTAGTTGGCAGTCGTATTAGTGTCGTGACCTCTTGAAGTAGCATTTCCTGCTTTTTCATGGGCTAAAGAAGCCGCACCCTCAGTAGCTAATAGTGATCCAATTATGTTTAGTCCAGGAGCATATACCACACTGTGAGCACCATCTTGAATACAGTATAAATTGTGGTTTCTCTGCCACGTAGGAAACATGCAGTATACTACAGTTCTGATACACTTTCTGACTAGCTCAAATTGAAGCGTGTGCTATTTTTACCGTTACTTTAGAGTGGGAGATGCAAACATAGTTAAAAGTTGCACATTTTGTGCATTACTCTTTATTCTTCATTCTATATTTCGATCTTTCTTGTTTTCCCATTCTGCTACGAGCGACGAAACAAAACTTTAAGAAGTGACGTATAATTTTATACAGGAATCTACGAATACTATATTCATATAATTTCTACCATACATTATATGTATGTAAGGTTTGCAAATATAATTTTACTGTTATCAATTATTGCGATAATTCGGAACACAAAGTCGCTTATTTCTTTCTAATATCAGATCAAATATACATATTGAAACTATCTAATATGTTTTTTACTGCGACGAAAGATTCAAATGTTAAATGAGTTTAATAAAACGAGCAGCAATTGTCATTACAAGAACACACACGCCTTCGAAAATGGGAAAAATAATAATTGTGAGATGTTTCGCAAGACTCATTGTCGTGTGTTGAAATTTAAAGGATTCCAGCAGGTTGTTGCTGGGGCTCTGGTGCGGATTGCAAATAAATTAAAAATGATTGTGAGTGCGGTTGCTGGTAGCACAAATATGACGTACCATCTACCACATTGGGTTTTATTTCAGTGTTTCATTGCTGTTCGTTGCAAGCATAGCAAATCAACGCACATGAAATTTCAGCAAACAACAAATGTAAAGTCCCTAAAGACATATAACACACGCACACACACACACACACACACACACACACACGAATAACAAAATATAACTTGTTATCTCATCGGTTCTTTTTTATATAAATAATATTTCGTCTGCCTCGTTTTTGGTGGTTCCCCAGTGTAAATGTAAACAAGCGCTTATCAAAGTATGTATATGTGTGTATGTTTGCATGTGTCTAAAGAATACATTCATACGTAACACATATGTACATATATGTATGCATGGACACATGTGTGTATGAGTGTGTGCGACAGCGTGTATTTGTGCCTGTCAACTGTCATTGCCAGTTGGTTATGTGGCTTTTGGTTCAGCGAACAGCAACAATAACAATAACAAATATTACAACGCTGAGAACACATTCCAATATTCATACCAATGAAAAGGAAAGAGAAACGATAGCAAATATGTTCAGATGTTATTTGTTATAGCCTAAACAAACTACCAATAATAATATAGAACACAGTCCTTGATCTGATGAATGAGCAACAAAAATATGTGCCTAACACAGTCTTTATCAAATATTTCCATCAAAAAATACATTCATTACTTTATAATTAACATTGTTGCCGTTTTAAGATTCGTGTTGTACATACAATTAAATTCCTCGTTCGACACGTTTCATTTCGTTTAAGAAAATCGGAGTAAAAACTAAACACATATGTACATATCATATATGGATTAAAAAAATATGAGATACATTCCATAACTACCTTTTAACAGTGCTTCTGTAGCTATTCTAGTTGTTGTTTCTGCTGTGATCCAAATAATAAAGGTTGAATATTGCAACATTTTGCTTTAAAAATGTCATCACGTAAGTGTTAAAATCGCTCTACGTATCAAAGCCAACATCTGTGAGTGTTGTGTAAAAGGGAAGTGAAGGGAAGGGAATAGATGTACAAGCAAAGAGCACGACTCAACATCAAGGATAGATACATACATGACAATTGAACTTTATAGGTTTGAACATACAGATGTATGTGATATATATATAGCAGCACACACATATTTATGTATTTATATAGGGATATGGAGGATTCAACATAGTATATTCAATTCGCTATGTTACGCTGATCTAAGCATCCTCGACGGGCAGCAGCTGTTACCGATTGTTGTCGCCTTTTAAGGCCGCTCAGCCGCATGAATTCTGAAAATGCTTGCGAATGCTGGCGATTGCATGTGATAGGAGTTGTGTATGAAGCCTTGTAATAGCTTCAACTCTCAGCAATTGTGACAAATGTGGCACAAAACCTTTGATAAAGCAAGTAAAACGTGGTTTTATAAATTGTTACAAAAATAGTCATAATGTTGTTCACAACTAACGTAAGTACATTTATGAAGTAGTTATAAAATTTTGGTATTCAAAATGACGAGGCATTAGAAGGTTAGCCCTCTAAACAGAGCAATTTAAGAGAGCTCCGCTGTATTCTTCTCTGCTTATAAAATAAATAAGAGGAATTCTAACAACTGTGACCAATTGAATTTAGCATGTGATATTTGAAAGAGAACAAATCTGCATTTGCAAGAGCAAACTTTGTATGCGGGTGCAAGCGAGTGCACTATTCTAATTGTCAAAGCAAGCGTTTGCTGATCGTGTCTTTCACACAGGCAAGCTCGCATATTCAACTGTATTCTGCAAAAGCATAGAGCGAAGCGAAGGCGAGTAAGTGCTCTGAAAGAGAGTTCTGTAATGTTCTCACACGTACAGGGGCTTACATACATACATATGTATTATGATGCTTTCGCATTCTTTTGCAAAACTTTAATTTATTAACAATAAAACTTTAATTGATTGAATTATGAAAACCGCTGTTTGTCATTTTTGTCTGAATGAATGGCATACTTCAAAAATATGTATGATATACATATGCAACATATATTTAATTCAAAGCAAATTAGTCAGCAGTTCAGTAAATAAAGTAAAAGCTGTGAGATGCCCACTGTATTATTTTTTCACTACACTAAATTAATTTATCGCAAAATATTCAAACATACCGAAAGCTATACAAACAGACAGATAAACAGACGAACATTGCTATATAGTCTTGGCTATTGACGCTGATTAAAATATACATTCTTTAGGGTTCGGAAATGACTATTTGAATCTGTTCGGTTGATTTCCACAAAAGTAATTTTTATTATAGACCAGCTGAATAATTACACAGATTGACAGAAAAAGCTTAAGATATCACCCGTGTTCTTTTTTTTATAAAGTGGCTGTGGCATGTTTTATAAAGTTTTATATACTTAAGATATTCTTGACTAATATTCATATATGTATATAAATTTGTATATGCATTATCAACAAATTAACAAAGTTCCCTCATTTACCTCATAAAGGCTATTTTCTTAAACGTTAGTAAAAACAACGGTTACCTGAAAGTGTCGAACGGCAAATTCCAAAAATGATTATATACATATATATTTATGCATGCCTCCCGCAATATGCAACAACGACCAAAAAATACCACAAAGGTGTTTGCAGAGCGTCAAAATAAAATATTTTATTGGCACGCACATCCCGTCGAACCCAACCTTATTCTAGTTACTCCTGCCGCCTTTACTCGCATGTTAACAATAACAAACAATAGGTAAACTAAAAACAAACGGTAGCAAAGCCCGCCCTCGAAAAAGGAAAAAAACGAACAAAATGAAAAGGAAAGGAAATATGTATATTGCGTTTTATCTTCAGATTTAGGTTTTGTGCGACAAAAGCTTTTAATATGCAAATGACCAAATGAGTGGCCCCAGTCGAACAGCGGTAAAAAGTGGGAGAAACCCTCTCAGCTTTTGGTATGCGAAATGCGCGATGGTCAATTGGAACATTTGCACATTTCATTAACGCGCGTAGTTGAACATGGCCTCCCCAAAGGCAGGCAATAGCAATGGCTTCGACTTGTGTGTGTGTGTGTGTGGGGGAGGAGGGTAGACTTCCTCGACTAGGGCGGACTATTTGGCTTGGCTCTTAACTAGCTGACGCAGCTGCAAATGGCCTTGCTTTGATGTTCTTGCCTTAACTTTACCAATGGGCTATATGTAAATTCCTTATGCCAGTGCAAGTATGTGTGGCTTGACGCTCGCTTCCACACTTCAACACACTTATTCATGCACATTTGCATATCATTATGTGTATTTGGGCCAAGCCAAGCCACGCCACGCCACGCCATGCTAAACGAAGCCGGCAGCTCAGACGTAACACCCAAAACTCACATAGTTTCCTAGTGCTCTTTCTAGCATACACACACATACTGTATCTCTATCTCTCTCTCCCTTCCCCCTCCAGACAACACTCGTTCGCTCTCGTTTTGCCTTACCGGGTAGTAATCTTAGCGCCTAGATTTAAGATTATGACCTGGCTGAGTCTGCGGCTCGCCGCTAAAGTATCTTTGGTATGCCAGTGAGTAAATCTTTGGATGCCGTTGGAACTCACAGGTTGCAGGTCGCAGGTTGCAGGTGTCAGGTTATTAATGTAGCATTCAACATCACAACTCAGTCATTCAGTCAGTCCGTCAGTCTTAAATGGGCTTTCAGTTATTACACTATGAGGCACATTCGGCATTTCCTTAGGAACCAACGAAGAATATTAGATTTCATTCTTTTAATATTGTAATTTCAGTTCGTTGCTACTACAAAGAGAATCTCTGATGCCACACCTTTGATACTCTTCTTGTTTTAAACATTTACAAATTTTGATTGATTTTATATAATTAAAATCGTTAAAGTGAATAAAACTTTATTCAACAGTTGCTTTTATTGGTACCATCGTTGGAAATCGGACTGAAAAATCATTTGACATACGAATAGAATAGAGTTTGGCTTTGGCTGATGCTCTTATGCGAATTAAACAAATTATGTAAATGAGCTCATCTTTCTTGTTTAGATAATTTCAATACACATTAAAGTTATATTATTTTAATTCGCCAAGATTACAAGCACTTATTTAACCGAGCAGTCGGACTCATTTTAAATGAGACGTATGAAATCTATTGTAACTTTTGCTCCGATGTAGTATCGTCTGCTCAATTAAACTTTATTGTTCTAATACTCAAAGCTCCCAGCGCTGCGCTCAAAATCCAATTAAACTTAAAAAGGCGTCTGGTGCAGGCGCCATTTATCCTGTTTAAGGATTCCATTTCCTACGTGACATATGCACAATTAAAATTTTTAATTGCCTGAAAAACTTGCCATCATACAGCGTCAGACAAAGAAAGTGAGAAACAAAGAAGGGGATAAGGGGACGAAAGAGAAATATGTGAATGTTATATACATACACATGGTATGGCTGAAAACCTAATTCCAAATTGAGCCACGTTTGTAACCTTGAACCTTGACTGCTCTAAGCTGGGGGCATAGAGACAATTCTTTAGATTCTCTCCCATTAGAAGCAGCAACAATGCAAGGACAATGTTAGTCGTTGTTATCGTTTTTGTATTTGTTTTGGTTTTTGTTTTTGTTTTTGTTGATGTCCTTGTCTTGTCTAGGCGACTCGGCGTTTGCGTTTGGCGTTGACGTTGGCGTTGGCGTTGGCGGGTCCATTGGCGTAGTAGGATCTTTTTGTGTATTCCTTGGCAAGCTTGTGTAGCATTTAAGTTACGCTTTACCCTAATAAGCAAAAGTGTCTAACGTAGCGTAACTAAATGCGAAAGGCAAACATTTCATTAACAAACACGCACAAAGTGGTAAGGTGCTATCAAGCAGCAAAAGAGATTCCCTTCCATGTACAGTGTGTGTGTGTGTGTGAGAGGGGGGAGGACGATTTTCTACACATTGTAGACAACCAGCCAGTTGACAGTTATGTATGTAATATTTTTTCTTAGCCTTGTATCCCACCAAAAACGGGGCTGTCTTTCTGCCTACCAGAGCTCAGTCTACAGGCTAGCTGTCAAGCCCACAAACACATGCAGACAGACAAATACGTACATGTTCTCACACGTTCACACACCCACACACACGAACTTTGTGTGCGCTCTTTGAGGGTGTGTTTGAAATTTCATAATATCTTTCATTTCATTCTTTGCTTTACTTTATTTTAAGCTCTTTGCTTGATTAGAAGGTGTTGCCATAAATGTCCTTTGTGCGCTGTGTGTACGTACTTGTATCTGAGTAAGTGGGTCTGTGTGTGTGTGTGTGTGTGTGTGTGTGACTCTGTATGTGAGTGTGTGCAAGTGGGTGTGGATGTGTGTTGGCTTCAAATATTATTCCAGCTTTTGTGTGTTTGCTCATGTGTAATTTACATTTACCAAGTGCTTCATGGGGACAAGGCAACAAGGCGACAAAAATTTAATAAGACTCGGTAAATGCTCATCCTGTTATTCGAGAAATGATTAAGGCATTGCTCAGCTCTTCCAAACGATACACTGCCTTCAATTGAGCATAAATATGAGTATCAGGATGTTTTTATACCCGCTACCCACTGGGTAGAAAGGGTATTATAACTTTGTGCATGCAGGAAGTGTATATAACAGGCATCTCCGATATATAAAGTATGTAGAAAAGCCGAGGCGTCTGACTGTCTGTCTCTCTGTCCGTCTGTCCGTATAAATACAAAAATCTCAGAGACTATTAGAGATAGAGATATAATTTGTATCGACAGTATCAAGGTTGTTTCAAATTCTTGCAACTTCTATATATATTTTAGTATTTTTTGTGTTGTATTAATTTGGTATATTCTAAGAATAATACCACTCTGTTATTTGAATGTAGTACTTGTCATTTTTATTATGATAATTATCAGATGTACAAATATCGATTTGATTCTCAAGACAGAGTTGCTAACGCATTCTATCATCCTCTCCCGCAACCCTTATCTTGAAAAGGGAAAACAGCATTAATCGGAGCTTCCACCGCACTTGCACTGCCAATTTCCTACACCCGCGAGCATAAACCGCAATCAAAGTCGCCGTCGGTTGCCGTCGAGATACCCGCTGAGATCTTTCGCTATGAGTAACTAGCGAATTGATGCTTCCACCCTTAGCCGAAAGCAACAACAAGCAGCCACCTATAACCCTCAGACGTTATATAAGCCACATAAAATACAAAGTGCCGCTGCTCCTATGGCTGCTTCTCAACGGGTGCGTTCAACTTTTACGTATTCAGTCGCCATAAATGTCATATTTTATCTGCTCCTGCCACCCCGACTGTAACTGTGGCTGTGGCTGTGGCTATGGATGCTGCGTCGTCATCGTCGATGTCTGGCTAAAAATAACAGTTTCTAGCGCAAAACTTTATTAAAAATTTATATACAGTTGCTGCTGCTGGTTTTGCGTTTGCGTTTGCTTTCGCTGCTGCTTTTACTTTTGCACACTCTGCCTTTGAGTTTAAAGTTTCATTGCTGCCATTTTTTACGACTGCCCAGAAAAGTGAGCCACGATTTTGCTGAGCTACCAACACGATGTGGTCTATTTATAGTGGGCGTGGCTTTGTGCTTTTGCTTTCGCCTTTGCACCACATCTCAATTCGTGGGTAGCCAAGGGCACTGGCATTTCTATAATTTAATATATGTGAACAACCAAAGTAGATCAAAGAGGTTGCGCTATTCAAGAGTAACTGCCACGAAATAAAAAGGGACTGAAAAAGAGCGCCGAAGAGTCTAAATATATTTCGAAGCATACATATTTAACTTGTCAATTTCATCGACCCAACAACAGAGGATGAGCTGGTCTATATAAGGATAACAATATCCTACGACACATGGACTTATCAATTACATTTTCCTATTTATCGATTTGTTTCAATGTTTCAATATTAAATGTCGAAATGGTTAATTTCTTTAATTTAAGAGTCAACAAAAAAGAAAACTTAGAACATTATTACACTCATAGAACGTATTTATATTTAAAATTTAATTAAAAATACAAATTTAACTACTCTTCTTGAAAAGAACACTAAACTGAGGACAAATACATCGAGAGACATGAATTAATCAGCCTAATGCTAAAACAAAGTAAAAAGTACCCGCCACCTATTTTAAGGAAAAGCATAACAGTGCGGTATTATTAATAAAATATACCGAATTTATATACTGGAATATAAACCAATGGCCATATTTGGTATATTGATATAGTACTACATTCAAAATATTCCAAAGAGTTCAAAATATTTCATATTCGCAGCCAAAGCATATAAGAGATTAGACTTCGTTTAATATGCTTAAAGCATACAATTAAGTAGGTAATATAATATAAAGTAGCCTTTTCGTGGTCGTACTAAACATTGCCGTAGTTTATTCAAAATAAAGCTTATAAACTTTCGTGTGTTTCTTTTTAAATTAAGTTTCTAGGTCAGCCGCAAGCAGCAAGAACTACGATGACAACGCAACAAGAACAACATTAGCAGCCACAATGCAGCCAAGCAGCTGCTGTTGGTAATGATAATGGTAATGATAATGATAATGATAATGACGAAGACGAAGACGTCTTCGTCCACAACACCCGTCCGAGGAGAAGTCTAACAAATTGCAAAATCCACTTCAAGCCACACCTTGAGTAAACAGATTCGACTGCAGGTAAAATAACTCGGACCCAAACCATGCTGCCACAACTTAACTGTGCACACTGTGCGTATACTTAACGTAAAACCCTAAACCACAAAACCGCTAAAGAAAACAAGCAGCTTTGAGTAGACTAGGGACTAGTAAGACGGACAGAGAGAGATCGAGCGATGTAGCTGGTTTTCTTCTATCCCATGCTTTTCCGGCAGACGTAGCATTTTATTTAAACTGCAGTTAATTTGCAGTCAAGCATTTTAATTGTATTTTTGTAATCTGTCTTCTACTAGTTTTACATGCGACAAATTCAAACGACATTGTGCACCGTGGTTCAACGTTTATAAAATGCATAGTGCATAGAATTCTAACAAATATTTGATTGCGTGTCATAACTTGCTTAGAATGTTTGAAATTAGTATAGGTATTAATGTAAGATATGACTGATCCGTTTTGAGAATCACTTTTGTCGATTTGCTATCCACAGTGCTGAGGGTCGGTCAGTCATTTGCCATTCGCCATTCGCCATTCTCTATTCGCCATTCGCCATTCGCCACTTGCCAGTTGATGTTGCCATCGTCTTAGGCTATTCGGGTTGGGAATGGCAGTTTTACAGCTGCGGCCAAAATGGCAAAGCCACTGCCATTTTTAATGCAATAAAAGTCAACTTAAAATATGCAAATTACAGTAGTTTCAAATTTGTGCAGACTGCCGCGACTTGTGAGCTCAGCTCGACTGGCACTCGACTGGGCTCCAATTCTCTTGACTCCCGGACTCTGGCTGTCCTGGCTGTCGGACTCTCTTGCTGCGTGTGGCTGCCTGAGATGTCCAAGTGGATGCGCAGCTGAGCTTTGCCTGGTGCGAAATGTCATTAACATTTCTCCGGGCCATGGACTTTTAATTGTCTGGTTGGGTTTCTTCGGGCACAACCCAGCAACCTCAACCCCGCCTTGACCTCGGACGCCTTTGAAGTTGGCCAAGACATTAATGTATATTAGTGTCGCAATAAATTAAAAGCATTTTCCTGTTCATATTTGCCAGTGTTCGTCGCACTTAAATCTAATTGCAGCAAAGCAGGGCGCAAGACTGGCACTTAAATTGCCGTTGTCGTTGAATTTGCAATTGCGAACTTTCATTTCGTAATCAAACACACGCAAAACGCTCAACTAATTCGCCATTTTAAATCCATTCTCACACCTGTCCAGCCACCTGGCAAATTCGCTAATGAGTCGTATCATGTTACTGAAAGCTCAACTACTTGTACATGTTAGAGCCATCCTTTGTATATTTCTAAAGCAAAAAATATACTCAAGGCAGCCCAAGGCGGTGCCCTGCCTGGCTTCCTTGTTTGCAAATAACAAAAGCGTCAATTCCAAACAATGCTTAAGTGGGAGGTCTCAAAGGTCTCGCAGGTCTCGCAGGTTATCGCTGGGTGTCGAGCTTCCATCACTAAGCCTCTTAGCAGAAGGTGTCAAGTTTAAAAATCAATTACTTCAAAGTATTACAATAAGAAATCAGTCCCATCTCCCATCTCCTGCTACCCAAACTCATTTAATACGTAATCACGACCCCAAATATGGTGTCTTTTTTTTTAGTGTCGCCTAACGATAAAGAACACGAAATGTTTGTAAACATGAAACCTGAATTTCAAGTAATTGATGAGGCTTCCGAGTGTGTCAAAGAGTCTCTCGCTAATGCTGTATCATCACCATTATATGATTATTATTTAAAATATACCTATGTATATCAGTTCAGTGAAATAGCAGCCTTTAAAAACAGTTCAACAGAACGAAGTGTTCCTCTTTAATGAGTGAATTGAAGAGTGTCCCCCTACATCACTTAACAAGTACATTAAATGGACTCAAGCTTAGCATGTTTCACTTAGTCTAACAATGATAAATTTCATTCATCATTTCTCATTAGGCAACTACGGTTCGGCTCGTCTCCAAACAACCGCACCACATTGCCACATGGAGCAAATACATGCCATAAATGGATAGCATCGGAGTGTATTCATAGTAAACGACTGGAATATTTTTAGTCACTCGCGAGGCTTAGAATTAACCCAAATGGAGCGCGTGTCTTGCTCAAGTTCACAACTTAAATTGCGCAACACGCACATCCCCCTCCCCCTATCTCATTGCCCCCTCGGTTGGCCTCTGTTCGCAGCCTGGGACACATGCAAACTGCGTAGCATAGCCTTTGATTGATGGAGTTCTACAAGAGATGGGGCGCAACATTTGTGAGGCATTCAGAATGCTAAACACTAATGGCAGCTTAAATTAGATTAGAGACCTCTCCGAGAGAGGCAACAGCCAGCCCAAGGAGGCACCCGAGGAGTGAGTGTGACGCGTGACCAACGCATTTGCCATTTCCGCACCCGCAGTCGCACAACCGCACTCCCCTCCTCGGTCCTATTCTCCTTCAATTTACATTTTCCAAACGAATGTTTTTTCCTTCTCGAATTTGCTGCCAATTATTTAAACTATTTGGTTAGCCGAAAATTAACGCATATCAAATATGAGCTCATAAAAATCGCACAAAAACGTATAAACAAGATTTATGGCTACTGACGGCGGGCACACGCAGTTAATGGTCATAACGCATACGCAATGTTGGCCCCTTTACTTTGAGTGAATTAAACATAAATACATATGTATAATGCACCTCAAGACCATGCTTGTTATTCGATTTTATACGATTTGCAAGAGCAAAAGTGGGCGTGGCAACAATTTAAAGCAAACATGATCTGCGTTTAAAAATAAAAAGTGCTGTCGAATATGAAATTATATGTCTAACTCCTATAGTGTCGGAAATGCAATGTTTCACATTTAGAGACGGACAGACAGGAGAACAAAAAGACGGGTGTAAAAACCAAAATATGAAATTTAATATTGTGAAAGGACTTTTATTTTGTACTTTATATAATATTACAATTATATTTTTACTCACAATATAAACATGCCTTGAGGCTATCGACTAGAATGGAAATTTAAATAAGGGTATTTAAAAACAGCTATGACATCTTTCGTGTTTTACTTGCGTTTTTGCTCGCGTCACAAAATGAAACTAAAATATATGAATTGTATTTTATTGTATTGTTTGTTTGTTTCCTTTTCCATGTTTAGGCCGTGTGAGTAAGCACGTTTGTGTCGTTGTTTGTACGGAATTTCATGGTTACAAATAGTTAATGTACAGTTAATTATTACATAATTACTCGTCCACACGACAGAGAAATCGTGCATTGCCGGTCTTCGAACTGGTAGCAACTGCAAAGTCCATTTTCTCTCTGCCACCATTGGCCGGTTGCCGTTGACCATCATAAATATTAATTATAAAAGCAGCGTAGGAATAAAAAACCAAACACGAGCAGGAATAATCATAATAATCAACAAATGGGTTAACGTCCTGAATCACACAACCTTCCTGCTTCTCGATTGAAATGAAATTTTTATTTAGACTCCGCCGTAAAGGGGCCTTGGAATAAAAAGTTTCATAAAATCGGGTCTCCGTTCAAGCTAGCTTTTTTCGATTTCTACCAACTTCCTATATTTTTAATTGGTTCAAGCCAGCTTAATAGTAAATGGAACATCTGATATGTTGAACCTCAGGCATATTGAAGAAGTTGCATTAGGACGATTTTAATTATTTTTCTGTATCGATTTCACATTTATAGACGAAACGCATTTGATTGAAGTATTTATTATTCGTTATACATAATAGCTTTTGAAAAATGTATACAATATTAACAGTGCATTGTGAAGTCTATGATAAGAAGTTCAATCAATTTGGTAATTTAAGTCTCTTTAACATCCGCAACTAAAGCGATGAATATTGCACAACAGTAGCATAGCCAACAAGCAAAAAAAAACACAAACATGTAATGTCAACGTAAGGCTATACAAGTAAAATATAATATTTGCTTTTTGCGTCGGGCTCTTACCTCTGACTTGACGCAAATTATACGAGCTCAACCCGTACACTTCGGTAGGTGTGTGTACTCGCATTGTAATGTAATAATAACATGAAATAATTTATGGTACATGGAAGTCACAAAAATGGGAGAGAAGTTTGTGCCCCTCCCCTGAAAAGTTATCGTTCACCACACAAACTCCACGAACCATGTCCCAGCTTGTTACTACGCCGTTGAGTCAGCTGCCAGTGACAGCCTTTAGCCGTAGCCGTAGCCGTAGCCGTAACCGTGGCCTGTAGTCGCAGCCTTTTGCCGTAGCCTGTAGTCGTGGCCTATAGGCTGCTTGTAGGCGACTCTTTAGAATTTTGTTGCAAATGTATACGCGAGGCACACATGCACGCACAACATCTCTGCAACTGGGTGAGGAGGAAAACTTGCAGATTCTATGGATTTAGTGAGAAAAACTGCGTTTCTCTAATGGTTGCAAGTGGTGGGAGCGCTCTTTTGTATTCCGAACTCTGTTGCGTTCTTTATCCTACATCCTTATTGTCGAATTTCAGGCACCTTTTTGAAATTCTTCGGCTTTTGTTTTACAACTTTTTGGCTTGAATCCTTTTGAATTTGAAGCACGCGCTGCATTTGATGTTGGCGAAATTTGCGCGCGGCGAAATTCACAATTTCTTTGCACAAAGGCGAAAGAAATGCAGTGCCGCTGAAGCAGCAGCATGACGACAAATAAAGGACGTAGGACCCGCCAGCGATGTCCTTTGTGCCCAAGCACGTAAATTGTGCAGATAAGCGACGTAATTTGCTTTTTGTCACAACATACCATGCTAGCCCTAGTGACAATAAGTGAATCTTGGCAATACCGGACTACGATATACTCTTTACCTGCGTTATCAGAGACTTCCTAATATACCATATTGTAAGTATACCATCAAGCTGATGATTTCGGACAATATCTGATGCTTTATGTGTGGTATATACTTGTTCATCATCATCAACATCAAATTGTTGCCAAATACTTTCTGCTTTCTATCTTTAGCAAAGGAGAAAAATGTACAACCTCTTTCCGCCCAATTCACTCTTAATCAATTAGGGCCGCAGATGCTGCCAAATCACCTGACAAACAGACACTTGTCAATCCAAGCTAATGATATTTAAAAATTCACTGAAAACTCATCTACAACCTGCCGTCAGCCCCAACTCACGACTGCAGATTTCCACTAAGACAGAGAATTTTCCGAAAGATTAATAGTTGAAACATTTTAGAGCGCGGAACAAGTACAAGAATTATAATATGTTGAGGGTATTAACAACAACAAACATTTCAGCTTCGTGGCGTCTAGAGGAAAGTGCTGAGAGTCTCAAAATGAACTCGTGGCAATGCGTCAAATGCAATTAGCAAGTCCCCAAATACAAGTACTAAAGCATTCTTTGTTTATATGCTGAAAATCCCGAAATCTACTCACTACCTGGGCTTCAAATCTCTCAGGACCTGTGAACCTGTGCGCATAACCAAAGGAAAAAAAAACATGAACCCGCAAATAACAAACACGCGAGAGTTTTCCTTTTTCTTTTTTTGTTGTTTCTTTTTTATACAAAGTTTAGTAACCGGCAACTGTGGTGACGTTTTCCGGAGGCGGCAACTGCTGCACTCAACATGTTGACAAGTTTTTCGGTTGTACGAACAAACTTACCAAATGGCCAACTGTCACTGAGCCATTCAGTCAGCTAGCCAACCAGTCATTCAGTCATTCAGTCAGTCAGTCATTCAGTCAGTCAGTCAGCCAGGAAGAGCGACAGTGTGTTAGTTTGTTAGCCAGTCACTGTTTACTCCTCGTTGCATACTTTTAGGCGCCTGCTTAGCTGCAATGCATTACAACGCTGTCCCACTTCATCCACTCCTAGTTCGCTGGGTTCGTTCTCGTTCTATGACCGCTGCTCCTTCGAGATTTATTATGGCCTAACGCTGCTTCATCTCACTGTGCAACTCTGCTGAGCTGTGCTGTGCTTTTGCCGCTGTTGTGGACTTTGCTTCATGTGATAAAATGCTTGACACTTTTCTAAACGCCCAAAGTTTTTGGCTGGCAAGAGATTGTTCTCAACTCTTACCCCTTCCTCACCCCGCTCACCCGCTCTAGCTACTTTTAAATGTGTTTTAATGCCCGTCTGGTGCTGCAGTTACAACTTCTCCCCATCTTGGCCGGCTCTATCTCTCTCTCTCTCTCTCTCTCTCTCTCTCTCTCTGACTCTCCTGTCTTTACAGTTTGTTGACATTGTCTGGCTTACAGAGAGCATAAAGCAGAAATGATTTACGCAGTTTTCCACTTGCATACCCGCACATGTTGTGTGTGGCCCGAACGTGGCCCGGGTATAATAAATAGCCAAGCGTTCGGCAAGGTACTTTTGTCAAAAAGCTCGAAGACCCGCATCCACCGCAGCCCCTTGCCCCTTGCAACAAAGGTGTTTTGCCCAAAAGTCACCTGAGAAAGAACCGAACGAACAACACTTCCTGGCTAGTATCTAACCAGCGATAAACTGAGTGGGACAACTCCAAGTTGAGAGAGCTGCATTTGTCAGGTGAGCAACAACTTTTCAATCAACTTGTCTTTTGCTCTTTTACTGCCTTGAGAGTCCCTAAGCTGGTGATTTTCTCAGCGATACAACTTTCTCGACATTTAAAAAGCAATTTCACTCTCAGATTGAAGTAAAGTGTTGCTTAAATTAAATTGTGTTTTGTCATACTTTTCCATGATTGTCCATATCATTCAGAAATCGTTGTTCGAAACTTAAATGGCGAATGTCCTTCAGTTATTCGAATCACCTCTCATCCACTAACTAGTCTAAGAACTACAAAGAGCAAGTGCTTTGAAATACATAATATCAATAAGCACAAAAGTTGTTCAGCATGCAACTCGACATTTTCTCCTGAAATTTATATATGTTGTATGGGTAAATTAAGAGAATTCAACTAACTTGGATACAAACCATCTTATTGTCTTTCTATCTATGTGCCACGACTGAAACTTGTCAAAATTCCCATAAACGTTTGCTCTGCGCTAATGCAGTGTTTAGCTGAACGAATGGAGCACCGATGGAGAAATGGAAATGGTCGAAAGCCTTGTGCAGCAGGTAGCTCAAACACATAAAGTGGGATGAAATCATAAATGCCCGGACACGTGCCAGAGCAGGAAACTTGCAACTTGCAACTTGCAACTTGCATCTCGCTATTTTCCAGTTTCCACTTGCCCTATTTCTAGAGGCTGACAACGGGGTGTTAAAGTTTTTGGCATACGCGGAGCCGAGAGTTAGTTAAATATTTAAATTTATTTATTGGAGCACCTCGGCTTTCCCTAGAGTCAGAGCCAAGGAAGCAGACAGCGTCGTCCGTTGTAGCCTGGTTGGCCATTTAAAATAATCAGAAAACAAAAAGCATGAGCCAAACTTACCGTGTGCATCTTTGCCCAGTCCGGAGCCAACGGCACCTAAGCCCATGCCGAGGCCCATTCCCATTCCCATGCCCATGCCCATGCCCATGGACACTGCACCGTTGTGTCCTGTGGCAGCTCCTGTTCCTCCTCCTCCTTCTCCTCCGCCGCCACCGGACATAGAGTGTTGGTGTGCTAATGTGACCGGCATTACGAGAGCCTGGGCGAGCAGCAGAACCAGCGCCATAAAAATTTTCCACATTGTTAACGTGACCATTTGACTTTTATTGCACTTCATTTTCATGCTCTCTCTCTCCACATCGCTCTGTCTCTCCTTAATATATCTATACATACTATATACTTATATATATATAGATATATATGTATGTATGGTTTTGTAATTTCTTGTTGACCAAAAGCTGCAGTTTGCTCGTGCTTTTTTTTTTAATATTTTTGGTTTTTTCTCCTTGCGCTTGTTGATTTTAATTTGATGTGGCTTAAGTTGGATTTGGTTTGCAGATTTCGCCAGTCGCCGCTGCAGTTTTAGCCCGTCCGGTTGCTGGTTTCTGGTTCACTTCTCCCGCTGTCCAACTAGACATTCTCATAGCTGAAGTACATTTCGAATATTTTCCTTGGACCCGGATCGCCAGCTAAAAGAATTCCAAATGGAAAAAAAACTCAGTTGAGCACGAGTACATTGAAAAGTTTTTCCGCAAAATATGGAAAAAAGAGGGGGAAGAGGCAGAAGAGCTAGTTAAAAGTTGAACAAAGTTTTGTTAAAGTCAAATTGAAGCCGCAATTATCGAGTTGTAAAGTGTCGATACGCCCACAAATATATACGCACAGCTGTAGAAATTCCCAACTAAACTGTCTTAAGGTAAGACCATTCAGTTATCAACTACTTAAGGCAACACTTGGAAAGCGTCATCTTGAGCTCTTATTACACTTCAATTCAAAATTATATGTCACAATTATGCCAATTGCATAATTCAGATAGACTTTACACATTTTTTACACATATGTATATTGTAGATGAATTTTGTATGATGATATTTTAGTTGTGGATTCAATTTTTGAATGAATGGCACTTATTTGATTTTTGTAAATTTCATCAGTTATTCGTACTCTTTTTTATATTATTGTAAGAATAATACATTTACATCTCATTTATTTATTTTATAAAAAATACTTTCGTTTTTTAAAAAATAAACCTTTTTGACAACTGACTTTCTTTCTTTGCGTCATTTCGCATTCTTCTTAATACCCCGCTTAGACTGGTCAGGAAGAAGAAGAAAATTTCCGTTAAATACAATCTTCCGCCGCATCATTCCTAAGCGGCTATCTGTATGACAGGGACGACAAATGGAGCAATAACTCTGAAAATGTGGCCGTATTCTGTCAAATATTTTGGTATATTTATATATATTTCGAATGCTTTGTTTCTATTGACTTTCAGATTATTCTTCATCCTGCCTGAGTTTATTTTCCTTTTCACCCCTGAACAGTTGTTCATTATAGAACCGCATCATTGAAGCAGATGCACTTGACTTAAATAGGGTACAAAGCTACAAACCTATCGATAAACTCTGGTAGGCACAGAAATGGACCAACTGACGCAATAGTCGTAAAGTAAATTTTCAACTTATTTCCAAACATTTTTTTAAGAAAGATAACTTGGCAGAGGTAACTACAAACAAAAGTATTTCATAATTGACCAGAGCTCGCATGATTTGTTTCGTTGTGTGGAGTGCATAGAATAACTCGCATGAGAGACGGATTGTATATTGAAAGCAGCGACAAGCAGCCAGTCTTTCAATAGATTGTCAAGTCCCAAAAGTCCATCTCGTCTCGTCTCGCCTCATATTCAAACCCTTCACCCAATCCATCGTGCCTCATTTCAAGTAGCGTTGTAGATAGAGCAGAAGCAACAAACAAAAATTTACAATTTCCGGTGAGTCCTTTAACTGGCTCTCCACCCAGCGAACCCCTATCTAAGAGTATTGCTAGAGTAAGAGTAGATTGTCAGAGTTCGATAAAAATTTGCCGTAAGCAAGGAAAATTCGAAGGAAATGCTTCGCTGCGTCGCTCACTAAAGCAACAGAAAGCAACAAACATTGAAAATATTAAGGTACGAAATTTGACAGACGACATAAGAAAGGCAAAGGCAAGTCATATACCTTTTCACTAAGAAAGCAACGAAAATATACAATTTATAAAAAATGTTCAGATGCAAATAATAATGATTTGCAAATACAAAACGAGGCACACAGCAAACTCCGAGGTAACTTGAGCAACAAAAAGAAAACAGAAACAGGAAAGAGGAAAGGGGAAAGGGGAAGAGAAAGAGCAATGCTGACAAGAGAAAGGTGGCGCTAATAAATAGACACAAAAGGTGATACCAAAGAAGGTTGCAACAGATACTGACTAACTCGAAAAAGGCAAAAGGTTCACAGTCTAGGCAAAGAGATAAAATTGTGAATGGGATTCTCGGGGTGAAGACGACCATGAGGACAAAAATACAAGAAAATTCCCTGGCAAATCAATGGAAGCGCTACCTGGCCAATTTTTAAGTTTCATCTGACCTTTTTCCTTATACTCTTTCCAACAAGAGTCCTCCAATGTTTCAGAATAGGTTTGCTTAGCAGCATATTCTCAGTCTCTTATATGCAATTTGTTGTCTACATTAGATGCACCCGAAAGAGTATTCGAAACAAAAGCAATGAAATTCACTTTTAAATTCCTTTTTTCTTCGGTTTCCATTGTCATTTTGTCAACGCGTCCGCTGAGTGTCGTCGCTAGAATAAAATAGAATGAGAAATGGAACACAGGGGATGGAGAATGGAAAATGGAGAATGGTGTACAGATGAAGAACTTCAAATGGAAGGGGAAATGGGAATGAAAGTAATGATAAGGATGTAAGACATTACAATAAGCGACAAAATGGCAGTGCGATAAGTGAGGCGAAGTGCGAAGGGCGATGGACAACGGAGGGACAAAAGAAGGTGTCAATGTGCGAGCAATACTAATATAACAGCTGATAATACATCCCATAATGATGATAACGACAACGATAATTAATGAAACGTTAATGATGACGATGGTGATGATGATAAAGCAAATGGTCCAAGCGGCAATTACGAACAAAAAATTTGTGTAGGTTCCATTTTTAAATATCGCACAAAACAAGAACGAAACTGAACTTCAACTACACTTGAGCAATTTGCGCACAGTCGAGTGCGCGCATTAACCCAGAGAACAATCAGTAATATATGTATATGTATGTATGTACATACATACATATGTACACATAGATATATGTATGTATATACTCGCACATCCATCTACCCACAGTCGGAACCAGAGACACAAAAGGACACAAAAAAATACAACAACAAAGAGCGAGCCAAAATCAACATGGCGTACAGGCGCCGGAAACGGAAACGTCGGACGGTCGAGAGACCTATCTACCAACCGATAGCCAAACAGTCTAACAGCAACAGGAAAAGGGGCAAAGCAATGGAAAATATCTAAGATATAAAGCATGTATGAGAACTAAATACTCTAATTTATAGGTTTTGTGATCTATTTCACTTCTTAAATTATTTGAATGCAAAATTATAATTTTCATGAAATATAGTTTGCGTTTAAATTTTTTATAATACATCGAAAACATGTAAGAGAAATTAAAATTTAAAATATTTATAATGTGTAAGATTGCTAAATTTCGCAATCTTTAAGTGATGTAATATTTGTGTGTCTTGCAATATTTCATAATCATTTTACTTTTGTTTTTTTCTGAATATGTGTAGTACACAAAACTATTTAAAGATGTAATACTTTTCTTGTATACTCTCAGCACAGTCAGAGGAATGAAACAAAATGAAAATGGTAGCATTTTATAGACACATTTTATTGCATGAAGGCAGCTGTCGCATCGCTGCCAGCACAAGCAATTCAAACTGGAGAAATCGCTCCTGACATGCACTCATATGATATGCCCGTCCGACAACTACATATGTGTGAGAGTATATGTGTGTGTGTGTGTCTGTGTGTGTGTGTGTGTTTCTGTGCGCTAGTGTATGAGCCACTCTAGACAATGGCCCGTCAATAGCTGCCTCGGCATTTCCTGAAACCCACTCCACTCAGTTTGCGAATCCGAGCCAAACTTAACACAGCTGAACCGAACTCAACTCTGTGTGGCTCGTTGTAGTTTATTATTCCCGCTAGTCTCATTCTTTTCTATTTGGTCTAAATAAATTTTTATCATGTGCAAAAGCGGCACAAGGTCCAGCTTTCCAGCTAGCCAGCTAGCAGTCGTATCCAATGTGGCGGTGGTCTCTACTCCGGTCTTCGGGGCAGTCTATCATGGCAGACGCCAGTTGGTTCGTTGGTTCGTCATTTCGGGCGTTATTCATTTATTCATTCATTCATTCGTCCTTCTTCTCGCCCTCGCCCTTGCCTCCCTCTCTTTGTCTTCTTCCTCGTCCTGTGTTGCTCCATTCCCTTCGACTCCCTGACTGTTTCTTATGGTTTTTGTGGTTATTGAAGCGATCATTTGGAACATGCACAGCATTTTCATGTTTGTTATTCTCTCTGCTTTTCCTCTCATCCTCATCCTCATTCCGGCTTTTGCCTTTATTATGGCCAACACTCTCCCTGCACTCTCTTTCCGCTTTACTCTGCTCATGCTATCCTTAGTGTACTGTTCTTTCCCTATGTCCATTATTAATGGCCAAAACGTTTAATATGCGAATTTAAGAAAATTACTTTCATAACACGACATTAATGGCGACATAACTTCTCCCTCTCCCGCTCCCTCATCACCACCAAATCGAACTCCCACTCATTGCATAAATGCTGGTCGAGCTCATAACGCATATCTGATTTTTAGTGTCGATGAGATTTATGCTTCCGTTCTGGACTTCGACCGATTCGCGCAGCTTGACTTATGGACATCGCTTAAGCTTCGCGATTTATTGGTATCCTGCTGTTTTCTGCCCAAAATGTATACTATATGTATGTGCTCTCACTGTACATATGAGCCCCAAACAGGGGAGGGGGGGATAATTCAATTGAAAGATAATTCTTGCAGCATTTATCGCACTTTCCCAAGCATGCGGTGGCAAAAATGAAGTGTAAGTGCTTTTAATATTTATCGAAAATTCACATTAATTTAATACATGACTCCACAAAGTTATGTTCTCTTAAGATTAGTAGTCCAGAATATATAACTATGGATATTGGTCACAAGTTAATGAGAAGCGATTAATTCATTTAAGATTAATCACAATTCGAAGAAAACAACATCCTCACCACTGAAAACAATCACTTCGTAGTCTATGTTAAAAATTCCATTTCCAAGTTCGGTGCCTCTTTCAATAAATTTATGTAAATATTCAATTTTAACAATTTCTTTTGCCGCCTTTGACAAATGATAAGGCCAAACAAAAAGCAGTCAAGCAGACAAACTTTTCACACTCGGAACTCACTCGGTGAGAATCAGGCTAGCCCCAAAAAAAAAGGGATGTCCCGAATTTACGTATCAAAATTAAAATGAAACCACACAAAGAAAAGGAGATTGAGTTATTGGAGGGAATGGAGGAGGACGGGGAATACAGAGGCCGAAAAGTTTGCAACATGTTTTTATTATAAATTCCGAGGATGCCCGACTACCAGATACCTCGAGGCAGCTAGCTTTTAATATGAACTCGGTCAGAGCATAGAACCAGATGACAAGCCAAATGCCTCTGCATAATCAGCTTCTCTTTTGACAAAATATAGTCAGGAAGGGCCCTCATTATGTCTGGCACATAATTCTACCCATTCTCAATTGGTACAGGGTGGAAAAGGGAAAATGGAATGGACCATGTGTCCCGCTGTTGCTGTTCATCCTTATAGAAGGATCAAGCCATCACACAGGCACAAAGTAAATTTCAATTTAACCTTCATCGAGCAGAACTCATTTATATTTATAAATGCGCCGACAACGCAACGGTGAAAACAGGAAATGAATATAAATAAATGCCAAAGTGAGGAGGATGAGCAAATAGGAGTTGTGGGAGAAGGAAGTTCAAAAAGACCGAAGAAGGAAATATGAGTTCAAGCACAATAAAAAAAACTGCGTGTGTCTCCGATCAACATAAAAATACAACAACAACAACAATGCGAGTGGCAACAGATAGAAATGAAAACAAAATATACACAATAGTATCCTCACTCATGTAGCTAGATGGAATAGAAGAACAGTCATAATAATAATAAAAATAAATAGCCAAAACGGGCAGAAAACCAGCATCGAGTTAAAGGGATACAAATCCATCAAACTCGAGGGTAAGTCAAATTATGAAATGAATTTCGTCTGGCTTCAAGTCAGTTTTGTCTCAGTTAAGAAAGTAAAGAAATTCAATATTTATTTATATAATATAATCAACAAGGACCGATGCATTTACATATCATACAATTCAGACATTGTATAGTCTTCGTTAAGAGAGAACATCGTACATCGTATACATAAGTAAAATAATAATAATCGATCCAACCCTAACTTTCTGATGATGGATTTTAAAAATAATGAAGAAAGCTGTTGACTATCTTCAACTTAAGTAAATTTCCAGCAAAACTTTTTAACCAGTTTATTTAAAACAAGTAAGAAAGCTACATTTGAGTGTGCTCGACTGTGAGATACCAGCTACCCATTTTGAATAAAAGCAATATATTTTGCGGTATTATTCTCAAAACATACCAATTATACTACAAAAATACTAAAAATATATTTTGGGGTATTATTATTAAAATATTCCAAATATACTAAAAATATACCAAATGGTATATTTGGTATATCGATATAGTACCGCATTCAAAATATACCATAGACGGCACAATATACCAGATTGTTGGCCAAAGCAAATTAGACCCCTAGTAACTAGGCGTTTTTGCCCATACAAACGTATTTCTTTAATAACTTCGACAATTTTTATCTGATCGCAACCAAAATTTTAGGAATCATAACTACTATAGTTGTTATTCTATATACCAAAATTCTAGCTTTACAATTACGCTTGTTATTCGGTTTTTTCGATTTGCGGGGGCGGAAGTGGGCGTGGTAAAAATTTGAAACAAACTTGATCTGCGTACAAACATAACAAGTGCTGTCGAAAAAAATTATAGCTCAATCTCTTATAGTCTCTGAGATCTAGGTGTTCATACGGACAGACGGACAGACACACAGACGGACATGACTAGATCGTCTCGGCTGTTGACGCTGATCAAGAATATCGGAAGCGTTCATACAAAAAGTCTGATGCACTCAACTAAATTTAACATTTTAAAATTCCATTGCTAACTGCTTCTAAAGAATAAGTTGTTGGAAAAAGTTATTTATTATTTACGCCAAATTATGCCTACACACACACTTACACCTTACGCCTTCTCTCGGCTCTACTAACATCTCTCTCGTGATGTTAGTTATGCTCTCTTTTACTCTCTCATCGTTATTACGACGGATACTCGGAAGTACAGGAAAATTTAATTTTGAGGGACGAGGTGAGTCTTGATCGGTAAGTTGCAAAAACGGACGCTCGTAAAAGAAAACAAGTAAGAAAGCTATTATCGAGTGTGCTCGACTGTGAGACCCATTTTGAATAAAATCAAAAATCACATTTATAAATACGTACCAAATTAATATACCGTAAAATAATAAAAATAATACGAATAATATTTTAGAGGTGTTCAGACGGATAGGCGGACATAGCTATATTGTCTCGACTGTCGACGCTGATCAAGAATATATATAATTTATGGGGTCGGAGATGCTTTCTTCTGCCTGTTACATTCCTGGAAACACAAAATTATTATACCATTCTACAAAGACATTTCACAACGCTTGACATTTATTTAATCATTCGTCTTCCTCACTAATAATTGCGTTAAGTTCAGTTAATAACAGTTAAACATTTGAAAGTTATTCTAGATAATTTTAAGAATCTGAAAGCAACAAATATTTTGAAAAAATCATTAGCAACCGCACTTAAATTGAATAAAAATAGTACATCAGAGTTGCAAAACATATCACAGAGAGAAAATAATCTAAATTGAATAGTAGATTGCAAATCTTAATTTAAGATTTTTTCAATCTTGAAAAAATGTTGATAGCGTTTTTAGGTTGATTTATGCAAGATTTTTACGTTTTGAGATTAATAACATGTTTTTTTTTAGTTCAAAACCTTACTTCAAGAATGTTTTATTCTAGATTGAAAAGTAGATTGAAAATCTTGATTGAAACACTTCTCGATCATAAACAAATTTTGAGACAAGTATAGGTTGAGATAATTTTTAAACAAGATTTTGTTACTCAATCATCGTTATGAGATTAAAAAATCTACTTTCAAAAAAAACCTCAAGTTCAAGAATATTGTTCTTATTTTTTTTAAATGTTGGAATTCCCTCCCTTTAATTTTGTTCTTGTAATCGCGAATCATTGTTCCGTGTGCCCATTGGTCCTGGATTCAAATTCTATTCGATTAGTATATAAAAAAGAGTAAAAAAACACGTTAATGTTTTTATGTTTTATTTTAAACAATTTAGATTTGAAGATTGGGCAATCTACAGTTTTTGTAGAATTTGGATCTTAATTTGAGAAAAAACCTTGGTTCAATTTTCATTATATATATTATTCTCGGTTTTAGAACGTTTTTCTTTATATATATTGCAACCGCAACCTTTTCACGTAACGAGTAGAGAGCAATTGAGAAGACGGGATCTAGCTTCATTTCAGCCAACTCATGCTTCCAAACTGTTATTGGTATGGGTTTATTTACGGGCTTGCTGTTGCTCAGATCGATTACCGCTACAAGTGCCAGATACTTGAGCTTAATAAAAAAAGAAGAAAAAAACGCAAACGCACGTGTCTAGAAGTCGCATTTTCCCCACGTTATCTCGGTGTTGGTGTCTGTTTGAGTTTGTGTTTGTGGCGCCTGTTCGTGGCTGTCTGTCATTAGGAAGATTGATTTCAAAAGCGTGTAACATTTTTTCCACCATTGTTGTGGCAACCACTTGCAAGGACCACCCTCAAATGAAATATACGCCCCTTCATATTTCTGCTTGAGTCTGGTTTGGTTTTGTTCTGTCAAGCGGAGATCATTCTGATTATATTTGTTGTCTGCCATTTTTTGTTTGCTGCTGCTGCTGCTGCTGTTGTTGTTGTTGTCAGGTGAATTCAAATTAAATTATATTCCCATCAACCGTATATGAAAAGAAGCAAAAATAAGAGTACCCGCCATTTATTCCACCCATTTTTGGACATTTACTGCCACGAAACATAACGAGAACGATTCATTCAAAATACAAAATATAGTTGCTTGATAAACTTATCTTTTTAGAAACTTCATAAAAATCACACTTTTGCAAATCAATTTGCAAAAGTGTATTAAAGCATTGCAGAAAATTTAATTAATGCGCGTGCATTAAAATCCGAAGTCACATAAAACTTTAACAACTCAAACTCTTCACAGCATGTACTATGTGCGTATATATAAACTTATTCACAGGACAGACACATGTGTACCGTATTTCAAATGGGGCTAAAAAGTACATTAAAATCACATTAACCCGTCAACGGTTACCTCTGCGTATACGTAACTTTTGTTTATGCGTTTTGCTTAATGCCTTTTTGAAGTACATTCGCACGCAAATTGGTTTTTCGGTTTGCTCAGCA
Source organism: Drosophila nasuta (assembly GCF_023558535.2). Taxonomy (NCBI): domain Eukaryota; kingdom Metazoa; phylum Arthropoda; class Insecta; order Diptera; family Drosophilidae; genus Drosophila; species Drosophila nasuta. Next base: position 470,194 of record NC_083455.1, on the reverse strand, counting down.
CTTTGATAAGCCAACGATTCCATATAACACATACAAACACTCATATGCTTATGCGAGGTCGATAGATATATCTGACATCTGTTTGACAACTAACCCATGGATCAGAGCTGTCGAATGAGAGCAGAGGGCCCAAGCGACCAACCAACTCTTTGCACCAAGCTTTTAAAATCCTCAAATGCGTGCCTCGCCTAACGCAATTGGCTTTTCGCTAAAAAATTTCAACAATTACTGAGCACTCAAAGCCCACACATCACGTCCTCCTCATTTTGTCAATCATCACATATCCAGTGGAATTTCGTTGTTAAGTAGGGCATGGAAGAATATTCGAAAAGTTTTGGTTCATCCCAAATGCATCAAATGAAATTTGTCATTGTGTACGTAAAAGTCCCCTTAACTGAAAATATTATTTTCTTTTATTTTCCTAGCTTTAATCAATTCATATATGCTGAGTCCTGGTTTCAATATTTATGTGTAACTCTGGTTGTTTATTTGTATATTTTGTATTTTTCCATTTTTCAGCTTGCTTTAATTTGTTTTAAATTCAAATACAAGAATAGAACTGAACTGAGAGAAATGTTTTCTTTTACAAGAAGTGTAATTGAGACTTTATTTATTTAATAAAATTGTCTTGATTTTTTCAAAATGTTAGTTTTTAGTAAAAAGGTAACTTATTTTACATCTTTCCTACTCCCATTTTATTAATTTTGAGTGTTCGACAATATGACCGAGAAGTCTTCTCATCTCCTCAGTGCCTCTTTCTTTGGCAGGACAATGGTAACTGTGGCAAGAGAGACACAGGGGCAAGTGAAGGCATCTAGGCGCACAAAAAATAATAAAACAAGTAAATAAACTTCAGGCAAAAGTTTTGCAAACTTTTGGCAGTCAGTTGGCGCATTTTAAGTTACGGCAATCGACACAAAATGGGAAACGGAGTGGGATGGGATGCGAAAAGCATCGTAACGTGAAGCGAATGGAATTTGGTAACTTCGGTAAAATGGAGTATGTGAAGAAGGAGGGTTTAAGAGTTTAAAACCTCAAAATTCACAGCTGCTGCCACAAAAAATGCAACAACATATTTTGGATGCTGTCTTAACATGATTTTTGGAAACTAACAACAACTCACCTGGCCAACAAATTGAGCTTTGCTCTTCCAAATGATATTCCTAAGTTGTTTCTTATTGTTGACGTTGTTGTTGTTCTTGTTGATATTTGTGTTGTTCTTTGACAGTGTCACGCACAATAGCATTGGAACGACCAGCAGGAAAACATGGCCAAAACTTTTGGCCACGTGACCAACTGAGTAAGCCGGAATTTTCTCTGCTATGATTATCCCAAAAAGGAGGAGGGCAAGCGGTCACACCGACAGCAACACACACACACTTTAAACATAAAAAGCACTTGCAGAAGTTATTTTACTTGTTGTTGTTTACTCGTTTAATATATGCTAAAAAAGGTTGGTGTTTGACGCGATGGTCGAGTTGTTGAGGGGAGAAACGAGGCGACGTCTTTTATTTTATTTAACTATTTATCAGTGACTTGAGGCTAAAGGCTTTCTCTTTTGAAGTTGCCAACACCATTTGACGTTTGCCACATTCGCGACAGAGTTGAAGGTGAAGTGAAACAAACACGCAAACCACATATTCCTTAGCCCCCGAACATTAAACGTTATACTACGATTCACACGCGAGAAGATTTCGTGATATTTTAGAATACTAAATATTTCTTTACGCAACGCACAGTTTCTAACAATTTGTAATATCGACCATTGATTTAAATTTCGCCGATTGCCGCATTTAGCGAAGTCGCCGAATTCCAATTACAAGTCAACGCGATTTGTGACCGAAACAAGCGTCAGCATTTCTGCACACGTTCAAACCACTCCGACGGCTGAGCTTCAACTAATGCTGAAACACACAACAGCAGCTTCGTTGAGCTTCGCCAGGTCGATTCGTTAGTCACGAAGTGTGCAAACGATAGCGCTCCTACACGACATGTTTACAGGACGAAAGCAGACGACTAAAACGGGCACAACCCGAAAGCAAAGGCCGAACCACTTGCCCTGCTGAATGTAAAGTTCTTATGAGAAGAATGGCGCACTTAAGAGAGTTGAGCACAGAGCACAAATAAGAGAGTGCCATGTGTGAAGTAAAGCTGTTGGTAACGGAAATCGATTTCAAAGTTTGCTTTGAAATTTGAAATGAATATATTAGTTAAAATCAGGGAATAAATTTAAAAATATTAACAAACTTATAAATAGTACGGATAAATGCAAAATTCTATCCATCAACACATTTTATACAGAGAACTCGAACTTTTTTCTGTTACATTAGGAAAGAACGCCATCTATGAAAAGCTTCAGTACTAAACTGCGAGTATAAGAGTGATTAATTTAGGTAGAAATAGTTTGTGTCTAAGCTATTTAATATTTGTATCGCATTCTATGGTTAGTGGCATTGGCTATAAAATATTAGGATAATCAGTAATTAACTTGAAAATAATTTATGTTAAAATGATATTAGATTAAAAATATAATTTATTACAGAAACACTAATTTTTATAAAATAAACACCGCTTCATCAAAAACATTGCTGGCAAATTTAAATGTTCCTGAAACAAAAGTTTCTATAAATAACCAATAAACACCTAGTCTCAACGGTCTGTCATATTAGCTCCAACATATGTTTGTATTATACTGTGCTTGTTTATCGCTTCAGTCACTTGCGTCCATTTTGTCCCCTTCTCGACTTGCACACTACCCTCAATCATTCTCTATTTTAACGATCAAGCAATCGCTCAAAGTTAAAATTGTCATCAAGTTTCTTATAGAATGCTAAAAAATTACAAAATAAAAGAAAACAACATGTATTTTGATAAGAGAATAATGACTGACAATCAATTACTCTATAATGATATGGGATGACGAAAATAATGAAGCCAAGTAAATGTGTAAAATAATAAAATTCAAATATCAATTAAATAAATTTTAGCTTTGGCCTTACAACCGAATAGCCGGTTATGGAAGCCACTATGCGTAAGTTGTTAGAGGGTATCAAAAAGAAACCTGAAAACGAATTGCAACAAAATGCTCAAACACACTCAACGAAATTGACTTAAATAAATAAATGACATAAAAACAAAGACAAACACATGCACTTAGAGACAGTGACAAACAGAAGAAGGAAAAGAGGCAGACGCATGCCAAAGGGCAAGAAGTGCGGGCACACTGCACTCACATAGACAAGCACATACACACAAAGCAAATTTACAGTTGAGAAATGGGTCGGGAGGCAAAGGAGAAGGGCTGGGCGAGGTGGGGTAAAGCTGTTGTTAGCTTGTTTGCAACGTTTTCATTTCATTTGATGCAGTCGATGCAAGTCGAGACAAAAACAATGACAACATTTAGTAGCTCATCCATTTTCATTTGTGTTAAGCAAAAGCCAAAAGTGCCTTGAGATTCAAGACCGTGGATCCTAAACCCTAGACTCCAGACGGGTGGCTGTCAACTTTTCGGAGCCACTGTTACGCTTTAGACAATGGAAGAAGCATAACTCAGCACTGAATTCGCTCTACTTGCATTGCTTGACAACAGACTAAAGATTGCTGCATTCCCGAGCACCGCTTCCCAAGCCTAGCCCCACCCCCTCTCAACCAGCTTGCCATTCCCATTCCCATTCCCATTCCCATTTACATTCCCATTCCCACTGCCATTGCCATTTCCCAAGAAGGCAGCCACCTTGCATCCCGTTGCTCGTTAGCGCAGCTGCCGAGAATTTATCTTATTTTTCGTGCCACTCACTCGCTATTTATTCTGTTTGTGATTATTTCAGTTTTTTCCAACTATTTGTATTTCATTTTTCTTCCTCTTCTTTTTGCTACTCTTTGTTTTCCTTTTGGCGTATTGGACATATTGTTAGCCAAGTGATCGATGCAAATTGATGTGTATTGTTAATGGAATTTAAAGTTACAAAAAACGACAACCAAGTTGATTTCTGTTCTTGTTATCGTGCTGCATACTAATATGCAGGCTATCTACAGTGACTAATATAAGTCTTTGAACTACCTTTCTTTCTTTTTAAACATGAAAATAGGATTCCAAAAATGATTTACATTTATTTATATTTGTTGTTTTTTATTGACTAACAAATAAACGCGTCTGATCAGATGTACGTTGTGGGAAAAGTGACTTTAAAAAACAAATTTTACAATGCGGCTTACTTAAACATGAAGTTTCTCATAGCCAGGGTCTGTGAGGTTATATTTGGACCGGAAATTTGTATCGACCATTGGACTATATGTTTATTACTGTTGTACATGGAAAATATTGGTTATCGTTGGATATTTATCATTGGTCGACCAAAAATGCTTACAAAAATTATGTGGGTTCCTTCGTTATGCAAGATGATAGTTATATGAATGCCTATTTATCTTTTTGAGAGTTAGGAGAACAATTAATATTTTTATATGGAGTATATATATTCTTGGTCTGCGTCAACAGCCGCCTGTAAGTCTGTCCTTTCTTACTGGCTAGTAAATGGTAAGGACCAATAAGTAACATAATATTAATTGAAGTTAAACTTAAAGTGCATGGCAGAGGAAAAAGTAGTATACATATATATACTACTACTACATTTGCCTATATAGTCAAGATAGTTAAGAATCTTTTACCGGTTAAAACTTCAACTTTTCAAGCGGATTAAAGAACATGGAAAATTTCTCAAATGCGTAATATCGAAAATTTTAAAAGATTTATTGGAGCGGCAGAAGCAACGAGCTGAGTTTCAAAATGCTCCAGTTGTTGGCGGACAACAAACAGCAAACAAAGAAGGAAAAAGACTTTGGCAAAGTGACGATTAAATTCTCTTTCAAATTGAATGCATCTATCTATCGGCATAGACAAATATAGAAAATTCAACGTATTTGCATATATGTGATTAGATCTGTAAATAACGGATTCCTAGCAAGTTTCAGATTTCAATTGGGATTTTAGAGGTATTTATAAATCAGGAAATACAATTTAAGTACACCTTATGCTAACATATAGAAAAGAAGGCAGAGACCCTTGGGACAGGTGGCGTAAGAGGAGCAGAATATTATGAGTAGAAGCTCGTTTGTTTATATTAAAATAGAGAGCCAAAACAAGTCCGAAGGTTCTGTACACAGATTTGTATTGCATAGCCGATTGTCGGCAGCCAACAGCAATAACAACAATAATAACAATAGGCAACTATGTACTAGTCCTTCCCTCCATCCTTTGGCCCGACCCGGATCTCCCTGTCGCATCGCATGGCCTGCTGTTTTGTGAATTATGCGCTTTCCGTTGCATGCGGCGGCATCAGAAACCGGAGCCAAGGCCCGGAGACTCAGTCAGAAGAAGTCGAAATAATACCATGATGCGCCTGCCTGCATATTTTTGAAGTCAGCAGGCGGCACAACACTGCAGCCAACATCCTGCAGCCAACATCCCTTCCATCAGCCCTTCCTTCTCTCTGTAATGCTCTCTGTTTTATGTTTACAGCCACCCACTACACAGGCAGCCCTTCGTTTTTATAATAAAAATGTCATAAATCTTGATTTCTTGGACTAAACCAAAAAGCGTGCGATAGCGACACGAGACTGCCTATACTCATATGAGAATGTGTGAGAGCTGGCTGTTGTGTGTGTATTGTGTTTCTGGCAATAAATTGTATACGACATATTTGTGCATATGAAATACATTTTATTTGTTTTTATTTATCTGCACACGCTTGAGAGTAATTGATTTATCTCCACTCAAAAGAGGGCAAGCTTGTATTAATGTAATCTTTTAATCACTTATCAGACAGCTTCAAATCACAACATGATTCGACTAAATCCTGAAGACAAATATACTCGTAAAAAGGAATGACAAAAAATTAAGATTGAAATACTACACATAATACCTGATTATTTTTTTTTACAACTCTATAATTGTTGAATTGTATTTCTAAGCAATTTGACGGTATATATGTATACACATATATAGTATATAAGTTCTTGATCAACGATTTAGCTATGCTGAACATATTGAACACATTGTCGACAACAACGCTAATGATAAACAACTGACAAATTTAACTTTTTTGGAGAATTTAAGAATTTCCTTAACACATTCAGCCTTAATAATCACTATAAACAGCTAACATCGATAATAAAATTGCAATGCCGTCTATAATTAATGGATTTCAAAATAATTCAGCCAACATCGCATTCGTGGTCTCAGCTGAAATACTTCGATTCCATTTATTACCACCATTTGGAGATGAGATTGTTGCTTGAAGGTACAACCTCATCTTATCGTCTTAAACCATACCCACTAACGGACTGAAGAAATCTACAGCTAGCATGAAGAGGAGCATCCCGCCAGACGTTGTTGCCGCTGTCACCTCAACTTTAGCACCATCCCAGAATAAAGGCAGTCCAGACATTTCATCAACGGAGCCCACCGAACTCTCAGTACATCTATCCAAGTTTGAAGCTCTGGAAGTCCTGACACTGGACCTAGGTTAGAAGGTTAGGTTGACGTCGCTGGAGAAAAAATGGCTATGCAGGAGCGACACCAAACTCAAGTCTTTACTTGCTTTTCGGTTTTTATTTAATTTCTAAAAAAATAAATCTGCGTCTCGGAAAATTGAAGGCGTTTCACTGTTAGTCTCTGAAATCTAGGTGTTTACACGAACAGGCAGAGGGACATGGCTCTATGTCTCGGCAGTTACTGCTAGATAAAAACAATATTTTAAAAATTATGAAATATTCTTAAGTGCATCGACATCTAAAATGCTTTAGGCCAGATTGCACCTAGTTTCTAGCACCCAAAATGGTCTTCAGAAAGTTAAGCGTCACCCCTCACAATAGTGGTTTAATAATAAATAGTAAGGATAAATTGTATTATCGTGTTTTGTTTTTATTTTTTTGTTTCATTGACGTAAGTTCGCTGATGATATTACATTTGATGAACTCATTAAATTTTCATTAAATCAAATACGTATTTCACTAGTGCATAATGACTGGAAAAAAGCTTCTATCCCATTTCGGATATTCAATCTTCAGTGATCAACAATTGTTGAAAGTGCAAATAATGTCCAAGACATTTAATATCCTTCTATTTAAACTATATAAATATTATTTTTAGAACAAAATGCGTCGATCTAAAAAAACATTACTGAGATTTTGGAATTGTCAAGCTGACGGAAGAGGTTATAGCGGGAAAATTCGAAAAAAAGACGTTTACCATAACCAATAAAGAACCTAACTATGTGAAGTTGCCTATCAATTTCTTGACCATGTTTGTATTATTATGGTTTAATTAAAATATGGTTAAAAATGATATGAACAATATTTAGCACAATAGCTAGAAGGCGATGAAAAGTTCTTCCTTATTCCTACTCACTACTCATAGGGTAGAAAATTATTTGTTCCTGTGGGAAATGCAAGTAATAGGCAAAAGGAGGCATCTCGGACCCCATAAATTATATATAATCTTTATCAAGCTTGTTTCCAATTTTTGTCACGCCTACTAACGCCCCCGCAAATTGACAAAAAGTAAAGTAAAGGTAATTTTGTAGATAGTTGCTTTGGCTGAGAATCTGGTTTTTCGTACTCTATTGTCTTTTTTTTACTTTATTCTTTTTACTTTACTTTACTTTTGTATTTTTGCGGAATATTTATTAATTATATTTTTAGAATAATAACACACATTTTGATTTTATTTAAAGTGAGTGGCGAGTATCTCACAGTCCAGTATGCTTGGCTTTCTTACTTGTTATATATTAATATTATCTTTTAGATATTTCTCATATTATAAATAATTATACGGCCAAGGAGCCTAACCATAATTCTACATAAATACTATAGATTGATCAGCAAAAAGAAAATGAGTAGAATAATTGCTCCTATTTACTAATTGCAATTGTTTGAAATTCGAATAACTTAATAAAAAAAAATATCATGAAAGAAAGCTACAGTCACTTTGAATAAAATCAAAATATTGCGGTATTATTCTCAAAATATACAAAAATAATTTACCACAAACATTATAGAGTGCAAATTGTGCCAGATTGTCAGCCAAAGCAACTAAGACCTCTAATAACTGGACATTTTTGCCTACACAAAAGTATTTCTTTAATAACTTCGACAATATTTATATGATCGCAGGATTTCAGGAATCACAAATACTATAGTAAATATTGTATATACCAAAATTCGCGACTCTATCCTTACGCTTGTTATTTAAGTTTGATAAATTTTTGGGCCGGAGGTAAAAATTTTAAACAAATATAACAAAATTTGTAAAAAAAAAAAATGGATAGCTTTTTCTCTTATTGTCTCTAACTAAAATCTAGGACAGACAGAACGACATGGCTAGATCGTCTCGGCTGTTAACGCTGATCAAGAATATATATACTTTATAGGGTCAGAGACGCCTCCTTATGCCTGTTACATACATTTCCTACCGGCACAAAGTTATAATACCCTTCTATGTTATGGTACGTTATGGTGATTGCGATCAGATAAAAATTGTGAAAGTTATTAAAGAAATACTTTTGTATGGGCAAGTCCGCCTACTTACTAGGGGTCTTAGTTGCTTTGGTCGACAATCTGGTATATGGTATATATTGGTAAATTTTGAAAAAAATACCGCAATATTTTGCTTTTATTCAAAATGGGTAGCGGGTATCTCACAGTCGAGCACACTTACTTGTTAATTTATTTTATTTTTTTTTTTGTATTTTCCATTTTGATGCCTCTATTTACTCTTCCGATATGAGTGCGGAATAATAGGTTGAAATTTATTATATTATTATTTGATATCCACTTACATTCCAGTATCGGGAGTATCGATTTGCTTAAAAATTGTTTGTGCTGGGAACTGAGGAACAAAATGACCCCGCAATAATTTTGCACGAAAAAAACACGATTTCGCGCATCTGGGAACAGCGCTTAACTATTAACAGTCTTGCCAACTTAAGAAGAACTAGCTTGAAGTGTTTAGCCCGCAAAGTTTGAATTCAACTTTACTCCTTACTTTTACATTAATACTTCAGTAGTACACACAATATTACACGAATATCAACGTCGTTGACTTATTATTACTTATTACGCTGGATGCATGGTACATGATAGTCGATCATAGCACGTTTGCGTTAATTAAAAAAATTTAAATTCATTGATAAGATTTGTCAATCGAATGTAAATTATCAGTTATAAATAACAAATTAAGTGAATTCCCAAGCGCATTTAATATATAAATAAAATGTATTAGAATTTGTTATCATTTAATGAAAGCACTTCAAAAAATACCTCTTGATCGATTATAATTCTGTTTATAAGGTGGTTCTCAACGTTGTCGACAAACATTATCAAAGAAATAGTCTTCCCAATGAGAACCGTAACTCTTTGTCTATTGGTGCTCGCATCGGCCATCAGCCTGTACGGAGTGGTAGAGGTTAGTCTTTTCTATTTCCATTAGAACAAAAAAACGAAATATTTTTAACTATTAAATTTTAGGCAACGCCTTCAAAATCCGACCGCTCTCTGACTGACAATGACTTTGTCAATTTCCTTCGTGTTGTTTTGACCACAGTGCGCGGTGTGAACTGTACAGTCAATGAAGTCGGCGAGATTTTGGTGTTAACAAGCAAATATATTGATGAGATCGGTGGATGCAGCACCGATGTACCAAAGGATATTGCAAAAATTATTAAGTCATGCAACCAAATAATTACAATCTGCGATAACATCATACATCTTAATAGTCAGCTCTGCAGTGACGAAGAAGGCTCAAGTGTCACTTCTACAAAGTGCTTCCTTAATCTTTTCAGTGCAACTGTGAAACTTACTCGGAAAATTCACGATACCTTGGAGTTAATTGCTAAACTTCCTTCAGATACGGAGACCTGTTTCGTCGATGCTACCAATGATATTGAAGATAGCTACAATAATTTCTTGCCAAACATTAACGACTGTTTCAATGCATAACTTGTATAGCCAGAAAACATCACAATAAATATACTATGCGCAAATAACTTGAACCTGTGACACAATATTTTAAAATAAGATGTACATCTTCTTCGCTGGATTTCAAACCACATTCGCAAATGCATTTGTAAGAAGCAATTAGATTTAATACTATGTCCTATGTGTGATAATATTTTACATTTTTGAGGTCATTCCAAAAATAAGTTATCTTCTATTACTTTTTACCTCATTGTATTAAGAAAAAACTCCATTCAATAATGATTCAATTCATTAAGCTCTACTCAAAGCACACATTTCTTTCTATACCTGCTAGACATAGGGTAGAAGGGTATTATAAATTTGTGCCGGAAGGAAATGTATGTAACAGGTAGAAGGAGACATCTCCGACACTATAAAGTATATATATTCTTCATCAGCATCCGTCTGTCCGTCAGTCTGCCTGTGTGTCTGTCCGTCTGTCCGTATGAAACACTGGATCTCAGAGACTCTAAGAGATACAACTCTAATTTTTTTCGACAGCATTTGTTATGCTTGCACGCAGATCAAGTTTGTTTCAAATGTTTGCCACGCCCACTTCCACCTGCGCAAATTGACTATCTTTTATAGTCTCTGAGATCTAGGTGTTCATACGGACTGACGGACAGACGGACATGGCTAGATCGTCACGGCTGTTCACGCTGATCAAGAATATATATATTTTATAGGGTCGGTGATGCCTCCTTCTACCTGTTACATACATCTCTATGGGTGGCGGGTATAAAAAGCAAGTGTTATACCAAAGTCAAATCACATGAACAGCTATTTAGGGGTGCAAAAGTAAACAAACTCGGAAAGAATGAAGAATATTAAAGACAATAGAAATTAAATCAACCAAAAATTAGAAACTTTATAAATTCAAAAAGTGTAGGTTTATACAAATTTAATTTATTATTCATTAATTTATTCTAATTATTAGCGTGTTGTCAAATTGATTGCGTTAACGATTTTATTTAAACATTTATTTATGTCTCTGGCTATTTACTTCAATTTTTTAACTTTGATTTTTTTTAAGTATTGCAAAGCAATTTGTAAATGGAATTATTACCGACTCTCTCTAACACACAGACGATTATAGAATGATGCAACCAAAGGTTCTACTTAACGAACATTTTCAATGATGCAGACAAATCTAAAGCGCTGTTCCCAAGTGAGCAACATTTTGAAAGTGCGAAAGAAAGCAATATATTTCGCAAGCTCCACAAATATTAGAGTGACCGTTTTTGGCAATCTTGGCAAACAAACACAGATGAAATCACATTCGTTGCCTATTTTTCTGACGACAATATCCCAAGCTCATATGATTGAATCTGGTAGCAACATTTTTTGGGTTTTAAATTTAATATTTAGTCTTCAACTCCACAATATTAATTTATTCTACTTCTCACCACGAGAAAATGATTCTGACGCTTTCTTTTTATTTTTTTAAAGTATCCATTTAGATGCTTCTCTTCTCTTTTCCGATATGAGTGCGGAATAATAAGTTGCCCATTTTTTTCGCATGCAGAACTGCTGATTTGATATCCAATTACATTCCAGTATCGATACGCTTCAAAATTAGCTAAAATTTTGCAAAACGGTTTTGTTTATACGGAGTTGCGCTTAAAGAGGGAATAATTTGTTTAATTTCCTAAGAGTATCATTTAGTCAAACAATTAAAAAATTATTATTTTAAATAATTTGATATTATTAAATATATATTCAACTTAATTAAAGTTAAACCAATTTTCGTATTGTAATCATGATATGATTATCGACGATATATGTACTATATGAATGTACAATATTCACTTGCATATACATAGATATTGTGAATACACTAAATAATCTATATATTTGTAAGTTAGCATCAACAATTTCAAATGAAATCTTTCGGTTTGCAATTTCATATAATTTCTTGAAAGTTAAATTGCCAAGAATATTGTTATTATTATATTATTACTAAAGTAAAACATATTTAAAATTCAAGTCGTTGTTTTTTCTTTAAATTTATATATCGTCAGATCTTACAGTGCCTTACATGATTACACATTTACAATTTTCATACATTTATTCACTAAACTAATTGTTACTGGCATGGATTTCATTGTAGGAATAATAATTAATTACCTCAAAATCCGGAATAGCTATCAAGTAATTGAAATATTGATCTAATTGATAATAACAGCTAAAATGCAGGTAGATTTACACAAGATTGTGTCGTAGATTTACAATTATCTTATCACAAATAAATATTTAATGCTTTTCATTTTCGGGCTGCGTCGATTACAATTTCTTATGACTTAAATATTTAAAATAATTTATTTAAAATTAGTGCTTTAGATTTATCAAATTTTTTTAAATACGTCAGATAAAAGCTTATACAATTTTGATTTACTTGCATTTTTTACTTTTTTGTTTTTATTTTTTAAATTAGGAAATTATCACAAATTGTTTTGTAGCGTGTTTTCGTCAATTAAAGTACTATATATTAGTTTTCTTTTGATTTTATATTTGTATTGTCAAGAATTTGTCGATGAAGCCTATGATTTAGACTCTAGTTGCAAAAGCCTTTACCAGTGATCCATATCACGAATACGCTCCACAGGTGGATTACTGCAATGAATATAACTGTCATTGAAACGAGCAGAAGGTTAAAATGGTTATTTCATTCTTACGGCAACATTCTCGCCAAAGTATGTTTATGCAAAGGCGAAATTTGTGCTGCAGCCGAAGCAATACTAGACCCAGAGTCCTGGGACAAAGTGCGTTGCATGTGATGCATAGGATGCTCAACAATGTGACCTCCGCCCACAAATTGCAGCTGTTGTTGATGATGATGCTGGTGTTGGTGTGGCAGTGCGGCGTGATGCGTAGGCTGCTGGGAGTGTGTTAAGTGCTGAGCGCGTCTGAAAGGATGTCGCCAGGGACTTTTGGGTGCATCGCCTTGGAATGCCTTGTTTTCGACGCCATTACTTGAAACGCCAGCAGGACTTCCCCGCCGAGGAGCTGTGGCCTGCATATCACGTGCTTTAGAGCTGAGACGTCGCAGTATGCGGGAGCCTAGACCAGGAGGATCCTCCAACCCACGACTATTACGCGGCTTGCGGTAGCGCACGTCGCTTGACTCCTCTAAGATAACATGGCGGTCATATGGAGTGCCATAGTAAACTTCCAAAACGGTGGAGAAAGTGTGTGGCCAGACCAAGTCAATAATTGAGATCAACACGCCAGCAATAAAGCATAGGATTCCTGAAAGCCAAACAAAGTTTTAGTTTCAAATGTCAAGTAACAGATACCCAGTTTTTCACTAACCTGCAATAAGGACGAGCCAGTAACACCAGCCAAAACTAAACTCCAGGCGTCCTCCTTCCAGGAATATGCACAGCGGCCGCTGAGGCAGTAGGCAATGATATCCCACTGCTGTGCATACCAACAGGGCACCTGTTAGAGCCTTGAGGTAGGCGCCATATCGGGGCACTGCCAACAGCAAAAGATTCATCAGCAGCCACGACGCCAACGATGCCCACAACATAATGCTAGCAAAGTAGCCCGCAGCCCGATATTGTCCGCCCCATGAGAAACCCTCTCGTCCCAAACTGAAGTACTCGGCCACAGTAAGAATCGGAAATGGTAATCCCCGTTGCAAGGCCAGGCGATAATTGGCACTCATATCGTTGGCGCCCTCCCATGTAAAGCGCTCATTATAATCAATATCTGGGGAAGTCCAATTGCCGATTGGTATGGCTGCAAAAGAAGAAGATGTAATGCTTAATTACTCTAGCGATTTTGATTTCAAACTGGAAAACACGATTTAAACAGTAAAACTGTTAATTTCACAGAAACTAAATAACAATATTTATTAATTCGCAATACTATATCTATAGTATAAGTATATTGTAATTGTATATACAAATTTTAAAATTGATTATATTTTGTTTCAATTTGAATAACACGAGGAGCGGTAGCAACAAGTTTTCTGTCAACTACTCGAGTTTTGTCACCAAGTTTTGTATGTAACAAACCAACTGATACAGTCTCTGAGGACTAGGTGTTTATAACGTGATACAGACGGAGATAAATACATCATATCAGCTGTGGACGCTTATCAAAAGAATACTGAAAAAGGTTTGAATGTGTAGAATGATAGAATTTTTGTGCCTGCAGGAAATGTAAATATATATCAGGCAGTAGGTGTCATCTCTGAACCCATAAAGTATATATATTCTTGATCAGCGTCAACAAATAAAAATTGATATAGTTATATGTTAGTCTGTCCGTATGAGAAATGACAAAGAGATATCATTTTTATACCCGATACCCATAAAGTATTTTCATTTTGAGCCTGCAGGAAATATATGTATATGTTTGTCCGTATGAAACGCTGGATCTCGGATACTATAAGAATAAAGCTATAATTTGTTATGTTAGCACGCAGATCAAGTTTGTTTAAAATTTTTACCACGCCCACATCTGCTTTCGAAAATCGAAAAAATAGAATAACAAGCGTAATTTTAAAGCTAGAGTTGTAATTTACCAATAGAGTAATAATAACAATATTTATGATTACAAATGTTATAGAAGTTATTAAGAATAATGAGCAGGTCTTAGTTTCTTTGGCCGACAATCTGAAATATTTTGCTTTCTATGGTATATTTCGAATTGCTTTGTCTTTTTTATCTTTTTTATAACACTGTTTTTTGAAACTGAGTAGCGGGTATCTCACAGTCGGGCACACTCTTGCTCTACTTGTTTTCATATTTTGTGAGTATGCCGCACAGTTTTCAATAATAATACAAACATAATCGAATAAAGTGTTACAAATAATCTGAATACAAACAAAAAATTAACAGCAAATGATTAATGGTGTCCATAAACAAATGCTTTTAGAATTAAAAGTAAACATCGTGCAGAGAACATCGCTTGTATAGCGCGTAGGGTGGGCGATGAAATAAGTGATTTTTGAAAGGCAAGTTGAAAATTAGGCAAACATCAAAGGCAAAACAGTATCATAACGAATGGTGACTAAAATTTCCTATGAACTAGCAGAGATTCATTAGTCAGTTGATGAATCATCGCAAAGCGCAAAGATTTTTACTAATTTCGAATTCGAATCAATATAAAGAAAGAGAGAAGAAGAGAGTCGCAAATGTGGAATCTTTTGAGCAAGTTGTTTCATTGCTTGTGCGGCGCACCCAGTGTTTGAATTATGCTAATTTTACAGAAATACCTACTACAAATACTACGAGAAGCGATCAAACCATATGTGCGAGGGAAGCACTGTAAGTTATTTGAAAGGTTCGAAAAACTAAAATAAATATTGACACATAGGAAATGTATCAATACTTCACAGCGGTTAGAACTCTTTCCCATATAAATGTGTAGATATAAATTTGCATATGTATATTCCAAGCTCGCGAATTTGAATCGCTTTGAATCCTGGTCGACTAACTATCGTCAATTTTTGAAACTGGCCAAAAGAGGTTGCCTAGAAAACCGGAAAATATTATCGAGTGAGCAACAACGTTACGCACTATGGTATTGATTAGAGTTGTCGTTTTTGCTGTAGTCGTTAATGTCGATGCTGCACTTTTGAGCCGCTCACTCTACTTGGCTTGGAGTAGCACTTGCAGTTGCAGCTGGTTGCCTTAGTAATATTATGTAACTTTAGCTCAATCGCGCCATTGACAATGAATTGCAAGTGCGAATAATATAACCGTGCATAATGAACTGCAGTGAACATACTGGCTGAATATCGCGCATACGCAGCTTGGCCGTCATTTTGACGATGCAACAGCTGCAACTATAGTATTTCCGTCTCTGACAGGAAGCAATTTTAAAGTGGCGTTTTATAACTGCCAAGGTTGCAAATCAAGTTTGTTTTTGCTGTGGCTAAAAGTGAAGGCACTGCAAAGCTGCAAATTTACACTGTTCGTTTTTGCGCCAAGGTAATAACAAGGGTTTTCAAATGATTCGTGAGTGCATATGTAGGGTCTGTAGCATTCAAATAATTCTAAGTAGTGTTATAGATAGATAGATGGGCATTTCAGATTCATAGTTACCCTAAGTAGAGTTTCTCACTTTTTTGAACGATATTATCTGCACTAATTATTACACTACTACTATTATTACTACATACAAAGATTACCTTTTTCCGGATCCCTATAAATTTGGAATATTGGTTGTAGGAAAAAACCACTGCAAATACACTCTTAAATTTGGCTGATTGAACTGATTGAACAACGGCCATCCCAAATGGTAAATTCTAGGAGCTGCTAGGAAACAGCACATTCCCATTTAATGTCATAAAAAAGTAAGTATGAAAACTGCTTGCTTTTGGGATAAGAAACTACATCGAAATAAGTATTGTCTACTCTCAAGACTCCCCTACCATAATATCGTTTCGCTGTTTTTCTTTGATAGAAAATACATAGGGATAGAAGCAAAACAGAGTGAAAACGATATAATGGTTTAAATATACCAAATATACTCTCACAATATTAAAATAAACAATATTAAAATATGTTATATCTGGTATAAAGACACACAAAATGCACTATGAAGTACAAAATATAACACATGCATGTTTTCTGCATCTGGTTTATACAATTGTTTTGAATAACTTCTACGAATTTTATCCTAAGAATATATACTCGTATATTATTGTGTATTCCAAAAGTAGACAGAGAGGCAGACGAACAGCCAGAGAGGCGTTGCTATATAGACTCGGCTGTTGACACTGATCAAGAACATATATATTGCTTTCTTTTTTCAAAAACTTCAATTGCATTAATAATTTGTACACAAACGTAAGAAAAATATTTGATCAATCGATTAATTAATTATTATTAATAAATGAATGATTATAATTAATCCCGTGAGTCAACTAGGTATAAAGCTAGCAAAGAAACCTGTCGACACTGGGATAGAAACTTCAGCCCACATTGTTGCAGAGTAAGATAGAAAATCTCAGGGATACATATCCTAAGTTGAATAAAATCGTAGACATCAATCTGAATAAAATTCTGGTTTTCGAACAAGAAAATAGGGAATGCAATCCTTTGGTTTGATTACCAAATGATTCCCAAGCTCAGCTTAAATTAAATATTTCACTCAAATATCTTCAACCAATTTTTATAGTTTCCAAATTTTCCAACTGTATAACAGGCAAGGAGGAATCTCCCATAAAGTATATTTAGGGACAAGAGCCGAGACGTTATAACCATGTCCGTCTGTTCGTCCGTCTGACACCCTCTCAGAGACTATAAGAGATAGAGATATATTTTTTTACGGCAGCACTTGTTATTTTTTATTTTTAAGTTTCAGTATTTATTTCTTTTGAAAATTCGATGCGATCAGATAAAAATTGTAGAACTTTATGTTATGAATATACAAAATGTTGTGATTGATATATTAGAATAATACTTTGCGTATTTATTCTTTATTATACCATTTAAATAATTTAAAAGTCATAGTTAACATCCTTGCTTTAATAATCATTATTGTGACTGATTTCATATTCTTTTAAAACACTAAAATGTTCGCTTGACTGAGAAATCTTATTCGCTTGAACTCTATAAAATAATCTTGCAATTGATATAAACAACGATCGAATTAAAATACTAAAACTATGTCATTGTTACTCAACGTACCTTACGCTGCTCCTCATTGCTCTTTAGTAACAACTCCCACAATCTAACACACACATACAAATACGGTTAGCATTGTTATAACAATGCCAAATGCCTCAAAGTGATTTGAAATAAATAAGCAACACTCTTGACAGTACCAATTTTGTTGCTTCTACCTAAAGGGACGTGAATGAAACTCCAAAAACCAATATGATAACTGACATAATCGTTGGACAGGTGGTTTACTAGATTTCCACATTTGGCTTTCCATTATATTGAATATCATCAGACAACTGAGAGTATGTGGAAAGAGCGTATTAGGACATTTGTGGATTTTGTAATATTAGTATGGAAAAAGTAATGTAATGTGTAATTATACATAGCTACTACTGCATAATATAACAATAAATACAAAATTTGTTGTGTTTTAAAAATGTACTGATCAGGATCAATTTTGCTGCAAAATACTTTCAAACCGCTCTTTAATATTACAGTTAATATCGTTGAACCATACGATTCCCTACTATGTTGAATATACGTCCATCTACGTACATAATTCAACTTAATTTAAATCTAACACATGCTTGATATATCTAACATAAAACAGATAAATATATTAAAAGAGTGTTCATACGTCTCTTATATAAAACTGTTTATACTAAGGTATTTTTTTGTTTTGATATGTAAGTTAAAAGTAACAAATATTGCAGTCTGATAGGTTGACTTATTATTCGGTCTAGCGTATGGGCAGGATTATTCCTTGTTGCTTTCCCGACTGGATGACATTTCAATTGATTTACTGCGGCAGCTCTAACAACCATTTCACCTTTTCAATTGTATCGCTGAATGTTTGCACATTTGAGTGCTTGAATCAATGAATGAACAAACGAGTGACTGACGGACTGAATAAGTGAGAGAGTGCGCGAAGCACACAACCCAATACTAGACTGAGCATGAGCTCATATACAAGCACATACTATATGTTATACACATATGTTACGTACAAACACAGTTGAAAAGGCAACGCGTTAGCAGTCACTTGGCGAATATTTCCGCAGGTGTTGAGTGGCATTTCATTTTATTGTTGTTTTCTTTGGTTATTGTTGTTGTGGTTGTCTGTTAAGGGGGAATCGTGACATGAAGTCTGACTTAGTCTCAAAGCACACAAATCGAGGCACTGCTCTCTAAGTTGACGTCATTCCCGTGTGATATTATTAGTAACATAAATACATATGTATATTTGTTGCAATAAATACAAATACAAGCCGTATTTTTATTGTTAACGACTTATTTGATGGCAATCAATTAGACAATCTAAATTGCAACTGCCTGGCAACTAAAAAATTAAAAAAGCACCAAAATTAAATAAAAGTTTTGGCGGCCGCTTAATTCTTAACTGTAAATTACTTAATGGCATTTTGCAGTCGACGTTGCCACAAAAGCATTGTCTTCCTTACAAATACATATCCATACATACATATACATATACATATACATATACATATACATATACATATACATATACATATACATATACATATACATATACATATACATATACATATACATATACATATACATATACATATACATATACATATACATATACATATACATATACATATACATATACATATACATATACATATACATATACATATACATATACATATACATATACATATACATATACATATACATATACATATACATATACATATACATATACATATACATATACATATACATATACATATACATATACATATACATATACATATACATATACATATACATATACATATACATATACATATACATATACATATACATATACATATACATATACATATACATATACATATACATATACATATACATATACATATACATATACATATACATATACATATACATATACATATACATATACATATACATATACATATACATATACATATACATATACATATACATATACATATACATATACATATACATATACATATACATATACATATACATATACATATACATATACATATACATATACATATACATATACATATACATATACATATACATATACATATACATATACATATACATATACATATACATATACATATACATATACATATACATATACATATACATATACATATACATATACATATACATATACATATACATATACATATACATATACATATACATATACATATACATATACATATACATATACATATACATATACATATACATATACATATACATATACATATACATATACATATACATATACATATACATATACATATACATATACATATACATATACATATACATATACATATACATATACATATACATATACATATACATATACATATACATATACATATACATATACATATACATATACATATACATATACATATACATATACATATACATATACATATACATATACATATACATATACATATACATATACATATACATATACATATACATATACATATACATATACATATACATATACATATACATATACATATACATATACATATACATATACATATACATATACATATACATATACATATACATATACATATACATATACATATACATATACATATACATATACATATACATATATATACATATACATATACATATACATATACATATACATATACATATACATATACATATACATATACATATACATATACATATACATATACATATACATATACATATACATATACATATACATATACATATACATATACATATACATATACATATACATATACATATACATATACATATACATATACATATACATATACATATACATATACATATACATATACATATACATATACATATACATATACATATACATATACATATACATATACATATACATATACATATACATATACATATACATATACATATACATATACATATACATATACATATACATATACATATACATATACATATACATATACATATACATATACATATACATATACATATACATATACATATACATATACATATACATATACATATACATATACATATACATATACATATACATATACATATACATATACATATACATATACATATACATATACATATACATATACATATACATATACATATACATATACATATACATATACATATACATATACATATACATATACATATACATATACATATACATATACATATACATATACATATACATATACATATACATATACATATACATATACATCGGATTTCGGAGAACATCTCAATTCGAGTTTAAGTGGAGTCTAACTCACCCGTTAGTGTTACATTGACATGCATGAGTCCAATATGGGTGCCGATTCGTGCAGGCAGCTTCTCGCGTGAGAAGGCTTTGTATGGCGCAATGATGGTTGCATGTGCAACATGCCATGCAGAGCCCAAGCGGGTAACTGAAAGAAGATGTGATAATCCAAAGTGAAAATTAATATACTATATAGTAAACAATTAAACAATTTGCATATGAAAACATAGTTAAGGTCATCGGATACTTACTTAAAATAACCAAACCCACAAAGAGGCTTAATGTGACCGTTGAGAATGTTGTGAATTTCTGCGAATCGGAAATGAAAAACAAAGATAATGACGTTAAAGACGTCTCGAACTTGCCAAGTAGTATTTTAATTTAAATGCTTGCCTTACAGCAAATTTCAATTACAATTACAATTGTCCAAAGCCCATCCCATTGCATACATCAACAATTTAAATGCAATTATTGAAAATTTGACCAACAATTGCTGATTGGCTGGTATATGTTTGGTACAAAGGGCACGTGTTAATTGAAAGTGGCTAACTAAATATCTACAGAGAGAAAAGGGCGCGTCACAAACTAGATATATCATGCTTATGGAGAATTACATCTCTAGAGTTGTCAATTTAATTACGACTAGAAAAATGGCAGCACCGTGAGAACTCACTGCATACACGTACCAGGCACCATTATGTACATAAAGTAGTATTATTGACATAGAACTGGTTGCTTGGCATTGGTTTTTCAAACAATAATCTCGAATCCTTGACATGGTGCAAGAAAGACCGAAATTAAAGCAACGAATATATATTGAGGGTATTGTAAAATTGATGGAATTGCGTTTTTATACCCGCTACTTATATGGTAGATGGGAATTAAAACATTTTGTTTCCAGAAAATGTATGTAACAAGCACAAGGAGGCATCTCCGACCATATAAAGTATGATATATACATATATTCTTCACCAGCGATATTTAAGAACTACCTTTTTATGGGAAAATCTCCTATTTACTATGGATCTTAGTTGCTTTGGCTGACAGTCTGGTATATTGTGCACTCCATGGTATATTTTGAGTGTAGTACTATATCAGTATACCAAATATAACGATTGAAATATTTTTAATATTTTTGCGGTATACTAATTTGGTATATTTTAAGATGAATACCGTACTATTTTACTTTTATTCAAAATGGGTAAAGAACTAGTCAACCACACTTGACTATAGCTTTTTTACTTCTTTTTTAATAACTTAAAACTTAGGCTAAACTTTGTCAAAAAGATTAGACCGATTATTCAATGAAGCCTCAGTAAATTTAATTTTCCTAGTGAATGACAGAATAATAAATTTAATAGAAAAATCCCGCATTACTTACCTGTTTTCTTACGCCAGGAAATATGACCAGAAATGCCACATAGAATGTGGCGAAAAGTACAGATACGGCCACAATCGATACGTCGCCTGTAACTGGGGTACGATTGGAGAAGGAATAAAGCGTTGGACCACCGTCATCCCGAAATGCGTCGAACCAGCCCTTCATTGTAAACTCCTACTGCAGAATTCTATGAAAAAGTAGGAAGAGGAATACATAAATATAGCTAATTAATTTAAAGTTAAAACATCTGTGAAGATTTATATTGATAGCCTTGCGTTATATTGCGTTCTCTCTAAGCTCGTTCAAAAACGAGAATTAATTAGCTCAAGTTTAAAAGCCGAATTCATAGTGGGTAGTTTCTATCAGTAGTTTTCAATACACAATTACTATCCTACATATTTCAGCTGCCAACAAGCAGCTGCCAGATAAACTTTGCTAAAGTTGCCAAGTGTTAGATGGATTTGCACTTTAGCTTATCGATTCGTGACTTAGCGATTAAGATACAGATACAAATCGAAAATTAAAATGAAGACTGATTGGCAGCAGGTAATTTGGAGGCGGCAGAAGGCATACTGCAGTAATCCATGTACAAGTAGTTGATCAAACTAAGCAATATAATATAAGGGACCACGAAAGTCAATATTCAAACCGAACTACCGGAAATGTGAAAACACCATCAACGTGAATATAAAATTAATAACCAAGAAAAAATATGTTACTAAAGGCAGACAAAGGAATTTTATTTCTAGCACTCCACTACTATATTTTGATTGCGGCTTTTGGAAATATATCGTACAAACACAAAATAAACCAGAAATACTTAAGAACCGGATTCGACGACAAGCAATTTAACAATCAAACTCGTCGGAAAACAACAACAACTAGAGAACAAGAAGCAGAAACAGAATCCATCAACTGTTGTTTCGAATGACGTAGGCAAAAATGATAATTAAGAGCTGATGAAATTGAACTGCAAAAATGAGAATTAATAATAATGGTTAAAGCATAACGAATATTTAAATGCCCTAGCTAACTTTCATAATAATTCATTATTCATTGATCCCTATTCGGCTATTTTGTGAATACTGCTTTAAAGCAATGTTTTGAATCACATGACATACGTTTGTGTAAACAAATTCTAACAAAAAATATTCGACAGCACAAATATGCAAAGACAAGTAATACAAATTATGCCTTTTTAATAGCACACACGGCTGTAATCGAATTGGGGTTTTCCCTAACTTTCAATACAAGTTCTTTGAAATGAGAAAGTCATTTGCCCCAAGGGAAAATGCTGATGGTCCAAACTTCAAACCAACAAATAACAAAAATTTGACGATCAATTTAATTAAAACGATTATTTAAAATCACAACAATTTTTTGATTTGTAGATATAGTTCTTAAAGTTTTATTTAGTTTTAAAATGAACTTATCGAGTTTGTCGAAATTTTTAATATTGGCGCTTATGACATTGCCTCGTCATAAATATAATTAAATGTTTTTTTTTAGAATTGCATTGAAAAAAACAGGTTCAATTATTTTATTTCAAATATATTTATATACATACATATATTACATATAATATATTGCATTACTATAAACAGGTTCTACATACCGAAGCAAATCTTACCAGGTCAGATAACATACATCTAATAAAATATCATATTAATTAATAATTATATATATATTGTACAAAACGTAAGGGTTAGAAACTATGTATAACTTTGGGTTCTTGAACTACGACTAGACAACAAAAGACAAATCGATTATAACATTGGATTTAAAAAAAAATTGATACACACAGACATGTCTTCATCATAGCACCTGTTGACGCTGATCAAAAACAAGTACTCTTTATGGAGCACGAATTATAATGCTCTTTTAGTATAAAGGGTATAAAGATCTCATTGGACCGCTATCCACTGCAGTGACCTTCGCATAGCTGCCACAGGAGCTGAGCTGACTCGTTGACACTCTCTCAGACTTTACATTGTCGTGAGCGCATTATTTGCGTGATTACCTAACAACAATGCAGCTACCGGTGGCGTCGACGCTGGACTTGGCACCAAAACATATCGTGCGCTATTGCCGCACTGCATGTAGAAATCTTAAAGCGCATTTTGTTACTACACAACAACACGAAACAAAAACAACAAAAAAGCTGTTCATATATACATACGTCCGTCTGTCAAGTAGCAGACAGCAACAATGGCACCGACATTACAGTTACAAAATGAAACCAAAACAATGCAAAGCAAAAAAAATGAGAAAATCAAAAAAAAACAACGCAGCGGCAATATCAGCAACGCCCCAGTAAGCTAGCAGCAACACACAGCATCCAATGCAACTGACGTGCCCTCTCTTTCACTCTCTTTTTAACATGCAGCAGCAAATTTCAAGTCCAACGAAAGTGAAATTGCCGTTGCTGCTTGCTGTTTCTCTTGCTCTCCCCTACTGCTGGTCGACCACTGGTTTGGTTACACTTCTGGGTTGCCGAGTCTTGTTGAGGAAATGAAGTAAACAAGAAATTGACATAATCAAGACAGTGTGGACTGAAAATGTTTTCAAAAGCTCTGACTACGACGCAACGTCGCGCAACCATTGCTGCGTTACAGGTTTTTGTATCGTGTCGCTTTTGCTTTTTATTGCTCATTGCGGGCTCTACTACAAATACATATACGACTACAAGTACGAATAAGAGTATGAGTACGCCTGCAAGTGTGTATTCAATGAGCGCTGGTGCGTGTAAATATGTAAGAGTCGCCTTCAACCGGCTTTTTGCGCGATTTTTGTTTCGTTGCTGTTTGCGCCAATAGTTTTGTTTTAGCTTTGTTTAGGTTTACGCAGGTCAGTTTTAGTTAGGATCAGTTAAATATACATATTGTAGAGAATAAACACAAAAATTATTTCTTTTGACGGAATTGCAGGAGAATACGAAAAATAATGTACAGTCGTGATCTGATTACCCTGCAAAGCAACTACAGTATGTATATATGTTGTCCGGTAAATGACAATAACATAATACAATAAAGAGCGTTGAGTAAGTGCCTCTGAGACAAAGGCAAAACATCGACGTGAGCAAATAAATATGCATGCATATAACACAATAAACATAAAGAGAAACCTCTCGAGAGTCATACATAGAGAAACGAAAAAATATGCTCTCACTTGAATAATAATTTCTCTTTGAAGAAGTGAAGAGATAAATCCTATAAACATTCCAAAAGGCACATGTAATAAAATTATTTCTACCACAGTTTAAATCTTTTCCATTTTGTTCGCACAACTTGTGCAAATACAATTACATCACACAAACTACAACATCAACAACAACGAACCGCGCTTCACTGCATTTAGTGTTTATCTCGTTTATTATAGCACTCAAGTCGTATGCAAAATTTGCTCAATATTTTTTATTAGCTTTAATTATGTATATTTAATTTTATGGTCGTTAATTGACTTTGTACATATGTATGTATTTTGAGCTCATCTTTTTACACACGTTTATTTAATTTAATCAACATAAATAATGTGGTAAGCCCGAAAGATAGGGAAGAAAGACACACAAGACACAAATGTAAATAATTGGAAAGGCGAGCATCAATTTTACCGTTTTCTTAATGTCGATTTTTTCTTTTTTTTTTTAAGCCCAAATAAGTTTTGTAGTTTTATTTTGGCTGACTTTTTGGTCAATTTTTGAGATTTGGTTTTTGAACTTTTTCAAAATTTAACTCGGCACCCGGCGCATATTACAAATTGAAACACAAAAAACATAATCAGGGCTGGCTAAAACAATATTTTTCGCTGTAAGTTATGTTAGTTTGCTGCCCGCGAGATTTTACGTATTCTTTACTTGCTTAGTCGCGTCCGCATCAAACGCCTGTCGTTAGCAAACTGAGCGCCACTGATCGTTGTACACAAAAAAAAGACGCGAAGAGAGCGCACAAAATGGTACCATGTGGAGAGCGAGAAAAGCTCTGGCGTTTTACGCGATTTGGGAGCTTTTAGAGTTGCTCGGCGAGCGTCAATTTATACATAGCATAGCCTTAGTTTAGTCTAATAAACTCGAACAAATACAGGCCTAGCATGGGGCCTCCTCCTGCTGGAACCTTGCCAGACTATTAGCAAAAAATTATATTTTGTGATTGCTAGTAAAACTCGCTAGCTTTGAGTCAACCTTACACAAAATTCAAAATTAGTGATCAAGACTAAAACTCGTGATTAATTAAATATAAAAACTTACTGCAGCTGTCACACAATATAAAAATTACAAAATTAGTAAAGATAATGACTTGAATGCTTTGAAACATCTTCTAATTTAATTAGCATAGACACTTGTGCATGGCATATCAATACACTTATTGATTTCGAAACGAAAAACAATCTGCAACAAATAATTACAAAACAACCATTTATTAATTACCTTTATTATTTTATTAATATTTTGCTCTTAGGTCTAAGAATTTTGGTCTAATGAGTGATTTAAGAACAAGAGAAAAACACTTGATTTCAAAAACGTTTGATAAAGACCAAGTTCATATTAAAAAGAAGTAATAATCGTATAGTTTTAAGACCAAAAATATTTTTATAAGATTATTCAGAAGTACATATTTGGTGATCATTCCACTTATCGCCGTTCTTCAAATTTAGAATATCTTCTTAAAAATAAATGTACACTTTCAATTTTATTACCTTAATATTATATATAAAAAAGAAAATATTGGACCCTGGCGATAAGTCAGAGATATTATTATTCATTATTATTATTATCCAATTCATTAACTTTGTGTTGCTT
Organism: Drosophila nasuta; assembly: GCF_023558535.2. NCBI lineage: Eukaryota > Metazoa > Arthropoda > Insecta > Diptera > Drosophilidae > Drosophila > Drosophila nasuta. The sequence goes on along the minus strand of NC_083455.1, from coordinate 443,036 downwards.
TCCTTGCTCTTTGTGTAGAATTGCCTATCATTTGATTTACCAAATGTATAATTAAGTAAACAGTTACAATTTGAAAAGAAAAATACAAAAACAAAATATCACAGAGTATTAAATATACCGGATTGCCAACCGAACAAGATAATACCCCCCACTAGAAGCCGTTATGGTCATATAAATAAAAAATTGTGATTGAAATCAAAGTTTCAGGAATCACTATAGTTAACATATTATTATATGTTGCGTCAAAAGTACGCTCGCAGTCGGCCGTTGACGCTGAAAAAGGAATACAATTAAAATACCCTTCTACCCTACGGGTAGCGGGCATAAGAATGTCGTAGATGCCTGTTGAGGAGACACGAAACGAGATAGAGTTTCTAACCGATACTGAAGGATGGGATTAAAAACTTCATCTCAAAAAAATATCGTTTCGGGAACTAACATAATCCAAAAATGCAACACTGGTTTGCGTTAAAACAGTCTCCTGTGAAATATTTTCTTGCTATTTTATATTAATAATTATTTTTGGTAGTTTTTCTATTTACATGATTTGCAAATAAAAAAAAAATGTATTATTGATGCTGAATTAAATGCATTTTCCGCAAGTTATTAGATAAATAAAACAAGTAAGAAAGCTACAGTCGAGTGTACTCGACTGTGAGATACCCGCTACCCATTTTGAATAAATTGAATATATTTTGCGGTATTACTCTCAAAATATACCGAATATACTACAAAAATACTAAAAATATACCAAATGGTATATGTGGTGTATCGATATAGTACCGCATTCAAAATATACCATAGACGGCTCAATATACCAGATTGTCAGTCAAAGCAACTCAGACCCCTAGTAAGTAGGCGTTTTTGCCATACAAAAGTATCTCTTCAATAACTTCGACAATTTCTATCTGATCAACCAAATTTTCAGGAATATTAACTATTGTATATGCCAAAAGCTCTAACTTTAAAATACGCTTGTTATTCGATTTTTTGAGTTGCGGGCGGAAGTGGGCGTGGCAAAAATTTGAAGAAAAAAAACTTGATCTGCGTGCAAACATAACAAATGCTGTCGAAAAAAGATTATAGCTCTATCTCTTATAGTCTCTGAGATCTAGGTGTTCATACGGACAGACGGACAGACACACAGACGAACATGGCTATATCGTCTCGGCTGTTGACGCTGATCAAGAATATATATACTTTATAGGGTCGGAGATGCCTCCTTCTACCTGTTACATACATTTCCTGTCGGCACAAAGTTATAATACCCTTCTACCCTATGGGTAGCGGGTATAAAAAGCCGAATGGAGGAATAGCTTCCCAGTTTGTTGCATAAGTCTTTTGTTCTGACATTATTTAAATGCTTAATTATTACATTGAAGAGCATAAAACTTATTGGGCTCTTATACTAGTAGTGATGACGTCTAATATCAATAAATTTAGCTGGAAGAAATTGCGGTCTAGTTACCAAATGTTTTTTTAAACTGTACGCCAAAATAAGATAAATAAGCAAGAAATGTTTGAAGCTTTTGTGCTACATAACAATACATTAGTGCACTAATACATTAGTGCACTTCGCAATAAATTGCTTAAGACAAAACACAAAACTAAATAAAGTATAAAAATAAATACTAATACGGATGTGTCGCCACTGCTTTGTGAGTAGGAATGCGCACAAGAGATTTCGAGGACGGTCATTGGTCCGTGTGAACCCCATGAAACACCCCTCCCCCCCCTTTTAAATGACAACCAGCGAACAAAGAATATAAATAAAAAGTATAAACGTAATTAGTCAGTATATATGTATGTATGTCTGTATATGCATATCGAGATACTAAGTGAATATATAAGTGAATGCAAAACACGTTCTCAGCTTGTCGACACTCGACTTATTCTAGTTACTTAGATTTCTTTTATCCAGAAATCACGTTTACTGAAAACATTCAAGTAGGAAGGCTACTCCAAAATGCCTGCTATTATTTTCCAAAGTAAACTTTTCGTTCAAATAAATGGGATTGAAATTGCGATAAATCATTAAATGGGTTTTATTTTTACATGCTTCATATATAACATACATATATGTATTATTATAAGTTCCTAACTTAAAATAGAAATATTTCATTTTCAAGACCGCTAAATTGGCGACTCCATAAAATAACATTAGGAAACTCCAGCTCCTTTTGTGACTAATTACGGCTATTACATAAAAGAGACTCAAAATAGCTTCCTCAATAGCTTCAAATTTAGTGAAACCTGCACACGAACCCGGTTCACTCGGAATTAAGAACTATTAAATAACTGCTGTTGAAAAAGCTGTGACTAAGATTCTCATCATCATACAATGACAATACATTGCGGATAGTTGATATAAATTTGTGATGACACAAAGTTTATGTGGTACTTTTATAATTGTACAATACATACAATTTTTATGACAAATTTATACTTTATACTTTAAGCTCTATAATTTTTTAAACTTTCCCCTGAATGAATACATGAATGAAATCTATTTTTAAATTTATAATTTGTTTGCAAGGATTTTAAGAACTACAAAAGCATGTGACTCGTGAGCTCTGCTAAATCGAAACATTGAAATAAATTTGTGATGTCACGAGACCATCACCAACATCAACTGCCTGCTCACTGAAGCGAATCCGACTGCTTTTGGCGGTTACGAGTTAGTATTTTTCTTTGGTTTGGTTATTGTTAATATGCACGCTTAGCGTCGCATAACGACAAATTAATAATAAACAAAAAAAAAACTTGTATAAATAATTAACGCACATAGCAATTGTGTGAATTTTAAAGGAGTAAAAGGTACATCAATAGGACAGTTATTATAATTATACAAATTATTACAATGACAATAACAACGACGTAATAAATACTCTTATCATATTTAGAAAGGGCGTGGCCATTTAACACAAATGTGTACACGTGTACAGACATTGTAGAACTGACTCCAACTTGACCTCAGCTCTGTTCACACTGCTAATTAAAACATTATTACTGCTAACTATGCCTCGAGGCTAGGCCAAATTGCGAATCGATAGAAGCCAAAATCGACAGCCAAGTGCCGCAAAACTTTATAAAACGGTAGGTAACAACTGTCAGCTGTCATAAAAATAGGAAAAAATTTAAATAAATAAATCACTGGTGGAATACGTACAATGAAATACATTGAATAAGTGCAACAAAAACAATAAGCTACTCAATTGACTATGATTATATTATTTGTTATTTGTTTAACGTGCCGCAGATTGTTCCAATTTTGATCGCTTTATCGCCTTTGCATGCAGACGCTAATAGTTTTGAACATGAAATCGCTTTTTTTTATTTTTCTCTTCTCCCTTCGGTAGTTTTGGCATTGCAGGCCAGGGGCAAGGCTGCAAAGCCTCGAGACGGAGGCGATGACTGAACATGACTGAACATGGAGATGGAGATAAAGATTGAGCTACCGCCTTCTGAGTACGGTCACTTTATTGTATTGGCAGGTGTCAATTATACAATTTCCCTAATTAATGATTAAGTAGGTTAAAAATATTGACTACTTTGACTAGGCCATTTCAACGGTTTTGATTTTCAACCGATTGTTTTGTCATTTTTGATAGTAGATGTCACTAAGAAATGAAGTATCACATGAACTATTCATTTTAGTAGTTTTCAGTAATATAAGGTGCGATGTCTTGAGGCACTTTGATTGTTGATTTTTACTGGCGTCTCTCGTCTTTGGCTTGCCAAATATAACATAACCACAATCGTTATTGATCCCTCGATCGATTGAAAAATAGTTTATTCCAGGTTTGAGTGCAGCAGAGTGTTAGCAAATCATTTTATGCGTTAGAGTGCCTGATCCATTCCCAAACACATTTAATGTCAGTTTTTAATTATTATCGTACGTCTATAGGATCACTAACTAAGCTTGTTTTGAAACAAAAGTGTAAACAGAAGTTTTGTCATTTTCTTAGAAAATCTGTAATTTATAGATATAGTCTGTTAAATGAGTCGAGCATCCAGTTTGCCTTCGCATTTATATATTATTCTATATATAAAACCATATAAATAACACGCGTTGTGAAATGCCTTTTCCTTTTACGAGCGAACGTTTATTTTGACAAAATTATATATTCGGATGTACAGAGTCGAAACAGTGATGAGAGAATAATAAAAGAGAGCATAATTAACAACACAAGAGAGTTGTTAACATAGAAAATCCGAGAGAGCGTAAAGTGAATATGTGTCTGTGTAAGCACTCGTACTACTACAACAATGAATACAATTACATATTTTAGTTTTCAGCTTTGTTCGCAAGGAATTCGCTTGTGTTTTCTCTTCTTATTACATTTTTGAACTCGAATTCATTACATAAAAACGTTGTTCCCGATAACGAAAAACTCGTTTAATAAATAAATGCATTTATGTATAATATGAGAGACCAATTAAACTTCTTGAGTTAAATTGCCAAGTTGAGTGAACTTTAAAGGTTACTTTGCCACTCTCAGTGTCATTGTCAAAAGACAGCGATTGTCTGTCTCATTGACTGGGTCTGGGACCCAGACTCTGGGTGGCCGCCTCGCTAGCTAGATTGACAATGATTGACAATTAAGATCAAAAAATGTCAGGTGTGCTTGGCCGCATGCGCTTCAGCCGACGATTTAGCAGTTGTCTTATAAAATACGAGTAGCTACCATTTATGTAGTTCATTGGCAGAGCTTATTATGGCTAACAATCCGAAGGTTGAAATATAGTATGCACCGCATTTCGCAATGCGATAGGAAGTTGTTAGTCGACGGTTGGGGGTGCTTAATTGGAAAACAATTTAGCGATCGGGCGCGATATTTGATATTCGAATAAGCAATGAGTTGAACGATCATTAACATGTACGAAAGCTGCAATAGATTACTCATTTTTAAGTTTATTGTGATATGGGCATTTCCAAACTGGCGCCAAGTTAATTTTGTACTACAAAATATTATTGATACAAATGAAAAACTGACGCTCTAAGGTTTACCCAGAAAATCGGAAAACTCTGAGAAACGAGCTACAGTTTTAGAATTAAACTTTTCTTTAGCAATAATCCAACAATATTTACTACATTTTTTTTTTTTTTTGATTTAAAAAACAAGTAAGAAAGCTACAGTTGAGTGTACTCGACTGTAATATACCCGCTACCCATTTTAAATAAAAGCAATATATTTTGCGGTATTATTCTCAAAATATTCCAAATATACTGCAAAAATACTAAAAAAATATACCAAATGGTATATTTAGTATATCGGTATAGTACCGCAATCAAAATATACCATAGACGGCACAATATACCAAATTGTCGGCCAAAGCAACTCAGACCACTAGTAAGTAGGCGTTTTTGCCCATTTTCAGAAATCATAACTACTATAGTAGTTATTATAGTAGTTATTATATATCGGAACTCTAGCTTTAAAATTACGCTTGTTATTCGATTTTTTTGATTTGCGGCGGCGGAAGTGGGCGTGGCAAAAATTTGAAACAAACTTGATCTGCGTGCAAACATAACAAATGCTGTCAAAAAAAATTATAGCTCTATCTCTTATAGTCTCTGAGATCCAGTGTTTCATACGGACAGACGGACAGACACACAGACGGACAGACGGACATGGCTATATCGTCTCGGCTGTTGACACTGATCAAAAATATATATACTTTATAGGGTCGGAGATGCCTCCTTCTACCTGTTACATACATTACCTGCCGGCACAAAGTTATAATACCCTTCTACCCTATGGGTAGCGGGTATAAAAATAATTATAGAAAATCAGTGGATTATTTTTCTGAAAATACCAATATTTAGCTTATATAGTTGTTTTCTAAATTGTGTTTATTAACCAATCAGTTCTAAGCTTACCCGCACAAATTAGATTGTCAACAACAAACAGTTTAATAGTACTCTCTAAATTAATTTATTTTTGTAGAGACGGCTTAAATTCTTAAACCTACATAATCTATTTGTTATCTAAGTACTGGCAAAATTGTGAGTCTCTTAAACCGTAACCGCCAAAAAAGTACTTATAATACATATTATAATAATACTCTTTCAAATATTTAAAAACAATTACTTTTAACAATTTTTTGGTTAATTGAAGAATTTAGTAAAGTAATTATAACAAAATCTCCGTTTCAGAACTATTTATGTTTAGCATAACCACAAACAAAGAAAAAGAAACCAAAAGAAATAACTTACTTATTATGTGTGTACAATGTCGAATAATGATCAAGGTCGTGGGCTCCTGACACCTCTCAAGTCCCATCTCAGCAATAGCTGAAGCCAACCAATTAGCTGAGAACCGCCCAAGTTGCGTGCCGCTTGTCAGATCGTCAAAAAACAACACACCGTAAACAGTGGAGCCAGTGACTTGCGCGGCGAAAATATTAAAAATTAATTAAACAAAAAGTTGCTACTAATGTAAGAAACAATATAAAACACATTTAGCGTCGTGTACTTGACCTTCGTGTTTCGTTGAGGGGACTGACCAAAATAAGCGAAAAGCAAACCAAACCAAAACAATGAACACTAGAAGTCGCACCGAATGGATTATGCTCTTTCGCCTATTTAATGTGTATGTCACATAGATAATATTGCATATCCGTTAAAGTGTACCAAGACACAAACAAAAGGTCTTTGCGGAGATTTCCGTCTCACCGAAATGAGAGGGGGGCCTGTCCTCGTCGCATGCATGCCACGTAATTCGTTGGCTACACTTGAATTTGATTTGGATTTCGATTTCGATTGTGATGTTGACTCGATTTCAAGCTTCAATTACTTCACGAATTGTTAGTATTTTGTAGATCCATTACTTTTCAAATAAGTAGGGTCTATTAAGTTAATCCAAATCGCATTGGCATATTTTTGAAGAAACTTTTTTTTGGCACGATGGTAAAATATTAAAATTGAAAGTGTCTATTATTTCAGCTGTCTTATTTATTGTTTATACCCATAAGGTACTCTACGGTATATTCTAAACGTATTAGTATATCAGAATACCAATTAAAGTATATAATACCGCAATATTTTGCTTTTATTGAAAATCAGAAGCGGGTATCTTAAAGTCGTGCAGAATCGACTGAAGCTTTCCGACTTGTTTTTTTTTTTCATAAGTTGATACCAAGGCATTTTCTGACTTACATAATGTCTATATGTATGCGTAGTCTCTTTTATTAATGACGTTGTGCGTTACGTGTAATTGACATTCACTCTGATTACTTCCTTATTTGGCGGCTCCGTGAGATGGTGACGAATAGGTAAGCCAGTTATTCCAATTAAAAATTATTGCCGTATAAGACAACTTTAGATCACTAGCTGACTAAAACATAAGTAAGCAATATTTTGGTAATCTACCTTGTAATAATTCTACGCTCAATCTCATTCACTCTTTTCTACATTTCATTCATTATATTCATTATAAATAAAATGTTCGTTTCTGGATTTGTGACAAATAATTGAACCCCTACTGTAACATTCATTAAAATATTTTCAAGTCAAGTGCGTTCTCTTTGCATTTTCATGTGCGTTCAGCGTCAATGAAATCTATTGAAACCTACTGCAAACCTGTAACAAAGTGACCTTGACCATGCCGATGTACATATATAATGAATGTTGGCAATCCTAAGGTAGCATGCTTGAAAATGTTTACAAAGCTACATACCTCATTGATGGCCTTGAGGATATCATTATTTAATGTGGTTGTTGTTGCTGTTCGTATCGACATTATTTGTGTTGTTGTGAAAATTTAAAAAAAATTAAAATTATTTAATGACCAAGCTAATCGAGATCAAAAAGTGAAATACACGTTCTGAATATTCCCTTCAACAGACAGTAAACAAAAGACAACGGATAAATAAGAATCAGAGAAATTAAGAATCATACAATTTTTCCAAACTCACGATCTATTTACCATTTAAATTGATTGTTATTACTATCGATATTGTGCTGTAGCCGCAATGAGCTTGTGTTTAGCTTCAGTTTTTAAGTTGTTATTGTTTCAGTTTTTGATATTTTGAGCATTTTAATCGTTTTCGAGTTGCTTTTAAAATGCTGCAAGGCAAAAAGTGAAGTGCTCCCAGAGGCAAAATAAAAAATACAAAAATAACAACAAGCAATAACTTCATATATAAGTAATTAATATAGACTTAAATTACAAACAATACAAAAAAAGTGTTTGGAGAAACGAGTAAATAAATTAACTCGCAATTGCCATCAAAATTAAGAATACTGTTTCATTGAATTTTATTGCGCACAAGGTGAGAAGAGACAACTGCAGGCAATTGGCAACATGCAACAAAGGCAGACAACAATTGCTAAATAATTTCACCTTTTTGCATGCATAGAAACAAGTTTTTTGCTCAACTCTTTCGATTTAGGCTAAGACTATAATCAATAAATAGCAATTGCCATTGATAGAAACGTTCGTAAAACTTTATGCATGTAAATTTTAGTAAAAATATGAATTACACATAAATATGGATTGCCTTTTCCTTATCGACTTGACAATATTTACAAAGCAAAGATAGAGTTTTGAAAATTAAGACATATTTAAAATTTGGGAAATATTCTTTCGTTTTCGAATTCTAATAATCCGTAAAGACCCTCATGATGAAGTGCAGTAAACACACATTATGTTCCACACTGACACACTTCTTTAGACTATTTGTTTACTTTTTTTGCTTGATTGCTTGGTAACAAATGCTCATTAGTTTTTTGCATTTGCCAACTCGTATTTCAATTAATAACTGATCATGAGGAGCTCCTAACCTTTAACAACCTTTAAATTCAAGTTGAAGTTTATTAACCTTATAACAGAGGTGGAAACCTCAAAGCCTTCACATGGCGCTCTATTCACAGCCCAGCCAAAGATTCATTTTCAATTTAAGTTTACCAAGTGAGCTGACAATTGCTTTTTTGGAAATTAATTGGCCTAAAGTTCAAACAGTCAACTGACCGCTCTGTAAATGAATTATTGGTGAGGTCGTGTTAACGAATAAAGGTAACTACACAATATAAAGTTGAAAACAAAAATACTCATAGCTTAACAAAATCATTTATATGTATGTATGCCGACAGAACATACAACGAAATTACCAAGCAATAATAATAGAGTTGCTTGGCATGTTATAATGAATTGCCACTAGCATTACTTTGAATTCATGGATTCTTTGGAGTGCAGAACTTAGTTTCAAAAGCTGATTACTTATTAGCGAATGTGGTCAAGAGAGCCAACCTCCTGCTGAGGGCATTGGGCAGTCGAGCATACAGTCCAATTTGAAGGCCATTGGGGCCGGGCAGCTCCCAATTATAAAAGAGTATTTAACTGGAATATCACTGAAGCGCATTTGCTGCTCTCTTAAATCTCCATGGATACTTCCAACTACGCCCCATGCTACAATGTTATTAATGACTTGTTTTAATTCAAGCATTATATTCACACATTCTCGACAGAGAGTAAAATCACTACAACGATGCCCATCTGCCTCTTCCATTTTACCTTAATTAATCTCTTAAGTTTTAAAATTTTATTTTATGTATACATAACATATGTACGGCATATAAAATCATTTATGTATTTTAATAAATAAATTAAATGAAGTGCATATGTACTTAATAGCTTCGTATACATATGTATATATTATATATAATATTATAAATGCTAATTAGTAAACAAAAAAAGTGTACAGTGGATCATAGTTTATATCAACGTGAAATTGAATTTATTTAAACGCATAATTTTAGTTTTATGTTTTAGCATTAAACATATTACTTCATTTATATAATATATATATAAATATTTTATATACATATATAAAATAATTGAAAACCAAGAATAAAACAAAAACATACCACAGCGTAAACTTTAATTACTGTTGTTCAATAACTAGATTTTACCAATGTTTTTCCGATATCCGGACTAATTTTTTCCCATTCTTTCACTAAAACCTTTTTAAGATCAGATTTGTTATTTCGAATGTTTTGGTCCAAAATGGCTCACAAATTCTTAATAACATTCATGTCAGGGGACTGAGCTGGTGGTTGCAGGGTATGAAGACAACCAAGACTGCACAATTTCTGCTTTTTTCTGGGTTATTGTCTTGAAAGATGCGAAATTCATCCCTAATGCCTAATTTATCCGCACTATGGAGCAAATTGGTCTTCAGATATATGTATACCTCCAGATATTGAGACGTGCCCGATTCAGTCGCCATACAGTCCCAAACCATGACACTGTCACCGCCATGCATGACAGTAGGTTTTAAATTAATTTTTTAGAGGTCGATATTGAATGTGGACTCGGCTGAGTTCCAAAAGTGTTCATCCCTCCTCACATGCTCCTGGCGAATTTCAAACGGTCCTTTTGATTCTCGCGCAATTCTGCCATAAAAGTTGCCTTCCCGCATGATACAATTATACATTATTATATGTATAATTGTATCATGCCTTCCCGCAGTACTCGTCGAATTGTTTCTGGGTGTCATGCCTTACACAATTCCGCCTCTACCTCACTAGCCATTTTTGGTGCCGAAAGTTTAGAATTTTTCCAACTTTGTCCTTGTCATTCACTCTATTTTCGAGAAGAAACCAAACCATGAAATAAATCACTCAGATACACTATTTCTGCTATTTTTCGACAGAAATTCCCATTCTTAAAATGTGCTTCGAAAAAATTCAAAAATTCAACTTCTAAACATTGCGAATATTATACACAATATATCAATGAAGAGCCGTTATTTTCATAGGAACTGATCGTCGCACAGCTGCTGTGGTATTTTTTTATTTATATATGTATATGCATGTATATCTACATACATATTTATATACATAATATGTAAATGTGTGCACATATATATCGTGCATTGAGCACGATTCCCACCAAATGCAATTTAATTTGTCAACATCTACATTTCAGTGAGCCCGTTTTTAATAACCATTATATTGCTAAATATGACGAGACAGATATACCATATACCATATATACCAAAATAAGAAAACATACTTTCTCATAGCTACCTGCGCGTTGAGAAGAAAAGTAAATATTCTATTAAGAGGCTGTCTGAATTTAAAAGTGTTTTCTTTAATGCAAAAAATATAAATTAATCTATGAAAATGTAACCAATATACATATATACCAAACAATGCAGTTCTATGTATATAAAGAACGGAATATTTTTAAAAATACTTTGTCGTTCATATATGTATCTTATTTGAAAAAAAAAATAATTAACAGTAATTTAATATTTATCCCTAAAATAGCGACTATTGACATATGTTTGATGTTTTCTTTTTAATTTTTAATAAATATACTCTACACATAAAATATAAAAAGAACTAGACAGGATAGACAGGACCTCGCAAAGAATACATTCTCTAAATAATTTGTAGTTTTATTTTCTTTGACTGCTGATTATTAAGAAATACAATAAAATTTGTCGATGAAATAATTGAAATAAAAATGTGGCGCCAAACGCATACATGAAAAAAGGACAATACTTTGTTGAGTTACCTCTCGATGTTATACATATTTTTTGCACTTTACTGTGTCGTTTCTTAAATCACTGTAATAAGATTTTATGCTAATTTTTGCTGCTTGGATCCGCTTAAAAATTTGAAGCGACAAACGCAAAAATATATGTTAGTTTAAAATTATCGATATATTAATATACTATCAACAATCCAAGTTTTGCATTTCAGTTTACGGTCACACTGTTACAGTCTGTTAATTTACTAAAGTATTTATTTAATTTAGAAATAGTTTAATTATGGAAATCGCAGACTCTTATTATAGTAAAGATGAATACGTTGAAACGGTGTGTAACGTTAAGAATAATTCATTTGAGATGAAGAGATTCCTACTTCTACTTTCTCTTAATGGATGATCTCATCAACCGTTCCGTTGTACAAATTGTTATTAACAGGCCTCTGGAAATAAAGTTAGTCGTCATACAGTGCTCTGCGGCTCCCAGAACATTGTGCTCAACGGCAAAGTGATTGTTCAAAGCGGTGCCATCATACGAGGTGACTTGGCAAACGTTCGTACTGGGCGATACTGTGTAATAAGCAAAAACTCTGTGATACGACCACCATACAAGCAGTTTAGCAAGGGCATCGCATTCTTTCCAATGCACATTGGAGATCATGTTTTCATTGGCGAAGGTGCCGTGGTGTCTGCGGCAATTATTGGCTCCTTTGTGTATATTGGTAAAAATGCCATTATTGTGAGTACCACAAACTATAAACACTTAGCAATGCATTGCAGCATTTCTATCTTATAGGGACGCCGTTGTACGTTGAAGGACTGCTGTGTGATTGAAGATGGTGCAGTTTTGCCACCGGAGACGACAGTATCCAGTTACATGCGATATACATCCAAAGGTACCATTGAGGGAGGCCAGGGCAATCCATATTTTGTGCCCGCAGCCATGCAGGATGAAATGGCCAACTATACAAAGTCATTTTATGAGCACTTTGTGCGTACTCCGTTGCCTGCGAGTATAAAGACTTAAAAAGTGAACTATAATAATAAAGCTAACTCTAGGTACGACGTCATGGTAGTATTATTTGCGTTTATTTATAAAGAATACTGCAAGTCTTTGTATTATCCGTTATTTCTGAATATTTTATATACTAGCTCACAGTGATTGTAATTTCTTTAAGACGTTTAATTTTTAATCGTAGAACTATATATATTATTTATAAAACTATTATCTAGTCGAGTAGTCCCGTGTTGCAGTCGTAGGCTTCATGACCACTCTCAAAGATGACATAGCTCATGCCATTCCTGCGTGCTATGACAGCGGCCGTCTCCTCGCTGTTGTTTTCCTTGCGAGCCTCGATATTGCGATCAAGCAATAGCACGGTTGCTGTATTGCGACAGTTGGACACAGTTGAAGTGATGTGTAATGGCGTCTGCTGGCCATCCGACTCGGCGTTAACATCGGCACCAAATTGTAGCAGCAGTTGTGCACAATCAGCATTGTTCCATTTGCATGCCGAATGCAATGGCGTCCAGCCCAGCTCTGTGCGGGCGTTGGGATTTGCCTGATATTGCAACAGCAATTTGGCAATATCAACAAAGTTGTTGTAGCAAGCCCGATGCAACGGCGTGTAGCCGTCATCGTCCCGGGCATTAACGGTGTCACCATCTAGTTCCAGGATTTCGCGCACCTCACTTATGCGATTTTCATTGACAGCCCAAAGTATCATGCGATCAATGCTTGCTATGTCCATAAACTAAGATGTGATAATTTATTTTAAGGATGCGTTTGCTTACTTATGTTTACCTTGAGGATTTTTGTCTTCCTGGATCAGCTCGTCGGAGTCATCATCCCAACCGCTAACAAACATTCCTTTCGGTACCTTGACATTGCGCAGCTTTTCAATTTGTGATTTTTCATCATCTGAATCGTAATCACCCATAATTGAAAATAAACTTGCTTTTTTAATGCGGCTTTTCGATATGAAACAAACAAATCTTCTATGGTTGAGTGACCGTAAATTCCACATACAAATATACCATTAAAATATGTCTTGCTTTTGGTTAGACATACTAATGTTATCGATACAGTCTTTTATCCCGTTTTGCAACACTTTAAGCGATAACAGCAATAAGCATTAGCATCTTTGTTGTTTTTTCATTTGGAAGTTTTGTTTACGTTTTCATTCGCGCTATGTCAAATCCCCAGGAGGAGCTTCTGCCGCCCAGTGCTGAGGACGATGAGTTGACACTACCACGTGCCAGCATCAACAAAATAATAAAGGAGCTGGTGCCCACAGTGCGAGTAGCCAACGAAAGTCGCGAATTGATTTTAAATTGTTGTTCCGAGTTCATCCACCTGATCAGTTCGGAGGCGAACGAAGTTTGCAATCAGCGCAGCAAAAAAAAACCATTAATGCGGAACACGTGCTAGAAGCACTAGATCGTCTGGGCTTCCGCGATTACAAGCAGGAGGCCGAGGCTGTGCTCCACGATTGCAAGGAAGTAGCTGCAAAGCGACGTCGCCAGAGCACGCGACTCGAGAATCTTGGCATTCCCGAAGAGGAGCTACTGCGTCAACAGCAGGAGTTGTTTGCCAAAGCGCGCGAGGAGCAGGCACGCGAAGAGCAACAACAATGGATTAGCATGCAGGCAGCCGCTGTTCAGCAGAGCAACAATGCTTTAATACAGCGACAACAGCAGTCGGACGTCCGAAAACCCAGTGAAGATGACGATGATGACGACGACGATGACTACTAAACTGATTCGATTAGTTCAACGAGTTTATTTGCTTTTCGCCCTAATGTAATTGTAAACTGTAATTAAACTATTGCCATAAGTCAAACCCTCAGCTCATAGTCGCCTTGACCAATTGAGACTCCTCGGACAACTGCATCTTAAGCAGTCTGGGCACGACTGAGGGACTCACATACTTGCCTGGTACGTATTTGCTCAGGATTTCTGTATGCTCTCGCCAGAACTGTTCACGTATTAAATCATCGTGCATAGGCACAATAGCCTGACTACCTTTCTCCTGATCGTCACCCTCAGATTGCACAACTCGCTTGCGCAACAGAATTGTGCCCTTACGAAACATGGGCGGTAAACTGTTGTAGTTAATGCCGAACTCTTGGAACAACAGCTCATTCTTATCTGCTGAGAATGTGCCACGCAGGCGCTCCTCAGCCTGCTGATTAGTTAGACCCGATTGTAGCACAAGTTTCCAAAACGCTGTGTTATATAGATTGTTGACATGCACGTCCGCCTGACGCCAGCTTAGATAATCGCGTAGATTTTCATCTGTCGGATACAAAACGATGCGACCGTCAAAACAGGGGGCATACGATAATTGGCGATCCATCCATTGTGGCCAGCTCATGACGTAGCTGCTGGAAAAAAGACTGGTAACATAGGTAAGCAGCTTTGAGGCACGCCGTTTATAGGCTGTCGTATCCTTGCGGAATACAAAGGAGTATTCATCACTTTGGCCATAGGCGAGGACAATGTCACGAAATTCCTTCATCACAGCAATTCCCGCTGCATTCATCAAATTTAGCGCTATGTATATGGAGAACATTGATCAGAATAGTAAAATGATGCTCAAAATGCAGGCTTACCGTTGATATCATTAGGTTTTTCAAATTTATGCGCGTTCGAAAACTTGTGAAACTTCTTGCCATCGATACGTATCACGATCCACACGTTGGGCAATATTCTGTCGTCCAGCTCGTAGGATTTAACGTACTCATATCTGCTACACGCCATGTTGCGTTTACAAATTGGCGCTAGGTTAATTCTGCTGCACAACACCTTGAGAACTGTGCTTTTAAGAGCATAAAATTGCATTTAGTTGGGCTTAATGCAGTCAAACAAATGTTTTCTTCTGCATGCACATGAAATGTACACGGTTGGTTGTACACAAAAATCTACATATACGCAGCACTTTCACGTTAGAGTAGCTGTGTAGCTCAATGTGCTGGACACCCTTGATCTTTTTATTATTTGTCTAGTACGTTCCAGGGTTGCTTACTGTTATCGATAACCAGGTATTGTTTCGAAAACAGCTGTTCGGCTTTCACAGTAGCTGTGTTTAATTAATTTGTGTGTGTGCAAGATGAGTGTGAATTATGGACAAAATGCAGCGGATAACGAATTTTTGGAAGCACATCAAGCTGTACAGCTTTCCGACGACGGCGCAAGTGATGATGACAATGAGGCAACAGACACAAATCTGCCAGCGAGTACCTCTATCAACGACGAAGAGGAGGCAAGTGGTGCCGCCAACACACATGTGGTAGCCCATCACTACAACGAGCTGAAGGAGGCGGGACGCAAGGAAAGGCACAAATCGAAGATCTATTTCATGCGCAACTTCAACAACTGGATCAAAAGTCAGTTGATCAATGAGTACATGGCGCTAATCAAACAACAGAAGCGCATTGGTGACGCATTGCGGGTCCTGGACATGTGTTGTGGAAAGGGAGGCGATCTGCTTAAGTGGGATAAAGCGGCGATTTCACATTTAATTTGCACAGACATTGCCGAAGTATCTGTGGAGCAGTGCAAGCGTCGTTATCAGGATATAGCGCAACGTGCCGATAAATCCAAGTTTGGCAACAAATTCACAGCAGAGTTTTTCGCCTGTGACTCAACGATGGTCAGGCTGCGTGAGCGTTATAAGGATGCTTCTCTGCAGTTGAATTTGGTGTCGTGTCAGTTTGCTTTCCACTACTGCTTTGAGTCTCTGGTGCAGGCTGATTGCATGATGCGCAACGCTGCCGAATGTCTGCAACCTGGAGGTTACTTTATAGCAACCATGCCGGATGCTTATGAGATTATTAGAAGATTGAAGGCAGCAGGTCCTGATGCCCGAAGCTTTGGGAACGATGTCTATAGCATAGAATTTGAGGGTAATGCGAATGAGCTGCCCTTGTTTGGGGCCAAGTACCAATTCCATTTGGAGGGCGTTGTTGACTGTCCTGAATTTCTTGTACACTTTCCCACGTTGGTAAAGCTCGGCCGTAAGTACGGACTTCAACTTATCAGACGCAGCACGTTTGCTGAATACTATAAGGAGACATTACCTCAAGGGCGCCACCTTCTCCAGCGAATGTCCGGACTGGAGTCTGTGCAACCGCAACGTTGTGGCAACGATGAGCAATTCGCTCATGTGCGGAAAACTGTTGGCACACAACGTGGACGAGCTGTTGGCACATTGTCCAAATCCGAATGGGAAGCAACAAGTAAGTCAAGTGACCAAATGCGACTCTTAAACTCGCTTTAATTCCTCTTATGTTGTAGCTCTGTATTTGGTGTGTGCCTTCAAGAAATGCAAGAACAGCTGGGATGCCAATGGAAAGCCTTTATTTGAGTTTGACGACTGACGTACTCCTTAAATTAAGCGTATGCATTAGTATACTTATTAAAAATAACTCTTCGATGTTTTTATGACAATAACTTTACTCAATTTTATTAGTTTAAAGTTTCTTAAGTTTTTTTGATGAGGTATTTAATTGCAGACAAAGTTTAAGAATATATTTTAGTTCGGTATTTCAATGCTTTTAAACATAATTCATAATTTGTACTATTACAATAAAACTAAGTTTGCTGAATATAAACAAAGAAATATACCCAGCTGAGCCTGCGTTGATTTTGTACATATGTACATATTATGAACTGGAATTTAGCGGCATTTACCTTTATTTATTACTCCATTAATAATACATATGTATAAACAATTAAGATCAGTAACTAATTTTATTATGAACGTAATGCTCAGATAAGAATAATTTTATATTTATGCCAATTCGATTTTACTGGCATTGACAAATTATCACCTATTTGCAGTCTTCAAATAAAAAAACAAGTCAAAAAGCTACAGTCGAGGGTGCTTGACAGTGAGATACCCGCTACCCATTTTGAATAATTATACCAAAAATACTAAAAATATACCAAATATACTATTTGTACCGCGATATAGTACCACATTTAAAATATACCATAGTCAACCAAAGCAACTAGACCCCTAGTAAGTAGGCGTTTTTGCCCATACAAAAGTATTTCTTTAATAACTTCAATAATCTGATCGCAACCAAATTTTTGGGAATCATAACTTTTTTTATTTTATTATTGTATATACCAAAATTTGCAGCTCTAGCTTTAAAATTACGCTTGTTATTCGATTTTTGTTGATTTTCGAGGGCGGAAGTGGGTGTGGCAACATTTTAAAACAAACTTGATCTGCGTGCAAACATAACAAATGCTGTCGAAAAATTATAGCTCAATCTCTTATAGTCTCTGAGATCCAGTGTTTTATATGGACAGACAGACAAACGGACATGGCTAGATCGTCTCGGCTGTTGATGCTGATCAACAATATATATACTTTATAGGGTCGGAGATGCCTCATTCTGCCTATTACATATTTACATTTCCTCCATAAAGTAGAATTTGCTTTGGCTGACAAGCATGTTTTGTATTCTATGATATACGAAAAACAACTTATGATATATTTTAGTTTTATTGGTATATTTTGCTGATAAAACGGCTTTCATTGAAATATTCTTGTCTTTAACTGTATTTATACTAACAACAAGTACTTGAAAGATGTGACTGCGATCTCTGATCGCATCAGGAATCATAAATACTGTAAGTATTATTGTATGCGTCAAAAATCGATTTTATCTTCAAAATTTCTCTGGCTATTGGATTTTCTTTCTTTGCATGCAACAATTTGAAAAAAAAAAAATTGATCTGCGTGCAAAAATAACAATTGCTTATGCTTAATTGTTATACTATAATATTCTTTTGCCCTATGGGTAGCGGGTATAAAAAGTTTTAAATTACTATTTTAAACGTAAAGTATGTAGTGAAGTTTCCCTATTATACTATTAATGTTATCGTAAGCAAGTTTTAAGGGCTGAATGAATTTGATCTGCGTTCAAAAAAAGTACTCAGTGCTATCGGAGAAAAACTATTGATCTATCTCTTAGAGTTCCTGAGGTCCGATGTTATATACGAACTTACAAATGGTCATATATGGCTGTATCACCACGGCTATTGACGCTGATCAAGAATCTATAAACTTAATGGGGTCGGAAACAGTTCCTTCTACCTGTTACATACACTACCTGTAGGCACAAAGTTAGAGCAACCCTTCTTCGTAACACAGATCAAATGTTCTTTTTACTTAGTTTTTATGATAAATTACCGTTCTAAACTTTTTGTAAGTTTGAACTTTGTTCTGTTCGATTATTCGATGAGCGCAAATAAGTTATGGTTTTATTAACTTGTCGGTTAGATGAAACCATGAGGTATTATTTGATGACAAAAATGGAAAATATTGTTCATTTTTGTTTTGATGTAGGGCACGTTAGCTTTGCAAAAGTTGTGTTCATTGAAACGTTAATTAGATGCACTTGAACTTGTAGGTCTAACTATGATAAACGGTTTCTCCCAGCATTTGCCGTTTTTACTGGTCGTTAATATTTAATCAGTGAATACATATACATATGTACTATATATGCTTTTTCTTTAATTTCTATAGAACTACTGATGATTATTTATTAAACTCTTTATTCTGTTCAGTATCAGTCTACTGCCTTGCTCTCTCTCATTCCTTTACTTCTAGTTGAAAGGGACCCAAATTTTATTTAAAAGAATTATTGTAAATCAACCCTCGCCATACAAACAGTGACAATCTCTAATACGAAAGCTTTGATAACGAAGCTTTCTACCAACGAACTCGAAAATTGGAAGTTCACACCGCTTTCGAGAAGCTCATTGGAAGGACGTCGACATGGACACGGACCAAGACACGAGCATGAGCATACAAGGAGAGCGCGCACAGCTGTTGCTTTCACAGCGACGGCGCCTTTGAAGGACATCGGGCAAAGGTTAGTCCTGACGTTTACGTTGCCGGGTCGTGCCCGAGACCGAGACCGTTTACCAAGTGCGGGCCTGTGCCTGGCATTCAATGCATCAATGAATTATTATAGCTCAAGTGTAAATAAATATTTGATATCACAGCGAAGGTACGAAGGAGAGTGGGGAAAAAGGCATAAATTACTCCATTGATTGGATGGCGAACACGGCATGACAGCAAAACGGATAATCGTTTGGTTTTTTTTCTTGTGTCTGACTCACACGCATGCAGCTCTCTCGCTTTCCCTCACTTTTCCTCTCTGTCTCTCCCAGTCACTTTCGCTCTCTCTCTCTCTCTCTCTGTCTCTCTCTCTCTCTCTCTCTGTATTCTGGACTCTTTGCCTTTCTCTCTCCGTGTATATTGCTTTTTTGTAATGCTTTTCTCATCTGCAAGTTCTTGTCAGATAATTTCATTATTTAAAGTTTTGCTCATAAAAATAAACTTTGGGCGTAAAGTTTAAATTTGTTTTGCACACACGCACCCACACACGCTCACACACAAGTTCAGAGAAGAGGAGAGAAATTGTTTACAACAGTCCAGTCCATGTGTGTGTGTTTGTACACGTTGTGTGCATGTGTATAGTACGCTTTGTTTAAAGTAGAACGTGCGTATTTAGAAGGCAAACAACAAAACTGTTTACACACACACACGACTCGTACTGCCTCGTGAACCAGCTTTGTCCCTTGTCGCTTACGCTGAGCCCTGACGCCTCATCTCACTCTCTCCTCTCTCTGCCCGTCCTGTTTGGCAGTGCACGCTTTGCACTGATTGGCCCTAATGAATCTTTTTGTTACCTCATGCAGCCGCCTGCGCATTGTTCTGTGCGGTCTATGCAAATTAGTTCACTTTTAACCCATATGCAGCACACAGTATTTTCAGGCCCTAAATGTGCGAGCGCTATAGCTTTTAAGGACAGAAGGTTGCCTTCAATTGCATTACTAAATTTAATGATATAAACTTTGTTTATAACTGTTGGATGCATATAGTACTTTATTGTTGTTTACATTTCTAGGCTACTTATTCGTTGCACGTAATAAAAAAACGCCATAACAAATAAACTAAACTAAATTCAAAAAAGTTACATATATGTAACATATGAATATTTTACTTCCTTACTTTTTATTTGCTTTTATCAATAGAATAATAGCTTATAATTCAGAAACTTCATTACGTACTTTACTTAGATTTCGCTTACAAAAAGTATTTAACTACAATAGTCACTAGATACGGACTTATCTTGGTTACAAGTTTCACGTTTTTGGTCAATCCTGAAGTACGAAGAGGGTTAAATCATTTTTGCACAATGGCTTGTCGGGCAGCTGAGTTTCCAGCATACACAATCACATATTATGCAGTGAGTCTGAGCGTATGTGTATGTGTCAACGTGGGCCACTGACAGTCGGGAAAGGTAGGAAGATGAGTGGCCTTACGTTACGTATACGCAATGGGTACAAACAAAATACACACCGCAATGTTTATTCTGTAAGCCTGTCGAGGCAAGCGAGCGAATAAGTGTCTATGCGCCAGTCAGTATATGTGTCAGTGTGTTGTGTGCGTCTATGTGTGTGCACCTCGTGAAATGCATAACTGGATGTGAATGTGTATGGAGAGTGGTGTATGAGTGTGTTTTGTAACGACTTGTGTTTATTCAACCGCATAGAACAATGTGAAAAACGCATGCCAGGCATTTGCCTTTGTTGTGCTCCTCTTACGCTATTTGCCTCCCCCCTGTGGCTTTGGCGCCAGCTCCTTGTTCTCCTTGTGTATGCTAAACTTTTTATAAGGATTGGCCCCAGGGCGAGCTCAAGGGGTGATGGGCAAGCACGAAGCGTGCAACAATTTAAAAAGATCTGTGTGTGTGTGTGTGTGCATGTCAGCACGTCCCTCTGCAGAGGGATGTGTGTCAGGACTTGCAGGATGTGTCGAGCAGAGAGCAGAGCCCTGCTTGGAGTATGTTAATCTTTTTTTGGTTCTGTCCAATAGAAAAACTTGAACTTTGTCTTTAATGTTTGAGTGATTCATTTTATTCATGATTAATATGAATATCAACAAAGGTTTAAAACTTGAATAAAGTTTTAACTGTGGATCATCAGAACTGAAAACACAGTCGGGTCTTGGCCCTATTGTATCCTTTAACTCTGTCAGCAATGTAACCCGAACTCAAAAGTGAGTCAACTATAATTTGACTATCATTGATTTTGCATTCAAATGCGTGTACTTACTCTTTGGCTACATAATACGCAAATTGAATCCTTGCCGTTGAGTACACGTACTTTATTTTGCAGTTGTAATCCTGATTTATTCATTACAAATAGCAAACTAATTGGCTAAGCCGGAAATATATCGATTTAAAATTCAATAAGCTTGAGCCTTGATAAGCTCATCAAACATGCACGAGCCAGGACAGCATTAGGGTTACGGCTAGGACTATTATATGCTTCGGTATGTGTGCGTATGGGTGTGTGTGTGTGCTACAAGGGACATTAGCTTAAGGCGTGGCATTTGGGAAATGACTGGCTACCATGCAGTTGTTTTCTTGGTCTGTTGTTGTGTTTTGTGTTGTTATTTGGCTGCCTTGTTGTGAAGTGCACACACACGACAAAAGGTCAACTCGGCAAGTAAGTTAAATGACAAGGACCTCACCTTGCTCATGTCCGTGCTCCTGCTCGTGCCTGTGTTCGTGTTCGGGTTCGTGTCCGTGTCCGTGCCCATGGATATTACCGCGGGTCTTGCTGCCTAACTGTGCGTGTTTGCATGTTTGGATGTCTTACGACCTCAAAACTTTGGCATGCAATGCCACGCCAGGCTTGGATGGGGCCAGCTAAGCTAAGCTAGGCCAATAATAATGGCTTTCACTTTCAAAACAAACGCCAAGCACGGCGCTGACATTGGCCATAAGTTAAAGCCAATCGTCGTCCTTCGCTGCTGTTTGACAATTCAAAAACGAAAAGCCGGTCACATGCTCTTCTTTCCACAACTCCACAGCAAGCCCATATTTGTTTTTTTTTATTTTGTTTTTTGGAGCACGAAACACAAGCAAAGTCCTGACACCCTGAAGTCTGGTCTGGTGAGCGCCTGGCCAAGTGGCCTCTGGTCATAATTATGGTGCTCACAATTGACTGTTATCAACTTCGCGCCCACTAAAATCAAACTTTACCAACACTTAGACACATTTGCCTAACTGGAAGCTACGGAGCGACGTTGACTTCCAGTCGCTCAGCAATAAAGGCACGCCGAACGAAAAGCTTACTCAAAGCTTTAAGCGCTACCTTTCAGCCTGCTGCCAGCGATGCCTACGCGAAGTCTCTTTTCGCTTGCCAAGCTAAAGTTGGCGGTGTGAATGTCAGTCATGGAGTTCCAGTCGTCGGATACATGTGGAACGCAGCGAACACAAAACAGCGCGCCTCGCCCCGAAATACAATGCGAAGAAAATTTTTACAAAAGTTGTGTATAAAAGAAGTGAAGTAACTGCAACCTCTGTATATATATACATTTATTTGTGTATATATGAGTGTGAATTAATATATAAATTAATATGTTTGCCAAATATGTTACAAATTCTAAACTCGACAAGTGACGCAAAAAGTTTAATTTAAAATTTAATGAAATAATAAAAGTGTGAAAAATTGAACATAAATGTCGTACATTACAGCATTTGATTATCGTTAAAAAATCTAGATTGGGAAAAAATAGAAAGCAAGAGAAAAACCGTAGCTGATAAAAAATTTAAAATTCAATTTAAAGCTTTTGTAAAGCTCCACGCCCCGTCGGCTATTGTTGTTGTTGTTGTTGTTGTCGTGGGTGCCGTGTGTTGCAGAAGTAGCAACAAATGCAGCTGCAACTGCAGCGGGAAGCAAACTAATAATCATCATTTAAGGATGATCTGCTCGGCTTACGGCATTTCATTAAAATGGATTTGCGCCAATACCAACGCGCTAAGCTGCATTTGTGCAACGGATTATCGATTGTAGTGCGCAGTCATCAAACAATCCAACAGCAACATAGTGCAAAGAATAATACCAACAACAACCACTGAGCTTGAGTTTTAGTTTTTGGGCCTTCACAAAAAGTTTTGTATCTTATGAAACAATTGACGTGCCGGCCAAGGCAGCAGCAGCAGCAGCAGCAACCAACAAAATCGCAACACATTTTTAAACGGCATACGCAAAGTAAGTGAAATGAAATGAAGTTAAGTGTAACGTGAAGTGAATTGAAGTGAAATGAAGTGAGATGAGCTGCACTGAGCAAACCAGAGCAGTGTCAAAGCGTTAAGGCATGCCAAATTGAGGATTGAGGTAGTGAAGCGTGGTAAAGTGCCATTCGCACTTCTCGCGTAATTATTGAACCCGCGTAATACCTGAAACTAGGTCAGCGGAAGTTGGCCATCAACCAGCAGCCGCCACAAGGAGTAAATTGCAACGAAACCTGCGACAATATCAAAAACAAAACTAAGCACAGCCCTTAGGCCAGGTGACAACGTACCAAGTAGTACTTAGAAATCGTGGAACATCTGATTACCGATTACAGAGTCGATGTCGTTGTCGTCTGTCGAAAGGTGTCGATAATCGAGCGAGCGCGCGTATCAAAACAATTCCGAACAAGTAATGTTGCCTACCAATAGGGGCCAAAACATTATATATTTTTGCCTACCTTCGAGAGCACTGTCATTCAATAACCACAACGGTCATATTCTGTGCACGCGTGCGGCGTGTTTAGAGTGGCTGTGTGTATCTACTGTGTCTCACAGTCCAACACACACACACATAAATACATACACGGACTCACACTGTTAGAGACAAGCGCGCAATGAGAGTAGCGGGGAGAAAACAGCCGCGAAACAGATTTCGATAGCAGCAGCAGAAGCAGCAGCCTGCTCCACGATGGAGAAGGGCGAATATATGTATTTTGTTGTTTTTTTTTCTGCTTCTTTTTCTTCTTCGTCTTCGTCTTCGCCTTCGTTTTGGTCTTCACATATAAAACAGCAATTGCTTGCCGAAGTATAGAAGAAGACGTTTTGCGGTTCGACAAAAGCGTGTAGAGTGCGCGAGATGGAGAGAGGGGTTAAAAAACAAGAGAAAGACGAAGCGTGTATGGTTAGTCGTAAGGCTATAAAACGAATTGCCAAAGCACCCAAAAAATCAACAAAAAGTGACCTTGCAGCACTAAAAACAAAAAGAAAGAAACAACAAAATCAGCAGAAAATAGAATCTAATTATTTATTTATTGGTTTCCACAAATATCAGCCTAAAAGCCTTAAAAACCACATTAGCCAAAAAAGAAACACTACGAATATAGTCGACTTGCAACAACTGCTTTTAGTTCATGTTGACCTTTCACCGAATTAGACGTGTAAAAATATATACGAAATGCAATCGTGTAACATAATACTATAAATATGTTATATTTGGGAATTATATTACATTAAAAAAGTACCCTCAGGGTTATGAAATATAGGATACATAATGTACATATTGATAGGTAAGGATAAGATTTGATTTTCGTTAAGCACATATATATCAATTTTACTGAAGTAGTTTATCAAATTATAGCCACAGAGTCAACATTTCGTATACTATAAAGTATTTTTACATTCTGTACCAAAATCGCAAATGGATTTTTCAAAATATGGAAGAAATGGAATGTTAAAGGTCACGACAAGTAGGCTTTATAACAAATTGGATATCGCGTAAAAATTGGGTTGGTTCGATGTAAGCAAGACCAAAGCAAAGAGTCACACAAAGAGTCTTCGGTTTCTCATTTCACATTTGTGATTTCTCATTTCTGGTTGACCGTTGACCGTTCCCCGTTTTCCGTTTCCCGTTTCTTGATTGCCCTTATCCAATGTCGTTTTGTTTGATTTTGGTATTCGGATGCGGTAATCACATTTGAGCATTTCAACAGGATATGACAAGTGATGGTGCTGTTACGTTTTGGATATTTTTGCTTTGTTTGATCGGCTCGCCGCATTTGGAGGGCAGCGAGGCGGGTAGGCCGGATGAGCTGCATATCGGCGGCATCTTTCCCATTGCGGGCAAAGGAGGATGGCAGGGTGGGCAGGCATGCATGCCCGCCGCAAGACTGGCATTGGATGATGTCAACAAGGAGCCAAATCTGCTGCCAGGTTTCAAGCTCATCCTGCACAGCAACGACAGCGAGGTGAGTCTGCATGTAACATTACTTACTATATATTGAACCATCCCACTATGTACTACATAACACAACACTCTTGAAATAAGCTGCCACAGATCACCATTTATACTCACAATATTTACATCCGTAGATATGAGTATCTGAAAGTATATACATATGTATGTATGTGCGATTAGTTGGGATCCCTTGGGTGCGACCTAAGTATGTTGCTTAGTTTTTGTGTTTTGTTTTTGTGACCATTTCCGTTTTGTCACTTCCCGAATGGTTCCGCCGAGGAAGCACCGAGGGTGCGTAGTCAGAGGAGGGGCAACTTGGCATTCATTAGCATATTTCTCTAGGGGAAGACACAGCAGCGAGCGTTTTATTATGCTTTTGTTATATTGCGCATAAAGGGTATTCGACGAGGGTTTTCTCAAAATCAAATTCTCCTAATTTTGATCAAAGTCTTAATTGGACTGTGTAAAATGTATGTTCATATTTGTTATGTATAATAATTGTTTTATTAATATAAATTTTACATGAACACAAAGCATAATAGTAAAATAAAGTAAAGCGTCTTCGTTGTAATCTCAGTATTATTTGGAGCACAAACTTGCGATTCATTCATTCAACATTAGTCACACAGATTGTGGAAACTTTAGAGGACCTACTATGATTAATATGAGAGTTAGAGAAAGCTTAGGAGTAGAATTAAGTTTATTATAGTAAAAATGAGTTTTTTATAAAAGCTTGTTAAAGTGTAGGTTAAACCGATAAGCGAGCACATGTAAAATTGTGAGAATAGAGCTACCATAATAGTTATACACTTCACTTTATATTGAAAGTAGATGAAGTTTATTTTAGATTTTAACATCCTTCATTCTACAAATCGAAAAATATAATATAATTACCACAGAAATATTTATTTGGTTAACAAATTCATAACTCAATGATTCCAGAAATATTAGTTGCAATGGAATAAATAGCTACCAAGTTATTTGAGAAGCAGTTTAGTATCACAAAAGAACCGTATGCATCTGAAGGGTTTAAGTTACTATTTTAATCATTATGATTTCCATTTTTATATAACGAAGATATATACATATGTACATTATTATCAGGAGCGTACCTTCTTATTAGCAATATACTGTAATAAGGTTCCCTCTGCATGTTTTTCCGTTGATTTGGATTTTTCAAAGCATTCAAAATTTGAGCGGTTTTATGTAGTAGTTGATTTTAGGAACGCAACTCACTTATGTGGTCTTTTCAATGTGAAAGTTCTCCTTCTGTATATGCTTGCCTGTGTAAGTGTATTTACTGGTATAAATGTCATATGTCATAATTAATGGATAGTTTGTTAGTCGCAAGCTTGCACGATATTTTGTCGGTGCTCCGCTTTGTGGCCAGCACTCGTAAGCTCTTACGAATAGAGCGAAAGTAAATTTGGAACTGCTTTACAGTTATAGTTACAGTTACAGCTATCATACATTTACATTTACAGTTACAAGAACAGAGCCTTATGTATCTTTATTTATAGGCGGACCTCATTAGTTTTAAGTGAACGAAATCTGAACAACTTGTTTTGAGTTTTATATGAGGTCACTTCGTTGCGTTGAGCCCATCATTTGAGCTATTTTTATTCAAGGTTGTCAGTCAAACCTGACCAAACACACATAATCATATACATATACATAGCATGTATTATATACCGACACTGTTACTCACTCACAAACACATACAAAGTGTATGTACATAGTAAGTTGAGTTCAGTTCGGTTCACTTCGCTGCGCTTCACGCTCAACAGAGACTTTTCTGACTGTCGACTCAGGACTTACGACTGTCGACTGCCGACTGTCGACTGACTACTCTGCTAATATATAGCTTAGCAAACAGCTTCCGTTAAATGCTGCATAATTAGTTGGCATCTCCGAGCTGTGCCCTCTACGTGTCACAGCACCATCATCATTGCCAAACCCATCACATGCCATCATAATGCGACAAGCGGCAAAGGCCGCACGCTTTGACAGCGGCTTTAGCTTTAGCTTTGGCTGTGGCTTTTACTTTTACTTTTGCGTTCGCAGTCGCTATTTCCCTTTGCTTGACCTACTTTAATGTGTGAAATGTCCCAACGCAGAAAAACACACGTCTGTACTAAAATTATTAAACAAGAGCTCATAATGCGGCAAGCCTAGGATTTATTCATGTCCTGGAATATGTACACATTCTTCTCTATCCCCCTATCCCCCACTCTCCCTTCTCCTTCTCGATGTCGCCCTCATTCAGAACAACATGAAATGCGTACATAAAAAGTTGAGCCACTAAGCAGACACGAGTCCCAACAATTACAATGTTTTTTTACACGCAATCCGAAACTTAATATACTGAAAACAAAGCGAAAATGAGTATTTCATTTTTGTCGCAATTGAGTGAATAATACTTCCGCTATTGCGAATGCAAATGAGTGCATTTTCCATATCTAATTAATGGCAGACAACATCAAAAATCAATTAAGAATTGTGTAAACGAATCAGACAAAGATTTGTCATTCTGTATAGAGCAAGCTGATTGAATGAAAAGGAGGAAGGAAAAATAAGTTTACTCTGCGCTGCACAGAAAGAAAATAAAATTCTATAATAATTCAAGAAAATCCATTAATTAAACAAAATATATTAGCTTAAAAAGATACATTTTTGAATGGAATGTATTATTAGCAAAGCTTACAAATTATCCGCGATATTGAAGTTAGATTGTTTTTTTTTAAAGTATTCCTTATATTTTATATACATGTTTTAAAAACAAAAATGATAAATCTGAATCACGCATTTGCAAATTTTAGGTTAAAGTAGTGGATAATTATAACATTAAAATTCTTTATTTATGACAATAACTTTGTACTAAATGGAAATGTATGAGGCGGAATGCATCTTCGACCCCATAAATTACTTATGCACATACATATTGTATTAATCATCGCCAACAGACGATTCGATATAGCCATATCCCATTCGTATGAATTAAAGATATTAATTGATAGAGCTACATTTTGTACACCACTTCTTAGATTTTGTTTTAACACCCAACACCGCCCAAGTAATCGAAAACAAGAGAATAGCAGGCGTGTTTTAAAGCTAGGTACACAGAATGACAACTATAGCCTTTTGATTCCAGATTATTGAATTGCGGTGAAATGAAAACTTAGAAGTAAATCGAGTATCGTAATGACCGACATACATATGTATATAATATTCTATATGAAGTTAGCATAGGAAGTTTTGTTAGTCTACTAAGGGGTATCTCACAGTCGATAACATGAGACTGTAGCTTTATTTTATATAGATCAACGTTGAATCGTTCATTTTTACTTATTTATTATTAAACTTAATACATGAATAACTATTTCTATGGCTAGTAGAGTAAGCTAAGTACTTAGATCAATATAAAAATCATATTTTGACAATATAACGGAGCTTTAAATTCTAATTAAACTTTACCTCTAGTGTGAACCTGGTTTGGGTGCCAGTGTGATGTATAATCTACTTTACAACAAGCCGCAAAAGCTGATGTTGCTGGCAGGATGCAGCACCGTGTGCACCACTGTGGCAGAGGCAGCCAAAATGTGGAATCTAATTGTTGTGAGTACATTACCAACAATACGGTGTTCAAATCATTTAATACCTACATATG
Source organism: Drosophila nasuta (assembly GCF_023558535.2). Classification (NCBI taxonomy): domain Eukaryota; kingdom Metazoa; phylum Arthropoda; class Insecta; order Diptera; family Drosophilidae; genus Drosophila; species Drosophila nasuta. The sequence continues at coordinate 413,801 of NC_083455.1, read as the reverse complement.
TACGTCAAATTACACATTTTATCGCGGTATTATTGCAGCTTTGTTATGGAGCCTCAAGTCCTGCCCTATCCGATCGCAAGCGTTTTCCAACACTGTTCCGAACGCATCCCTCGGCAACGGTACACAATCCTACGCGCATCAAGCTAATGAAAAAGTTCGGCTGGTCCCGTGTGGCCATCTTACAACAGGCCGAAGAAGTATTCATATCGGTAGGGAAGCTAACTATCCAATTTTGAATTTATTGACTTCTCTTCCTTCGTTGATAGACTGTAGAGGATCTCGAGAATCGTTGCATGGAAGCTGGCGTCGAAATCGTAACTAGACAATCATTTCTATCCGATCCAACAGACGCCGTGCGTAATCTTAGACGTCAAGATGCCCGCATCATTGTGGGTCTTTTTTATGTGGTGGCAGCGAGACGAGTTCTCTGCGAGATGTATAAACAACAGCTTTACGGACGTGCACACGTTTGGTTTTTTTATTGGTGAGACGCACAAGATTTTTGAAGGAACAAATTGCATATGATTGTATTTACTTTAAATCACCACTTTCAGGTTGGTACGAGGACAACTGGTACGAGGCAAACTTGGAGAACGAGGGCATTACCTGCACTGTGGAGCAAATGAGAATCGCAGCAGAGGGACATCTTACAACTGAGGCGCTCATGTGGAATCAGAACAATCAGACAACAATTTCCGGCATGACTGCCGAGGAATTTCGGTAGATTATTATCAACATTTTATGCAGATGATTATTATTGTGCAATTATGTTATATATATTTTTTTTTTTTGCAGACATCGACTGAATCAAGCCCTTATTGATGAGGGCTATGACATTAACCATGACCGCTATCCAGAAGGCTACCAGGAGGCGCCGCTGGCTTACGACGCTGTCTGGAGTGTGGCATTAGCTTTCAACAAAACAATGGAACGGTTAACTTCGAGAAAGAAATCGCTAAGAGATTTCACGTACACGGACAAGGAAATCGCCGATGACATCTATGCGGCCATGAACTCAACCCAGTTTTTAGGCGTATCGGTAAATGTTCTGAAATCCAACTGAATTTCTAAACATAAACATACGACCATAATTCCAGGGAGTGGTTGCATTCAGCTCACAGGGCGATCGTATAGCCCTCACTCAAATCGAACAGATGGTAAATGGGAAATATGAGAAGCTAGGATATTACGACACCCAGCTGGATAATCTTACTTGGCTAAATATGGAACAATGGATTGGTGGCAAGGTGAGCTTTAACTATATATTATATACAACTTTGCAAAAATTAATAATAAATAATAATGCAAAACTAACAAATCATCTTGTGAAGTTAAATACAAACACGAATACAAAAACTATTGGGAAACTGTAAACTCAGAAATACTCTTCAGATATGATTATGATAACGATTTGTAATTAAAACAGGACTCTTCTGCTTCCTCTGCAATTATTTTAAGCAAAGTTAAAATTGCAGTGCGTCGGTTCTAACGCAAGACACCTACTCCGAATGTAAATCAGCTTTTGCCACTAAACTATAAAAAGCGAGCAACAAAATTATAAAAAAAAATTGAAGCAATTATTGTATAAAAATCAGTAAAGCAATTTGCATTGCTGGGGCGTATGTAAAATCATAAACATCATTTTGTAGTAAACTTTATACCGTGGTGAGCTCCGTTTAGTAATAATTGATGCGGAAGAATGTTGTCCGATATTTTCACATTTCTCAAGTAACATATCTTGCGTTTTTTCTTATGCCCCGTTTCGACAGTCACTCCGTTTATTAAAATTACAGTTCTTCTTCCACAGCCACGAATGGAAACAAGTAAGAAAGCTACAGTCGAGTGTGCTGTGAGATATCGCTACCCATTTTGAATAGAAGCAAAATATTGCGGGATTATTCTCAAAATATACCAAAAATACTACAAGAATACTAAAATTATACCAAATGGTATATTTGGTATATCGATACAACAATCGAAACAACTAAGACCCCTTTTAAGTAGGTGCTTTTGCCCATACAGGGATCGCAATTACTATAGTCATTATTGTATATACCAACAAATCTCCCTCTATCTCTTATAGTCTCTGAGATTCAGTGCTTCATACGGACAGACAGACGGACATGGCTAGACCGGCTTTTTTTAATGTTTTTACATGGCAATGTAACATTAGAAATGAATGGAAACTTGACGAGAAAAACCAAGTTGCTGTGCTGAGAAAACGGGGCATTATGAGATTTATCTTGGAGAAAATGTAAAATACCATGCACTACTCATACCTATTCCATTTGCAAATGCTTCAATTCATTCGAATAGTTGCTTAAGGTTCTAAAAAAAAGCATATCAAAAGGAAAAAATATCGAAATATAAAGTTATTTGTTCTTGCTGGTGGCTTATGACTAGTTTTGATTTTGATTTGAAGAGATAATTTTTAAAAACATTTTAACAGCGAGGACCTAATAGTACATTTAAAGAGAATGCCCCGATCCAGAATAGATAGTTTTCTTACATGTTTTATTTTTTTCTGATCGCAACCAAATTTGCAGTACTCATAAGTACTAATAGCTTAGGATTCTAACTCATTATTTGCTCCAGCTGACTTGAGTGAGCGGAAGTGGATAAAATGTAAGACAAACGTATTCTGGAATTTTGTTGTTCAAGAATATATACTTTTAAGTGGATTGGACATGCCATCTTCTGTCTGTTTTACACATTTCCCGTATGCACAAAGGTTTTCTAGATAGTAGCTATACCCAAAATACTCTTCTTATTCCTTAAAGAATGGCAAATTATTACCTATTATTATTTTTTCTAATATTCTATAGGTTCCTCAAGATCGCACAATTGTTACCCATGTGCTGCGAACGGTTTCTTTGCCATTATTCGTCTGCATGGGGACAATCTCTAGTTGTGGCATCTTTGTAGCTTTTGCTCTGATCATCTTCAACATATGGAATAAGCATCGCAGGTAATTAATTCTAAGTGATATGTTTATTCATTAAATGTACTTCTTATACATATTCTGCATTCAGAGTTATACAATCTTCACATCCGGTCTGCAATACCATAATGCTCTTTGGCGTTATCATTTGTCTAATATCAGTCATATTACTGGGCATAGATGGCCGTTTTGTCAGCCCTCACGAATATCCAAAGGTGAACAAACATTCAAAGATATTAATAACATACACACACACTAAAATGCAAAATATTTCCCAGATTTGTCAAGCTCGAGCTTGGCTATTATCCACCGGTTTTACACTTGCGTATGGCGCAATGTTCAGCAAAGTATGGCGAGTGCATCGATTTACAACAAAAGCAAAAACTGACCCGAAGGTAACAAACGTCTTCAACTTTATAAATACAAATTGACTATTAATAAATATTTTCTCTTATGCACAGAAAAAAGTGGAACCTTGGAAGCTATACACCATGGTTTCGGGGCTCTTATCAATAGATTTAGTGATATTACTGTCTTGGCAGATCTTTGATCCGCTGCAGCGAATACTTGAAACATTCCCACTCGAAGATCCAGTATCTACAACTGATGATATTAAAATACGTCCAGAGCTGGAGCATTGTGAAAGTGAACGTAATTCCATGTGGTTAGGTATGATAAAAATATCGCGATTTATAAATCACTTGATTATACTAATTGTATGCGTCATTCCATCGATCAGGACTAGTCTATGGCTTTAAGGGTCTAATACTCGTATTTGGCTTATTCTTGGCCTACGAGACGCGATCCATTAAAGTGAAGCAGATCAACGACTCGCGCTATGTGGGTATGAGCATTTACAATGTGGTCGTGTTGTGCCTGATAACAGCTCCCGTGGGCATGGTCATTGCATCGCAACAGGACGCCTCATTCGCCTTTGTTGCACTAGCTGTGATATTCTGTTGTTTCCTAAGCATGCTGCTGATATTTGTGCCAAAAGTAAGTAAGACCTTGACTTTCTTCAAAAAAAAAAGATCACAACGCAAACCATATTTGAAAAAAAAAACCTTCGACAGGTTATTGAGGTCGTACGACATCCGAAAGATAAGGCAGAATCAAAGTACAATCCAGACTCGGCCATATCGAAAGAAGACGAGGAACGCTATCAAAAATTAGTAACCGAAAACGAGGAATTGCAACGATTAATAACCCAGGTGAAAGTCGATAGCAACGCTATTAAGTGCGGATCTTTTACAAATTGTTGTCCGTTTTGCAGAAAGAGGAAAAGATACGAGTATTACGGCAACGGCTAGTCGAACGTGACGTCAATACGAAGAGCACAGAACTGAATCCCACATCGGGTACCTGTGGTGGCACGGCAACAACATCGCTTGCAATGCAGCCTCAATCAGCTTCAATCATCAACACAACTGCATCCGCACATGCAACGCCCTCAGCTACGCTCGCGATCACACAAGGTAAGTGGCGTCTTTCAATACAAGACTTTAATTCAGCATTCAGAATGCATCGTGCAAGAATGCATCGTTCCACACTATATTCGAAGGTTTTTAAAAGATAATGATCGCTGCTGGACTATCCTCTTTGCAGTAAAAGCAAAACCGTGCGATATTGTTATTAAAATATATCACAAAATATACCAAATTGTCAGCCATGGCTTCTAAATAACTTCTAGCATCTTTATCTGCTCGAACCCAAATCATAAACACTATAATACTAATAGACTTAGTCTTAGTCTTCAACTAAGCACATCTCGAGAGTATATATTTCTATAGGGTCGGAAATGGCACATTCTACGTGTTACATACATTTGCTGGAAGCTGGAAGTTATAATACCCTTCTACCCTATGGGTAGCGGGTATAACTGTTTAGAGCAATAGACCACCTACCCATTTTTGATAAAAACAAGAAGAAAGTGGGATCATCATTTAAAAATGGTAACTTAGAGTACCTACAGTATACCTAAAGTGATATTTCGACATTCAAAATATTGAAGATTCTACTGAAAATTAGTTCTTTCATTTAGCAAGCTCATGTTATCTAAACTTTCATAAACCATTAAAGGTACTTAAAGTTTAAGGACAATTTTTAAAATTGTTTGATGCGAGAACGTATAATAATTATCTTATATTTAAAGGGAATATCCCTAATCAATAATAAAATAATATAAGAAATTGTATACATATATATGCCAATTATACATTTAATTCAATTTAAATTAGTATAATTTTCAGTTTTTGTTATTGTCTTTGATTTATTTTATTTATTATTATATTTATTTATTTTGCAATTTAAAACGCCTAAGCAGTAATTAATATCAGTAAAGATACATAGATGCGTGCAATACATAATATAAGCTACAACGATATACATACATATGTATGTATATATGTATCACTAATAGTCTCTGAGATCTAGGTAATAGGGACAGACATGGCTCTTTCGTCTCGGCTATTGATACTTATCAAGAAGATGCCTGTTACATAAATACCCCTGTGTAGCAGATATCAAACAAATACAAATGTATATTAGAATTTAATAATTGGAAATATATTTCTTTATTTTAAACAAAAAAAGAACTAGTTGTCATACAAATAATTCCTATTACTTATGGTTGAATAATAATAATATAATTGTTTGTTTAAATGCATTGTTAGCTCGCCTTCGAGTTTTGTTTTCCAAGCAAACTTACTTTAAATATGATATTTAAGTTTGATCAAATTTTTATACACAATCTTTACATGTTTCTTGCAGATACTCACGAGCACCGTACATGAAAAAACTTGTCAATTTCCTTTGCGTGATAGGTGAATTATACAAAGAAGCTTCTAAAGTACATTTAATAAATATGTATGTATGCATGTACACGTATGAACTTGAAAAACTTTGTATCAACTTTAAGCTGAGCTAAATAAGAAAATTGGTAGCAGCAATTTTTAGAAATAACTGAAATATTTATTGTACCTTAAATGTGTTTAGAAACTACTTATAAAAAAAATCTTATAAACTTACGGAACCTAATATTAACGATACGGAAAATTTACTAAAATCGTTAGTCTGTAAAGTTAAATCCTTCACAAAGACTAAGTCAAGTCATACCAAACTATTAATAAATTCAATCATGTTGAACTTTAGTCATTTTTAAATTGCGATAGCAAGCAAATTGTTGTGTTAGATACATACATATGGTCTTGCTTAGTGAGCATTTTCCCATAAACCTCTTTTGCTCAGTGCTATCTCCTAGAGCTATACACACATTCCCACACAACGTTTCCCAAGGCGGCCTTTTCCATTTCGTATTTAAATACAAACATATTTATGTTCAGCCGCACCAATACGAGCTCTTAGACTCTAGAACCAGACTTCTAGAAAGTTTGGTGTATTTACTTAGCTTAGGTTAGTGTTAGATTTTGTATAGATCATGTGTCCGAATATGTGTGTGTAAATTTAGGGCGTGTCCAAAAACTCTCGTACTTACATACTATATGTACTCGTTATGCACTCAAATACAATGTTTTAGTAGCTTACATTTTTGGGAGTCAAAGGTAGCACTACCAGGGAAGGAACACATAGCAAACCTTAGATAATGAAATACATAATGGCATAGTTTAGTGTAATCATAATGTAATAAATGCATATATTATATTTGGGGGAGGGGGTGTTATGTGCTAGTACAACATTATGATTTTTATCTACTGTTATATATATAGAAAATGGACGAAAGGAATTTGAAAGCAAAGGAAATTTTTGAACACACTGTAAGTTCTAAAATTGCATTTATAAAATTACGTATGTGAATTAAATGCAACATTATATATTATAATAGGAATTGACATTATTTTAAAAGGTAAAAAAACAAAAGCAAAACCTAAAACCTACTGAAAAGAATTCTCAAAAATGTAATAAATCCAATTGGATCCCTTTTTATTCAATCACTCTAATTCACCACGAAAAGAGCTGTAATAAAATAAACAAATTATCATGAAACACACATTAATAGACAACATCAAATTCCTACGAAATGAAAGACTTTAAACTATAAGCCGTTAAATAAAATACAATAGAACTATACACACCAAATAATGGATAATTATAGACACACACATTCTACGAGTACTTAAGCTAATAAAAATATACACATATACATTTATATGAAAATTAAAGAGCAAAAGGAAATTTATACAATGCAAAAACGACATTTCTAGTTGATATTGTTAAGAATCGTTGGAATTTGTAGATTAATTTGACCGTAATTCATATAGGGAACGCTGTTAGGGTAGCTGTATTTTTAAACATGTTCATGTATATTGTATATAGCATGTTAAGCTAATTTACAATCTCTTCCGACGAAATTGGAAGCGATCATAGCTACAATTGTAATTTTTACTCAAAGTTAAACACGAAACACATAAGTCAAACAATTTTTAATATTTTTGGTTATTTTTTCTTACGTCAAGCTCAGTCACAAAAAACTACCAGAAGTCAGAATTACAACTGCAACACAAAATCCGAATGTTTAAATGTAAACTAAGTAACACTTTAGCAAAGCTAACTGTCGTATATATGAGTAAAGAAAAGTGGATTAATATTTATTTATTTATTTAGTGACAACAAACAAAATAATGGCAGCAAACAATTGTAGCAATATGAAGCAAGAAAACTCGGTATGTTCTTATGAAAGTAACATTAACGAATTAATTTAAAGATTATAAATATATGAAAATTTTACTGAATAAACACAAAGCAAAACCAATAAAAAGTAAAACCAGATTGCAGATAATTGTCTTATATTAAAAGGAACGAAATAAAATGTCAAATGTTGCATGTTTTCGCCGACTACGACCTTAATAAGAAAAATGTTTTTGGCAGAAAGTCAGTTCTTTGACAAATTGATCAAACTTCATCTCAACGATATAAAATTATTGTTCTCAAGGGGTAACAGGTATCCATATATTTTTATGTAAATATCGCAAATTTTAAAATTAACATTAATCTTTATTGAATTAGAATACAGATCTAGTTTTTAATTTGATTTACAATTATTCTAACTGCTTGTAATATCAAAGTGCTAAAGTTAAATCATTACAAATACTCGAGTTTGAGAACAAATTATATTTACAGATTTACATTCGATTGTATTTATTTTTACTTTTTCTTTCCGGCTATGCTAATTTTACCGGCTCTCCCTGCATTTGTCGTTACACAAGCTACTGAGCACGGGATTTGCCATCGCTTACTTTACAAGAGCTTTGGGCAAAAGCTTTAAGCTTTCGATAGCATATTAAGCTGCGAACAGACCTCAAGTGATGCAGTAAGTGCTCTCGACTTGAACGTGATAGACTTTGATATCGGCTCCAGCGACGACGACGAGAAACGAAAAGCAATGTTTTCACCAAAACTGCTAACATTGTGCCTTATCAGCATTGGCTGTTCTTGGGCCGTCAATGCTAAGTTGGAGGAACGCTTCTCATGGAAACAATTGACCTTCGATTGGCCAAGCCCAGAAGCCGAGGCAGAGGCCAAACGAACTGGCCATTACATTGAGGAGAACAATTTGCCACTTGGCTTAGAGCGTTGGGAAAACAAAATCTTTGTCACCGTGCCAAGGTAAGAGAGGCAACAGCAAGCAATAAACATGCATTGCCAATTGCAACTTCTTGTTTTTGGCTTTAATCGTTATTGTAATTGGTCGCCTCAATCGGGGCTTTTGCGAAAGGTACTTGGTTTGGAAAACCGGTTACCATGTCGATGGTTACTCACTGGTTGAGCCCACAAATACAAACAACAGCATACTATGCATACATATATGTATGTGAAGATACATTCATATGTGTGTAGATCTGCAAATAAACAACACACTACTATACACTGAATTTTAAATTAATTATGTATATGGTTATGAAAATATGAAAACATATAAATAAATTACTATACACAATGGTTACATGGATAAATAACAGGTAACATGTGCATCATTTTCTACACTAACCATTAAGTTTCTTCTTATGACGTCAACGGGGATTTACCTACTTAATATTAACACGACTTTTGATCAAAATTCGAGTATATTTATTTCATCTGCTGATTCACCCTGTCTCAAAATATAGTACTATTTATCATTTTGTTTTTCAGATGGAAAGCCGGAGTTGCAGCCACATTAAACTACATTGATCTATCGACGAACGAAAAGTCGCCCAAACTGCGACCATATCCAAGCTGGGAAGCCAATAAGCTGCCAATTGAAGTGGCGCCCCAGATACAGAATACACCGTCTGGAGGTCGACTGGATGCCGACAAGGCGCAGAATGCTGAGATACAATTAGAGAACAATTCTACTATTATTTCCACCTTTCGCATTCAGGTGGACGTCTGTGATCGTTTGTGGATATTGGACACTGGTCTCGCTGACATCTTGGGTAATCCTAAGCAAATTACGCCCAACACAATTTTGGTGTTTGATCTGAAGACAGATAAATTGCTGCGTCGCTTTGCCTTACCATCCGACCAGACGAAGGAAGACACCTTCTTTGCCAATATTGTACGTATACATAAGTCAGATTTCTTAAAACTTTATAGTTAATTTTGTTCCTCTCTTCCTCGCATCTATCTTAGATTGTTGATGCTGAGCGCGATCAGTGCGAAGATGCGTTTGCTTATGTTCCGGACTTGGGCGCCTATGGCGTCATTGTATATTCCCTGCGCGACAACAAATCATACCGTGTTAAGCACAACTACTTCCATTTCGATCCACTGCACGGCGACTTTAATGTGGGAGGCGTGAACTTCCAGTGGACCGATGGTGTGTTCGGCATGGCAGTCGGTCCGTTGAAGGCTGACCATACCAAAGACGTATATTTCCATGCGCTTGCCAGCACGAAAGAGTTTAAGGTCTCGAATCGCGTCCTTCAAAACGAATCTCATGTCAATGGTGGTGACTCCTACTATGATTTCCAATTTGTCGGCGATCGCGGAATGAATGGACAATCCACATCGGAGGTTTATGACAAAAATACGGGCGTCATTTTTTACACACAAGTGAACAAGGATGCCATCGCTTGCTGGAATATTAATCGTCCTTATACATCCGATAACCAGGGTCTCATAGATTCCGATTCGCATACCTTAGTGTTTCCCAATGATCTTAAGGTCGACCAGGATGGTTCATTATGGGTGCTCTCAGACAGAATGCCCACTTATTTATACAAGGAACTGGATCATTCAGCAGTCAACTATCGCATACTCACTGGTAAGAATAAGGATCTAATTAAAGGCACTCCATGCGAATAAGCGAATGGTTAGGCACTCCATTTAAAACATTTTTTTTTATTTACAAGCAATTTATTTCGTTTTTCTTAATAAAACTAAAAATCCACATGCTGCATTCTGTTTTGTGTTATCTAAATATCCGATTTCAGTAAGTTGCCGGCCAGTTGCACTTTCTCTCCAGGCTTGAATGCCGGCATGCCCAGATAGGGGCAAGTGGAGCATCTGAATGCATCGCCCAAATAGCACTATATAGTCAAAGCAAAAGATTGTTAATGATTCTATGGATTGCAAATGGTTCTTTACTCACGTTGCCACAACTGGACTTAACATTCTCAGTTGCTGCTTTCGCGGACTTTTCGCTTTCCAACTCCTCGGCCAGTCCGCACGAACAATTCTTACATGCTTTGCGCTTGCCCGTGGTGCTGCACACTCGGAGACCAGCAGGATCTGGCTTCTGTTTATCCTCCTCATCTAGTAGACCTTCCTCATCGATTAATTCCTCGTCGTCGCCACTAATTTTCCAGACATTCACGCCGCTGCTCTTTTTGGCAAATGATAGTCGAGCAGAAGAGCCAGTCTCATATCCAGGCTTTTCAGCGGTCAGCGTATTGGCCTCGGAATCCTCGCTGCAATTGATAAATCCGGACAACTTAATTTCCTGCAACAAACTCGCTGCAGTGCCAATGTATGCAATCAAGTGAAGTTTTCCACTCGGCTTGAGCATATGCAGTAGCTTTACGTAATTGTCAGTCAGCTGTGCGCATTCTATAACAATTAAGTCGAAGCTTGAGTTGGCGTAAGAGGCTAAAAGAAGTAAGCGATTTACTAACTATTGGCAAGAAACAAGCTGAGTCACTGCAGTTAACACTTACAAAAAGAAAGACGATGCACATTTTCCAAAGCTACTTCGCCACCAGTTGAATTCTTCAAGATTTGCACACGCAGATCCAAATCAGCGCTGTCTGTCCATATATATAGTGATTTTTTAAGCCCTTTGAATATATCCATTGTTACTGTTTATTATAGAATTGTACAAATTCTTTACTGCACAAACTGGGATGCCAACTTGTTTTATTGCGATATCTCTTTTCATTGAACTAATGCTTAACTAATTATCGAAAATAATTAATTTAAAGCGCCAACTCAATTTTTGAATTTCTATGTATAGACAGTTTTTGGGTACGTTAAAAATAAATTAGTTAACATTCTGATTTGCTCATATGCAATTTCTATTAAATATTATTTATAATAATTAAATTTTAAGTTTCTTACACCATTTTTTAGCTAAAAGTTTTTATATTTTTATCATAACGATGATTTTATTCGGTGGACCGATAACGATAACTAGTGTAAGATTTTTCGGTATTAAAGCACCAGAATCTGAGAGTTTTTGGTATATTTTAAATTTTATGTTGCGGTCACGCTGACAACAACCCTAGTTTGTTTAGTAGTTGCTGCTGGTTGTTAGGTCGGTTCTTTTTATTTATTACAAATCAGTTTCCACTGTTTAGTTACAAGTTTAAACAGCAGGCAGCCACAACGCGCTTGAGTCGCAACTATAGTCGCCCTCTTTAATCTAAACATATTAATTGTGGCCATAGGCCAAGCAAACAGCATTCTATAAAGCATCAACATCGAAAGTGAAACCGTGAGAAACGACAGCTGCTGCTGCGTGTGTTGTGTTCTGTTCTGTTGTATGAAAGCAAATAAGGATACGAGTACACGAACAAAATACAACTAGAATAAGTGCCAAAGTGTAAAAGAAGTTGCCAAAAAAGAAAAGACGACATATACGCATTTAAACAGCATGTGCATAAATGAAGAGCTACAACCAATTTAATTTAAACGACGTTGTCGCCGCACCGCCCGCCATTGCCTACGAGCACGCAGCCGCAACCAGCAGCGATACAAATTCCTTGCAACAGAGTCAGCTGCACAGTCACAACCACCACAGTCAAGATATGCCGCACTTTGGATTGGGTAGTGCGCCGCCGCCACAACAGCAGCAACAGCAACTACAAGTGCATCATCAACAACAACAACAGCAGCAACAACAACAACAGCAAATGCAGCTTTCTATGCTGCCGGTGGCTGTTCCAGGTCCATATAGATCTCACATTGAGGAGAAGAAGCTGACACGCGACGCCATGGAGAAATACATGCGAGAACGGAATGACATGGTAATAGTCATACTTCACGCTAAGGTACGTTCAGGATTAACTTTGTTTGGTTTAAGAGAGAAAAATCAAATATTTTACGATATGTTTTAAAGGTCGGTCCCACAATTATAGTAGAGATAATATAAATAATTAATGATAGTAAATTGTAAAATAGGGTTTCTTTAAATGAAAGTGCTACAAAAGAAGCAGCTTATGTTGTCAAAGTTTATCCTTGAGTTTAAGTATCATCTGCTCTGTTGACGTTAGCCAAGAAAAAATTGGTAACTATAACGTGTTACATAGATTTTTAACTGAGATAAACTATTAAAAAAAAAAATAAGAAAGTTACAGCTAAATAGTATTTTCACCCTACGAAGTTAAAAATCCATACCTTACATGCTGAAAATAGCGACAAAGTGTGTGGGGGTTTGCGGTGTGAATTCTACTTCCAATTACTACTACAGTGGGCCATTTTTGCGGTTGTCGCGGCTATCTTCAAGCGCAGCGGCCGCCGTCCAGGCCTCGCATCCTTCACACTTGACTGCACGCAAATTTTTCAAACGGCGGCCACAATAAAATAATTGAAATTAATTATACGTAAATTTAACAACTGCATTGCTGTGGTTACAATTTCTGATTTGTTACGATTAGTCTCTGTTGATAATCGAAGTGCTGATTAAAATTTTGTTTTGTTGCCTCCATTAAGTTGTTCGACTAATTGATGGTTGTTACCTTTGCAGGTGGCTCAAAAATCCTATGGCAATGAGAAGCGATTCTTTTGCCCACCGCCTTGCATTTATTTATTTGGCAGTGGGTGGCGTCGACGATATGAAGAAATGCTCCAACAGGGCGAAGGAGAGCAGGGTGCACAACTTTGCGCGTTTATCGGCATTGGTAGCAGTGATCAAGATATGCAACAGTTGGATCTCAATGGCAAGCAGTACTGTGCCGCCAAGACACTATTTATATCGGACTCAGACAAGCGAAAGCATTTCATGCTTTCCGTTAAAATGTTCTATGGCAACGGCCACGACATTGGAGTCTTCAACTCGAAACGTATTAAGGTCATTTCAAAACCGTCCAAGAAGAAGCAATCACTGAAGAACGCCGACCTATGCATAGCAAGTGGCACAAATGTAGCCCTCTTCAATCGCCTTCGTTCGCAGACAGTATCAACCCGCTATCTCCATGTTGAGAATGGGCACTTTCATGCATCATCAACACAATGGGGCGCATTTACGATACATCTTCTGGATGACAATGAGTCAGAATCGGAGGAGTTTCAGGTGCGTGATGGCTACATTCACTACGGAGCTACTGTAAAGCTAGTGTGTTCTGTAACTGGCATGGCCCTGCCTCGCTTGATTATTCGCAAAGTGGACAAGCAAATGGCGCTGCTTGAGGCTGATGATCCCGTCTCGCAGCTGCATAAGTGCGCATTCTACATGAAGGATACGGATCGGATGTATTTGTGCCTTTCGCAAGAGAAGATCATTCAGTTTCAGGCAACGCCGTGTCCAAAGGAGCCCAACAAAGAAATGATCAACGACGGTGCCTGCTGGACAATTATATCTACCGATAAGGCGGAATATCAGTTCTACGAGGGCATGGGCCCCGTTGCGTGAGTATCAAAAATTTATTCATATTTACGAGAAAATATTAAATGCTTTTATTTTTATCAATAATCAGATCTCCAGTTACACCTGTCCCAATTGTTAACTCGCTGAATCTCAATGGAGGTGGCGATGTCGCCATGTTAGAACTAAGTGGGGACAATTTTACGCCACATTTGCAGGTTTGGTTTGGCGATGTCGAGGCAGAAACAATGTATCGATGTACGGAAACATTGCTTTGCGTAGTTCCAGAAATCTCACAGTTTCGTGGCGAATGGCTCTGGGTGAGTTTTATAGGAATCTAACAATGAAGAATTTGTTACAAAATCACACGTATATTACAGGTGCGACAGCCAACACAGGTGCCTATTTCGTTGGTTCGCAATGATGGCATAATATATGCCACTGGCCTCACATTCACCTATACCCCGGAGCCGGGTCCACGATCACACTGTAATCAGGCTGAGGATGTAATGCGAACGCGTCACAATAACAACAACATCACAGGTATCAGCAACAATAATAACAACACTAGCAGCTCACCAGCAAGCAGTTCTAGTCTGCAACAGGGAATGCAACATCAACAACAGCAGCAGCAGTCACATCAAACTTTACCCTCTATCTCGGAAGTGCAATGGAATAGTCATGGGAGTGGCTTGTCTTGAGTCCTGCATTATTGCTATCACCTTCAATTCAACATACATTTATTTATGTCTACTTATTTAATCATCTTGTAGCAGATATTTATTTTGTATAAGCTTTCCTAGTATAGTATAATGCGCATCGTTTCAATATTCTCCTTTAAATTTGACGAATTTTATTTACTATGGCCTGTTGGTACCAATAGATGTGTAAATGCGAAACATAATTGTAAATAATATGTAGTTCTAAAGACCTTACAAACATGCAAAATGAACTGTAACGTTAATTAAATTTTCATTTATATACTATAGTGAGGACATTCGATAATATAGTATATGATTAAGTTGGGTTTATTTTGCGCATTAATTAAGTACACTTTTAGTTTATTAAAACTAAACTGTAGCCGAAAATAATAAACAATTTAATATAAAATGACTCTTATATCACATTCCACACATTAAAGAAGATTTTCAATAATTAACTTCAGTTGAGAGCAATGTAAATCCGGCTTTATATATATATTTGCAAACGGCAAAGAATCTAATTTTGTAAAAAAAAAACTGAAAACAATAGCTTTAAGATCTGAAAGAAAGTCGTAAACTTAATAAATATATTAAACAAAAAATAGAAAAACTTCAAAGACTTTATGTTTTGCTGTAATGTTCGTTTTATCTTTTTTGTTAAATTGACCTAACTCCTGTGCCCCACACTGTCCCCACCGTGAACTGTCCTCCCACAGCAGCCCTCAAAGTCGTTGATTTAAATCGGCATGGGAAAATTTGCCTTGCCGTGTGAACATTTTAAGACAAACGAAACAAGTGCAGCACTTCCCACGGTGGGCTACCTCTTCAACTTTAATTACACCTGGTTGGTCGATTTGAATTTTTAACTGCTATTAAAAAAAACGCAATGTCAAGAAATAGTATACATATAACGCCGCATTGTTTCCGTTTGTAATACAAAAGGGAACAGAATTTTCTCACAGCCCCAAAAAGCAGCAACAACCACAACAGACCTGAGAATCTTTTCTACAATTTTTTCTCCATAATATTTATGCATTATTCGTTAGACTAGCTTGTTGCTACTACTGCTTTACACATTTACAAATTAACATTAGCAGTTTTGCATTAATTATCTTTCTTCCGTTCTTATTGCCAAACAAAATCATTGCTTTGAACTTGACAGTTTTTCTATTAGCTTAAATAGGAAGTAACTGTAAGATATTCTCCCTCTTGCTGCCTAACTGACTGTTACTACAATCGTCTTATCAGAAGCAGCATTTCTACGAGTACATAGTGGAACTTACCCCCGTAGTGTGTGAATTTCTTAATAATAAACGAAAGACTCAAACGACAAACTGCAAATACATCCACGGTGTGTTGTTGAGTGTGAGATAAAAATAATAAGCAGAGAGAGAGAGAGAGAGAGAGTGAACGAGAAAGAGTAGAGGGGGAGCATATAAGAAAATCCACCACCAACTTAGTAATACGAAATGCAACGTCTTAAGGTTTTTGTCGACTGGACTCTTATAAGAAGAGCTGAATATGAAATTAGTTGAACTTTTTAATGAACATTCACATTTCTAGTGCATAATTTTGCGCCCTGCGTTGAGGCGGTCGACAGCACTTATTCTGGTTGGAAATGTGAACGTTGAGCAACTTAATTTGTTAGCTTGTGGTCTATAAAATGTAGGGAAAACATTCTCTAAAAGTTCTCAGGAGCTTCCACTGCACTAATTATCTTGAAAATCTGAGTCTTGACTTTAAAACCGGCTGCCGTTTTTCACACGCTGTGAAAATTCAAGTCACACAATGCGTGGGAATTGGCAGCCGGTTGTGTGGGAGCTAAAAGGGGTTGCATGCAACCGAAGTATAATATACATATACATATATGTATAAAATACCTCTAACATACATATGCATATGTATGAAATTATTTAGTTAATCTTTTAATATTTTTATTCATAATTCAAGCGATTAGGAACACAAATGCGTAATAATTTAAATTAACTACTTAAATTTAAATTGACACTTCTAAAAAAATGGAGGAGTTAAAACAATTATTCCGACCTATAAAAATGCTAAAATATTGAAAGATTTATTACATTCAAAATAAACCATAGAGTTAAAAATATACCAAATTCTCAACTAAAACCCGACCAATTATTTCTTAAATAACTTTTAAACATTGCAATTAAAACAGCAATCAGAAAGACTTGTTATTATTATATGTACCAAAAATCATATTTTCAAATTACGATTGAAATTCATTCTTTGATTTTGGTTTACGAGGCGGAAGTGAGCGCAGACAAAAAAAAAAAATAATAATAAAATGATTTTGATATGCATGCAACAATAAGAAATGGTGTCAAAAATCATTTAGACAACAAAATAGTAGATCTATCTCTTATTGATACTGAGATCTAGATGTTCATGTCGGACGTCGGAGTGACAGCAAAAAAATTAAGTTAAAGTTCTGTTGGAAAATTAATAGCTTAATTTTTTAAAGGAGCAGACATGGCTATTTTGTGTGAAACTGGAAACAATATTAATATTAGTTTTAAAAGGATATTTACAATTGGATTGGAATTGTATAAATAACATGTAAGAAAGCTACAGTCGAGTGTGCTCAACTGTGAGCTGCACGCTACCCATTTTGAATAAATGCTAAATATTGTGGTAATATTCTCAAAGTATTAAGCAAAAACAAGTAAGAAAGCTATAGTCGAGTGTACTCGACTGTGAGATACCCGACACCCATTTTGAATAAAAGAAATATATTTTTCGGTATTTTTTCAAAATATACCGATAATACTGCAAAAATACTAAAAACATATCAAATGATATATTTGGTATATCGATAAAGTACCGCATTGAAAATATACCATAGACGGCACAATATACCAGATTGTCAGTCAAAGCAACTAAGACCCCTTTAATAACTTCGACAATTTTTATCTGATCGGAATCATAAATACTATAGTAATTATTGTATATGGGCATTTCCTGAGAATGGTAAACCACGACCGAAAAAAAAATCTTCACATTCATCATATTTTTTTGTATAATGTCATAAAGAAATATCCAAATTTTCATAGTACAATGTATCCGTAGCATATCTCCGCTGTTTTTATAACAAAATTTGCCTGCAAACTGAAAAAATGTATTTTTTCACTTTTAGCTACTTTTATATGCATTTTTTTGTTTAATTATTTCACAAGGAAAACATAAGATATGGTTGCTTTTTTTTCTACCAAATCTCTTAATAGCAATCCAATAATAAGATAAAAAATGCAAAGTGAGCGAAAAAATGTTCAATTAACTGTTAATTTCTTATGTATGTTCAAATCGTACGTTCGCGACCGAAAACATAACTTTATTGTAATTGCTTCGCATTAGGTGCAAGCAGGAGGATGAAACTTCGCGTGTTAAGTTATTTTGGTATATACATTTTGTATATTGTATATTTTGAATATAAAAAATTGTTGGGGTTACTCTAACCAATCTTTTTTTATTGATAACCTTACTTATAAGCATATGTCGATTTTTACTAGCGTCGCATGGATTTAAAAAATAAAAAACTTTTTTTTGTTTTTGAAAAAATTATGTCGTTTGCAGTTACTTATTACTTGTTAGTTATTAATTATTACTTATTACATATTTTTCTGGCTTTTAATAAATTTCAGTACATATTTCATAATTAATAAAAATTTATTTTTTTGCTTTAAATGTTATTAGACACATTAAATTGAGTTAAATCCGTTTGTTTTTATGAAATATGAAGTTATTAATAAAAAATTTGTGGTAAAAAAAAAAAAATTTAATAAATAATACAACATGGAAAAATCGAACGTTCGCGACCGGAACTTAATTAAATTAAAAATAAATAAATGGAGATATTTTCTTGAGAATAGACTTGATATATGAATCTATTTTCAAAGTAATGTTATTGCTTTAGAATATTCCGTCCAAATTCGCAGAGTTTTGCATTTTACTATATTAAGCCAAAGTTGACTTGCATTTTGCGTACGTTCGCGACCGCATGTTTTTTGACAATATTATGAATATTATATTGACAATATATTAAAAATCGATAAGCCCCATAATTTACACTATCCAAAGAGCTAAACAAATGCTATCGAAAAGTAAAAAAAAGTTTCAGGAAACGATTGTTTTCGATTTTAGTTTTTAATTTAACTCATACGAACGTACGTTCGCGACTCCAGGAAATGCCCATATACTAAAATTCGCAACTCTAGTTATTAAAGTACGCTTGTTATTCGATTTTTTTGATTTGCGGGGGCAGAAGTGGGAGTGGCAAAAATATGAAACAAACTTGATCTGCGTGTAAACATAACAAATTCTGTCGAAAAAAATTAAAGCTCTATCTCTTATAGTCTCTGAGATCCAGTGTTTCATATGGACGGACGGACAGACGGACATGGCTAGATCGTCTCGGCTGTTGACGCTGATCAAGAATATATATACTTTATAGGGTCGGAGATGCCTCATCCTACATGTTACATATATTTCCTGCCGGCACAAAGTTATAATACCCTTCTACTCTATGGGTAGCGGGTATAAAAATATGTCAGTCTAAAAATTACACTCCAAAAAAATTATATATACATACATATGTATTTTATTATATTTTGATTGTTTCAAATTGAAATTAAAATGCTAATTAATTAATGAATAAACAATTTAATAAATGCTATGAACGGCTAAACACTTATGATTTTTCGATGCTTTCCTAATCCTAGCATTCGACTGAAGTTTTACCTATAAGGTAGAGGGATATTATAACTTTGTGCTGGCAGGAAATGTACATATGAATGTAATAGGCAGAAGGAGCCTTCCCTAAGCCCATAAAATAAGTAAACAAAACAGTCGAGAATATATAGCCATGACTGTCCGAATATGAAATAGAGCCATTCATTTCTTTAATCCCAATTAATTTTCAACCTCTTTTGAGTGCATAGAATTTATTTGACTTCTCCTGGACAGCGGCGGCTGTGCCTTCTAGCCATAGACAGTAATATATATATTTTCTAATGGGCTTTCTAATAACTTTTTCGTTTAATGCATTTTTTTTTAATAGTGATGTGCTTGACTCCAAATACAAATACTCATTATATTAACTTTATTGTGTTATTCAAAATAATTGGAAGGTGAGAAACACTAGGTAACGGAACGTGATAAAATTTCGTAAACTATGTTGTGATCAAATTTCAATGTCCTAGTTTTTTTTTTTAAAAACCTTAAGTTATTGGCCTATTAAATGTTGTGGAATAATTTCAGCACCCTAGCTCTTATTAGGCAAATCCGACCATCAACTTTATATTTATAAATACTGATTTCGAAATCAGAGACTAAGTATTGTGTTTATAATTTTGTTATGCCTTATGCCCCCTTTAAATTTCGGCTCCATAAAATAAATATTACTCATGTTATAGTAAGAATACTATTTAAAATAAAACTTTAGTCTCTAGTCTCACATTCAGAAATTACATTGGTCACATCACTATTAATTAAATGCCTTCTTTCATTCTATGTTTGCACGCGATTATAAATTTTTGCAAATGTGGTGATTGAAGTTTTTACAAATTAAACAATAAATTAACAATAAATGGCATTCACACATACATATTTTTCCAAAAATAAGTATAGACATTGATAAATACAATTAGTTGCGTATAATTTATTAAATAGTTTCTGATTATTGCTATGTATTTGATACAAAATGTCATCATAAAGAGACATAAGTTAAAATATACAGATGGTTTTACAGAATGCAAAAATACATAGATACAAATCCTTATCGGATATTACTCGTACTTTTAAGAGAATAGTTATTTTTAAGCAATAATTTAAGGTAACGGAATAAGTAATAAAATACTACACAAACAGTTTGCGAATTTATACAACATAATTGATAATATAAGTACCAAACAGAATAAATGTATTTTATATATAGCTAACTAAAAGAGGTGAAATAAGTTTAGGGAGGATTCATGATAGCTTAGATCTTATAAGTTCTACTCGTGTAAATTATTGCATTTATAATTTGTAATTATTATAAATATGGTAATGGTTAGGTTAAAGTAATCAGTTTCCTAATTGGCTCGTATTGTTCGGTTTTTGTTCATGTTGGTCAGCATCAATGATATATATGAAGTCAGGAGATCGTCCATTTTATAACCAAGCGAAGTCTCGCAAAGCAACTTAGAACCCCGTACCAAATTACCAATAGTCATATGGAAATATGTATTGCCTGACGACCAGTTTGAGATGCGTGTGAACGGATGTGTAACGAGTATATCCTGCAATGATTCATTATCAATTAATTATAAAACAAAATATATATAAAATGTATACATATATATACAAAATATTTATCATACCTTTGTTACTGGATGTATAAGGCTTACACCGTGTTTATTGATGGCAATTAGCAACATTTCAGGATAGTTGGGCTCCGTTGTCTGCTTTACCTCGAAGAAAGCAGAGCCAAAAGTTGGCCATCTAAAATGAACGTAGAATGTGGAAGGTCAGATGGACTCATCGTCTTTAATTAAAAGATTTCACATACCTATAGACAATTTTTAGGAAGGCAACCTTGGCATCTTCAGAACTCATGCCGCCATCTTGATTGTAAGATGCAACAATGGATCGCTTCCATTCGCTCGTACTTTGCATTTTCATAATATCGGAAGGTATTAATTCCCTCAGCATTTGTCTGCAAGTACATAAATTATAAAAGTGAGGATTACTTAGATTCAAAGTTAATGATATTATGACGTACGGTATGGCCTGCAGCTCTTGTTTATTTTCCCCGAATCGTACACGGAACACAAGGGCAGCTAACTTGGCAGCTTCCTCCCGAGAGCATTTATGGTAGCCACGCAAGAGTTTGGGCAACTCCTGGTGGTAATGGAAGATAAGATCGGCATTACGATCCTTGCCTGGCACAGTGTTCGTCCACAGTTTTTTCATAAAGAAGACTTGGTATGTAAACTGTGGATTGGCTCCATCACGTATTGGTCGTGCTTTTTTTATCCAATCGGTCAGATGGCGCACAAAATCAAAGAAGAAATCGCCCTCCGGAACAGATATGACCTTGTCTGCGATTTTAACAAACAGTGAGAAACCCTCGCTAGTGCGCAATGATAGCCGCTGTGAGATGTTGTTGCAAAAGTCCTTGGCGCGTGTTGAGGAGTCCACTTCGAATGCCTCATCCGTGTCATCAGGAAAGTAGACCTTGTGGAAGATTTGTGTTGTTTTGTGCTGTATGGCCTCGACCTCCACCTGATGAGGAGGATATTTACGCTGACCATGGCGTATGGTCTTCTGAAGGCGATGCATTGAATCCTGCGAGATGGGATGTCGTCGTGAACGCAGAAATAGTAACAACTCCTTGAGCAGACCCTGCGAGCAGGCAAACAAACCCGTTGCCAGCCACATCAGCTCCCAACCTCGTTCTTCAGACATACGATTCCGATTGTCCGTAAGCTGTTTCATTAACTGGCAATATATCTCATCGCGCAATATCTCATGCTTTAGAGGACCATCGAAGATGTGATCGGTAATCTCGTTGCCCATACGTGGCCGTTTTGATGGGAGATCACCCATGTATTTAAGTATAGCAGCAAACGCAAAACATGCCTCCTCTACTAGTTCCTCCTTGCTCTGCAGCTTACGTAATAATGGCGCTTTGATGGGATCCCGGGCATACCGCCAAAGCTCTTCGCTGCGCTTTGAGCTCAACGTCAATGTCTTGGACATAGTGCGCTTTGGAGGCAAACGAAAATGATCTAATGCATATTCCATCAGTGTATGCGGTCGGTCGCGAGGCTCGACCACTCCACCATTGGAGACCATACTTAGACGTCGACCATGATGTGCCTCTTCAATGTTAAACAGTGCTAAAATATCCTGGGGAGGCTTGCTTAAAGTGGGTAACACATATACCGTCTCAGCAGGGAAATCTCCGCGTTCTTGCGTCCGATCACATCGACCTATGCACCATCCATTATTTAAAACCGACTCACCACACGACTCATCTTCTAGGATAATTAAATCGCCCTTGAAAAATGACAGAAAACTAGTTCCGTCGGAGGGAGCACGATAATCTTGTAAAGCAATTACATATTTTGAGCTGCAAGCAAATATAATTAAAAAATCGAAATGTTATAGTTACAGAATCTAAACTCTTACCGCTTTTTTAGACCATCCAAAAAATACACGACTAGATCGCGTATATCCTCGGCATTGGGAGATTGGAATGTGAACTCTTCGCCACGAACCGTGGACAGACTGAAGGTTTGCGTAAATACCTTATTTGTTTTCTGGCTGGAGACGGCCGTGATTTCTGGAAAGCTGAGCTCTAATAGTACTTGCTCCTGATCATCCACGACATAAACACCAGTCCAGTTGACCGCTATGATGACATCATTTTTAGGCAAATTGGGTCCGGAGTTTCGATACGCCTCGTAAAAACGTGAAAAGAGTAGCGGCCATTTGTATTTGGCATAGCTAACGATGTCTTCTTTGATCTTCAGTGGTGCAATCTTGTCCTTGACATAGTAAGACTTTTTATATGCCTGCAACACTAAGGCAGCCCAGCGTTCAATTGCCTTATCGACACCGCTTAGACAAAAATCAGGTATAAAGTTTGGCAGCAACGTGAACAAACGCTCCATAGACATATCAGTACCGTATTCGATGAAATATTGTTGGGCAGCTATCATGGCCAAGTCCTCCTCTTTATCGCAACGGTACTCACCGAATTTAACGCCTCGGACGACCTGTTGATAAATCAGATTCGTAGCTACCTGATCATGAGTTGGTTCATGCCATGGCGCAAATATCTCCTTGCGGAAAAAGAGACGCCACGGCGCGTTACGCTCCTGGGCACCCTGCTCCTTGGCATACTGTTCGCACTGTGATATAGCGTCCATTACATGATCGCCTCCGCTACCTAATGAGCTGACCTTGTCAAATAGTGCAATATATAAGGAGAATCCGAATTGATCCTTTAACGTTATTTTGTCAGACAATTGATTGCACAGCTCACGAGCCGTTGTAGCCGAATCTGCCAGAAGTGTCTTTGTGTTGCCATCCATAAAAGTTATGGGCAGCATGATAGGTTTCTTTGACTTGGTAGCCTGAAGTTCCAACCACGAAGGCGGCTGATTCCGAGTGCCATTGTTGAATGTGCGTTTCAGACGCTCTTCGCAGTATGGAGCATACCCGGGCGGACCCTCTCTTATGAATGCCCTTAAATAATTAACAAATTTCTCTGATGGCGCAAAACATCCCACACAAAGCGAAAGCAATATCCAGCCGCGGGCATGGGATGATTTGAGTGGGTTGTTGGTTAGCTGCTTGCAAATTTGGCAATAAATTTCATCACGAAGCTCGGCACGCAATATACCATGGCCAATGATGAAATGCAGCTTCTCCAGGTTTGATGTGGGACGTGATTGAAGCCAAGACTGATAGCTATCTGCAGTGTACTCGTCATCCTGCAGGCGACGGCGTACATCTTCTCCCAATTTGTTTTTTCTCTTGAGCGTCAAGGAGACGAGCTTGTGCCGTATTGAGCGAGGTTTTTGTTTAAGGAAGGCCTCAGGATCCAGGCCCATTAGTTGTGCCTCTTGGAATTCCTGCAATCATGACGTTTCTTTAATATTTCCATACCTATTTTGTTTCTCATTTTAAGACTTACCTTGCTTCTGATAAAATTGCGACCTAGAGTAGCTGTTACTTTGGACATAACCGATGTGGTATCCATGCGATCCATGGTATGATATTTGGGCTCTTGCATATCGCCCGTGAAACGAAGTATGGTAACCCACAGAGCTTGAGCCGCAAGTTGATCACCTTGAGTATGGAGTGGCAGGAGAGGATGCTTCAACGCCTTCTTTGCGTATTGATGATTCACATTGCCCTGAAAATACGTAGCCGCAAATTTCTGGAACTTATACTCAGACAAGTCCTCCTCATCCTCCGAAATATGAATTGGTGCAATTATATCCTCCTGATTAACCGTCTGCGCATGAGGCAAATCATTGAAGACCGAAGTCTCGCGACCTCCATGTGGTGTTGGAGCATCGCTACTTGAGTCGGGCAAAAAGTCAAACATGGCCTCCACTAGTTTGCTATCGTCAACGGGCTCCTCCTGTTTTCGGGCAGCATCATTGATAATATTCATTTTAACTTCAACACGTCGACGATCCTCCAACTGCTCTTGCAGCTCCCGTCTTTCCAGTTCGTGCAGTCGATCCCGATAATGCTGCTCAGCAATTTCACGGGCATGTTTATTACCGCGATGCAGCAACTCCTGTTCCTCCAACTTGCGCAACTGCAGCACTTCAGCGAACTGTTTATGCTCAAAGCGCATTTTTCGATATCTTCGAACAGCAATCATACGACGCACATGCGACTGAATTTTAATCACCGCCCACATTTTGTGACCATACTCGCGACGCACCAAGTAGCCCCTAGCGTGGGCTTGTAGTCCCACAATATGTCCACGCAAATGCCTGAAGCGATGAGACAGAACACGCGAACGAATCAAGGCCTGCAGTCGCATGTATCCCACTCGCATGTTCCTGTAACGTTTGCGCTGAGCGTAACCCTTCCAGAGGCGTTGCACACTAATAGCGGCAGCTCGTAATCTCAGGTAGCGTCGCCTGTAGACCCATCCCCGAATACTGCGTTGCAATATGAGAATTTTTCGGGT
Source organism: Drosophila nasuta (assembly GCF_023558535.2). Lineage (NCBI taxonomy): Eukaryota > Metazoa > Arthropoda > Insecta > Diptera > Drosophilidae > Drosophila > Drosophila nasuta. The sequence goes on along the minus strand of NC_083455.1, from coordinate 388,419 downwards.
GAGGACACGGTCACGCTCTTGCTCGAGGAACAGATCGTGGGCGTCTTTTAAAAAGACCTTTGTGTGGCCCAGTTGATAGTCGGACTTGCCCAGAACCATGGAGCAAATGCGCGACGTAGCTGCCTGACAGTCTGTTCGGTGCGCTGGCGGCACGCCCGGTATGAGAAAACGATAGCGTTCCACAAATTCCCTGAATCCATGTCTTATAGGATAACCAGCTCTACGTATTCGAATCGTCTCCATCATGCCGGAGTATCGAAGTTGACGGCAGCAGAGACCTCGATCAAACATCATGGGTTTCTTCAGCTCGTTGGGCTTAATACAGCGAATAAAGAACGGCTGGCAGCTGCTAAGTGTCTTCATGAGGGCGTCAAGACTCTTCCGGAATTGTGTGGAAAGTGTTGGCGTGCGTTTTCGAGTTTCCGCACCCATTTCGATATCCTGCGCAAAGATTTGACGTAAGAACTTGTTTCCGCTCTGGCTAACTAAATGCAAGAGATCAGGACTGAAAGTGTCTCGATTCTTGTCCAGAAAACCGCGTGTGTCATAAAACACAACACCAGCAAAGTGATTGAGACCAAAGCTTGTATTGATATCCGACTTCGGTTTCAGATAGTTCTTATGGGCTCCATGCGTCTTGTGTAACTTTGCGAGCATCGTTTGATCAGTGCCTTTGGGGAACCTAGCCTCCTCATCGATCAGAGCCATAATGTTTAACTGTTTTATAGCAATTAAATCTAATGCGTCCTGATTGTCCACGAACTCAATATGTTGCCAGTTAATAGCTTCATGATTATATTCCTCTTGTTCTAACTTGAAAATATGCTGCACAAAGAACTGCTGTAAATTTTCGTTCGCATAATTGATGCAAAACTGTTCGAAACTGTTTTGATCGAAGTTTTCGAATCCAAATATGTCCAACACACCGATAGCATTGCGCGATGTGGCTCTCGGTTTAAATATGGCCGTATTGATCTTGCGCACAATATGCACAAATAGGCGCCCATAGATGCCTTTTACAAAGGCATCGCGCACATCAACCGACTGATCACGGGACAGAGTCGAGATGACAGTTTCGCCATGAGCGAACAAAGTGCGTCGAGTTAAAGCATCGATCAACGGTTGTATTGGAAGTCCAAGTAGTCCGGCAACACGTTCAACATTTATGTGTTCAGGTATTTCTGTTGCATCTAGATTATCGACAACTGTTGCCTTATATTTGATGTTTCCACAATGCAGTAACGCGGCCAGCAGCTTAATTATCTCCCAGATCTCCTGATCCGAAAAAAGTAGTACTTTCATTGCAGATCTTATATCTGAGAACTCAGCAGTATCATCACGTCCCTCACAGGTAATGCTGTTACCTCCAGTTAAATATCTGCAACAATAGAATACTTTAATCACGTAAATTACAATATGCGAATTATTTGAGCTCACTTATAGTCGGACGCCACGCCCAGATCCAAACGGCTCTTCTCATCACTGGACAGACCCGCCAATATACAGTAGAACACATGATAATTACGTTCGCTGTGATTCTGCGATACAATGCGCGATTTTTCCAACAAATATTGTTCAATCTTAGCCCCTTCAATCACTCCGTTTGCGCTAAAATGGATGTCAATATATTTTCCGAACCTAAATTGATGTAATAAATAAGGATCAGTTAAAAGAGCATTGATATGACCAACAAACCACTAACCTTGAAGAATTATCGTTGCGTATTGTTTTAGCATTTCCAAAAGCTTCAAGTATAGGATTTGCCTCTAGTATCTGCTGTTCAATCCACGAGTGCTTTCCGCTTATTGCAGCCAGGTATTGTAATATCAGTTTTGTGCTCTCTGTTTTGCCAGCACCGGATTCACCAGAGATTACTATACACTGGTCCTGGCGATAGCGTTTCATATGTGCATAGGCATTGTCTCCAATTGCGAAAATGTGAGGCGGCAATTCGCCAATTTTGCGTTCCTTATACAGCTTAATCTGATCCCCCGTGTAGATGGGTAGTATCTGATACGGATTGACAGCGACCAAAATGGAGCCGGTGTAAGTCTAAAAAAAGAAAATTAATTGATTAGTACTAATTTTATGTCAATTAATAGATACTATCGTCTTACGTATATTAGATTCTCTTTGTAACGTATAAGCAGATTTCGCAGTATTCCAGCTTCATGCAGATCGCCCAAGGATATCATATCCTCGACACCCTGTACAGATGAGGCGTGCATTGCTTTGATTCGACGCTCTGGCGCAAGCCAAACTTCGTCGCCATCATCGTCTCGCACTTGTATGCGACGGCCCTCTGCGGATATGACACGTGCTCCAATGGCCACATCGAATTCTCGCCCAGATGCGGGTTCTATCCAGATGTAGTCACCCTGTACAAATTATTGAAGTGCTTTAAATTTAACATTACACTTTACGAGCCATGGAGTTACCATGGACGTTTAACGATGGCCATCAACAAAATGTGAAGAATCACTTGAGCGTGACACAAAAACTTAAACACAACCAAAGCCCGGCAAGGCAATGTCTTTCTACACTATGTACGTGTATGTGCGTATTTCCGGTTCAGATGTGTTGTTTATTGATCTAGCATCGCTAACAAATAACACTGATTTCTTGAGGTATTTATTCTCTTAACTTACACGTGTTACTATGACCATATTCGTCGTCCTTCATTTACTGTTCCTGGTCCTGGCATCCAATACCACAGCCCGTTTTCTGTGAGAAAGAAGAGAAAAACATGTTACTCTTGGTAATTGGCAAACGCAAATAGAACAACAATATCGACATTGAATAACAACAAAGTCAAAGAATCACAGTGATTCTTTTTGTGGCTACAGGCGTTTAAAACCTGCTATAAGCAAGTAAGAAAGCGACATCTAAAAATAAATAATTGACTAAGAAATATCAGGTGTATATTATGAAAAATATATTAAATTTAACTATATTTCACTGATTTAGTATAAGATTCTATTAAGATGAAGTTAACCGTAAATTTAAAGAATTTATAAGTTTTTTTTATAAGTTTTCATTCTTCCTAATTTGTGTCTGTCGTCGCCAATATTTATTTAATTTTGTCAAGGTGTTAAAATTTACCTTTCTTCATCTATTTAACATTCGACTCAAAGCGTTTTCGTTAATTAAAACAACAATAAATTGTTTTAAAGTGCTTCAGTGTTTTGACGACAATCCAAATACAACTCAAAACCCGAATCAAAGAAAACCATACTTTTCGACATACAAAAAAGGCCAGGCCATCGCCCATTTTCACTTTTCATAATACCTTAGCCAAAACTTTGCATTGTGACATCGTTTCGTTCGATTTCAGAAGTAGCCATTTAATAAACGACGACAAGACAACAACTGTATTGCGTTTGTTATTCAAATTTTTTTTTTGTTGAGATTCAATTTAATGTCATATTAAAAATTTACTTTCATTACATTTTCGGTGAAAATAACGCTGAGTTTAGAGATAGAAACTTTCGGCCAAAAATGGTACTAGGTCTGTGCACCAATCCGATAATTTAAAAGTGACATGTGGCACTTTATGTATTGTAAATCAAACAAATTAGAAATTTGCAATATATATGTACATACATGAACTGATTATGCTACAAATGACACAATTAAGAGGAACTTTAAGAAATGTTTATTTATATTTAAATTCAACTAACTTGCAGGGTTGCCAATTTAGCTATTTATGTAAAATCTAACTATTTTTATTCTGTTCGAGAAAAGTAGGCGTTAGGGAAATTTCGCGTTGCGCTAAGAGGGCGCGTCTGGTGTATACACCAGACTCAATGCAAGAAGCATTCTACAAGACAAGTCATCTAACGATCTACAGAAAATTCTTGCAGTCTCGGTCTTGGCATGACACGAAACACAATTGGGTTACTGAGAATATTGAAATTTAAATTTACAATTTTAGAAGATTATTGTTTTTCTGGATTTTTTTAAACCCATCAATAATCAGCTAATTTGAAATATATATATATATATAGTTTTACGTGGGTGCGACAGCTCAGAATTATCAAGATGCAGCCTAATGTATAACATTATTTTTATCATATGTACATACATACATATGTAAATATACAGTTAACTTAGTGATTCAAAATATTCATTGTAGTAAAAACGCATCAATTGTTTTTGCTAGTCATTAGCAATATAGCTAGTTTTTAGCCATTTCTAACTGTCATTTGGCTACTAATAGAAGTTGGCAGCACTGATTGTATGGAATAGCAGACATACGAAAATCCAAAGCATTTTAGCAGCACACAAATGTTGGGCGGCTTTAAATGATTGTACTTAGTATGTACATATATATACAGAAACATATACATTTGTATGTTGTATATACCTGGTTCGGTTACGCTCTGGCGATCAAAATACACACAATTCATCTATCCTCACACACTCAGGGAGTGAGAGTGGGAGAGAGAAAGAGAATTTTACGCACACACACAAGTATGCACATACATATGTATGTATGTATGCATGTGACTCAGTAGCAGAATGTACAAATAGTTGTTGTTGCCTGTGCTATATTCAAAATGATTGTTGCTTAATAACGTTATCACTTAGCGTTGGTAATGATATCAGTTCTGTAGTTTTGGTGTAGGGGTCTCAGCTGATCATGACCAAAAATTAACAAATAGTAAATTACCAATATCAATGAGTGGAATGCTTTAAAATTCTCAACTTTAGACACGTCCCATTTTACTAATTTACATTTAAAACAAAAAGAGAACTGCATCATCAAGAATCTAAAAAGTTTAAAGCTAAAGACTGATGTCAAAGGTATTACAATCCCCTGACGCATTTTAGCACGTATGGAAAACGCACGTGCAGTGGTATGTGTACGTCGTCTGCATGTGTTCTGTGTGTGTGTGAGGGTTCACAAACAGTCATTAGTGAAAGTTCGTTCGAGGTTGCCACGTCCAATACGTTTTATGTAAATATACACATATTATGTATATAATGTGCACCTGTATGTGCATCTTCATACACATACTCATAGATAAAGAGCGACTGTTTGTCACTTTGACATTTTTGGCATTTCTTATGCAAGTTTAGAAATAGATAAGAGAAAGATCAGTTACAATAAACTCTTTTGAAATCTGAAGCAAACGCGTCAATTCCGCGTTATAAGTTTTAACTTTTAGTTTATTGTGCGAATGCCGACCTTAAAAAAAAGTTTCACCAAACAAACAGAAAGTCGCAGTCTTCGCTTGCTGCGCGCACAGCTCATAGTATAAAGTCGCGAAAGCTGCACAACAAAAATAATAAGCACATTTTGTGAAGATGTTTTCAAGTCAGACAGAAACATCAAAACTATACAGATCCGAGCTTTTAAGCACGTTAATCGAAAAAAGGTTCTTTATTCTCCCCCAGGCTGCGCAGCAACCTACAAAGTATCCCGTTGTGCAACAAACCGACCAAACAAGTGTTATTATTGTCACTGCTATGCATAGAAATTCTAACCCCGGTGTAAGCTCAAGCAGAGCATGAGAGCGAGATGCCTGCTTTTCTGTGAATTGAAATTAAGTGACTGCGCATATAGAAGAAAAGAGAAAGAGCGAAGCAGAGGGGCACCCATTGACCGTTCGTAGCTGCAAAGTGAGCTGACTCTTTGAAATCGGCTCTCTCTTTTAGGGGCTCTTTTACAGGTACGCACGGCTACATGCATGTGTGTAAATGTGAATGTACTCTTTCGTTCACTATCTGTGTATAGCTAGGTACGTATGTGAGTATGAGCAAGTTAGTACCGTTCTAGACAAACAAAACCTGAAGCGTAGCATAATTTGGTCAGAGGCTTAGGCGTAGTGCAGCCACGTCTCAGCCACACATACATATACTCACATTTGCAGTACATCTTTAGAAAAATCAAGTGCAGAAGCTTTCAACAAACAAACATAACTACGGCTTTTCTTAAATATGGTATTATTTTTTTGTGAATTCTTCGACGCACTTTTCTAGTTATACACACAGAAACACAGGGTGAATGCACTCTTTTCTTCTTCATTCTTGAGCTAGAGAGGTAAAGGAAGAGCTTTTACCTTTTAAACATCGCTCAATAATAAATAATTCTCAAAATGAAATGTCAGCAACAATAAACTAGTAAAACAATTAACACTTTGTCCACTTCTACTCATCATTACCAGTCCCAAGTCCCACTCTAAAGTCCAGTCCAACTTGTTGCTTGGGATGGGAGCTTAGTTAAAGTTAAAGCGGTATATTCTTTAAAACAGGTTACATAAATAGGTCACGCACCATCGAGTGCAACGCTCAACAGGTTAACAAGAAAACATTAAATTTACAATTAACTTTAATCACTTTCAGCCAGTTAAAAGTTAAATGTATATACGTTTAATACATATGTTTTTTACTTAGCTAATAGATAAATAGCTTAAGTAGTTTTTTCTTTTTTAAATCTGAAGTTACCTTTATAACAAAATAACCGAACGCAAACCGAACACAACAGATCGTTGCAAGCAAAAACTCTGCACTGCTGCCAGTGTGACCAAAACAGGCAGGTGTGATAAAGCCATATAAAATATTTTTAGTGTGGCCGTGGGTACAGAAACATAAGCACCTAAAACAACACCATACGGGACTTCATCTTGAATAACCTCATAAAACTATAGATTCTAATTCTATAGCAAATGCAACTTTTGTATAAATGGTTTTAGTCAAAACTTCTATCAGATTTCTCGTGATTTGCTGCTAATAAATGTATTTAATTTAATAATAATGTTTTCCAACTACTCGTTAGTTACATATTACAGTTAGATATGAGATTAAATGTGTTGGCAACACCGGACTTTCAACATATTAAAAACGTTACCAGAAATAAAGTGCAAAATCGCTTTCAATAATTTTTTATTGACATTTTTATTTTAGGTGGTCATTGAATGCGCCTCAATACAAAAGGTATTGGATCTGTATGTCTGTGTCAGTATATGGGTTTGCGTATATGTATGTAATAATTTGAATTAAGTTTAAAGGTTATTTTGGTTGGATTAAAGGACGTTTAGCAAAATTTCCATCGGTTGCCGCACTCGTTGCACATGACGAACGTGGTCATAGGTTCATCGGCGGAGCGCGTTTGCAGCTGGTTATAGGTGCAGTTGCGCTTTTTGCACTTGCCACACTTCAGCAAATCCGTCTTAGTGCCTTGGACAGTCGCGAGTTGGGCATCGTTGATGGCCTCTTTGACAAACTTCTCACGCAGCTTCTTCATTTCATCGCTGGCCATCTCTTCAGGTGTCATTTTGGCTAACTGTTTTGCCGATACAGCGCCGCACATAAAATTGCCACGAAGTCCCGGATTCTTCACATCTTTCAGATTTGCAACGCGCGATCGAATGCGGTTCTTGTACTTCATATCAGTGTTTTTGAACTCCATATAAATGGCGTCCTCCAACTCGGCGGCCATTTCCTCCGGCTCAGCGCAACCTTCAGGCACTTCGCCAATCCTTAGTGCATTCGTTAACATCTCGCGACACTTCAAGCGGACGGCATCAGTCATCCCGCCGCTCGATGGAAATGATGATGTTTGCGCTGATGATGACGATGGTTTCTTTTCTTCGCGTTTTTCCTTCGCAGAGTTGCTGGTGCTGCCAGATTTCTCCTTGCCTGACGATAAATTCGACTTGGAGGCACTCGATGATTTCGGTGCACTGCTCGAATTATCCTTGTTCGCAGAGCTCTCCTTGGGGGTGCCTGGCGCCGGACTTGCGAGGAACCGTTTCCAGTTCTTGATGAGTGTCTTGGCCAGTGCAATCACCTCGTCGTCCTTGCTGCTTTTGCGCAATTCATTCACAGTCATTCCAATGCGTGTCTTTGTCAATATTTCCAGATTAATATTTAAGGTTTGCAGCGCCTTTAATAGATCGAGTGCTTGTTCTTGTCCCTGCAATAAAAAACATTTCACACAATTTTCATGGTATAATCTTTTTGCTCTTACCGCGCCATCGCTTGCTGTCGATATTTTGCCAATTTTTTTTTGGATTCGGAACACTTCATCCTCGACGCTCATTTTAAAAGCCGCTGGCGTACAATCTGTATTAAAAGAAATGATTGAAGGTTATAGATCTGTTACAGTCAAACAGTTCACAAATATCGAATGTCTGACGATTTAAAACGTGATAAATACGACTTATTACATTATTTCCCTCCAATAAATGTTGTTTACTAAATTTTCTTTGATGTATTCTGAAGACAAGTGTGACCGCTATTTTAATTTCAATACATACCATCATGTGCTGAGTTTGTGCACTAAAATATACCATTTCCGCCTTGAAGTATCTTCAAAAGATATTCAACTAGTTCAATCTGTGAATCGTTCATTCCAAAATATTAATGCTTCTAATTTTACTAAACGTTATATTGCTTTTTAAAACTCATTAAAAAACACATACTAGTGTATTTACTTCAAATACTTCTGATTATATGATGAGCATTATGATGTAAAGCCTTACACCAAAGCGCATCAATGCGCGCCATTCGAATGTCGAGAATGCATCATCACATAATTTGTATTATTTCAATAACGCGAGTTTGACAGCTATAATAATTCAAATGACTTAAGAGATTGTCGTTTTTTAGATAACTCAAATTATATGATGAGTGCCTCAAGGAAGTCTTCTATTATGAAATTGCCTGTTTTTCAGCAAGTATTTAAACTTTAAATGTTCCGCCAAAACACAAAGTGCATTATTTAACACTAGTGGGCTCTGATTTGTGATGGTTCTGGTCTAACTGGTTCCGAACTAGTTCCAGCTACTCGATGCACCTACGAAATTAACTTGTTTTGTTTAATTTCGATGAAAATTGCCACAAAATCGCTTTAAACTTAAATAAAATTAGAAACATATGTTGCGAAGCGATGTAAATAACATTTAATTTCGATTAGTAGTTTTTAGTGTTTTGTGATCGAATAGTTCAATGAATGAAAAGTGGTATTTTAGTGACTATTGCAATGGTCAACCGTATAGTATTTAAGCAGAATTGAAAAGTGCGCGATCTTGTATAGAATTAGAGGAAGTCACTCCAGTAAGAAGTAAGTCATAGATTTAACATGTATTATAATTAATTATCACACAGAATAAAATTCTCACAAATTATGGATTTAATTCTGTTGGCGACACACATATATTTAAATTCGTATATTTAAGATTGCATTCTATTTATGAAGGCAAACAAAAAAATGCTTTCACATCCGATATTCTTGTATCAATAATTGACACTGAATTTGCGAAGCTATTTTGATACATCTTTTCTATAGCTATGAGTAGCAAATGTTCTATGTATAAATGTTCAAAACGTTACGATCTTGGAACTAGTGGCAATTAAAGCACTAATAATTACAGCAGCGGGAGCGATACGAACGAAATACAATAGGCAATTGATCGAAATTACAATGTTCAAACTGCAGCAAACTAGAGTGGCCAACGAAAGCAGCATGTCAAATTAAGCGATCGGTGCGCTTTACCATCTCTTTACATTTACGTTTCTAAAAGTTGTTTTTAGACTACTGCTGAACTAAATAATTTTATTCGCAAATAATTTAGTAATTTACAGTATTTTACTCCGATTTTTTTAAGTTTTACTACTTTTCTAATCCTTAAAAAGCTCATAAGCTCCACAAAGCTTTCGACTAAAGATTTTAATGCAAGTTTTATGTAAGCTAATATATAATTTTTTTTTGTTAACCTCTAAAGAAAATCGCCAATACGATCAATTCTACCACTTTTTATAGAAATATGATCGTTGCAGAACGAGTTGCTTATTTTAAAGTAAAACAGAAATAAAAATAAAAATTAAATTTATGTAAAAATATGATTTTTGTGAATTCTATTGTATTTGATAGTTTCTTCTTCCTGTCTGAGTTTGTTTACCATTTCACTCTTAAATGCGTGATGCAACTTTGGTGCGAACACTAGTATTAAGAACCGCATTTGACACAGATGCACTAATACAGAGTATTGCCCTGGATATTCAGTTTTGTATTTCCTTAGTCTAATATTTTTGCATCGCCAAATGACTGTTTCAATGATGCGCTTTTTGAGTAAACACATAGATTCGCATTATTCAAGAAGATGCTATTGGCTAACACCAAGATGCGATAACGGCCCATTTTTCAAAGTTCTGACATATACAAATATTTTCGTTTCTTTAATGGCTCAAAAGCATTATGTGAGATATAAGAGCTATAGGCGTCTTGTTGTGACATATAAACACTGTGTGTGACATTTACGCGCATAAATAAATGTGAAGACTTATGGTATTTCATAAAAAAAGACGAGTTCTTTTTAAAGGCGAGTGTATCTCAATGTTTGTTTAAGAACTGCATGATAACGAAATGATAAAAGATTTCGTATTTCTACGAATACACATTATTTCCAAAGAAGTAATACAAATATTGAAAGCCATTTAGGAACTGAGTCATATTATTTTTTCATTATCGAATTTTATTGCGATTTTATACCCGTGACAAATTTACAGATTCCCCTACTTATGCGTAGTATCGGTATGGAACCTTAAGGATGCTGCTCCCAGATATATAATCCATTATTATTATCCATTATTGTCATTAATTAGCAGTACACATTTTGTATGGGGCTGGAGCTGAGGTTATTGAACTTTCCCCCAAATATCTTGAAAACGACTCTAGAGAAATTGATGATTTTTCGGGGATTTTTTCTTAAAACTTTCTATAACTTCTCATAAGCCGATTATTCCGACAACTCCTCTGAAACGAGATATTGGCAATAATGTTGCTACCTTTTTTATATATCATTATTTCTAATGAAATATTATTTAATTTTCCATTGAATTTCATTAAATTTTTTTGACATATGGCGAAAAATGCAAAAATAGAAATGTTATCACATCCGATTTTTTTGTATGGATATGTGACCCCAAAGTTGCGAAGCTATGTTGCCCTAAAAAATTGCGACACTATCTTGAGCATATATCGATGTTTGCCAAAATAATATATCGATTCATCACCACATATATGTCACTTTTAAACTTTGGCGTACTTGGAAGGAAGTCGTAAAAGCATTAAGAATAAGCGGTAAAATTGTGTACCATTGAACAAATTTTCACGTGCTCCCTTAACAATAAAGTTTTAATATCAAAAATTCATTGGTGAGTAAGAAATAATGAAAATAAGAAATAAAAAAAAATAGAAATGTGTATAAATAAATTTAAAAAAGCATGTTACTCAACCATTACAGTAATTTTTGGAAATTTTTCTGAGTATAAAAGAAACTTTCAGAAAAAAAAAACTTAAAACTAAAAATTATTTAATTTAATTGAATGTTTAATACATAGAATTTGCTTTATTTATTAGGTATTCATTAAGTTGCTTATATTTTCGACCAATTTTATGGCTATATAATAACACATGTACGTACATACATATGTACTATTAAGGAATTTCACATCTTATTTACGAAGAAAATTCTTTTCGGTTGTCTTCGGAGCCTCTTGCTTTTTTGTTCACCGTTATGTTCACGTTAGTGTTGCCAGCATGCAATAGTTTTGCCGTTACTCATTGAAAAGTTATCCCATAGTGGCAACTCTAAATGCAAAGCAAGCGAAGAAAAAAGTTTATAGCTTCTGATCTGTATTTGTTTTTAGTTTTCTTTCGTTTTGTTTCGTTCAATTGTACCGTGCGGTGCTGTGGTTTCAACAGTAACTATTTTCGCTTGCTTGATAATTTACGTTCAAAATATGAATTCTCATATTGGCATACGTAGATACAAAGGTAAAATACGTTTTCCGAACAAAGCGCGAATTCTGGCGGGAGAAACTAAAGATTGTCTCATATATAAAAACTGAAATATCGCTCTTGAAAGTGGCCACAACAAGTTCATGTTATATATTGTGACCGATTACCATGCATCATTTTATCTCCAATTTTGCTAAGACATGAATCCTAGTGTTCACATTCCCTAGCAATAAATAATAGATCTTTGGTTGGCAAATAATTCAAAGTATGAAAACAATATAAATAAAAACATGTTCAATTAAGAAGAATATCAAAATTACTCTTCCATTCAACACGCAGTAGTCACTATTACTCAAGGATTGGTATTAACTGATCCAATTTTCATATATGAATTTCAGAAAAAAAAACAATTGAACATTTTTCTGTTTTTCTTTATTTTTATCAAATATGTTTTTTTTTTTATATATGTATATATTAAACGACTTCTCAACACTCAGTTGAAATTGATTTTCTTTGGGGTCAAAATACAATACAATATTAATCAAAAAATGAATTTATCGTTTTAATTTGATGTTTCCATCTCTACGTGGTTTACTTTTAAAATTTGGTTGCCATTTTGTGTATTTTTTGTTCGTTTCCAACATGTGCATGTATGTGTACTTATACACATGGACATACATAAACATTTATATAATTTATACAATTTCTATTTGTAAAAGCATACAATTGTACAGGGTATTTGATCTGGTTTTTTTTTCTTTACTTAGCTGAGTTTTCCGTTTTTATGTTGCTTCCAAACGATTTTTAATTGATTTATATCGTTAGTCGCGCGCGAGTGCTAAAGTGTAACTACTTATAAAGGGATTTTCTATGTTTGTTCCAATAGTTTGTTTTTATTGTTTAATCATGCTTAAATTCATATATATTTTTCAGCGTGTTGTGTTTACTTTCATTAAATGTAGTTTATATGATGCACATACTTTTATAGTTAATATTATAGTTGAGTGTAATATATATTTGTATTTGTATCGTTTTAAGAAACACTATTATAAGAGTTCAACACTTAATAATCTTTTTTTCCTCTTATTTTTTTTCCGCGTACTGAGTTTTTAGGTAAATATTTTTAAATTGTTTTTTTTCAGTTGTTCATTTATTCATTTTTAAAATATAATTGTAACACAGTAAAAATTAAAAAATGCATTTTTATATGAGGGCATATAAAAATGTTTAACAAAAATATATGTGTATGAATTGTATGTAAATGATGTATGTGATGTTTTTTTTTTTTTTTTTTTTGTTTTCTAAAATTTCTTGTATGTCTAATAGTTTGATTGGATAGCAGACTGTATTCTATAGATGTATGAATGTGAATATATGAAAGGTTTTTTTGTGGTATATTTTGATTGACGTGACAAAATCGTGGGAGGCAAAATCAAATTAATTTACAATAAGTATTAGAAATTTAATCTTTTTGCTCTTCAGTTTTCTCTAAATTGCTTTTTGCTTAAGTTGTACAGTTTAGGGTTTGTTTAAATTATTTATTATAAGTATAGATTTTGCGAATATCTCTTATTACTTGCATTTAGTGTGTTCATTGTTTTCAAATATTTTTTGTTTTTGTTACTTTTGGCTTTGACTGCGCTGCGGCCGCAATTAATTTTTTTTTTTAGCAATTTTAATGTGTTTGTGTGTTGTGGGTGTGGATGTGTGATTTTGTATTGGTGTGATATACTGACGTTCTGTCTTTCTTCAAACTAATACAAAGACACTCAAATATGAATGCACACCCGGCGCAAGTAACATCAGCAGCGGCAAGCGCCTCCCAATTTCCATCAATTCTTCCAATTCCAAATCGCAGTTTATTTAATCCCTTAGGCCAGGGTGGGGAACTGACGTTCATCGTTGACCTTGGGTGCGGCATTCTGTTGCCGCTCGTTGCCAAAGCGTTTGCCAGCATGGCCACCTCCAATACCACCGCCAAGACCACGACGCTCAATTGGTGGTCGATTGCCACCCTCTGGACGGGATTGCGCTGCGCCAATAGTGTTGCCGCCGCCCTCGGTATTGCTATGAGCACCTCCTGCGGCACCTTGCGGACCATTTTGAGGACCACGATTGCCCTCATTGCGCGGTCCACCGGGGCGTGGGCCACCACGTCCGCGACCACCGAAACCGCCACCTCCGCCGCGTCGTCCGTCATTGAAATTAAATTGAATATCAAGGACGCGTTGCTGTCGTCCAACTCGTTGCGGATACATGGCAGGATCATATTCGAGTTCTTCTTCGCTTTCGTTCTCCTTCTTTTTGTTATTAGTGAGCACAATCATCTTTTTCCATTGCGAGGTGTCCTCTCCTGCAAATCGAGCGAGAACAACAAAAATAATATTTGAATCAATTACACTTGCAGGAATTTGCATTTCATATAAAATCTTTTTCATAATGTTTCGCACCAACCTTCGCCTGCCTTGCGTATGTTGAACTTGGGCTTAATACGCTGTTGCTGCTGAGCCTTCCATTCATCCAAGGTCAGCTCTTTGGTTTCCTCTTCAGCTGGTAGCTGCTGCTCGTTCTGCTGTTCATTGCCAGATTCATCGGTCTTTCCTTCTGCATTGTTTGTCGCACTCGTTTCGCCTTCATTGTTTTTGTTAACATCATCGATGGCTTCCTTTACTGATCCCCAGTTGTGTGCGCCAGCTCCATCACGTTTATCAATTGCCTTTACCCCTAGTATTGAGAGAAATTTATGATTTAGATATTAATTATATTACTGGTAAACATAATAATAGTAATAAACTATCAATTCCTATAGTGGAATGACCATTTGTCCAAAAAAATATATTGCAATTATGATTGTGATTAATATATGTATGTATCGGGCAAGTTAGCAAATTGTCAAATAACTATTGTAGATAAGAGGATAGCTAGTCGTTAGCCAAAGTTCTCTTGCCGCTCGGGGCAATATACCTCCCCCCCATTAATTTGTATTAAAAAAATACTTATGACGCTGCCTGTCCTCATAATCTTCCATGGTGTGGAAAACTGTGTGGGTCTCTCCTACACTCACACTGTAATATGTGATCGATATGATGATGGGGGAATTTAGGGGGAAAAACGGACAGAAGAAGAACCAAACTATTTTTAAACACATTTTTTCATATACACAACAAAATGAAATCGAAATGTGCGTCGAGAGTCGTCCCCATATTCAATTTTGGTTAGTTTTTGGTTTTTTTTTTTTTAGTTAATCTTATTTTTGAACTCTCAGTTTGTTTATTAATGAAAATAATTCAGAAATATTTTAATATACTAAATCCCTTGAAATCCCTTAGATAACATATTTAATATTTAAAACTAACCTGTTTTGTCAGAGCCTGATTGGCGATCAAATTCGCGCTTACGATTGCCACCCTCAAAGTTGCGAGGGGGGCGATTTTGACGATCACCGCCGTTACCAAAGCCGCCTCCGGTGCCGCGATAAGGACGAGGATTGCCTTCAGCACTGCCGCCAGAGTTGCCACTGGGTGCACCATTTTCACGCACGTTTCTGCGATTATTGCGTTGCTCTCGAGTCACTTCACCACCGTTCTGACGAAAATTGACATTTCGCTGTTGTTGCTGCTGCCCTTGACCAGTTTCACGTGTTTTGGCCGCAGCAGCGCCACCAGCGCCAGCGTTACGAGCAGCGACAGCCCCACCTTGCTTGCCGTTGTTGCTGGTTTTGTCATTGTTGTTGCCAATCGTAGTTTTTTTGCCATCATTCTTATTAAGCGCACCTGGTTTGTTTTCCTTTTCGGCTTGATTTGGCTTCTTGGTTGCTGACGTTTTGGGTGCCTTAACAGATGGCGCCGTTTTCGCAGTCGGTGCTACTGCTGCAACCGTTGATGACTGCTGCTGCTTCTTCTTGGCCGCGACAAGATTATCTAATGGATCGCTAACATCGTCGTCCATGAACAAAAGTTCATAACGATTTTTCCCGGCGTTATCCATGATTGTTTTGTGGGCTGACTGCTGCTGCTGCTCTGCGACGATTTTTATCTCAACTGATTTTCCACTCACTACAGATTTTATTCAAAAATCACACGAGATTTCAGTTTCTGTCAGAAAAAAATGTTCGTATGTGTTTGGTTTAGTTGCTGTTTCTATATGTGTGTGTGTGTATATATGTATGTTTAAATAGATGAAATTCGTTTTTTGTAGTCTTTGCTTTTTGCTATTTTTTCGTTTCGTCGTGTGGTTGGTTGCCTGGCTGCGCTCTAACCTTAATTTTCTGCGTTTCTACTTTGGTTGATACTCGAACATACACATGTATATATTAGTCAAGCGCACATGTGTTCTAATATAGGAGGCAAAGGGAAAAAAGCATGCTGTGTATACATACACAGAACAGAGCAACTCACATTTTTCACATTAACAGAGTTGCGCCTCATTCTAACATTAATGCTCGCATTTTTCTGTCGTACGGTGAATGGCAAAATTGTGTCTTTTTTGTTGAGTTAACAGCTGTTGCGTTCGCTCTCTGTACGTTATGTTTCAAATGTGTTAAGTTATTAAACTAATAGATCTATATAACCAAAAATTAAATTAAATTATTGTGATATATCTAAATCGCACATTGAATAGGTTTTATTTCCAAAAAAAAAATTGTATTCATTTAAGATGTTAGTTTGCTATAGTCACTGAAAATTAAATCTAGTAAGTACTGTGGATTTTAATGCATTTGGAAGAAGGTTGCATACAATTTTTATTGTGGAACACGTATTAGATTTTGCGTATTTTCTTCTTAAAATCTCAAAACTTGACATATTTTCAGAGTAAAAGATTTTCTGTTTTGATCAAAGATTTTTCCCAGAAATCGATGTATATTTTAAAATAATGTTTTTTTAACTTAGCGAAAGTGAGTACAAACTACAGTAAAAAATGTTGTATTGGGCAAGTAATTCATTTTCTAGATTTTAACGGTGTTGTAATTCTTCTGTATCTCTTGAGAGACGAGTAATAAATATTTTTGTTTTTTTCTTTAATTTAAAAAGTATTTATTGAATGTAAATGAGTAAAACAAATAAATTAAATTTGTTGGTGGTTCCGTTTGCAGGCTTTTTATTCAATTTTCATCTCTTATATTTTCTTAAATTCAAATATTTTATTTTTTCACTGAAAAATTTGTTTATATTAACCTAAAACGAATTTTTTTTGACGAAATGCTAACGTCACCCCAAAAACAAAATAAGTTGGGACGAGAAATTGTTTTTGATTTTAATAAATGGGACACTAACTAAGATCGGATTATCTTTTTAGCGTAGCGCCAACAAAGTCGCACCAAAAACCACTAATATCAATACTATTTAGCGTCCCAGAAATAGAAAACACGGAATTGATTACGGTCGGACAAAAATAATATAAAAAACAGCATGTTTAAACTTAAACCGCGAACAATCAATTTTATAATACAATTAACTAATATAATAATAGAAGACAAGAAAATATAAATAGAAGACAAGAAAAATTAAATTTCCTAGTGGTCCAGACAGGTACACTAGAACTAATTTATGCCAGTGGCTCCAAAGAATCGATTTCACCATTAATGAGATTTGGTAAAAAGGTACCGTCTACATGCTACTACGGTCAGAAGCGAAGAAAGGTTTAGTATTAGCATTCTACGCTAAGGTGCTAATCTAATATTAGGATCCCAATTTAAATTAGAAAATACACCTCTGAATAACTTTGAAATGATTTGATCGTCTTAATTTGTGGTAGGAGCAGAACGCCATTTTAAAATATCTAAAATGCATATCTCTGATGTCGTTACTTTAGTTTTTTAATCTGTGTAATTAACAACATAAAATATATTTTCTTTTCATTAGGTATAAATCTAAAAAATCATGTCTGACTGGGAAGATGAGGTATATCGAATTTTATTTTTTAATTTGAAATTGATATAAACATTTGTAATTTAGCCTTCAAATGCCGTTGCATCTCAAGTGGATAAATTTAATGGTGCGCCACCAAAGTCCAATGATGTTGCCGAATGGAGCGATTGTGAAGAGAATAATGACAACGGCGGCGATGATAAAGGTGACAACAAAACCGGCTACCGTGCTCGACGTGATGATGGCGGAAACGGCTTTCGTGAACGTCGTAATAACGGAGAGGCAGGCTTCCGAGGACATCGTCATAAGGACAACGAAGGCGGTAAGAAATATTATCTAAACATTTTTATTGTCCTATGCACAAAACCATATTTGAAAAATACTTCTATATCGCTGTATTTCCAATATTTGTTTTAAAAACAGTGCCAGAATTGTTCTCCAGATTCAGCACAGGCTTGCAAGTGCCGTTAACATATGACAAAGAATCAGTCGAGGCGTTTATTAAGCTGCCTAATATAAACGATCTTAATATGGCATTGGCAAAATTGCGAAAGCAGCGCGACTTTTACAGGCTGCCTTTAAAAAGCTGGTTGACAACGAGTGGGAGATACGGGAGACCTCGCAACGAGCGAAACGAAAGCAGAAGGCAATTGATTTACGTGATGCAGCTTTAAAGTCTGATCGTATCATATCGGAAATAAACCAATTGATATTCGAAAGGGATGATGAGCAACAGCCAAATGTAAATTGGTTGATTTCTAGTTACTTTACTGATTCGTTTGTGGTACCAGGTACGCCTAATGGGCAACTGGCGCAAGAAGAATCGAACCCAACCGCAACGGCAGCAAGAGTAACAAGAACGCCAGCACAACCGCAAAGAGTTGCATCAATAAGAAATGCGCCTTCAGAACAGGATATAGATTTACAGTTCTTAAATTCACTTCAGGATCGATTGCATCGATTGAGACGTCGTTTAAGGAAAGTCGGACTAAATTACGAAGAAACGTATGATTCTTTTGAAGTAACCGAAATTATACACGAACTCGAGGAGTTAGAAGTGTCTTTAAATCAACAAGTTCCATTCGTATTTCACCGCTGCATTTCCGAAGAAGTTTTAGGTTTGCACTCAATGCGTAAAATGAGCTGTTTGCCACATCAAAAATTAAGGGAGATCAAGGTCTGGCCCATTTTTAAAGACAACTCAATTTGGTTATCTTCTTATGTGGTGTGTAAACCGCACTTGTTGATTAAATTAGTTGACGGTGTGAAACATTTGCAAATGGACCAGGTTGATGTCGGAACCAGCGGGCAAATTAATTTTCCGCGTCAGGAGCTGTCTGAAAATCTTGTTACGCCGGACTATGTCGGATTGGCCATGGACAACCAGCATTCTACCGAGCAGGAGAATGAGACAACTCCATGTGGTGCCACTGCGACCACTCCTAATCACAGTGTACCATCACAACAATTAATTACTTTAGCTTGTCAGGGAAATTTATCGCAAGAGGATGCTTATTTAATGCCCCCGCCGCATCTCCCACAGGACATGCCATTAGAAACAGACAGTGCCGTACATCCCTCATCGAATGAGCTAAGTTTGGATGACAATATCTCGGCGTCGACGATAGTTCGATCACGTATTGCGAAACCTCCCACGCCACTACAATCATATCGTCATCAACTGCCAGCAATAAATGAAGAACTTCAGATGCGTTCTTCTGCTGGCCGTGTTCTGGAAATGTCTGAACCACCTCTGTTACAAACACCGAACACGACCTTGCCAGATTTTGCTGTTCCGTACATTACTCCATCCCAACGCGATTGGTCCTCAGTATTTCGTCCACGAACTTTTGCTCCAAATTATCTGGAAGATAATGTCCCTGTGCCCAAAGTAAAACGCAGACGCCGCATATATGAAAGAAATACTCTTAACGTCAATGAGCCGGTAGAATCAAGAAGTAATCAAGAGATTACAACTGCTTTTGTAAGTGAATTGCTGCAGGCAGCAGTTAGGGATGGAGAAGATATGTCAACTGCAAATGTTACCCAGCAACATATTACAGATGAAACTCCATTTATAATACCACAAGTCATGGATAATACTCCACCAGAACTCATACAAATGAATCTTCCTACTTTCTGTTCAGACAATTTGCCAGATAGACCGATAGTGACATCAATTGAAATAATTCGACCACCAGAAAGTGTGAGCCTGTGTGGCGGACTAGGAAATCATACAATTGAAAGCAGCACTCCCAACGTAACGCAAGCAATGATCACCCCATCAACGCGACTCATAGATGATTCGATGTCGAATGCCAATGATACTCCGCAACAGCCACAGCAGAAACAGGAGTGCATCCAAGAACGTTTATATGGCAACAACCTAGAAGACTTAAAGTTTATTATCAAGCACGATAATTTACTTCGGTTGATGGTAGACAATTATAGACAAGTGGGTGCTGAACAAGTACAGGCCAATCTAATAATTGATGGCAATCCGAGAAATGGAACTGAACTTACGAAACCCAAAGAGGGAGGCAGACCACATTATATCTCAATACCTGCCTTGTACACATACGATCCGATTATTGTTAAAGATATGCCAGCATTGAAGAGGAGCGTTGCACACAGTTTGATCTGTGCGCTCGTCATGCAACCAAGGGTCGACATGCGTTCGGTGGCATTCATCAAAACGAGGATGGAGGCAGCTATTGCTTTTCGAATCTTATTGGAGCTTAAAGCTGCGAACCTCATTAATATCAGCAAAGACGGATACATTTCATCCTTATGTTAAATTCCTTATGCTTTTTTTTAAATAATAATTAAAGTGTAATTTCAATAACTTAATTATTCTTTGCACTTATTCATTTACATATTTTTATTTGAATATAATTAAGGTTCTCTAAACAAAAATAGTTTTTATTTTTTAAAATTTTTGAAAATGGTCTCTAAGGAATCTAAATGTATAATTTTGACTTCTTTTTTAGAATACAATTTATATGTATGAAAAATTCAATATTGCGCAATGAAACTTCCATTAAAACCATAAAAAATATCGGTTGCACAAATATTCTTTAAAACCAACAACTTGATTGAAAACATTTTTCATCAGCATCAACACGTCATTGGCCTATTTAAATTTGATACTTGAAAGGCTTAAACATATTCGTATTTTTTTGTTTTAAATATAGAATGTGCATAGGATCCAAGGTATAAATTTCTGCAAGCCTGTTTTTTAAAATCGTTTTGAAAATTTAACCCAATAGGTGAGCGTCGTCGTCGCGAAGGAGCTGGTGACATGAATAACAATCATGCTGATAATGGCGAGGAAGGTGAAAAGAAGGCTAGAGAATTTTATATCCCTCCTGAACCGACTAACGATGAAACGGAGATGTTTAGCACTGGAATAATGTCTGGGATTAACTTCTCTAAATATGACAATATTCCCGTTAAGGTGATCTAATAAGATATAAATTATTTTCTAAACTAAATCTAATGTTGTTAAAGGTGACTGGTGAGAATGTGCCAACATCGATTAAACGGTTTGACCAAGCCGGACTTCGCGAAATTTTGGTGGAAAATGTGACTAAAGCTGGTTACAAAGTTCCCACTCCCATACAAAAGGTTTCAATACCAGTGATTGCTGGAAAACGCGATCTGATGGCTTGCGCCCAGACTGGATCTGGAAAGACAGCTGCATTCTTGCTACCCATACTGACAAACATTCTTGATGAGCCTTCTGATCTAGAAATTGGCAAACCGCTTGCGGTAGTTGTGTCACCAACTCGAGAGCTCGCGATCCAAATTTTCAATGAAGCAAGAAAGTTTGCGTATACAACTTATCTCAAGATTAGTTTGGTTTATGGAGGGACATCGGTTAAGCATCAAAATGAGGCGATTAACAAGGGTTGTCATTTGCTGATTGCCACTCCAGGTCGTTTGCTTGATTTTGTTGAACGCACATTTATAATGTTTGACAACATTCGATACATCGTTCTTGACGAGGCTGATCGTATGTTGGACATGGGCTTTTCGGAGAGTATGCGCAAAATCATGCATCATCAAACTATGCACCCAGAACATCAGACTTTGATGTTCTCTGCTACATTTCCAGAGCAAATTCAGCGTTTGGCTGGCGAGTTTCTTAAGGATTATATTTTTGTTACTATTGGCGTAGTGGGAGGTGCCTGCTCAGATGTAAAACAAGACATTTTTGAGGTTAACAAGTTTAGCAAGCGCTCCAAATTGATGGTAAGTCAAATCATATTTCTGTTTGTTTTAAAATTAAACACAATTTTGTTTATAGGAAATCTTGCGTGAGGGTGCTGAAGGTACCATTGTTTTCGTAGAGACAAAACGTGGAGCAGACTTTCTAGCCTCATTTTTCTCTGAAACTGAGTTTCCAACTACATCTATTCATGGCGATCGCTTACAGAGTCAACGCGAACAGGCTTTGCGCGATTTCAAAAATGGCACCATGAAAGTTCTTATTGCTACCTCTGTTGCCTCCCGTGGGCTTGGTAAGTAGTCAGTGATAGCTACCAATTTATTCCTGATTGACCATATAATTATGGTATTTTTTCAGATATTAAAAATGTGAAGCATGTAATTAACTATGATATGCCTACAAACATTGATGATTACGTGCATCGTATTGGACGCACGGGTCGTGTGGGCAACAGTGGACGTGCCACTTCATTTTTTGATCCTGATCAGGATCGTCTTATCGCTGGCGATTTGATTAAAATTCTGAAGGGTTCCGATCAAGATGTTCCGGATTTTCTAAATGAAATCGGTGGCGGTAGCAGTTCCCATCGCTCAAACTTCAACACAGTTGATGTTCGTGGAGGAGGGGTAAGTTTAATGAAATTTGCTTTCGTTCAATGGATAAAACAAGTTAATGTTACAGGCTTTCAATACACCTGCTGACAATTTGGAGGATGAAGAAAATTGGTAATACCAAATTAAAAATTCAGACCTAGTTTTATGTTTGTTGACAGTAGTCTATGTATATGATAGCTTAGTTTATATACTATGTAACGACAACGAACCATTATTTTTACCATATTAATATCACAAGCCCTTATATATCACTAATGCAAATGAAAAATGTATTATTCGTCCATTTCGTTCAATAATATTATGAATTTTATTTCAAATCGTTAAAAAATAAATACAAGAATTATTTCCATAAAATCAGTTGCTTTTGCCTTAAAACATATCTGCCCATTCTTTCCAAATACTTAACTTTTTTAGCTGAGATATTGTATCTTCGAGTGGCCTTTCTCTATGGTCTCTTTAAGATTGATTGTATCACTGATTGATTCTATCACTTTTTCAATTAAATACTATTTGTTACTTAATCTTACTAATCTACATGTGCCCTCCATATGCATAAAATCTATATCCGTTCCTTTATTTTATTTGATTCTGTTCGTTCGCGTTCTCGTTTGTGTTATTTTGCTATTTTATTTGCAACTAAAATTCTTAAGTGGTGAATCTGTAATTGCAATTATTCAATTTTAACTCATAAATTTCTCTTGTAACTTATTTATAATAAAACACTCGTGTGCGTTCTCTCGCTCTAATGATATTTGCTTCGCCATTGCATAAATTAAAACAAGTAAGAAAGCTACAGCCGAA
This sequence comes from Drosophila nasuta, assembly GCF_023558535.2. NCBI lineage: Eukaryota > Metazoa > Arthropoda > Insecta > Diptera > Drosophilidae > Drosophila > Drosophila nasuta. The sequence continues at coordinate 365,157 of NC_083455.1, read as the reverse complement.
TGTGCTCGACTGTGAGATACCCGCTACACATTTTGAGTAAAATCTAAATATTGTGTTAATATTCTTAAAATTTACCAAAACAATATGTCACAAAATATTAAAAAATAGTAAAAACATTCCCGACCGGGACTTGAACTCGCAGACCCATCGCAGTGTTTATGCAGTCGGTATTTATTTCTAAACATCTACGACACGAGCAATTGTTGTCGTGTTCATCCTTGTTGCCAATATAGGCGAACATGTAGATACAAAAGTATTTTTTTAATAACTTCTAGAATTTTTATCGCAACCAAATTAATTCAGGTATCACAATTACTATTGTTATTATTGTATACACAAATTCGCAGCTCTAGCTTTAAAATTAAGCTATGGATAGCTTTAAAATTGCGCTATGGGTCACGAGTTCATTTATATCCTAAGTTGTTGCAACTATTCGAAAGTTGATCCTGAGTTGCTCTATCTAAAAAAAGGACAAAAGTAATTTATTTATTAAAACCAATTAAACAATTTGGTTAATTCTAAATCTCACAATTGGGCAGCATTGATTTTTAGATTGATAGCTACATAGTAATAAGGGTTTTAAAATTGTTTCTTAATTATCTGAAGCTAGGTTCAGCTGTGAACTTTGAAATAGCAGTGCTAGTGACCAGTGCGTTTAAAATTGGAAAAAACTGTTATAAACACAACTTCCAGATAAAATTTAGTTATAACAGCATAAAGTATTTAAGTTTTAATAATTAAACACTTTTTTCCATTTGGCTAATTCAATATTTTAGCGAATATGGATAATAACAAATGAAATTGGGTCCTTTATGAATAACATTGAACTAGCAGTGCCAAAAGAAAAATTTAATAAATTTAAAAAAATCATATAAATAACTTAATCCTTCTAAATTTCGAGTTGAATACGACCTTATAATTTGTTGTGTAGCCTTTATTGGCTATTAGAGCCTCACAGCTACGTGGCATGGAGTCCACCACGTCCTCGCAACGCTTGCAGGGATTCTGGCCCTATACCTCCTGTACAACTTGTCAAAGGTGTGGCTTAGATGTCGGGGATTTCTTGGCAACATAATGCTTGAAGTCCTCCATCAGTTCCCAATCGGATTTAAATCCGGGAACTGTGCTGACCATGGCATTACATTAGTTTTTTCATGACCAAACCACTCCGTGACCAGTTGGCCGGTGTGTTTAGGTTTCGTTGCTCTGCTGAAAAGTCCATATTGAAGGGGCATTTCATCCTGAGAATACTTCAGCATGATGTTTCTTAATATATTTTCAAAAACTTCTTGGTCTATGATCTCATCGATCATATTTATAGGTCACACACCACTGTATGAGAAACATGCCCAGATCATGATTTGAAGACCACCATGGTTAGCGGTCTTAAGGGTATGGTTTAGGTCATTTTCGGTGATTGGTGGTCAACGGACATATTGTTTTGAACTTTTCTAACAATTAACACCAGTTTAGACTCATTTGTCCAAAGGATATTACGTCATTTGGAAAGTGGCCAGTTCAAGTGGCGCGTGGCAAACTCCCACCTCGCTTTGAGATGTCTGTTACCAAGTAATGGCACCTTTTCTGAATTTCGGGTATTCAAATTTGTATCCACCAGTCATCGGCCAATAGCCACTTCACTGATTCCCCAACTCAGTCCTGCTTTAATATCCCTAGAGGATGCAAAAGGATTAGTTTAGCTAAAGAGCACTATGCATCGGCCCTCTAAAATTGTGGTTTTTTGTATCCATTGTATCCATTTTACAAAAATAATGTGCCGGAGATCAACTAACAAAAAGGAATATGCTAAAAATCCGTTATTTTGTTTTTTTTTGTGTCGCACTGCTATTTCAAAGTTCACAGCTGTACAAACGATGCGAAAAAATTGGCAGAAACTTGACTGCTGCAATCAAATTTACACGCATAAACACTAGTGAAACCATTTTGCTGCTAAAAATGAACTTGCAAGTTGCAAAACTAAAAAAAATGCAAATTATTTTCAACTTGCTGAAAATTGTTTGTTTGTTTGAGGCTTAATAGACTCAATACTTTTTTTTTTAAGACAAAAAAAGTAACCATTTTTAAATTCATTATTATTGTAAATTATGAAGGCGGGCTTGAAAGTCTTTTTTTTTATTTTATAAGAATATCGCGAATGACTTTTATTACCTAAATCTGAGCACTCGGCCTCTTTTGACATTATTAAAAGTTCTAAGCTTAAAATTCTTGGTCCTGTATGTGCGGTGCTGCTTTTGCTTAAAAGTAAAATAAGAAGTATAGACAGCTTTGATTTCGTCTAAGTATTATTAAAATGAGTTAACAATGGAATAAGGACTACAGCAGGTGTAAACTTCAAACATTTGGAGTTACATTTATTTAGCGCTGAAAAAATTGCCATTCACAATATTCTCATCGGGTCAAAATTAGAAAGCCTAAAGTTTTTTGTTCTCACCGAATTTGGTCACACTACCCTACCCCAATGAATTTATAAATATTTTTTGCACGAGTGTTAACCGACATAACGAAGCTAAACAATAGAACGCGTCCTTTTTCATCTGTCAGCTTCAATTTTTCACCGCCAACCAAAAATGTTGTGTGCTCACACCTCTAAAATCGATTTAAAAAATATTTGTCTAAAATTATATTATAATTTAATTTCATAATTTTTGAAATTGTTGAATTATAATGTTGCGCGAATCCTTAAGATAAATGTAATTTTGTCTTTAAAAATTGTACTTTAATGATATATTAACATACTAATTGATTTTGAATTAACCTAAAGATAATAACATAGATTTAATATGTTCAAATGAGTTGATATTGCGAAATGAGTCATGAAGTCGGTATTCTTGTCTGGCTTCTTTCTAGTTTCTGCTAGCTTTCTGCAAGCGTCCTCTTTAGCTCTCGACAAAAGTTGTGTATGAAAACAAAAAAGGCAATGCGAATATGTGTTTCTCTGTTTTTATTTTATCTCGCACGCATGTAGCGACCTCACGAGAACTCACAGAACAAAATCGATAAGTTAGAAACTCACCACGAGCGCGCTCTTTCCTATGATGAGCTGGGCGCAGCAACTTTGCTACATTTCAGTCTGTAGTGGCATTTTCCAAAGTGAAAACGTGTACAATTTGTGTCCGTCAGATAATTGTTATAGAATTGTTGGTAATTTAATAATTAAATTCTACTGCAATTTGCACAAGCAGGCAGCGGTGCTCAAGCTTAATTTTTAATGACGCCCTTAGAGGTATGCAATACTTTTTTTAAAGTAAATGCCACCCTAAGTGGTTCGTTTTTATCTGAGTGAAACGGATTAACCTAAATGGGTCGTTGCGATTATGAAATAAGTAGACAATTTCTAGTGCTTCCGTTTTTGTTGTCGCTTTTTCTTTGAAATACTTTTAAAAAAACTAGTTAAGTGACTCCCACGCACATTGAACCCTTGACTATCGTTGAACAGTAACTGGACTCAATATTTCTGAGCAAAATTCACAAAAAGCCACCCTTTTTCTAGCCGGTAGAAGGAATACAAACCTAATAAACTCTCTTAATAAAATTTTCTGTTGCGTGTTTTTAGCTTTTTTCTTATTACACCATTTCTTTACATATAGTATTTTATGATTGCGTTCTCTTCCTATAAATTGTAATCGACATTTTATATTTGTACTACTGAAAAAAATAATAAATAATGAACAATATTCCGCAGGATTTAATATTTTTGTTGGTAATCACGTGATATCGTCCAATATAAAAATTATAACATTTTAAGCAATGAAACTAAAATTATAAGAAAAAATCACAGATACGGAAATCAAAGAAAAATTAAATAACAAAAGAAAGATTTGTTATTTTTATTTGGCCCAAAATGAGCCAACATTTTGAGAGTACGATGCGTGGCGGTGGTGGAGGCAAAGGTAATGTCTTTCATAGCTATGCAGTCCGTCAGTTCTCAGAGGAAGTGTCGGAGTCAACAACAACAGCTGGTGAGGATGGCACCTCTGGAGCTAGTGAGGTTATAACGCGAGATGATGATTTTACCGAAGACAACAATTTTGAATCGAATTTGAGACGTCGCAAAGGCAAATTAATATCCTGTGCCAAAGAGACAATTGAAAACGGTAAGAAAATCGAAAACTTTACATCTATGTATGTATCATACATATATAGGAATTAAGACAATGCCTTAATTATTTATATGGGCATTTCCAGTCATTTCTAAGATACCACAATGTTCTATTAGTAGCTTTAACAGGTTGGCTGATAAGTCCCCGGTCTGACACATAGATGGCGTCGTTAGTATTGAATTCATATTATTTTTATATAGTACTAACTTTCAAATGATTCGTGTCAAAATTTGACGTCTGTCAGTCAATTAGTTTGTGAGATAGAGCGTCTTTTGTGAAGCAACTTTTGTTATTGTGAAAAAAATGGAAAAAAAGGAATTTCGTGTTTTGATAAAATACTGTTTTCTGAAGGGAAAAAATACAGTGGAAGCGAAAACTTGGCTTGATAATAAGTTTCCGTAGTCTCCCTTAGGGAAATCAACAATAATTGATTGGTATGCAAAATTCAAGCGTGGTGAAATGAGCACGGAGGACGGTGAACGCAGTGGACGCGCGAAAGAGGTGGTTACCGTCGAAAACATCAAAAAAATCCACAAAATGATTTTGAATGACCGTAAAATAAAGTTGATCGAGATAGCAGAGACCTTAAAGATATCAAAGGAACGTGTTGGTCATATCATTCATCAACATTTGGATATGCGGAAGCTCTGTGCAAAATGGGTGCCGCGCGAGCTCACATTTGACCAAAAACCACCGTGCCACAAGTCATTGAGAACGATGGCAAAAATTCATGAATTGGACTTCGAATTGCTTCCCCACCCACCGTATTCTCCAGATCTGGCCCCCAGCGACTTTTTCTTGTTCTCAGACCTCAAAAGGATGCTCGCAGGGAAAAAATTTGGCTGCAATGAAGAGGTGATCGCCGAAACTGAGGCCTATTTTGAGGCAATTCGAAGGAGTACTACCAAAATGGTATCAAAAAATTAGAAGGTCGTTATAATCGTTGTATCGCTCTTGAAGGGAACTATGTTGAATAATAAAAACGAATTTTGACAAAAAAATGTGTTTTTCTTTGTTAGACCGGGGACTTATCAGCCGACCTGTTATTTTGTAGTATTGCTATCGCTTAATTAATTTTACAATTTTGTTAATTACATATAGTGTTACAGCGAATGTGAGCAAATTTCTACAAGTTTGAGAAATTTTTTTTTGCTGATTCTATTTTGTTCCTATTTTGTTTCTAGATTGCTATTGGTGCAAGCATCTTGATTGAAATTGATGAATAAAATCCGGGGAAAACAGCACTTTAGGGTGGGAAATCTGAAAAAGAATATATTTGTGACTTCCTTTTCAAAAATGTAGCAACAAAAAATAAAATGAATAACATTATTTACATACATAAATTTATTTACGTTTAATTTTATGGAAATGCTCATATGCATATTCTGTAAACTTTAGTTTAGCTGCAGTGTGTAGTCATATATTGGGTGTACAAAAAAAGTTCATGACATTTAAGAAAAGATTAAAGATTAAGAACGCTTTTGTATGATAAAACCGTCTACTACTACAATAGTAGAATAGTTGCTGATATATGCGCAACCAAATTGACAAGAATCATAAAGACTGGAGATGTGATTTTATGTACTAAATCGTGACTACGCATGCTATTCTATTAAACAAACTTGATCTGCGCGTATAAGTGAAAAGTGCTGTCGGAAAAAATATAGGTCTATCTCTTTTAGTGTCTGTGATACCCTAGGGGTGGCGGTAACAGCTTTTTTTTATATGTTTCTCAAGCCCTTCTTTTGGAAAATACATATATCATCATTAGCTAAATCAATTAGATTACTTTGGGTTGCGAACTCGACAGTTCGTTAAACTAGGTACTTCTGCTTGTATTTTTTACTAATACAAATAAAATGAGCGTGTGATACTTAAAACCTAAACTGTTCTCCCCGTCTTCCCAGTATACTATTTTAAAATGCCATCGTCTCTTGGACGCACGTAATTACACGTTCTTAAGTTTGTTGGGGAAAACAACTGATTCAATTTAATTAGGTATGTGGGCGGTTTACTAGTTTATAAAACACTTACAAATTACTTTGCTCGATAATCGCCAGCTACTTGAAGACCACAATATATGATGATAGCCAACTGAGGTTTTATTTTGTATAAGTAATTAAAAAATCCCTCCACTTCGTTAAGATGTCTCTTATCATTTACATTTTCTTTGTAGCCGGTATTCATTTAATAGTTTAAAGTATTAGCCAAAATATAAAGACGGCCAAAATCTTGAATCTGTTGGCGATAAACAAATAGAATATATTTTTTATTTATTTAATTTAATTAAATAGTAGATATGTTAGTGTTCTGTGTTTAGTGGCAGTCATTTGTGTGTTCCACTGAGTTTTCATTTGCATATACATATGTACATACATATACATATGTTACATATTCTTTGTGTCTATATTATCTTTATATTTATTGAAGTTTGGATAGTGTTATCATTCTTTGTATATTTTTAATAAACAATATATTGCTGATTTTCGCATTAATATGTCGTCTTTCATTAAATTAATAGAAGGAATTGTTCTGAATTAGAGGTGCTTGTCTGCTTTGTTTTTCTTTGCCAGTTTCCCTGAAACAATTAATTTGCGTTTCTCAATTCGCTTCGTCATAGCTTCCCGCCAATTACGCCGCAAAGTACCTTATGCAGGACACCTTATGACGCCACGTCGGCTTTGGCTTAACAAAATACCCACCCAGTGCGATGTTGTCATTGAATTTCCCGAGGATGCCCCAGACGAGGCCTTGCGTTGGTTACTCGCCCGCATACGTTCTCAGCCGCCTGCTGGATTAGGTCTTTTAGTCCAGGTTAAGGCCCACGAGAGCTCCAGCCGCAATGCCTTTTACGTGAGCGCTCCAGTTAATATGTAAGTGCATTTAGGTGATGTATAAATATATATAAATATATTTTTTTTTATTTGAAATAATAACGAAATGGTAACAAAGATAGGTGCTACCTAACTGAGCAATTTAAACAAATCAGAAATTCTAAGCAGAAAATAAATTATGTCAGCAGCACATAATAAATATAAACTATATACAAATTATATACTATAAATTGAACTTAAGGATATACGAGAAATTTATGTATAGTATTGCTGGTAAACATTAGGTCAAGACCCGAGCCAGCAGGTCTTGAGGATGATAGAGTTTTAGTCTTCTCCTGACAGTAGTGCGATGACTCGGCTGTTAGGGTGACCTCCAAGCCTTTCCGTTGATTTTTGGATGTATAAATATAACTTTAATTCTTAAGTAGACCCATAGACTATAGAATGAAATTTCGTTCAATCCACATAAAATCCACATTTAAAGATAAATAGGAACATTAACTTATTTCGTCAGCCCAGCCCAGGCCGAAACTTCTCGTCGTGTAAATGAGTGCATGAGCTCAAACCAACTGAAGTTATTTTATTGTGTATGTATTTTATAGTCTTTGGTATGAATTATAAGTGGCCAAGTTAGAAAACAAAAAAAAGAAACAATTTGAATTGACTATAAAGAATAATCGAATAACCGAGACAGAATCACTGTATTGTTTGTTCTCTACGTAGACTTTTCAGAGCAGCGGAGGAAGCTCGCCTGCCAAAGCGGTTGCGTCCAGATCTAGGAGGGGCATTGCGTGAATTTACAACCCGCGAAAGTCACTGCTTCCAACAATTGCGGGGCGATGTGGGCAGCACAGCTTTGTTTACATCTCAAGAGCGCCAGTGGTTAGTGTTACAGGTTCTACAAGGACTGCGCGCTGGATGCAGTGACATTGACGCTCTACAGGGTCGCGCTGCTGTTGCTGAAGGTCAAAGTATTGTTGCCGCTTGGCAGGAGTCTGGACTGATAACACAGGTCTTTCCCTTGCACGAGAGCGGTTCTCTGGCGCAGTTACAAACACATTGGGTCAAGCAGATCTGTGCCCCCCAACCATTAGACGATATTGCAGCATATTTTGGTGTAAAGGTTGCACTCTACTTTGCATGGTTGGGCCACTACACATGCGCATTGGGTGTGCCGGCCGTATTTGGCACTATACTCTACGGCATATTGTGGGGCAAGGGCCAAATAGCTCAGGATATGGGTCATGTGCTATTCTCGCTCTTCAATGTAGCCTGGGCATCACTCTATCTAGAGGCTTGGAAACGCTACTCCGTGGAATTGGCCTTTCGCTGGGGAACTTTATCAACTCCACCCGAACTTCTTGAACCGCCCAGGCCTCTCTACAAGGTGAGATGATTGAAATTTAATAATTTACTGGTTCTAAGGCGCAATTTAATAGGGTCCTTTGGAAGAAAACAATGTGACAGGAAGATTGGAACCTAAAGAAGCTCCTGCATGGCAGCGGCGAGCCTTTCGCTATTTGGTCAGCTTTCCTGTAATTGGTCTGTGCCTCTGCTTAGTGTTTGTTGTGATGTTTTTAATGTTGAGATTTCAGGTGAGTTTTTCCATTTTATACGTTTGCTAGAGTTTAGTTCGGTGCACCTACGAGTTATTTCCCATTAATTACCCCATGTATTGAAATACTCGTACCAGGTTCATTAATATTTCGTGTTGCAAAAGTAGGGTATAGGGTATAGGTCTGTGTGTGTGTGTTGCGGATTGACTATTAGTTAGGTGATCCAGCGGATGTGTTGTTTTAAACGCCTATGTTTGTGCTTGTAAGCATTCATGAGATTGTGAATATGGGGTACTTTTATTAATTCGTTGAATTTTATTTGTTTATTTAATTTGATTGATGCTCTCACGGGTACACGCAAAGGCTGAACACTCGCACTTGACATTCACAAACAATTCACAAGTTAAATTAATGGCAGTAAACAAGAATATCAATTTAACATACTCACAACAACAATCAACATTTATGTAGGGATGGGTTTCTATGTCGATTACATACACAGACTATCCCATCGAAAATAATTTTCAAATTTTAAATTTAATTTGTTTAGTACTTTGACTGCAGTTACCGCTGCAAGATTATAAAGCATTTATGTAGGGTCGTGTCGACAAATGCAGGGTAATAGCAGAAGTAGTGAAGCAGTTATGTATTTATCAATTATCACGTATCATTGAACAAAATATTAAGCATCTAGTCGACTTAGTATGTATCACGCATCATCGAAAAAATTATAAAGCATATTTATTAGACTTTGTGTGTAGAATCATGCCAATATCTGTATGCCACTTATAAAGGGTAATAACAGAAGTATTTATGTATTTATCATTTATCATGCATCATTGAACTATTATCTTCCGTTCTTTCGTTTGTTTGTTGTTCTTTTTCACAGGATTGGCTGGATCACCATAATATACCCGATAAAGGAATTCCGCAATGCATGTATAATTTGCACAAGGTTTTTATATTTATTTAACTTTGTTATTATTACTCATAATTCTATACATTTCATATTATTTTTACGAATCGCCAACGTTATTCGATGCAATCATAATAAATACACCCCTTTTAATTTTAAAAATTAAAAATTTGTTTATTTTTCATAATCCATAAATCAATTATATTTATTAGATTTGTCACTGATGTGTCGTACTAACATTGTTCGAAATACATTATGTAGAATTATTTGCTTAAACAACGGGGGGCTCAAGGTTTCTTTATTGCACACATAGAACACAGCAGTACAGTGCGGAATTATTATAATATACTAAATTAATATATTCAAAAATAGTAAAATATACCAAAAGCTGAATTTGGTATATCCATACTATTACATTTAAAATATACCATAGGGTACAAGATAGACCAGATTATGAACTAAAGCAATTAAGACCCGACTGGAGAAGCCGTTGTTGGTCATTTCGAATTATTTCTTAAATAACTTAAACAATTTTTACCGATTAAAACCAATGTTTTAGGAATCATAAAAATTACGCTTGCTTTTCGGTTTCCGGATTTTACAAAAATCTAAAACAAACTTGGTCTGCGTCTGCACAAGTTACTAGTGCTTTTGAAAAAATATAGCTCTATTTCTTATAGATAGAGGGGCAGACGGACATAGATATAAAAAAAAGCTCTCTGAATTCCACTAAATTACATATAAGAGTCGAACCACGGAAATATTTTGGTGTATAGCTAAATAAAGTTGAGGTATTGCTAAATGAGTATTGATTGAAGATTTATGAGGAGAACTAATACCGGACAAAGAAGCTAATTACCGGTCTTTTTAAGAGTTTTACTAACAACTGTTTGCTTGTCAATCTATTTATGGAAGTTTATAAAAAATACAACAAATTTGATTATATAAATCCGCCATTATCGGTTAATTGTTTATACGCTAGGATTGGTGGGACTCCAAACTTCCGGAGGAGAGCGTTCTATGCTGTTTAAGTGTGATTCCGAAAGTTTTACTGGCCGGTGCTATTACTTTGATGGATGAGGCCTATTTCAAGTTGGCCGTTTGGCTTAATGATCGAGGTAATGCTTAACTGAAGCTTACAAAAACACTTACTATTATTGGCTTTCTCTTATTATGTATAGAAAATTATCGACTGCAGTCCAAATACGAGAATCATTTAATAGCCAAGGTGGCTCTCTTTCAATTCGTCAACTCCTTCCTCTCACTCTTTTACATCGCTTTCTACCTACGCGATGAAGACAAGCTGAAGGAGGTAAGTTGTATCCGCTCAGTATCTATCATTTATACAGGCCTACATATGTAGAAATATCAGATCACTTTATATAATATTTTGATCTTACCATTCACCCTCACAGCAATTGGCTGGTTTGCTTATCTCTCGACAAATTATTGGCAATTTACGAGAGTCGGCCATTCCCTATTTTTTGGAGCAATGGAGGCTGGCTAAGCTGAGCTTTAACATGTGGGGGGCTTTAAGTCCCACTCAACATTTGAATCGAAGTCTTGCTGAAGAGTTAGCAACCGCCGAAGAGAAACTTAAAGCTGAGTCTGATGCCAGGCCGGTAGAGCAGCAGCAACCACAACAAAAGCACCAGCAGCCAGTTGCAAGTAAACGTAATATTGGACAGGCTGAGATTGAGAGTTCACTGTACAAGGTAAGTTGTCATTTAAGGGAAACTCTTAAAAAAAAGTATTACAATATTTTTGTTGTAGTATGATGGGACTTTCTCAGATCATTTGGAGATGCTTGTCCAAATGGGCTATGTGGTGCTCTTCTCAGCTGCCTTTCCACTGGCTGGCTTATGTGCGCTTATCAACAACCTGATGGAGATTCGTTCTGATGCCTTTAAGCTCGCACACGTACATCAACGGCCATTTGGTCAACGGGTAGCGAACATTGGCACCTGGCAAAATGCACTTAGCATATTGTCGCTGGCTGCGGTGATTGTCAACTGTGCACTGATTGGTCTCTCTGGTCAGGTCTCGCGACTATGGCCAGGACTTTCTACCGCACAAACTATAATACTGATTGTTACTCTGGAGGTAAGATTTGTCTATAGAAGAATCATTCAGATTTTAAATAATACCATCTGTATTACTTAAAGCATATCATGCTGGGTCTGCGCCAGGCTTTGACATGGCTATTGCCAGAATTGCCATCTTGGTTGGCAGCGGAGATTGCACGTGCCGAGCATTGCCGACGTGAGATGCAGTGCAAGGGCACTTCACCTCGCCCGACACCACCCACTCCACACTCTAGCACATCAACACAGCCAGAACAAGAATATAATGAAGGCAATACAACGCACGAGCAAGTCATGGAAAGTCAGGTGGCAGATGATTTGCTGCTTTACGATCACGAACTCACAGATCCGGGCTTCGGCCGTAGCATTGAGGCGGATGTGAATATATACGAGAATCGCGATTCCTCACCTGATTCACCGCCATCCCAAGTGAGTATAATGGATGAGTGTCAACAAAATTCAAACTAATAATAATTTATAGACTAGCACAATACTAATTCGGCCGCTGCACGAATCGACACCGCCACACGGATGTTCATCACTCAGCAGTTTGCATCAGGATGGCAATGGCGGGTAAGAGTTCAATATCGCTAGATAGTTAGAGCGCAAGCACTCTAGACTACAATAAAATTCTAGATGTCCATTTTTTAGGTTTAAATATATATATTTAAATCTCCGACCTAAAAATTCATATACCACTTACAGAAATCTTGGATTTCTCAATTTCTTCACCATCATATAAACTGAACGTTAATAAAAAAAAAACAATTTTTTAAATTTTTGCGTTAATCGGTCTATAAGTAAGTCTTTCTGTGTGCGAGCATCACTCATTGTGCAATGTCCAATAAGTAGAGTTTCACAAAAGCTCAACGTAAAGCGACCAAAAGAAAACCAAATTTTAAAGAAACGAAGTCTTCTGCTCAAAGAGAGATAGAGAACCATTTGTGTAGTAACCGTAGCTGTTCTACTATGGTTATTACACATATGGTTCTTGCTCATTTTAATTTTTAATAAATCTAGGCAATTTTTTAATCCATTTTGTTTTTTTGGTACTTGCAAAATTAGCGACATCAATCCGACATCTTTCTACCGTAAATATCGCTACTTTTTGTAGATTGGTCTAACAACTCAACAAATAACAGTATCGATAATATAAACCATGTATTTTTCTCGTGTATTTTCGAACTCCAAAGTATTAGTTTAGCTTTTCAAACACTTAAAAAATTTGTCATTTAAACTTTCTCAATTGATTAAACTATCTCGCTAATGAACAACTAAAATATAAATATTTTTATGAGATAAAATAATGGATTAAGTACTTATAATTGCTTTTATTCCGCTTTTGCTTAGCTTAATTTTATTTTATTATCTGTTTTAACATACTTTTCATTCCATTTTCTCTTATATTTTTCGTTCTCATATGGAACAGCGTTTCAACGAGCACAGTTGTTGACAACCCAGGTTCCCGCATGCAATCGATGCATATCCAGGAAATTCCACCATTCCGCAAGAAATCCAGCGATTCGGCAGGCAGCAGCACCAGCAGCAGTCCACAGCGTTGCTCAAAGCGGCAGCTGCAATTACAACAACTCCAGCAACAGCATCCGACGAAGATAGCGGAGATTCCGCCGTACAGCAAGACGCGCAAAATTTCCGCTGAAAGCGCAACTCATTTGCAGATGAGCGTAAGATCCAAATAATTAACTATTAATTATCCCTTTCCCCATAAACAAAATCGTATACACAATCTTTCGACTTGATTGCTGGTAAACCAATAAATAACACTATTCTTGTTTAAGTCAGTTCACTTATGAAAGTAGTTCTCTTTAAACGTTATATGTCGTCATTAGTGAATTAAGCTTAACTGCTATTGTAGTATTTGTTAGTTATGCAAGAAAATCGCCTTAACTGCCTTTATGACACTTCCCGTATGGTTTTCAATATAGAAAGCATTTATAAATTATCCACCGTTAACACAAGGACTCAAAACGCACCGAGTAAAATATAACATTATTGATTTATTAGTTATGGATACACAAAGTGAAAGAGTATTAGAAAACCAAACATTTCGTCTTATTATTCTGATACGTATCATACTCACACACTTTTATCATTATTAAACAATAGAAGCAACTATAAAAACTATTAATACTTTTATTATTTTAAATGATTAGTTGTACTCGATTAGATCAAATTTAGTATTGATGCACAAAATGTGTATTTTTGGTCTGTGTGTCTTCCATTAAAAATAATGGTATTCATGATATTTCCATCGGTCTGACATAAATTGTGTAACGCGTTCCCACAAAGCAAAAGGTAAACCAATTAGTCCGCTTCTAATAGAATTCTCATGCTTAAAGGAAAAACTGCACATAAAACTTCATGTACCCGAATGGATGTCCCGTTTAAAAGTGAACGACAATGCAAACCTGCATAGAAGCATAGATTGTATTTCTAAGGTATAGAGATGTGTATAACTAATTGTAATGTATTGTTTATTTTTGTTCAATGTGTGTTTTCTATGTTTGCTTTTCAGACACACAAAAAAAAAAACTTGTAAAAAGCCACAGTCAAGTATGCTCAACTGTGAGATACCTGCTACCCATTTTACTAAGAGCAAAACACTACACTAGTATAAAATACTGTAATAACAAATATATCGATGTACATTCGAAATATGTATAATAGAATACAAAACATAAGAAACTATCAATCAAGATCTGACAGCTGCTACCGGTTTTGCCATATAACATTATTTCATGAATAATTTCTAAGTTTTTTCTCTGATCGCAACAAAATCTTTAGGAATCATAAAGACTTTATTCATTACAGTGTGTGCTTCTGATTTAGAAATTCGCTTGATAATTTTTCATTTGAACTTGATCTGCGCGCAACAATACAATTAGTATTCATATGGACAGACGGACAGATATACAGATATGGCTGCTTCTTGTAACGTATGGGTAGCGGGTATATTTAATAAAGAACAATTGGAACACTTAGATTTTGTGAAAGAGTTTGATATTACATCAAACGTGCCTAATTATTTTAAAGACATTTGAAGTAAACTCCAAATTCAGTTAAGATTTTATTGAAAATTAGATATAGCTAAAATATGTGAGTAATGGTTTTCTTCACACACCTAACGCATTACACGCAGGCTAATTGTCCATAAGTTCATATCACTTGCAAATTATATTTTACTCGAATGCTTTTGGTGTTTGTAGTTAGATGCTATTAAGCATTAAGTATCGTGCACTCGATCTTCTGTTAATTATTTTTGAATTTTATATTAAGGAACTAATAAACAATACTGACAACACCGATATCCTGAAGCCTGCACCATCTTGGAGCAATGTGGCTCTGAAGTCCGGCGCATCTGGTAACAAGCTGGCCACGTCTCCAGCTACGCAACAACAACATAAAATTGTTGCTTCATCTTCTTCCTCATCGGGCGGTGGAAGCGTGTTTAGTCCGAATAGCGTTGGTCCTATTGCCTCTAGCGGTGTTATCAATTCTCAGTCGCGTCCAAGCGTAGGTGCTTTGTCAAATTCTTCATCAAGTTCTTCGCAAAAACTTCAACAGAAGCATGCTAAGGAAGATCGTGAGAAGGAAAAGGAAAGCGATAGAGAAAAGGAAAGAGAAGAGGAAGCTGCACCTACAGCATCCACATCTTCGGTCAATACAGATGACGAGATTAAGGGTTAGTTGGAAAATATCTGTAAGTCCCAGCGTTAATTATTTACTTTTTTCAAATAGCTGCTGAACTGGCGGCAAAAAAATCGCGCCTCAAACAGAAATTGGTGAAGAGTGCTCGCTCTGTTGCGATATTTTCGCTTAAGTTAAAGGAACGTCGACAGCGTGAGGCTGAAAAAGCAGCCACAATTGCGGTGGAGCATGCCAAGGTTAAAGTGGTATTATAAGATGTTGCTTCAGAATACATTTTGTTTTCTCTATTGTAGGCTCTAGCCAAGCTTCCTATGCCACAACCTGTTGGCG
Organism: Drosophila nasuta; assembly: GCF_023558535.2. NCBI lineage: Eukaryota > Metazoa > Arthropoda > Insecta > Diptera > Drosophilidae > Drosophila > Drosophila nasuta. Next base: position 349,647 of record NC_083455.1, on the reverse strand, counting down.
GCGAGTTGTCCTTAATACCCATCGAACAATTAATACAAATTGAGGATATCAAACCTGTGATCAAACCTACAACCACAATATCGACATCTTCCTCCACACAAGCGAGTTCTTCTATCCATTACCATAATCATCCCCAGCAACAACAGTAAAATTATCAGCCCCATTCGAATAACTAAAAAAAAACTTAAACCCGTAGAAAAGTAAAAACTATTTATTATTTATTAATGTGTAAATAATTTTCTAAGCACAAATCATCCATATTTTTTAAGTCTTAAACTATATTAGCAATTTGCTGAATGTGTGTCTTGTCCAGAACTAAGAGGATCTAAATAACTTATACATTCTAGAATATATGAAATCAAAAACTATTCACTTGATTGATTTTGCATCGACATTTCTATGAATCGTCTCAACTAATGAATCAAACTTTCAAAAAAAAGCAACCCTATTAAAAGTCTAACGGTATTTTTGGGTTGAGAAACACGATTATTTTTTGTTTTAACCCTCTAGTACAAACGGTCCCCTTAGTCATCACTCTGTTATACTTTCTGAATCATAATAGCTACAATTAAAATTGGACGTAATGTAAAGATATAATTTTATTTATGTATTTATTTACTCCAGTATACTCTTAGCTTGACAAAAACCGTATTATTAGTACTGTACATAAGGGAATTTAAAGGCAGTGTTGGACATTAGAAAGCTTAGAACAGTTTTCGAGATATTTTCAAAAAAATTATTTTTGTAGACATTTTTAATTTTTAAAATTTAATTATTTAAAATTTTTAATGATGAACATTTCTTATAGGCATAGTACTAATATATAGGAATATATTGCAATAGAATCTGCAAGCGAAATTAAGTAAAAATTTCATTTTAAATTAGTAAATGGTCGATTGTCACTTCCATAATTTGTATTTCATCTACATATATTTTTTTATTTTATCATAATCTATAAAATATTCTAGAATTTTACAAATATCTCGAGAATGGATTTAGAGAAACAAATACAGATGCCACTTTCGTGTTTCTCGATCCAATATTGCCACAAAGTCATGAATAAGATCACTCGGTGATCCCAAAATTTTTAAACTAGGGTTGATGATGAATTCGGTCTATTGAAACTTATTCCACGCTCATAAACTGTATAAATAAGTCAAATAATACGAATTTTAAGTAGTGTCCATAGCGTAATTGGTTATATCTAGTATTAAATAAACAATTTTGTTGAAAGTTGATGTTATGTTTTGCATTTATATTTTCAATATGCGATATTAATAATACAACGATGGAAAAGTAACATGTTCCTTCCATGTACATACATACATCTGTAGAATACATTATGTATGTTATTTAATATATGTACATACACACATAGAGGAAAAGACAACGATACAAAAAGAAAAGAATTGGAACAGTTATATACAAGGCCATTGAGCCGCACTTGCTTAAAATTTAATGAAACAAGCTACATATTTTATTTTTGTTATTGCTAAGGTACATACAGAATACAGCACACATACTTGCTATAGATATATATATGTAAATATATATGAATACTTATGTATTTGATTTCACAATCTACACACTAACACTAAACAAGTTTTAAATTGCGGATATTTGTACATAATGTTTAGAAATTTAAGTGTCAATCACAAGATTTACACAAAAACACAATTATGTATGTATGTATCATCATGGACTTTAATTAAAACAAATCCTAAAAATTCAATTCTGCGAAATTATTGGTCTAAAGGGTGTTGTTATGTTATTAGCGCATCTAAACTTCATTATGAAGTTAACATAAAAAACCGAGTTACAGTTCGAATACTCATATGGTACTCTATTTAGACCCTATGCATCTACTCCAATAATGTAGTTCTATTATCAAGTGTTTATACCAAAACTTCATAACGCAACAGATGTTTAGAGGCGAAAAGTAAACAAACTCAGGCAGGAACAAAAAATTGCAATTTAATAAATTATGCGCTACTTAGGGCATGCAGAAAGCATAAGTAGTTATACATATATTAATTTTAATTATATATCATCTAATGTCTCTAATGTCCGTTTTACATGTCGCCAAAGCAGCTTAGACCCTATGCAGTAGGCTTTTATTGCCATATAAAAGAATTTCTTAAATAAATTCTGCAATTTTTAACTTTCCTTTGAACGTTAATGTACGCGCGGAACCCAATCGAAAAAACACTCCTCCCGTCAAATCGACCTAGAGGCGTCATCGCAAAACAGTTTGGAGAAACACTAAGCAACTAAGACCCCTAGTAAATAGGCGTTTTTGCCCATACAAAAGTATTTTTTTAATTACTTCCATAATTTTTATCTGATCGCAATCAAATTTTCAGGAATCAATTCGCAGCTCTAGCTTTAAAATTGCGGGGCTGGAAGTGGTCGTGGCAAAAATTTGAAACAAACTTGATCTGCGTGCAAACATAACAAATGCTGTCGAATAAAAATATAGCTCTATCTCTTATAGTCTCTGAGATCCAGTGTTTCATACGGACAGACGGACATGGCTAGATCGTCTCGGCTATTGATGCTTATCATTTTGCCGTTTTCTAGGTTCTTCGCCATGTTTATTTTGAATATAAATACCTGTAGATTACCTAATTTGCATCAGATTATAATATTATATTATATAATATTACGAGGGCAGTCTGATAAGTACTTAGCCTCATCGCCCGATGGCGTCACTATCGCAAGAGAAATTTACGTACTATCGTACAGTCTCGTAGATGGCTACTGTTGATTTAACTGTTTGTGGAGAAATATCGGTCTGTGATTCGATTCTTGTTTATGGAAGGGAAATCGCGTAGCGAAATCAAGGAGTGCTTGGATGCTGTGTACGGTGACTCTTCTTCGAGGGCGACCGTCAAAAAATGGTTTAACAAGTTTCAACGTGGTCGCACGTAAGTTTTTAATGAGCCACGGTCAGGTGCGCGATATAGCTGAGACAGTAGGCATCTCAAAAGACCGCGTGGGTCATATCCTGCATGTAATATTGGGCAAGAAAAAGCTGTCGGCGCGATGGGTGCCGCGTTTGCTCACTCCGAACAACAAACGCAACCGTGAGACCACTTCAGAGCAGTGGCCAAATTGTTCGAATTGGGCTACCACCACCATATTCTCCAGATTTGGCCCCGTATGACTTCTTTTTGTTTCCAAACTTGAAAAAGTCACTCACTGGACAGAAATTTCCGTCGAATGAGGAGGTCGTCGCCGCCACAAATGCCTATTTTGCAGACCTCGAGAAAACGTATTTTTCAGATTGGTTAAAGAAATTGGAGCATCGCTGGGTCAAGTTTATCGAGCTAAAAGGAGATTATGTTGAGAAATAAAGGCTAAGTACTTATCGGACCATCCTCGTATAAAAACCTTACCTCTGATTGATTTATAAAAGATGTGCAGAAAAAAATAAACTTTTTCATACAACATTCACACAACAAATGTCGCATGATAAACAAAATTGCAAAATTTAGGACTAGAGTTCTAGCAGGAACTGGTCATGTTTACGTAAATTTGCAGAGTTTTTTGAGATAAGTACACCAGCCATGTCAGCGGACACTATCTGGCATGACGAGCCATCCAGCGTTCTACTTGACTGTCTGCTAGTCACAGTTAAGGCATGACATGAAACACAATTGGGATCTCCTCTGTGTATGTCCGCGGTTATCCCAACTTCGGCTAAAATACATTGAAAAAACCCCATCCTACTGACAATGCCATACACACGTTGTGGAAGTGGAGGTGGACGCAGATAAGTTGATAAGGAATTTAACAGATAAGAAGGCGGAGGAGGACTAGGAACTAACCATGCAGACAAATCTCCCGAAAGTTTGCAAATCTCTAATGAAAGTCAGAGCTTCTCCTTGCCTCTTGCTACATAGCCCACGATAAGTCTTCTCCCCCGGAAGAGCGGTGAATTAGTGGGTATGGTCTGCTTGTTAAAAAATGGCTGATCATCGACATGTATGCCAGCGCCTTCCATAGCGTACTGGACCCTAAGTTAATCATATCCAAGATAGGGGCGGTACCCACGTACATACATAGATCCCACCTCTTGAGATGTGCCAACGGTTGCAAATGAAAGTATTATGTAGGAGAATGGAAAATCCTAGACAGATCCTTTGACCACAAGTTCTTTCATTTTAAATATTAATTTCGGTCCATACCGACGAGTAAAGTAAGTAAGTAACGAGTAAGCCACCTTGGTGGATCCCAGATCTTTCATCACTGCGTGGTGACCTTAGTAGCATGTTTCAGCTTGATAAAGTTTTTGTCTCGGTTAAAAAAAAATGTCTCCCTAAATCCTATAAAAATAATTCGCTCCTTCAAAAGGTCTTCATTGAGAGCCTTCTGCTCAAATCTAATGTTAAAGATACTCTCTACAGGCTAATGCTTAACATTCTAAATGTTCATTGTCATTGTCTAACTAATCTTCTTCTTAAAATATTGTTGGGCTTTGCCAGAAATACTGGAGAATGGAGAAAACAGAACATGACATCATAAATGTAAGAAATCTTTCACTAACACGAATGATATAAAACTTATCTTATCTTTGATTATATTTTGAGCAAATGGGTTCAAACTTTAAAAATGTGTCGTTAGATTTTTCGATGTTTGCAAAAGTCTTCCAGAAGGAAACTAAGGGATGCGTAAATAAAATTATATGTCGGGATCCCCCACAAGTACGACTTAGATTGTAAAATAGAATCCGTAGAGTCAATAGAACCTACCGATAGCAAAAATAACAACTTCTGTATCTCCCAGAAGCGGTAAGATATCGTGGAAATAAAAAAACACAGTTAAGTTCAAATTACACTTCCGAGGCATACATCGGAAACAAAGAGGCTCAATCCGGAAAGTGTAATTAGATTGCACTAGAAAACCATATGAAATATTTCAATTATTGCGGCTGGAGAGAAAGATTTGCCGCGAATTGGTTTTGTTTTATTATACTTTTAATCATTTTTAAATAACATGCTACGTGGTTGCTAATTCAATGAAGAAGGGGAAAAATGAAACTTTTCAACGATGCCAGCTTTAATAGTAGTCAATATCGAAGATGTCGAAAGCGTTGTGTGATCATCCTTTATCTAGGGTGATTATCTGGCGAACATTGCAAGCCTTACAGAATATTGAGAGAGGAGTTTTAGGGAAGGCTTCCTAAAACAGCAACAACAAAAAAAAAATTTCCTCTGTTGCTAAAAAAAAGGAAACAACCTAAGCCTTCGTATAGAATTTCAAATTAATTTTGATTGTAAAGATTTCGTGAATTTTTTTTTACTTAGATCTTTTTTTTCTGATAAAAAATGTAATCGGCCCAGACGGGTTTCATTACTATTTGCGAAATTTGTATATATTTTTAATACTCAATTTCGAAGGTAGTTCCGCAAGGACTTAGGAGCCTTCCATGCGTCTGGAACGCTTTATCAATAATGTTACAATTATTTCAAGCTTAGAAAAGTCCCTAGAGATCGAAAATATTTAATTGGTATTTTATTGTGCAACCCTCGACTTGCACCAGCCGTTGAAAGTCAGCTGTTCTTGCTACGTGGTGCATGCAAGCTTGCTGACTAGTCAAGTTTCTTAACTTTGGCGTTCTCGTATTTTTAAACAGTTTGACCAATTAAAATACCTCAAATTGAAAAATGTTACGCATGGTATGTAGAAAATATTTGCATAAGTGTTTAATTATACATATGTTCTTTTGTGTTATCATGTTTTTAATGAAATATGTAAGCAGTAGTTTTGTTGGTTCTAACCTTAAAATATTTGTGTTTCGTGGAGCATATCTAGCAAGATACAACAGGATTCAAATATCAACTTATGTGGTAGTATGAGTTATTATGTGTATATTCAGATAGCATTTAAATAATTTGCGGGAATTTGCGGGGGGGGGTTAAATATTTCAATAGATACAAGCAAGGTCTCTATTCGTCGAGGTGACTTACTAAACATTTGGCTGGATACAAATCGCAATGTCTTTTGACTGGGTAATTCCAAATGATTTTCCGGAAAACGATTTAGAGGTGATTACAAACAAAAAAAATATAAAAAATAAAAACTAAAAAAATAAGAAAATGCGAAATTTACAAATAAAATTCTCCAAGTTTCAACTTTCTAGCTTTAAAATTACGGTTGTCGCCAAAATAAAGGCATTTCATCCCAATGTGTGTGCGTTACAAGCTCACAAATGAATAGTGAAGAATATCAAAAAGTATTAGAGGATAGTCTACTGCCATAGTTGGAACAAAACGAGGAAACAAATTTTATTTTTATGTGGGATAATGCATAGATAGATCCTATTCATACTATAAAAGCAAGGAAACGCAATGTTTTTTTTTAAGTAGCATTACGTAAATGTTTTGGGTTGGTCAGCTTGCTCTATTGACCTTAACCCAATAGAAAAAATGAAATATCTTAGCTAGGCGAGATTACGCCGCGAACAATAAATTTAAGACCTTCGATAGTTACAAACATGAAATGTTAACAATGTTCCTAGACCAAATTATTCTACAAAAAATTAATTCAATGTCTAAAAGATTTTTTGAAGTAGAAAAAACGCTATGAGCTGTTATTAACTAATAATATCATATCAAATCAAAAATTGATTTATCGGTACTTATTAATCGCCACGAAAAACTGAAATAAATACTTGCAATATAATAAATAATATAATACTTATAACCAAGGCTATATTTGGTATAGCGATATTTTTGGCGTTTTTGCAATACAAAAGTATTTCTTAAATAACTTTTATCTGATCAGGAATCATAAATACTATATTAATCATCATAAATACTATATTAAATCTCGGCTTTTATGTTACTATTTAATTTTTATACCTGCTACCCATAGGGTAGAAGGGTATTATAACTCTGTGCCGGAAATGTATTTAACCCTATAAAGTATATATATTTTTGATCAGCGTCGACAGTCGAGAGGATCTAGCCATGTTCGTCTGTCAGTATGAAACGCTGGATCTCAGAGACTATAAGAGATAGAGTAATAATTTTTTCGACAACATTTGTTACGTTTGCACGCAGATCAAGTTTGTTTCAAATTTTTGCCGCACCCACTTCCGCCCCCGGAAATTGACAAAAATCGAATTATAAGCTTAATTTTAAAGCGACAGTCTCGAATTTCGTTATTTACAATAATAACTATATTTATGATTCCTGAAAATTTAGTTGCAATCAGATAAATATTGTTAAAGTTATTACAGAAATACCTTTTTAAGAGCAAAAACGTCTCCTTACGAATGGTTTTAGTTGCTGTGGCTGACAATCTGGTATATTGTGCAGTCTATGGTATATTTTGAATGTGGTACTACATATATGATAAGACAAAATAAGTCATTTGGTATTTTTAGCATCAGTGGTATATTTTTGGTATATTTTGAGAAAAATATCGCAATATTTTGCTTTTGTTCAAAATGGGTAGCGGGTATCTCACAGTCGAGCACACTCGTCTGTTGGAATCAAAAATCATCAGCCAGACCCAATTTTGTTGCGCTTGGGTGCAGCTCAGAGAAGCTGGGTCCAGTGATTTGAGATATTCAAAAAAAAATTGGTGCCCATTGCTTTAAATCGTTTGCCCATGTTTGCCCAGGAAAAATTTTTTTTTGCCCACCCTTAGTTTCAAAATTATGAAAAAATTATTTTTTTCGAAAATTCAAAAAAAATTTTTTTCAAAATGTTTTTGCGGAAATCGCTTTAAAATCGTTTGCCCATGTTTGCCCATCTTTTAGTTTTTCGAAAAAAAATTTCGTTTTCGAAATTTTGAATTTTGAAAAATTTTGACATTTTTTCGGCATGAATGACTCAAACTCGATCGCCCACACCTCGAAATTATGAAAACTAAAGCTACAACGGTAGCCTCAAGTGTTTTCAAGTCTGCCCATATCTCAGAATTTCAAAATTTTGAAAAATTTGAAGGTTTTCAACTTTTTTGATTGCCCATACAAATTCATCGTTTGCCCAAGTTTCAAAGTCTCAAATTTTTGCCAAATTTCAAAATTTTTCAACTTTTTTTTACTTTTTCAGACTGCCCATTCGCTATTTTCGTTTGCCCACCCTTTAGAATTTCAAAATTTTGCCGAATTCCAAAAAGTCAAAAAAATTTGAAAAATTTTGAAATTTGGCAAAAATTTGAGACTTTGAAACTTGGGCAAACGATGAATTTGTATGGGCAATCAAAAAAGTTGAAAACCTTCAAATTTTTCAAAATTTTGAAATTCTGAGATATGGGCAGACTTGAAAACACTTGAGGCTACCGTTGTAGCTTTAGTTTTCATAATTTCGAGGTGTGGGCGATCGAGTTTGAGTCATTCATGCCGAAAAAATGTCAAAATTTTTCAAAATTCAAAATTTCGAAAACGAAAAATTTTTTCGAAAAACTAAAAGATGGGCAAACATGGGCAAACGATTTTAAAGCGATTTCCGCAAAAACATTTAAAAAAAAAATTTTTTTGAATTTTCGAAAAAAATTTTTTCATAATTTTGAAACTAAGGGTGGGCAAAAAAAAATTTTTCCTGGGCAAACATGGGCAAACGATTTAAAGCAATGGGCACCAATTTTTTTGAATATCTCAAATCACTGGACCCAGCTTCTCTGAGCTCTTTGGTGCACGTTGTCCATAAGGATATCCCAAATACTTGTAAATTTCAATTTTAATATAGTAAGTTGTTAAATTAAATAAAAGAATAATGGTTTTAATTTTTGAATATATGTAGATGTGTTAAAGAAAAAATTAAGGCAATTTCTTCATTACAACTCTTTTTATTTATTTCATTAAAACTTATTATGTATATGTATGTATATATTATAATACTTGTGTTTTTTTATAGCGCGTTTATATGTATATGAATATTCTATCTGGTGCCTTGTAAGGTGGAAACCGTTAAGCGCGCGTTAATTAGCGGTACGTGCGGAGTAAACTCGTCAGACGTGGAAGTGGAACATGATTGAGAAGAGGTATTCTTGGGCACTGAGCTGCAACTGTGATCATGTGTTATCAACAAATTAAAATCAACATACAAGCTTACCTGCATTCGTTGCTTTAACTGATTGTGTGAGAACAATTCGTGTTCATGCGAATGACTGACCTTATGTTTGTCTCCATTCCCCGACATATAATCCTCACACCCCATGCCCCCCGTAGCCTAGTGGCAAAATCGACATACTCATTGTTTATTGTTCCTGATGAGGAGCTATAAAACACAATCAGAATAATTGTTGTAAGAACATTAAGATTTGCAGTATGTATATATCCTACGATGTAAACATAATTATTAAATAACAGCTCTGTTACAATCATTTGTAATGCTGTCTAGAAACTTTTTTGCTTATTATATTTGACTCACAAGTGCTGTCGCATTAAATATATTATTTTAAGAAACTTTTGGGTAGACATATAATTAATTGTTGGCTTAATTAACCAATGCGTCATCAGTTAAATTTTGCACATATGTAAATTAAAAATCAATAAACATCATTTTATCTATTTATTATAATTATGTAGCTGGTCACTAACCTTTCATTTTTATTTTAAATATATGTATATGCTAATTAACTACAACAATATTATTTTAAATGCAATTATTTATTTATTAATGACAATTACAATTTTCAATCTCTATATAGATTGTTTGTTGACATGTTTTGGGCGTGTGTTAAATGAATGGATGCTATTTATATTTTTTTTATCATAAGGTAACTGATTACGAATGCGAACAGTATGAATACAGAAGTGTTCCTTCAGAAGCACGAGTTCTATCTCTAATACAATTAAAGATTTTCGTATAAGTAAGCTGGTTCTTTTGTCCTTACAATTATGCTTTAAGATAAGAGTATGTATGATAGATATTTTGATATACTATCAATTGAGCAATGCGTATAGAGGCAACAAGCAATATTATTGAAGTACACTTCTAGTTTCTGCTCACAATTTAAATTATAGTCCTGTGACAGTGAAAGTCTGCGTGTTTTTTTTATGTTTTTGCAGTGGCATGATGGTCAACTCTGTCAAACATATCATTGGAATCTTAGAAATACTTGTTGTACAGCTTTGGCTTTCACTCAGAAGTAAATTCTTAGTCACAAAAGTACTTATTTGTAAGTGGACATTTTGGAAGTTGTATAATTATTTTTTACAATAATATTTTAATGCATCACTTAGGTTTGGCATCACCGAACTTAATTGCCTTAGATTTGATCTTACATATGGACTCAAATACGAAACTTATAAGATCTTCATGGCCTCTACACGTTTCCCCCTTAATTTCGGCGAGCACATTCTTTACTAATTGATGTAATGATTGCATGCTGTGCAACGAACATGGCCAATGCAAGCCCTTTTTTTTTATTTTTATACCCGCTACCCATAGGGTAGAAGGGTATTATAACTTTGTGCCGGCAGGAAATTTATGTAACAGGTAGAACGAGGCATCTCCGACCCTATAAAGTATATATATTCTTGATCAGCGCCAACAGCCGAGACGATATAGCCATGTCCGTCTGTGTGTCTGTCCGTCTGTCCGTATGAACACCTAGATCTCAGAGACTAAAAGAGATAGAGCCATAATTTGACAGCATTTGTTATGTTTGCACGCAGATCAAGTTTGTTTCAAATTTTTGCCACGCCCACTTCCGCCTCCGCAAATCAAAAAAATCGAATAACAAGCGTAAATTTAAAGCTAGAGTTGCGAATTTTGGTATATACTATAATTACTATAGTAGTTATGATTCCTGAAAATTTGGTTGCGATCAGATAAAAATTGTGGAAGTTATTAAAGAAATACTTTTGTATGGGCAAAAACGCCCACTTACTAGGACTCTTAGTTGCTTTGGCCGACAATCTGGTACATTGTGCCGTCTATGGTATATTTTGAATGGTATGCTGTATCGGTATACCAAACATACCATTTGGTATATTTTTAGTATTTTCGGTATATTTTGAAAATAATAATAATAATAATAATAATATTTTGCCCTTATTAAAAATGGGTAGCGGGTATCTCACAGTCGAGCACACTCGACTGTAACTTTCTTACTTGTTTTTTTTTGCATTGGCAGAAAGTTTAATTTTTACCTTTGCAAACAGGAGCTCCAAAATAATTTATGGGCACACCACTCAAACCGTTGCCTATTAAATAAATCAGTCATACTTTGCCGATATGAGTGCGGAATAATAGGTTGTCTATTTTTTCGCATGTGGAACTGCTGATTTGATATCCACATACATTCCAGTTATGGAATACCGTTTTCAGTTAAATAACTATGTGTTATATGATACTCCTCTTGAGCGAATTGAAGGTGTGAATGACTTAGGGGTTCTGCTTGATGCAAAACTAAAATTCGATAAACATATTCTATCTGCTGTAAATAGGGCCATGGGTGTTTTGGGATTTATAAAACGCTGGTCGAAAGAGTTCAATGATCCCTACATCACTAAGACTTTATACGTCTCACTGGTTCGTCCTATCCTTGAGTACGGATCTCTTGTCTGGAATCCCCAGTATAGGGTTTATCAAGATAGGATTGAATCGGTGCAGAAACAATTCTTATTATTTGCTCTTCGTAGTTTAAATTGGAATCCTAATATTAGATTACCACCGTATCGCAGTAGACTCTTATTACTAAACCTTCCTTCTCTTTCTGACCGTAGAACTATGCAAGGTGCTGTTTTTATACAGAGACTAATTAATGGTGAAATAGACTCTTTGGAGCTGTTAAGTCAAATTAGTTTTGCAGTTCCTGTCAGGATCACTAGGAATTTTCTTCCACTTCTCATTTCACGTAGATCTGCTAACTTTGCTTGCCATAATCCCTTCCGTATTCTGTGTGTGAACTATAATAATCTCAATAACGTAGTTTGCTCTAGTAAATCTATTCCTTTGCTTAAAACCTTATTATTAGCTTATTTATCGAGTATTTAATTGTTATTTATTTTATTATACATTTATTCTAACATATTTTTAATCTAATTTAATTAGCTGTCCAGCGTCTCTTAATATTTATTCGCGGTTTTCGTTTAATGCATGCTGTTTACAAATTTATTTTGTTTTGACCGCGCGTCAACAAGCCCGTGCTTGGTATCGCTGGGCCACTTGATGGTACTGCCGTTAGTACGTCAACGTCCAAATAAATAAATAAATAAATATACCCGCCGGTATTATAACTTTGTGCCGGCAGGAAATGTATGTAACAGGTAAAAGAAGGTATCTCCGACCCTATAAAGAATATATATTCTTGATCAACATCAATAGCCGAGATGATCTAGCCATGTCCGTCTGTCTGTCTGTCCGAATGAAACACTGGATCTCAGAGACTATAAGAGATAAAGCTATAATTTTTTTCGACAGCATTTGTTATGTCTGCACGCAGATCAAGTTTGTTTCAAAATTTTGCCACGCCCACTTCCACCCCCGCAAATCAAAAAAATCGAATAACGACTCTTCTGGCTTCTTCCATAAAACTTGGGAATTGGACGACTGGAAAATAGTTATATGGTCTTATGAAATGAAATTCAATCGATTCCAGTTGGATTGTAAACAATATTGTGAAGAAGCCAGAAGAGTCGTTGCAGATAGACCACGTACAAGGAACTGCGAAACACTGAGGTGGAAATGTCATGGCCTGGAGCTGTTCCACTTGGTGGAGCGTTGGACCAATTATGAAAATAGATGATACTATGCGAAAGGAAGACTTTCTAGATATTTTGCAAACCCATATTTGCGAATTTGTTGACAAATGTGCATATAAGGAGAGAGACATCACATTTCAACAAGATGGAGATCCAAAACACACGTCCAAAATCTTCAAGGAATGGATCGCAAAACAACATTTTAAGTTAAAGGAGTGGCCAGCACAGAGCCCTGATCTCAATCCGATCGAAAAATTTTTTTGCTTGCTCTGCGAAGATTGAGTTTCTATAAAAACTCGCCGATAGTTTTTGCGATTTTCTTTAACCTTTTTGATGCATCTGTCTATTTTATTTGTTGAGTTTGGTGTTTTTTTAAAGAACTACAATTCAATTTAAAATACATAAAATTTTCAAGAATAATCACCTAATTTTAAGCCAGCCTTAACAGGGTAGAAATTAGGCTTCCATATACATAGTTTATACATATGTATATATTATTATTATGAATCTCAAAAGCCGAGAAAAAAAAGCTATGTCTGTCTGTCACCTATGTATGTAGATCTCAGAAACTATGACAGATAAAGCTATATATTTTGATAACAATAACAATAATAACAATAACAATAATAACAATAATAACAATTAATAACAATTGTTATTGTTGCAGATCAAGTTTGCTTTAGATTTTTTGTCCGCCGTCGAAAAATAAAAAAAAAGAACATAAAGACTAATTTTAGTGCATAGAGTAGTAATCATACTAGAAATGACTCTTAACTTAAGTTAGATCCCAAAATATAAACATTTCAAAGCGTTGTTCCAGATGAACGGAATAAATGACCTACGAAAAAACAAACATTTATGTCCACACCACCGAAACATTCGAGTATTAAATAAACTAAATTGTTGTAAAAAACAGATGAGCTTACATTATTTGCCTATTTCTATGGAAATAATATCCCAATCAAATTTTTTGGATGTTAAATTTCATATGAGTCCTGTGACTATTTCTGTGGAACAGCCAATTGGAATATCAGTACCGTACCCTTTATTTATTTTATGCTGGACTCTGCGAAACAAATTTTTGACTGGAGTTTGTTTTCATGTGGAGTTACTCGAAAAAAACAAGATTTCGCTCATATGGGAATGGGGTTTATTAAGAAATCGACAAATGTTTCAAAATGCAATGCTTATAAAAGTTGTGGCCCTGTGCTAAATCTTCACAATATTAAAAAATATCAATCAAAGGAACTTCACGACTACATTCAAACCAAAAAGACAACGCACTGAACCAGTCCACCGCTGAGTGCAACGGATGCTCTCGCGAATGTAATGTAATCTATGGAAATATTTTGTACGCATTATCGATTGATATCTGTTTTTTGATTTGCAAAACTGGAGTTTGGCCAGCAAATGTGGTTGGCTAGACCATAAGGTAGCCAAGAGAAGAATACGTAAGGTATGTCTATATGTACATATGTATGTATGTATGTACATAAGGAACACAACTGACGTCGTCAGATCATCTCATCATTAACGAAGGCTAACAATATAATCATGATAATGCTGATGATGATGAACCACCTCAATGACAGGCAGGTCTTTATGAGCGATATTACAGCAAGATAATGAAAACTGTGGGGCGTTGGCTGTATCTACATGCTAAAACTGACTTGTAGGTTGGTGAAATCTCGTTGAAGCACCTGACCCGAAAATGTTTCACATTGTCAGTTACAGTTAAACGCCATTTTTTCCGTTGAATTAGTGATCGTTAAGCATGCGAGCGAGTGACGCAGCTTATGTGTGTGCAAGAGAGAGAGAGAGAGAGAGTAAGAGCGAGAAATAGTCTCAAACTACAGCATCAACAGCAGAGACTGGGATTCAGCTTTTGACTTGGGTTTGAGCAATACCTTCCCATCCAGTAGCAACATCAACAGCAGCGGCACATTTATTGTTAAAACAGTTGGCCTCAAAAATGAAACAAGCAGTGTTTTCGGTGCCCAGTGGCCACGCCTCAAGGGCGTAACGGTAAATGACCTATTTGTTGACTTTTGAATTAGTTAGTCTGTCGCTTAGTCGTTGGATTCATATGTAGATGCCGCTCGATTGTGTTGAGTCTTGACCTGTGGTTTATTCACCTGTCGTCATAGTCGAGCTTAAATTATAATTAAATTTGCAATAACTTTTGTTGTTTTGCTGTTGTTGCTGTCGTTCGTTATTGCTCATGCATAAGTACATACATACATACTGACTACTTTTTGTTGCGGTTGTTTATCTTAATGAAACTTTTTAAATCGCTTTTAACAAACGGCGGGCTATAAAACCGTGCGCTATTTATAAAGCTCACACTTTCTGTATTTGTCTCCGATTTAAATGCATTTAATTTTGAGGCATGTGAAAATTAATTACATTTAATTAGTTGTCCCCCTCCTTCAACATCCTCTGTATCTCTCTACAAGTTCTCAGCCTAAGATCAAACATCAAGTTGCCGTTTCAACTGTTATTGTTGCCTCTTTTTTTTTTTAGGTTTTTTTTTTTTTTGCTTTGTCTTAAATGTGCTCTTTAATTGGTCTATAATTTAAATTTTCGTTCATCGCAGCAGATCACTAAACTCTAAGCTTGCCTGTTCATACAGTACCCAAGGGAAGCAGAGAAATCGCTTTATGTGCCACTTTGATAGTCTGTTGTTTGGGATTGGAACGTTTAAAGGTTAAATGAAACACATTTAAACAGAATTTCATACCAAATGTACTTTAGACATGTGGTTAATTCTGAACATTCTCGTCTATGTGTGGGGTTTCCCAAAAAACTTAAACGGAAGATGTACATTAAGAGTCTTACCACAAGTAGATTGAAATCGATTGACGTTTTGGGTGTGCACTGAATTAAGTGTAATTAGCAAATGAAACATTCAACTTAACACACGTATCTCTATGTATATAGTTATACGGAATTAAGGTTAGTTTTCGGAACCTTTAAAAATCGATCTAATAAAAAATAACAGTTTTTTTTAATAAAAACCCCCAATTTCAATCATAAATTATTTGAAATCTTTTTAGAAATTTTCAGTGCATGCTAGTGTTTGCTTTCTCAGATATAAACTTGGTGAAAACATTGTCTCGGGCAATTGAAAACACTCACGGGCACAATTTAAATCCCTAAAGGTTCAATTTATTGAATTTAATTAACTTAAGGATTATACACAGGTAGCATAAAAACGATACCCAATGAACTCGGAATGTAAGGCCTGTAAATTAAATAGACCATCAAAGTTTAGACTGTAGTCGGTCAGCCAGCAAGTCAAAACGACATATGTATCTACGAAGTCACAGATGTGGAAGGAAGAGAGGATAAGAAAGGAGGACGACTAATCGAGCGGCATTCAGCAATGGCAACGCATTGCTATGCAGTCAGCACGCCTTATGAAATAATGAGAAATCTCGTGGATGAAGACAACATACAAGAGAGTGAACGGGGAAGCAAAATGAAGGAGGAATCCACTCTGTGGCAACTGAGGTAGCTTGATTGCACCCGTAAGTGCCATATTGTCACCGTTTGATCAATCAAACTGCCGCCAATGTACCACTGTCCTTTGAGTTGAGCTCGTAAATGTAACTCAATGAATGAATTTTCGATCAGCGATCAGCGATCTGTGGCCTGGGGACGCCTTCGACATTACTTAGACTTCGATTGTTGCATAACTTGTTCCCGAAGTTGAAACCGTGGCACGCAATTAGCTCTGACTGTCATCGATGGATGAACTTGCCTTCCCGCTAATTGACAATATTTATGAACACGTACGCATTTTGTCGCGGCTTTAATTGGATCTTTGTCGCCCATTGGGGAACCCCGAACATAGTCCACAGGCCGTCTTCGCCCACGATCATTTGCCAATTATTTTGATCAAAATTGCTTGCAATTTTCAGAGTGCATCTTTCATATAAAGATTATAGCAGACTTATGACGTTTTGGTTATACGAATGCTTCACAAAATGGACACATACTCGTAATAAAAATATAGTAAGAAAGCTATAGACGAGTGTAGTCCACTTTGAAATAACTGTTTTTAATAAAATAAATGAAGTGCAGTATTTATTAAATACCTTTAAAGATTTAAATCTGATCGCAAGAATCATAAGCCCTGCAGTTATTATTGTATGTTCGAAAATTCGCCTTTATAGTTTGTAAAGGTTTGTATTCGATTTTGTGGAGATCTATTTTTGTGACCATACAGACACGCAGACAGAAAGACATTACTATATCGCCCCAGCTTTTGATGATGATAAAAACATATATACTTTATAGGGGACATTACAAATATTTCCACTTGGCAAAAATATATAATAATCTTGTACTCTATGGAAAACGAGTGTAAACACATACTAGTATCGTAAATTATCATTAGAAGTGTAATATAGTATTATGTTCATAGTGTGGTGGTATTTTAATTAATTTTTTTCAATTACCAAATATATTTGCTGTCATTTCACTGCAGTTCACGAAGATCAATTATAATTTTTGAAATTATAAGTTGCAAATTAGGTGCAGTACTCAATATTGATTTCAACAACTATTGTCTTGTTGTTATGTTAACTTAAGAACTTACTGTTCAGAACCGTATTACGTGTAAATTTTATTACACTAAATTTTATATCGCAACGATAATTTAATTGAACATAAATATATATATTTTAATGTGCATTACTTCTAGTTTACAGACATCTTACTTCGGTAATGAATGATCTTGTAGACTTAATTCCGAGGTTCGTTTTGTGATTTGACCCATTTAGACGATCTGAAATATTTCATAAAGACACCTAATCATTTTTAAAATGCAGCTCAGCTTATACCGTTATGCGTTAAAGGAAGTGTAATTCAGCTTTACCGCAGTATGCCTTCTGGTTGAAGTACATACGTATATGTTCACACAATTAGAAACGCACATATGAAGGCCAGACTAAACGCTTAGCTCATTAAAGTCTGTTCTGATTTGTCAAAAGGCGGCTGAAAGCAAAAATCGGCCAATTAACTACACAGTTAAACGTTAACATCCTCACAGCTTCACATCCGGAGTGGATCACCGTTGACTTACACACATCTGAGACCACACCAACAGGCTCATGTAACTAGTGACGATTGCATTTTCCCCATCAATCTCAACCGGTAGCAATTGGAGGCAACCCCAGGAGAGCAATCTGTGCAATGGGCGCCATCCCAAATATGTGAAACATACAAAAAACATGAAATGCAATGACAACGTTGATGATGATAATTGTACAACTGCTGCGGTCCTGGAGATGTCACGAGACCTGCGCTTGAAATCGGCTTGCACCATTAGCTGTCAATTATCACATAATTCGTCGTGGTAGCTCACAGTCAATGGTAGTCGTGAAATTAGGTTTATTGATTTGCTAAAACAATTTACAGATGTCACGAGTCTCAAATTTATTTATTTATGTTTTACAGCCACCTGAAGTGTCGCCGCAGTCATTGTTGTGGTGTTTTCTTGTGGCTCCAACAAAGCATGCTATTACCTGTCACCCAGCCATTTTCATTAACATGCTCATAAAACACACAATACGTAAAACGAATATGGTGTAGCAACATTTCCTTTGATCGGAGGAGCTACCGTTTGTGGTTGAATATCGAGAAACATAACCCATGGTGCATGCTAGGTTTGAGTACAAGGCAGGGGCTTTGTTGTATCTTAAAAACGCTGGTGCTTCAGTGAAATCTATAATTAGCACAATTTCCAAGTGGTGCTTTTTACGATTTAATTTATTTGACTTACTTGTTCACTATAACCAATATAAATTTTGAGCATCCGGTACCAAAGAAGTCAAACGACTTCAACTTATTGGCTAACTTAGAAACAATCCGACTAAAGCCGAGTTAAAGCATTATAATGACTCTTCGTTTAAGGGACTTTAGGTATCTAGTTCATCGGGTCGTATCTCTTCATATGCATGAACATAAATATGTATATGTAAAGTTACGATATTATAGAATTTTGTATATACATATTTTAGTCGTTTCCTAACGTAGAAATCGCTGTTTCTAAATTCTGAACTATAATATAATTTCATTTCAATTCATTCCAATTTATACTAACCAAAGTATATATTATATAAAAACATTAGTGATTAAATGTTAGTTATCCGTTCTTCAATTTCAATAATAACAAAATAGTGAGTCGTTATTCTTAAAATTTAGCAAAATAATCTAAGAAAAATATACATCGTGGTATATTGATATAGTTTTAAATTCAAAATATACCATGAACTACAAAATAAACCAGATTGTCAATCCAAGAAAATAAATAACTTTCGCAATTTGAATTTGATCTGAAATTTCAGGAATCATAGACTGTAGTAACCACTATACCACACTGTATACTACCACTAGCACTGTTGTTGCTGAAAATATACTCACCCACATTTTCTGTTGTCAAATAGTTATAATACCATTCTACTCCAAAGGTGCGGATATATAAATTTTCAATTATGTTATTGCTCACTAAAATAAATAAATCTTATAATTATTTTTGAAATTTCTCGATTACATAATTTGTAATATATACATATTATATTATAGCTGTTGTGGTTATCTATATTTATTTGAACTTTCATATTAATAGTGAAGGTTTTTTAAGATTTGTACGCTCATTCACCTTTTTTCCAGTAACTGTTGCACCAAACGCTGTCATTCAGCATCTGTGTCTCCGGTACGCAATTTGTTGGTTATGCTACAATGCTGCAATGCTGCAATGAGCACAAAAGGCGGCAACAGGTGCACAATTAACGAACAACAACTACGAACCATGCGTTAATTATGTCTCAACCTAGTGCCTGCATATTCACATACTCGTAACTTGGCTTTGGTTTTGTCTTAGGTTGGCTGCCTGTGCTGAGCCATCACACGGTAACAAAATTAAAATTAATTGTTTTATGACCACTGACTGGACCGCTATAAGAGACGTGGACCGGCAAAATGTGTGCCTCCGACTGCGTAGGCTTGTGTAGCCCATGAGGCCTGAAATCACAGAGAGATGTCGTCAGTTAACATTTTTTAAGGTCTTTAACTGTTTAGCTTTTTTCAGTGTTCGTTGTTGCTGTCGCTTGCTTAGTTTAATTGTTTTTCTTGTAAGTAATTTTGTTGTTTTTCTCCCATTTTATATTATTTATTAAAAAATGTTTTATATAGAAGCCGAGATTTTAATTAACAAGCAAATACAACAAAAGGCCGACAAAATTGACGGCAGGTGTTGCTTTGTTTTAAGCTGCAGCCGATACTTGGCAGTAGCTTCAACTTTATTATGCTGCTCAAGTTATCTGGGCAGCATTTCTATCATTGCTTTAAGGTAAACTTGCAACATTTTCATGTCAATCATTACCAACGTTATGAACAGATAGATTAGACACTTGCACCAAAGCAACTCCAAGAATGATCCCTTCGATCTCATCCAAACAAGTACGGAAGTAGGCACAAATTTAAGTCAAATAGACACTTTCTTAAAATTGTAGAACAATCTCTAAATCTCCATTAACCTCTCTCATTATGTGTGAATAGTGATTTTTTATAGGAAATTCATTAAATATAAAAAAATATAATTTTTTTCACTTGACAAATCCTTCAAGGGTACAAGAAAGCAGAGAGTGATAATAGTTTTACAACTTTCTCCAGAAAATCCCATTCACCTTATTACTTCCTTATTACTTTGGGGACTACTGTTCATTAAATATAGTACTAATTCGTTAATGTGTGGTCTAAGAGGTCTTTAGGCTCCTTCTGCCATTTTCTCTTTTTTTATCGTTTGTTGATAATAATTATGGTCATTTCTGATAATTATGAGTCAATGTAACGGGTTCCAGGTTTTTATACTCAGATCTAGTGTGGTCTGTACTTCGGTAATAATTGTCATTGAGATAATTAGTTAAGTGGCCGCTTGGGATGACAGGTATGCTGTTAGGCCGACGGCCAACAGAGTTTATTAAATGAAAAGTTATGAAAATAAAATAACAACTGGAGCTATCTTGAAATTTAATACCAGATCACTTAGCTGGGAAAAGTAAACGCAAGTGGGAAAGCACACACATGTTTCAAATAATACAGAGTGTGGTTCATTTCAATATACCGCAGAGTGCAAAATATACCAAAATTGTCAGCTGAGCGGTGCTCATACGGATGTGCAGATACCTCTCTCTGCTTTTTACAAACATATCCTGTTAGCACAAAGATGTGCAAACCTTTTGCAATAGGGGTAACGGGTATAAAAATGTACATATGGATTCTAAATACTGTTACACTAATTGCTAAGGTTAATGTTTACAACTGTAAATGAGCACAAAATTTGATTTATTTGTGTGAAACTTATGACAATGGCACTGCCTAGTCTTCTAGGCAAATGAGAAAAAGTTCACAAATCGCAAAAAAAGAATAAAGTAATGGTAGATCTTATCTTGATTGAATCACCCAGATAGAGTATGCACACAGCAAACAGCAAGAACCACACATAAAAAACTCATAATTAGATTATGCAAATTTCGTGCTCTATGGCGGTAGCTTCAAAGCTACCCAACAGCAACATAAATAGCAAAAACATGAAGAGCAAGCGAATCAACACCAATACCAACAAGCGGCTAACGCCCAGCTATATCATTAAATTTGATTGATTTTACTCACAGCCAGGAAGCCAGCCATTATCAGCTGTGTCTTCTCACTAAAGAGAATGCATTTAAATGTTGACACCTTTAAACCAACTCGAGTGTTACAATCCAAAAACCTTTAAAAGTTGTAGTCTTTGAGATTGTACACCCGGCACCCATTGCATAAAAGGATATAACAACGTATAAAATAAAACTTTAGATATAAGCAAAATTATTTAAAATTATATTATTACATATTCACTCGCATTGGATTTTTAGAGTATTTTGTGAACATAATGTTAAACTTCATGTTCATGTTTACACAGTTAGTTCAAGTATTTTTTTTAATATTTATTTTAATTCAATCAGAAGTCTGATCTCTTTGAATTAAATAGGTGGGTCTGAAAACCACAATTTAAATCATTTTGGGGCAGCCGCGTCTGAAATTTTTCATAGAATTTATTTTAATGAAAAATGTTGCCTGTAAAGTTATATACATATATACTCGTATCTATATATACATATATATAACTTTACACCTGTATAACTATATACATATATCTATATATATATATCTATATATACATATATATAACTTTACACCTGTATAACTTTACAGGCAACATTTTTCATTAAAATAAATTCTATGAAAAATTTCAGCCGCGGCTGCCCCAAAATGATTTAAATTGTCAATATTTTACTGTATATATGTATATATATATATATGAAATATGCATATGTTACTGGCAAAATTCAAACAATAATTCTGAAAGTTTTCTGAAATTGTGGAGTCTATATGTATAAATGTTGGTCAACAAATAATAATAAATAATAAGATAACACAAAAAAAAAACATTTTATACCATAACAATACTAGTAATTTTTGATACAACACTGCAGAAATCGTAAAAGAAAAAGTTCCGTTTTTCTTTTTGCCAAATAAAATTTAGTCCTGCGTGAAATGATTACACGTTGACACTACTTGAACTTTGAGATTTTCTTTCAGTGCCGAACAAGAGTTCTAAATACAAACTTATAGTTAATCACTAATTTGTTGGGACACGAGCATACGTACATCCATTCATTCGAGTTTAGTCAGCATTTCCAAACTCTTAGTCTTTCGACGTATTTAAACGTTCAAAATGGTACACTTCCAAAAATTCATTTGGAAGATCCATTTGTGATTCATGTTTTAACAGTTTCGACTTCTTTTTGTGTCCTATTTTTAGGCTATGAACTATTCGTTTGATATGAAAAATGAAATTAACTACAGTAGAATCCGGTTATAACGACTCCGCTTATAGTGTCCGTCCGGTTAATGCGACGAAAAGTCGATGGCTTGGTTGGTCCCCATACAAACTTATATGAAACGGCCTCCGCTTAGTACGTCTCCGCTTTTAGCGACAAACCGCTTAAACCGACGAAATTTTTCACAATTCAACCGGATATTGCGACGAAAAAAAAAATAAAGCGAAATAATGCCAACAAATTTATGTAAGTATCAAACGACGCTGTCATAAATGTATGCATTCAGTGAATGGCACTCTTGCTTGTATGCGTAGGAGCGACACAAAGGTTCTTACATTCTCACTACTCTCTGTTAGTTTTAGCTGACGCCTTAGCTTATGCTAAAGAACATTAAGGTATACGATTGGATTTTGGACCATGCTATTAAATTAAATTTATAAATTTTTAGTTTTGTTTAAAAATTAATTTGTTTTATCTTAAAAACCTATTACGAACATGGCAACCATAAAAAAAACAACAATTTTTTTTGCTCCTTTCGGTTAGTGCGTCTTCCGGGTATAACGACGTAAAATCGTCGGTCCCTTGAAAGTCGCTATAACCGGAATCTACTGTATTTGGTTTATTATACCATAAGTAGTTATTTTTTTATATTAATACATTTGAATATTTTTAGTTGATTTACACTTTTAATCAGCAGCCAGGGAGTTCCTTTCAAATTATTTATCTTATGATTTGCGCAACACCCTCAATACTTTTTTTTTTTAAGTTTTGGTGCTGAAATAGCAATTAGTAATACCTCAAAAAGTATGAAATTATTCCTCATTTCCGTTGATCACTCTAAATATGCATATATGTACTTTCTCCGAACCGCCAACATGACTGTCCGTTAACTTATAAACTGGCACAAAATTTGACAAAATACAACAGTAATGACAAGAAGTGACGAAAAAAATAGCATCGCAAAATATCAAAATATTGCGTTAATTTTTGAACCGATCATAAAGTTAATGCATAGACAAACAGAAATTTGTCAACTATTTGATTGCTGTATATGCTGTATATTTAGTTATATTTTGTGTATCTCATTTTAGTCATAGACAAAGGTCAGTTTAGGCTTTTATGCAGGGAAAAAAGCTGTTTTAAATAGTCGAAAATAGGCGAAAATGACTTCCCCATAATAGAAGTGCTCATATAATTGCATGTCCAACACATTGGTTACGTTGGCGTAGCCAACCATAAGGTACCTTACCTTACATATGTTAATAAGTATGTATTTTATTGCGGATTATAGAGGTGCTCCACAAAAATTTCTCAATATGCCATCAAGATTCAAAACACTTTTGCTGGTTTTGTTGTACGCATTGCCAGTATTAAGTGTGGCTATTTCTTTTACCGCCGATTCCAATGAAATGTGTTTTTCGATAAAACTAAAATGGTAAATGCGATACGATCGAATTTAAATTGAAAAATTTGATTTTAATTTCTGTATTCTAAATGTGTTTTCATTAACATAATTAACGTGGAATTTAAGTTAGTATTGTTTCTAGAATTGTAAATAGAAAATAAATTACAGCGATGAGGGGAGTTGTGCGAAGGGGCACGATACTTTGACTTTGACAGCTTTTCGTCAGATCGTTAAATTTGGTCTTTTTAGGATACATAAAAAGTCAGCTTTGTGTTATGTGTTTTCAGCTGTCATTTGGAGATGTTCGCTCCATTTGAGTGCGTGTGCTTTTCTACACTTTCGTTTTTGGATTTCGGTAACCCTGTCTGACTGGGGAGGTCTCTTGATTTATGTGTGTGGCTCATTGATATTGAAATTTGATATATTTGAGCACGCGGTTTATTTTGCGAAGCCGCCCGTCTATCTCATTTCGAGCGTATTTCGTATTTTATATTTGAATTAATTGAAATGATTGTGATCTACAACACAGGTCGGCGAGCATACTATGTATTGTATACACATACATACATATACATATACATATGTATGTGTGTATGTATTGTACTATAGTATGCATACATACATAAGTGTGCATGTACATACGAGTATGCAAGCAACGACAGCCAGGTACGCGCATACACATACATGCATACACATTATTTATGAATATCGCTTTGTTGGACTGTATGTAAATGCTAACGTCTCTTTGTCTTTTGTGGTCAACTTTTTGGAATACGTACATATAAATTATACAGAAAACACTATAGTCTAACACCTCCTAAATGATTCCGTAAGCATTGCCAGATACCTTTTGTTCGTACCACGTTCAAATGTTGACTATTTACTGTGCCTTTTTATGGCACATACATGCATATGTACATATGTATGTATGTACATAATGAACCTTGTGACTCAAATCAATGTGGGCGTATTAGCAACTTGCACGTCTATTAAGGTGAAAATGAATATTAATCTAGAAATTTAATATTTTTCCATCAAGCATTTTTAAGTGCGAAATACATACATCTGTACAAATTATTAAATTAAACGGCATTTTCGGATCAACAGATGTATGTATGTACGTAAGAATATGTATCAAATATTTACATATATTTAAATGTATATATTATATGAATGTCAGTTACGCAAAAGTTTTCTACAACCTATTCCTTTCCTTTGACGAGTTTTATATGAAGATACTTGAAAAGACGAATTCAGAAGACACCGCTAAAGTCAGAACTAATAAAATAAAAGCCGAACAGCAACAGGTAATCGGGAGCGCGCGAGTTGTATCGTCGGGAAACACCCGCTGACAGAAAATCACTTGGCAACGGCTGATCATTAACCGATAACACATGACATTAAAGTTCAACAAAGTGAAAGAGTTTAGACGCACAAGAAATGTGATAAATGCTGGCCACCCCATGGATATTCAAAAAGAGCCACAATCACGGCAACAAACACAGCAAGAACAACAATGACAACGACAACGACAGCGTAAGGCCGAACAGGTGGGGCGAAAAACAAGCGGAAAATTAATAGGTTGAACGATGATCAGCAAGAGAATAAGATTGAGACCGTGTGCGTCGACGAGAGCGAAGAGGAAGCTGAAGCCGTGAAGAGGAGTGAGCGCAAGAGTGTGGAGTCAGAGATGACAGTAAGGCACACACGGGCACCATATCAGATAGGTATCAGCTTACATTGGAGCCCGTTGGATCCCCACATGACAGTAGTGAGCTCATGAGAATTTGTCAAAATGTCAACGGGTGAAACAGTTTGTTTTGCCTGGAGTTTGGGAATCCAGATTCGAACTCAGACTCCAGGCCCCACGTCCACGTTCGCAAGCTGCAAAGCCACGTAGCTTTTGTAAAACAAACCATTAGCAGCTAATAAACATTAGTCATGCAACCACAAGTCGGGGCTAGAGAACCCTGGTATGGGTCGATGATTTAGTGAGTGTAATTAAAATTTAAAGTTTCTTTACCTTGCTTATGTAAATGATCGTGCGGAATTCCACGAATAAATGAACAAGTTCCAATCTCATTTTCTCTCTCTCATTTTGTCTTTGTTGACTTCTCTTTGTAAGTTTTTGTTTATATTCGTAAATATAATGTATACAGATCTTGAATTTCTGGTAATTCGTCCGCTTGCTAACAGCATCGTCATTAATCAAGCAAAACTCCCTATTCTTAGATCAGTCTATTGGCAATGCGACAAGTTGGTAAGTTAGCCAGATATTGGTGACTTTGTAAGTGATCGCAGAAAACTCATGTACTTTCAATGCATAAAAACTGTCCCCTAATTGGGCTTACAATATTGTGGCATATCTCCTCTCTATAATCACCTCTCTCCATCTGGATACTCATCGCTTTGCTCCTGTAAATAAGTACCACTTCATTATACAAACTCGCATTTAACTTTATTTCGTAACATTGCTGCAAGAGACTAAAACTTGTGTAACTTTATGTAGTTCCACTATAGTTATGTCCTTGCACATTTGCATTTTTAAAGTTCTGTGCTCTGTCGTTATGAATAAAGAAGTAAGAAATCTACAGTTGAGTGTGCTCGACTGTGAGGTACCCGTTACCCATTTTAAATAAAAGCAAAATATTCCGGTATTATTTTCAAAATATACCAACAATACTACAAAAATACTAAAAATATACCAAACGGTATAATTGTTTTATTGATATAGTACCAGATTTTCAGCCAAAGCAAGTAAGACCCCTAGTAAGTAGGCATTTTTCCCATACAAAAGTATGTCTTTAATAACTTCGACAATTTTGACATGGCTAGGTCGTCTCGTGTTGGCACAGATCAAAAATATATGTACATATATACGTTATAAGGTCGGAGATGCCTCTTCATGCTTGTTACATACATTTCCTGCCGGCACAAAGTTATAATACCCTTGAACTCTACAGCAGGTTTAAAACAAGTAAGAAAGCTACAGTCGAGTGTACTCGACTGTGAGATACCCGCTACCCATTTTGAATAAAATCAATATATTTTGCGGTATAATTCTCAAAATATACCAAATATACTGCAAAAATACTAAAAATATACCAAATAGTATATGTGGTATATCGATATAGTACCGCATTCAAAATATACCATAGACGGCACAATATACCAGATTGTCAGCCAAAGCATCTCAGACCCCTAGTAAGTAGGCGTTTTTGCCCATACAAAAGTATTTCTTTAATAACTTCGACAACCAAATTTTAAGGGATCATAACTACTATAGTTATTACTGTATATACCAAAATTCGTAACTCTAGCTTTAAAATTACGCTTGTTATTCGATTTTTTTGATTTGCAGGGACGGAAGTGGGCGTGGCAAAAATTTGAAACAAACTTGATCTGCGTGCAAACATAACAAATGCTGTCGAAAAAAAATTATAGCTCTATCTCTTATAGTCTCTGAGATCTAGGTGTTCATACGGACAGACGGACGGACGGACATGGCTATATCGTCTCGGCTGTTGACGCTGATCAAGAATATATATACTTTATAGGGTCGGAGATGCCTCCTTCTACCTGTTACATACATTTCCTGCCGGCGCAAAGTTATAATACCCTTCTACCCTATGGGTAGCGGGTATAAACACTATATCGCTAACGTGACGAAAAAAAATAGAATTCACTTCTGGTGGCTAGTATTTGCTTACACAATATTTTTTAATCTTAATAAAGTTGTGAAGTTCTATATTAGTATATTTTATTTATTTTACAAATCTTATAAATATTTGTTACGTAATATTATATATGAATTTATATTTCTTGCCACTTTGCGGAAATGAAGCAAGAGAAGAGTATTTAGAGTAATGTATCCCATGACAAAATTATTATAACACAATATAGATCTACCATAACTAAATTTTGCGTAAATTTTAACCAATTAAACATTCCAGAAAAAGTACAAATCTAACTACAAACGCTGCCTAGCGTTGTCTCTAACACAAACAATTTTTATACCCGCTACCCGTAGGGTAGTAGGATATTAAAACTTTGGGCCTGCAGGAAATGTATTTAACAAGCAGAAAGAGACTTATACGATCCCGTTAACTAAGACTTTAATCTTAGTTGTGTGTGTGAAGAGACCGATAACGAAAACCCGAAGCGGGGATGTACATTGCAAAATGAATTAAGTTTTTGATGTTATATATGGTAATTTACGGAAAATTATATAAGAGTAGCATACTTTGGATAAACGTATCCCATTAATTTAAATTAGTATATAATCATAATACTGGACAAAATACAATACCATAGTTTTTTCTTGCTTATAACCATAATATAGTATTCATACAATCGCACATGCAACAACAGCAACATTAACATTAAGAGCAACAATTCTGCAAGACGGACAAACAAATAACAACAACAACTGAGTATAAAGAGCAAGAGAAAAACATTTTGAAAATTTAACGATGAACACATTTTATTACCACAATTAATTACAAAAACAACGTTGAGAAAGGAATCTTGGTAAGACAATCTGTGATCAACACAACCATACAAGTATGAACGAGAGAGAAAAAGAAAATGCAAGAGGGAGAGAAAGAACATATGGAGAGCATGAGCCAGGCTAGAAGACCCAAAACGAAAGATCTGTGATAAACGTTATGATAGATGTGACTAGTAAAATGCTACTACGAAATTGTTCTCGGCCACTTCTTTGGCAGCTCTCGTAATTGGAGGCGCGACTTTTTGTCTCAGCAGTGGCAGCTAGGGCTGCTTAATTGGCTCCGAATCTCTTGAGTACGAATGCGAGATTGAGCTAAATCTTAGTCTGAGAAGCCGTCGCAGTCAGAGAGTGAGTATGAGTTTGGATACCAGTCGTATAGCGGGCTGGGCTCTCTGTTGAGTTGTAAACCAGTTTTTTAACCAATTAAACGCCAGAGAGCCAGAAGCCGTAATACAATATCGAGCTGGTCAAGACGTTGTGGACTGTTGACAACACTTTAGCCTGCACATTTCGATTTTCGACGCGTAGCGTGACAGTTCCACACGTTCAGACACGGTTCAAGTATATGAACGCTGCCGACGCCAAAAACATAACGCAAGAAAAAAGTATGGGTTTTAAGCAAGCCATGCTGCAGCGCAGCTATGAAATGGCGGCATCTCCTAGCCCACAGTTGGCGCCGGGTCCGGCTGCGGTGCCACAGCAAGTTACTGACTTTAGTATCAGCCGCATTTTAGGCGGCTTAGCCAAGGATAATGATGTTAAGAGAACACCGCAGGCACAGCCTAACTCAAACAATATTCTGGACTTATCCAGGAGCAATCAAGATGTCATCACTGCAACTTTAGTACCTGGACCCACATCATCACAACCTTCAATTCCTGTTGCAGCCTCTAACGTACTGCCCGCTTCAATCAATTCAACTGGATACACGGGCGATAGAGCAAGGAGTTGCGCCATGTTGCCCCCGGACTTCCTGGCTATGGCCAGCGCCACAAAATTCTATGCACAATTCTTTCCACAATTGCTACCAGCTTATGCTGCAGCTGCGGCTGCAGCAGGCATAACCACTCCGCCTACATCCCCCTATCATCAACCGCAGCCCCAGCATCAGAAGCGATATTTTGCTCCCTATGTGATTAATTCGCAGAGTCCATCGCAACCTAAATTGAATGCTGCTTCGGCCGCTTGCAGTCGAGTCGATTGCCTGGAATGTCTGGATTATTATAAGCAATTTGGAGCTGGCTATAAACTCTCACCATTGACATCACCAGCAGCCTCTTCGGTGAGCAGCTCCAGCAGTACCCAGCCAGCTCGTGCGAGAAATTGTACCACGAACATCTCCCTTACAACAGTTACCAATGTAAAACTTATATCTTCATCTGCGTCAACATCTGAATTGCAATCGAAGATCGGATCCAGTGTAAACACAATCATAGCTGAGGAAATCAGCTATAAGTGCCGCATTTGTGACAAGGTCTTTGGGTGCTCTGAAACATTACAGGTGAGTTTCATTAATCTACAAAAAATATATTTATTTGTAGATCCAGACATTTAATTGTCTTCGCGTATTCAGATTTTACAGCTTAGTATTCAACTTAATTTTTATAATTTTGCTCAGTTTATGAATCATACAAGAAGATTATGTGCATATGCACATATTGCGTGAGATCACAAGATCTTGCGTTTTATTGCAAGGATTTTAAATCCTCAATAAGATCACATTTTCTCTAATTTGTCAGACTAACTGGGCGTATCTTTGTCGACCAGCTTCAATGTAAACACTTTTCAAATGGGCGGTCTGAAGCGAAGGCGGAGCAACAGTTGCCAATAGAGTCGAAGAGAGCCTATGCAAATCTCAATAAGATAAAATGGAGGCTCCCAAATACAGAAGTGACGAGAGAGAAGTCTGAGGCAGATGCGAGAACTGGTTATGCGCATGGGTGCAGCCCGTGCTCTCTCTACATCTCTCACGCTCACTTTTACACACGCACACATACATAAAGTCACATTAGATAATCTGTTTCGGTTTCAATGAGAGTTGTTTTACAAAATGGCTACCAACCAATGAGCAGCATTTCTCCAACGTTTCTTTCTCATTCTCACTCTCTTTGACTCTCTCTCTCCCCCCCTCTCTCTCTCTATCTGTAGGCGCATGAAAAGACACACAAATCACCACGCTACGAATGCTCGGACTGTGGCAAAGGTTTTTCTCAGCTTCGAAACTATAAATATCATTTATCCGTACATCGAGGCACTAAGGAGTTTGCTGCAGAATGTCCGGAATGTGGTAAGACCTTCAATGACAAGGGCTACCTCAGTAGTCATATGAAAATTCATCGAAACCGGAAAGAATACGAATGTCCCTACTGTCCCAAGTCCTTTAATCAACGCGTCGCATTCAACATGCATGTTCGCATTCATACAGGCGTCAAGCCGCACAAATGCGCCGAATGTGGCAAGAGGTTCTCCCGCAAAATGCTGCTGAAGCAGCACATGCGGACACACAGTGGCGAGAAACCGTATCAGTGTTCCGTGTGCGGCAAATCCTTTGCTGATCGCAGCAATATGACGCTTCACCATCGTCTGCACTCTGGCATCAAACCCTTCAGCTGCCCGCTTTGCCCCAAAGCATTTACCAAAAAGCACCATCTGAAGACTCATCTCAATTACCACACGGGCTGCAAGCCCTATGTATGTCCGCATCCGAATTGCAACCAGGCATTTACACAGTCCAGCAATATGCGAACACATGCTAAAAAATGTCAATACCGACCGTTAGATAGTGCGCAAGCATTTCCTGTGACCACTAAACAACATCAGCAGCAATCACAGCAACAACTTCAGCTGCCACTGCCACAGACAACGCTGTCTCTGGCCATGGCAGCCACTCCCAGCCTTACTCTTCCACCAACATCGTACCCGGTTCAGGCTGTCACTGCAAATTCCACTTTTCCGCCGGCACACCAAACACTGCTTAGTAACTTGAGGACTTTCTAAGCATTACTTTAAATTCTCGCTTATTAGTGTTAAGTAATATTGAACAATATTTCTATGTTATTACTGTCAAGTTAAGCATTAATACAATAGTTAGTTTTGCATTCGAATGTGATTTACCTGTTAATAAATAAATAACATTATTAAATAACAAATTTGTTGAATATAATGGACAGTGTGGAGAATACTGCTACGATTAGGCGGTACGAGAATTTTCCGTCGTATGGGCCTTTTTATGGAGTAATGGGCGTATCTGCAGCCATGGTTTTATCGTCGTTTGGAGCTGCTTACGGAACCGCAATATCTGGTACTGGGATAGCAGCAACAGCAGTCATGCGACCGGAACTGATTATGAAATCTATTATACCCATTGTTATGGCTGGAATTATAGCGATCTATGGTTTGGTGGTTTCTGTACTAATTGCTGGAGTCTTGAATTCAGCGACGTCCTATTCCATAGCCAAGGGATATGTGCATCTAGCTGCTGGTTTGTCTGTGGGCATGTGTGGACTAGCTTCAGGTTATGCTATTGGAGTAGTTGGCGACGTCGGGGTCCGCAATACCGCCTTACAGCCTCGATTATTTATTGGAATGATTCTCATTTTAATTTTCGCAGAGGTCTTGGGGCTTTATGGAATGATTGTGGCAATTTACCTTTATACTAAAGATATTTCTTAAAATATTACATTATGTTGTTCTAAAAGATATCTAATACATATGCATTTTTGTGCCTTGGTAAAATTCACTGGCGTATTTCACTGATGACGGGCACGCAGAAAAAAGATATATCCGTCTCGAAATGTCGAATTCAGCTTGTATTACGATCTTTTGTACAGAAAAGCAATTTGCGTAATAAGCATAAGAGACTTACAAGATTTGGCTGTTATAATTTGAATAAAGTTGGTTCATATTATGAAATTGAGTTCGAAATAATAATAAGATTTTAAACTCCCTAATTCTTTACGAAATGGTTACATTAATTAATTAATACAAAAATCTCCACTCATGAATGTATACATATCTCAGTATCAAAATGAAAGCAAAATAATAACTAAACATTGTCAGGTGAACAGCCTATTCACAAGCAACTGGTAGTATTGCCAGAATAGTAAATTTGTATGGCAGAAGTAATGAAATTGCAAACACATTGTCATAGAAGTGAACTAGTGAACTAAAAACGAAATAAGTAAGAAAGCGACGGTCAAGTGTCGTCGACAGTGAGATACCCGCTACCAATTTTGAATAAAAGCAAAACTGCAAACAACAAAATATACAAAATGAATATTCAAAAAAATGCTGAGTGACTTTTCAGGCTGTGTCATAAAATCGCCAATTCCATTTGCAATATTCTAAAAATAAATTTGATTCCAAAATATTTATTCAGGGGTGGCACAGTAATCGCTTCCGCTCAATTTCGCATCAATTCTATTTCGCAGTGGCACACCTCACTCCGATGACAAATTTTGAGTGGAATGATTCTGCCATCTATTCGGTTGAGATTTTCGAAACCAAGACCACAAATTAAACTTAAAAAGTTGAAATTATACTTCTGTTAGGGGCCATCGCCTTCCTATCCTGACTCCACTTGATTACTCCCAGAAATTGGTAAATAATTCTTAAAGTTGTTAAGTAACTTTTCATGTGTTTCGGGAAAGCTATTTAACAAAAATATATACAATCCTGTAACTCCACAGCTTTCATTAGTCATATTTTCCCTTCTCGAGAAAATGTCTCACCTTCCTTTAATTTTATTTTTTTTAATTATCCATCCTTATGTTGTGTACAATAAAATTGTCTATTTTTCGCATGTGAAACAGTTGATTTGACTTCACTATACATACATTCCTGTAAAATTCTGAAGTCGCAAGACTGCATATTGCATTAAAATCAAGAAAATCTTGCAACCAACTTGCAGTAGTATGTGCTTGTGTTTGAGTGCTGTGGCCATACATTTTTGTTGATTTATCACTTCCGTGTAAAATTTAGGGTCATTAAGGTTTCCAGAAAGTTTTAATATCAAAGGTTATTGTTGCACGCAGATTAAGTTTGATTCAAATTTTTAATCATTAGTAATATAAATGACCTACGAAAAAGCAAACATTTACGTCCACACAAATTAAATTATTGTAAGAAACTGATGAGCTCACATTCCTTGTCTATTTCTATGGCAATAATATCCCAATCAAATTTTTTGGATTTTATATTTCACATGCAGTCCTGTGACTATTTATCTTCCCAGGAAAATGCCTAACACGCTATTTTTTCATATTTTTAAAATTCTTTATATTTTTATATGAGATCGCAATTAACAATTCTGATGTCGGGTTTTTCGTCTGTGGAACAGCTAATTTGACATCCATACATATATGTAAATTCCAGCATTGGAATATCAGTACCGTACCCTTTATTCATTTTATGCTGGAAACTG
This sequence comes from Drosophila nasuta, assembly GCF_023558535.2. NCBI lineage: Eukaryota > Metazoa > Arthropoda > Insecta > Diptera > Drosophilidae > Drosophila > Drosophila nasuta. The sequence continues at coordinate 315,753 of NC_083455.1, read as the reverse complement.
TGAAACGAAATGCCGCCGTGAAAATTATTGACGATTGTTTTCATATGGAGTTACGCGGAAATAAACAAGATTTCGATTATTTGGAAACAGCGTTTTATTAAGAAATCGACAAATGCTCCAAAATGTAATGCTTACAAAAGCTGTGATTACTGTATATTAGTTACTCATTTCCAAATAAATTCATCTCATGTGAGAATAAGAGCTTATAGAAGCGGCAATTTTTGTAGCAATTCCTGTTAAATATGTTTCTGGTATGGGGCTGTCCATATATCATAATCATGTCAATAATTGAAACTAATCATTCAAGAATGAGTATTTTAATCAAAAGCTTTATTCTTAAAATATACCGAAGTAATATACATTCCAGTGATGCCAATATTTTTTCGAAAAAAAAGGACAGATTGAGAAAAAAACAGGAAAAATAGGATGAAAATATTATAAAAATGATAGAAAAAGGGACAAAATGTTTGTTTACAATAATTTTGTTTTTTATTATTAAGATAATAGTTTTAAGGCAGCTTCGATTATTTTTCCTTCGTCATTATTGCTGTCCTCATAAGTAGCCATGAAGCCAATTATTTGGAGATACTTTTCAGGCACAGGCAGTGTCTGTCAGAAACTACATTTCTAATAAGGTTAGTGCACTTGGTTCTGTGCAATTTAACCTTCTTGGCGTCAAAATGTGTTTTTACTAATTCACTTCTAATACTAATTCAGCTTCTTGGCGACAAGTTTCTGAAGATTTGACCGGCTCGAAATAAATTTTACTTTGTTTCACTAAACTTGATGTATTTTGCGTATGTTTTTTTGTCGTCAAGTGCACTCTTATTTGGTCAATTTTACAGTTAATACTGCATTTGCAGTATTTGAAATAAGCCTTGTTAATGTCTGAATTATGGCTACTCCAATCTTTAAAATCGGGCTGCAGTAGCCAACAGTCCCGAAACTTTTGCTTATACATTTTTTTTTGAATTTAATACAAATACATTAATAATACAAATTTTGAAATTGTGTGTCCAGTACCGAAACAGAGAGTGCAAGTAAACCGTGAATAGAGTTTTTCGATTAATTTTTTACCAAACTGTCGATATAGGTATGGCAGCCGCGAAAAGTTGCCACCTGTTTCAAATTTTACAGCTACTAATAAATTTAAATTGGAGCGTGAAAGCAACTATTTTAGGAAAATAAAGAATTTATATTAGATTTAAAAAAAAAGGACAGATTTCCGGATGAAAAATCTAAAAAAAGACAGATTTCAGGTATGCGGATGATTTTCAATTTTTTTCCGGATGAAACGTTAAAAACAGGACAGATCTGTCCGGAAAAAGGACAAATTGGCATCACTGATACATTCAAGGTATACTATAGAGTACAAAATATACCAAATTGTTAGCTAAAGTAACTAAGACTCCTTGTTTACCAAAATTTGGGGTTATAAAGGTAAACAGCCACTCTAAAATTTGTGGAACTTGCAAAATATATTGCTTTTTCGCAAGTTCAAAATTTAGCTCATCTGGGATGTTTATTTTGAAAAATTGCAAAGGAAATGAGCACAGAGTATTAAGAATTATTTCAGAATTTTTTGAAATTTTCAAATAACTTATATTTGTTTTGTTATTTGTAACAATATTTACAATTATTGCTTACTGTGCGTAAGTGAAATAAGTCTGCATGTTTACTTTTCAAGTGTTGTTCATAATTCTTATTGATTGTCTTCGCATACCGTTGATATGCGTCTAATTTTTTATTTGTCAGAGGTGCCAAAGAAATCACTAGTAATTTGGGAAATCACCAAACGTCAAACCACTGAAAAATTTTCGGAATGCCACAGAATTTCGAGTGATTGACAAAAACCTTTGTAATGTGAATTGTATGTTAAAAGCGGCCACATTGTATAATCAAAAATCTATTTATTTTTTTATTAATTTGCGATAATAAATGGTTTAAAAACGTAAATTAATGTACAATGGAAAATGAAAAACTTTAAACAATCGTATCTTTCTAAAAAAAAAGGGGTAAAATTGTCTTCTACCAAACAATCACTCATTTTGTTTACTGCAGTGTTCTAAAATGTTTGTGCTGCCACATAATCTAAACAACACAGGCTTGAAATGTTTTTGGAAAATGCACAATAATTACGGAAATAAGTAGAAAATGTTAATCCATTCTAAATAAAATACATTTTTCTTAACTTATTATTTATAAATTTTAGTTATATTAAATAGATTTTTTTAAAACACTTGTGACCCGAATTCGGATATAAAAATGTGGCATCACTATAAATAAAAATCAGCGTTAAAATACTGAAGTGACTAGTGATTTACAATAATGTTAATCTTAATAATTTTAATGTACAGAATATATTTAATCAATTTAATCATAAATTGAACACTATGAATCAATGATATTTTTTCTTGTAGTATAAGCGCTGGCAAAATAGTCAGTGTTTTTGAAAAACCGTAAAAGGGGTTTGTTTGAACCTTCCCTACAAGGGAAATTGAAGTAAAACTTGAGTGTTTTCTGTGGCACTCCTGTATATGAACAGATGATTTGTAGGTGTGTATATTATACCTCATCTAGACAAACAGCATCTGATTCAATCATCCGATTCTATGATGCAAATGTTTACGCCAAACTTGCAACATGCTAAGTGCTGCTTAGGGGTGAAAAAGTGGAAAAAAGAAACTCAGGCAGGAAACAAAATGTCAAGGCAATAAGAGCAAATCCACTGAAAAAAATAATAATGAATTTAAATTAAATTAAATTTTTTATCATCAATTGATTCTATTTATATCCGTTTTACATTATAAATCGCTCTGCAATCGCTAATATTTTTTTAATTTTTTTATAAATAGCAAAGCATTTTTAAATATGTAGTTTTATGGCGCCAAAATTTGCCAGTGGAATAATCAGTTCATTTGCAACGATAACGTTTTTTGATATTAGGCAAAATACGGCCACATTTTCAAATTTAATGTGGCATGATCAATGATGCGGCTCCAATAGCCATCCCTCTCATACATACAGCCCCTTAAGGAATAACAAGTCGTAAGGTTCACATATTGAAAATTTCCACAATGCAGTCCAGTCCAAACAGCGCATAAATAGTGAATTAGCGTAAAGTAGCGCTAAATACATTCGCGAATGGCTACCTTTTTGCAAAACAATTTGAAATAATTTTAAATCGCCCAAAATGTGTACATATATGCTCATCGATATATGTACATATATCGATATTGCCCTGAAATAATAAAAAAATAATTACTTTTAACAAATGTAAACTGAAAAATATGACATTAGTTGAATAAATGATTAAAAAATAATTTTGAGAAAATACTGGTAGGCTGTACACTGTACAGCTCTTCAACAATGTGTGCTCCTCAATTTAGCAAAATTGACTCCTCAAGCAATGACTCGTTACTTGAGCGATATTTGCTGTGAAAAGTAACAGTGAACGTCAGCAACTCTCACTAACTTACATATATAGCTGTCACACTTACACACGCGTATAACGTGTGTCTTCAGATGTTTTTCTTCGAGTGGACTCAATTATCAAAATTTGGGTGAATGTTGCCATTTATTGTGAAATTTAGCAGCTGAAGCTTACGTTCAACATTGTAGCTAATCGGTGTATTTGTGTTTACTTGTAGACGCAGGAATAAAAGACACGTCTAACACATTAATTCGGATCAACTTTTCGCCAGCGTGGGCAATAGACGACGTCGAAAGAAAAAAAGAAAAACACGCGGATTCATAGTTAGGCACTAGTCATGGACCAGTATTGGCAACGACAACAACAGCCACAGTTACAACAAGAACAGTTTGTTGCAAACGAATCAGGTGGCGATTTGGTAGCTCCAGATGAGTCCGCTGCTGTATGCCACGGTGGAAACAATAACAACTATGTGAATTTCAATCAGTTCATCACGCAACATAATCTGGCAACTTCGAATCTAAGTTATAGTAATGGAGCCGGCGGTGCAGCCTTTGGACTAACGCCGAATAATAGCAACTATGGTGGAGTAAGAGTGTTTTAACTAAAAGAGTTGCTTACTTTGGAGATATTCTAAACTTTGGTTTCTTTTTTTTTACAGCTTCCATATGCACAACCCTTTTTCGGCTATCAAAATGGCGATGGAGCAGCCGGTGGCAGCGGGGGAATTGCATCTAGCAACAATTATCAAGAATCGTTAAGACATGCGTTGGATATCAATCCTTTTGCCTCAGCCAGCAGTTTTGATTTCAGCACTTCCAAGCTTCAGGCTTCGGCTCCAGAATTTGTGCCCACTTTTGCAAAGCTAAGTTTAAGTGCTTCCCCAGCACCTGCAACGGCAACGGGATTGGGAGAACAGTCCCCTAGATCGAGCAGCACCAGCAATAATCACAATAAATGCAATATTAATGGCAACAACAGCACTGCCATAGTAAGTAGTGAAACAACTAACCATCATCATCATCAACAGCAGCCCTACCAGCAGCATAATCAACAAGCCCAGCAGCCAAAGGCACATGGTTCTAACAGTCGCCAACAGCGACGCAACGATTACCGCGAGGATCGCATCGATCGCAATGATGATCGCTATGATCGCAAGAAGCCGCAGAAGCAACAGCGCTATGACAATCATAGAAGCAACAAACGACGCGACGACTGGAATCGTAATCGAGACCGCATCAATGGATATGCTCGTGCCAGCGAAGAGCTCGATACAAGCAATAGTAATGACAGCGCCCATCCATCACCGGAAAAGCAAAAGCAGCATCAAATATCGCCAAGACGCGCTGGCCCGGACAACGAGAAGTTGTCGCAACGCGAGAAACTTATGCGAGATATTGAGCAACGGCGTCTCGAGTGTCTGGTGTGTGTGGAACAAATCAAGCCGCATCATGGCACATGGTCCTGCCAGAATTGTTACCATGTGCTTCATCTCAAGTGTACAATTACGTGGGCCAGCAGCTCCAAGTCGGCGGAGGGCTGGCGCTGCCCAGCTTGTCAGAACGTTCTGCAGGAACTGCCGCGCGAGTATTTGTGCTTCTGTGGCAAGCTCAAAAATCCGCCCTTAACGCGCACCGAGTTAGCTCACAGTTGTGGGGAACTCTGCTGCCGTGCTGAGGGCTGCAACCATGCGTGCACTTTGCTATGCCATCCGGGTCCATGTCCGCCATGCCAGGCGAATGTGAGTCGCAGTTGTGGCTGCGGACGAAGCAGCAAACTGATGCAGTGCTCTATGAAGCAGCCGCTGCAATGCGAATCAATTTGCGACAAGCTACTCAATTGTGGCGAGCATCGATGTCAGCAACTCTGCCATGTGGGAAAATGCGAGAATTGCGCGGAAAAGGTGCAGCAGCATTGTCACTGCGGCAAGCAGCAGCGTGGCGTAATGTGCACTAAGGAGAGCCAGGACAGGCGTAGCTACTCGTGCAAGGAATGCTGCGGGAAACCGCTGCCCTGTGGCAATCACAAGTGCAAGGACTCGTGCCATGCCGGCGCCTGCCGACCTTGTAAGCTCAGCCCCATTCAGATTACTACTTGCCCTTGCGGTAAGCTGCCCGTTGCTGTTGAGCAGCGTGCCAGTTGCCTTGATCCAGTGCCCACCTGCGATAGCGTGTGTGGCAAGACATTACGCTGTGGCAAGCCTGCTCATCCTCATCAGTGCACGAGCAAATGCCATTTGGGACAATGTCCGCCGTGTCCCAAGCAGACGGCCGTCAAATGCCGCTGTGGACACATGGATCAAATGATCAAATGTCGGCAGCTGTCGACGCGAGCCGACGATGCGCGCTGCAAGCGACGTTGCACCAAGAAGCGCAGTTGCGGCAAGCACAAATGTAACGCCGAGTGCTGCATTGATCTTGATCACGCCTGCCCTTTGCCTTGCAATCGCACGTTGAGCTGTGGACGCCACAAGTGCGACCAGCCATGTCATCGCGGTAACTGTCCCCCCTGCTATCGAAGTAGTTTTGAGGAGCTCTATTGCGAGTGTGGTGCAGAAGTTATCTACCCACCGGTGCCTTGTGGCACCAAGAAACCCGTCTGCAAGCGACCCTGTTCTCGCACTCATGGATGCGAGCATGTACCTCAACACAATTGCCATGCGGCGGCTATTTGTCCGCCATGCATGATGTTCACGACCAAATGGTGTCACGGCAATCATGAGCAGCGCAAGACCATACCTTGCTCGCAGCTTAGCTTTAGTTGTGGTCTAGCTTGCGGAAAGCCACTTGCCTGCGGACGCCACAAATGTATAAGACCATGTCACGAAGACGATTGTCAGCAAGCTGGTGAATTGTGCCGCCAAAGCTGTACCAAGCCACGTGTGCTTTGTGGTCACAAATGTGCTGCACCGTGCCATGAAGGTAGTTGCCCAGAGACGCCGTGCAAGGAGCTCGTCGAGGTGCAGTGTGAGTGTGGAAACCGGAAGCAGAACCGCAGTTGTCAAGAGCTGGCCAGAGAGCACAGTCGGATTGCTACAGCCCAGTTGGCTTCGTCAATGGCTGAAATGTCTCGTGGTAACTACATGGAACTTAGCGAAATTTTGGCTCCAGGGAAAGCAAGCAAATCAAACAAAACGTAATGCTTTTATGAATTATACTAGTCATGGTTATTTAGATTTTATTTATAATTACTTACAGATTGGACTGCAATGAAGAGTGCCGCCTATTAGAACGCAATCGTCGGTTGGCTATCGGTTTGCAGTCACGCAACCCGGATACACAGTTAAAGTCACTCACCAAGTACTCGGAATTCACTCGTGGATTCGCCAAGCGAAATCCAGCTTTGACCAAGAGCGTCTATGAAACGTTAAGCGATTTAGTAAAGTTAGCCAAGGAAAGCAAGCAGAAATCGAGAAGCCACTCATTTCCCACCATGAACCGCGAGAAGCGACAACTGGTCCACGAGCTATGTGAGGTGTTTGGCATTGAGTCCGTGTCTTATGACAAGGAGCCCAATCGCAATGTGGTTGCCACGGCGTGCAAGGAGCGTGTAAGTTTAACATCCATAAACTCGTACTAGTACTACTATGAAACTTTCTTTCTTTTTTGTGTAGTGTTGGTTACCCGCCACTAGTATCATGGAGGTATTGGCACGTGAGTCAGGCCAACGCCGTGTTCCGGTGCCCAGTAATAACGCCTGGGGCCTGAAAAAGTAGAAGTCCCTAAAATGTTTACATGTTTCTAGTTTACGTCGCAAAGACTATATACAAGACTATTTTCAACGGCTATTAACATTTTGAAAGATATTAAAACATTTAATCAAATGTGAACTGGGCATTGTTAATATTATGATAAAGGTGTCATCAGGAACTAGAGGAACCGAAGCAAAATAGTAATTGAAAGTTAAATGAAAATGAAAAGTGTTAATCAACTTATTGTACGATGAATAAATGTAAAACTGAATGCTCTTATTATGTTGCGGATGAAAAATAAAATGAAATTATTACTGCAAGAAATTTTAATTTTTAGAAGCTTATACTACACTAGCCATAGTGCTCTGAAACTTTAACCGCGATGTATTTAATGAACTTCCTATTTTATAGGTACTAACCAGCTTCGCCAGCGTTAAGTTTTGACATCTGTGAATATTTTTATTATACCCGCTACCCATAGGGTATTATAACTTTGTGCCGTTAGGAAATGTAACCCTAAACCCTAAAAATTATATATTTTCTTGATCAGCGACAACAGCTGAGACGATATAGCCATGTCCGTCTGTCCTAAGTCTCAGAGCCTATAAGAGATTGAGGTTTTTATACCGCTACCCATAGGGTAGAAGGGTATTATAATTTTGTGCCGGCAGGAAATGTATGTAACAGGTAGTACGAGGCATCTCCGACCCTATAAAGTATATATATTCTTGATCAGCGTCAACAGCCAAGACGATCTAGCCATGTCCGTCTGTGTGTCCGTCCGTATGAAACACTGGATCTCAGAGACTATAAGAGATAGAGCTATATTTTTTTTCGACAGCATTTGTTATGTTTGAACGCAGATCAAGTTTATTTCAAATTTTTGCCACGCCCACTTCCGCCCCCGAAAATCAAAAAAATCGAATAACAAGCGTCTTTTTAAAGCTAGCGTCGCGAATTTTGGTATATACAGATATAAATTGTCGAAGTTATTAAATAAATACTTTTGTATGGGGAAATCACTTACTTCGTTGCATTGGCTGTCAATCTGGTATATTGTGCCGTCTATGGTATATTTTGAATGTGGTACTGTTTCGAAATACCAAATAGACCATTTAATATATTTTCAGTATTTTGTAATTTTTTTTTTTGGTATATTTCGAGCACACTCGACTGTAGCTTTCTTACTTATTTCTATCTACATCTATTTATCTATATGTAGAATTTTTTACAAGACCCTGCACTTTTGTTATCACTATACATTAGAGGTGGGCGCGGGCCTGTATTTTAAGTCCCGGGCCCGCACGAAAATAAACTTTTTTTTGAGAGGCCCGGCCGGCCGAACCCGAAACTTTTTCACTAAGGCCCGGCCCGGCACGAAACTTATTTACACATATGTATAAGGAAATTCAAAAGACATGTAATTTATATATACATATATATATTTATTAAGGTATTTATATTGAATATTGTTATGTATTTAATGAAAAACAAATTAATTCATATTTTTATTTAAAAATAAACTTTTTTCAAAATTTTTGCTTTTTAGCCTAGTGCGTTTTTCATTAAACCATGGCCTACAGATTTGGTAATTTCACAATAGGCCGCCAATTTTTAATTAGTGGTGTGCAAACAAGTAAAATATTGTATAACCAATTCGATAGTAGCATCGATAAGCAATTAAAATGCGATAAATGGCGGTTCTAATTCGGTCAAATCAAAATTGTTTTCAGGCCTACTTCGGGCTTTTACGGGCCTATTTTGGGTTTTTACGGGCCGGGCCTTTTTTTCTAAGGCCCGGGCCCGCACGAAGCCCGTACGAATCTTAATTATAAGGCCCGGGCCCGCCCGAACCCGCTCCGGGCCTGTGTAAGCCCGCGGGCCACGAAAAAAAGGCCGGCCCGTGCCCACCTCTACTATACATTATTCTATACTTCATCTTATAAATCCCCATTTCTCCAAACAACTTCTTGGCCTTCTTAGCCGCTGATGAATTCATCAGTGTGCGACCATACATTGCGCCTTTGAATCATATGTGAATGCAGTTCTCGCTGCATAGGAAGCCCAAGTGCTAAACGACTTGCGTTCACTTTTGTGGCCTGCCCATCTGTATCTATGTATGTACATATGTATGTGTAAATGGCCTTACCACAAGTTCGTTTTTTGGCTTTAGTTAGTAATATCGGGATAACACACCACTCAATAAGTTCCCGGCCCGACATATAGGGGGCAGTAGTAAGCAAACGTCGATATTTTTTTTGGATACTGTCAATTATCATAAGCTCTGTGTAAAAATTTTACAACTCTGCGACCACGTGCTTTTAAGTTACAATTTTTAAAGTGAAACAACCTTTGAGTTTTTCTACATTTTCATTAAACACTGTATTTTAATGGGAAAGAATACGGTAGAAGCCATACGGGATTTTGATTATAGATTACCTGGAGAAAGGTAAAACAATCGACAACGAATATTATATAAAGCTGCAAAGAAGAAACCGCGGTTTCATCAGGATAATGCACCGTGTGACAAGTCTATGGCAACAATGCTGAAATTAAGCGAATTGAGGTTCGAACTAGTGCCACACCCACCCTACTCTCCAGATTTGGCCCCCAGCGACTACTGGCTTTTTGCAGATCTCAAAAAGCACCTTCAAGGCGAGAGATATCAATCAAATGAGGAGGTGATTGCCGATACTGAGGCCTATTTTGAGGGCAAAAGTTCATCCTTCTACAAAAATGGCATCGAAAGGTTGGAGAACCGCTGGACTGACGGTATAGCCTTAGATGGAAACTATATTGATGAATAAAAGTAAATTTTGGAAAAAAATGTGGTTTTCCCTCTTAGGCCGGGAACTTATTGAGTGGTGTGTTATGTTGTGTTGGTGCACCGCTTAAAATCCTTTAGTTTCGCACGTCACCTGTGTAAAGCTCGGGTAACAGAAGCTGTTACCAACATAACAGTTACAGTGCCACATGAGCCCTGCAGTGAGTGCTACGGTATCATTTATCGTTTTATCGATATCGTATGATATGTGGCCACACTCTAACAAGAAGCGAACAAGGGAAAGCACGCGGAAAGCAAGATCTATATTAAAAAGTGTACATTAATTATAATTCATCATATCTCATTATTCTAATAAATATCCATACAAAATACAAGCCTACAAAAAGCCATCACTTCACAGTTCAGAAGTGGGATCTGATAAGTTGTATGGATTTGAAAGCGTGAAACTTAAGGATGATGAAATAGGAAAAGACAAAATTGAGACAGAGAAAACCAGCAAGAATAGTCGGCGTTGAAAGTTTGCAGTGAGATGTGTTCTCAAGGTCTGTGTGACAAAGAAAACTGCAAATAACGGATTAGTTCCTTTTCTTCGTGGCAGACGGATTCAAAGTCGTGGTTACACCAAGAGACGGTGGAGTCTTAGAGAACATACTAGAAGTGTGCGTGTGTGTATTTGCGAAATACAAGACATTGTGAAATACATAGCAGCAGTGTGCGTGCGTGTATTTGCGGAATACAAGACATTGTGAAATACATAGCAGCAGTGTGCGTGTGTGTATTTGCGGAATACAAGACATTGTGAAATACGTAGCAGCAGTGTACGTGTGTGAGTGTGTGCAGAATTATTAAAAACAATAAGAGAACTAAACAGAAAAGACAAAATATGCACAAAATAACTGATCTTAAGGTGGATCAGTTGAAATTCCTTCTTCGCGGTGTGGATTTGCCAACATCAGGAACGCGTGCTGAATTAATCCAGAGACTGATCGAGCATGAGGGTTCGACAGAGATTGAGATGCCGCAAGCAGCTAGTCTTGCCAGTCAACAAGAAGATGCAATTGCGTCACAGGCAACGGCTATTTCGAAACTAGAAGGCGAAATGAGACAGCTAATGGAGATGATGTCCCAGTTTATGAGCGTTCAAAGACAGAATACATCGACAGTTCCTAGCCAGCAACCGCTAGCAATGAATAGTGAAATTCAATCACCAGATTCAAACAATGTATGCAGTCAAGGTCAGCAAGTAATTAACACAGCGAGGCAAGCGTCAGTGAAAGAAATAGCGAATACCTTGCCAGAGTTCGACCCCAGTGACAAAAACGCCATCACTGCCAAACAATTCATTGATCGGGTAAACAAAGTAGTTGATGCCTACAATTGGGATCAGAAATTTTGCTGCTCGCCATCTACACTCGCCTCAAGGGTCCTGCCAAGATGTGGCTCGACTCATCACCAGTGGTGCATACCCGATGGAGTAACTTTGCCGAAGCTTTAAACGACGAGTTTGGTATCGAACCAGACGAAGCAGAGATCCACTTCACTATGGCCAATGCAACGAGAAAGTCGAACGAAACTGTTAAAGAATATTGTTTTCGTATGTCAGCCCTTGGTGTTCGGTATAAGCTTAGTGAAGCAGCGGTCATCAGGTACGTCAGAGCCGGTCTACAGCATCGAGAGTTGCAAAATAGCATTGCAGCGATTCAGTTTTATAGTATGAAGCAGCTACGGATGCAACTGAAAACTTCTTCATGAACCGAAGCCGTTTAAGCGAGAATAAGAAGAGTATGCCACCAAAAGATTACAGCGACAATCAAAAAGGCGAGGTCAATGCTAAGTCAGCAAAGCAGAAGGAAGCTTTGAAATGCTATAATTGCGGAGAGTCAGGACACTTTGCCAATTCTTGTCCAAAGCCACCAACAAAAACAAGATGTTCCAAGTGCAATAAGTTTCATGCACGGAATGAGAATTGTCAGTCAGCAACTGTAATGCGCGTGGGCACCTTGCAACCAAACATGCCCTTCCTAAAGAATATTGTTGTCAGCTCGCACTGTTATGTCGCGTTCATTGATTCCGGAAGTGAGGCTAGTATTGTGCGCAGGTCAGTAGCCAAAGAAATTAAAGCCGTTCACAGCAAGTGTGCTATGCAAATCAGAGGCATTTGTGGAGGTACATGTATGTTAACCGAAGCTATACAGCTGGAAATAGTCATCGACGGAAAAAGTGTTTCCGCCAAAGTTTACATTGTCGCAGATGAGATACTCCCAGAAGATTTTCTGTTGGGCCAAGACGTCATCGTAAGTGCTAAACTGACATTCGATTTTGAGAAGATCCAGTCTAGTGTCAACCGAGCAGTACCGATGTCAGCAGAGCGTCCATGCGATAATTTTCCAGACTTACTTCTTGGTAATTTCGAGAAACAAGAAGAGATGGACAAAATGCGTGCGTTGTTGGAAAAATATTCTACAGTTTTCTCAGTTGGATTGCATGGTATTGGCAAAACAAATATCGTCCAGGCAGACATCATCATCGAAAGTGGCAAAATAGTTTCGCAAGCCCCATACAGAGTGCCAGAACCAAAAAAAGAAATAGTATGCCAAATGGTTAATGAGCTTTTGGAGCACGACATAATCACGCAGTCTACGTCAGAGTATGCTAGTCCAGTTGTCCTTATCAAGAAGCCAAATGGTAGTGACCGACTATGCATTGATTATCGGCGATTGAACAAGCTTATCCAAAAGGAGAACTTTCCTATGCCACACATCGAGGAGAAGTTACAGGAAGCAAAACGTCATAAATGGTTTTCTTCACTGGACTTAAACAGTGGTTATTATCAAGTGGAGATAGCACCAAGCAGTCGTAAGTACACGGCATTCATCACCACAGACGGGTTGTACAAGTTCAAACGTTTACCGTTTGGACTAAAGAATGCTCCAGCCGTCTTTAATAGGCTCATGGCAGAACTGCAAAAACGTGTACAAAAAGACGATATTATATACTACATGGATGACATCCTTATTGGCAGCAACACGTTCGAAGAAATGTACGAGAAACTTGAAAGAATTCTGCTTGTGTTGAGAGAATGCGGATTAACATTAAATTTGAACAAATGCGAGTTGTTTAAAAAGTCTATCAACTTCCTAGGTCACAAAATACACGAAGATGGAATCAGTCAGGGCGAAATTAAGACAAACGCTATTGCCATGTTCCCGTCGCCAAAGAATATCACTGATGTTAGAAAGTTTTTAGGACTTAGCGGTTACTTCAGGAAATTCGTCCCCGGATATGCCATTATATCAGAGCCAATACGTATATTATTGCGCAAAGACCAGCCGTTCAAATGGGAAAAGTCACAGCAAGATGCCTTCGATGAACTTAAGAAGTGCCTCACAACGAAGCCCGTGATCACATGCTACCGTCTAGATGCCTACCAGGAACTACACACAGATGCCAGTGCAGTCGGTTTAGCTGGAGTATTGCTGCAGAAAGAGGCTGACCAGATGAAGCCAATTGCGTACTATAGTCGAGCAACTTCAAAAGCCGAGAAAAACTATCACAGCTATGAGTTAGAAGCCCTTGCCGTTGTTGAGTCGATGGAGAGATTCAAGTACTACATTTATGGTAAACAGATCAGAGTTGTGACTGACTGTAATGCGTTAAAGACGTCTATGGAGAAGAAAGATCTCATCCCTCGCATTGCCAGATGGTGGAGTTCGATATCGAAATTGTACATCGAGCTGGACGTCAAATGGATCACGTAGATGCACTGAGCCGTACTCCGTTTGAAGAGGCGCATGATATGGATACAGCCAGCCTAAAGATAGCAAAGACTCTTTTGGACGAGACCGATTGGCTGTTTGCCATACAACTACAAGATGATTAAATAAAAAGCATTGTCACCGAGATGAAAAACGACAAGAAATCTGAGAACGACGACTATGTGATCGAACAAGACAGACTGTTTCGCAAGCACGATAACAAGCTCCTGTGGGTAGTCCCAAAACAGTTGAGGTTCCATGTCCTTCATGAATGTCATGACAAGGCTGGACACATGAGCACTGATAAAACTTTGTCACGGATTCTGAACTTATTTTGGTTTCCTCGCATGCGTAAATTTGTGAAAACGTATGTCCAGTCCTGTGTGGGCTGCGCCTTTTATAAGATACCAGGAGGCCGCCAGGAGGGCCAATATCACTTCGATGACATCAGACCAATACCGTTCTTCACAGTTCACATGGACCACCTGGGACCATTTCCAAAGAGCTCGAAGCGGAATGAGCATATTCTCGTGATAGCCGATGCATTCACGAAATTTACTGTACTGAGAGCTGTTAAAAGTACTGCAACGAAACATGTCATAGATGTTCTTCAGGAAATAACAGGTTACGTTGGAATGCCGCATCAAATTGTTACTGACAGAGGAACAGCTTTCACTTCCAAAGACTTTGAGAAGTTTTGCAAAGCAAATCATGTAAAGCATATTTTAAATGCCGTACGGACTCCGAGAGCAAATGGTCATGCAGAGCGAACAAATAGGACTATACTGTCAATGCTGCTCCCGTCGAATGAAACTGACAAGCGTTGGGACGAGAAGATGAACACCATCCAATGGAGTGTTAATACCATGGCAAACACCACTACTAAATGTTCTCCTTTCCAGCTGCTGTATGGTTATGAACCCAGAGATGTACTTAAGAACACTCTGACGAGTGTGATCCAAGGAGAAGATCGACATATGCTTACGGATGCTGAGCTGGAAAACCTTCGAGCAGACGCTGCAACGCGTATCAACGACCATAGAGCCGCAGCTAAGAAACGCTATGACGCCAAGCATTCCAAGCCAACTACATACAATAGCGGAGATATTGTTTTGGTCGAGAATGAGCCTTCCAGTACTGGTACCAGACATCGTCACGGGTGGCAAATTTCGACACTCGACTCACACCCGTACTTTTAAGAGTGCGAGTGCTACTCGTGCACTCGCAAAACGAGTGAGAGATACACACTTATTCAAAATCATGCGAGTGCTGCGAGTATGAGTCATTGTCATACTCGAGCCTTTCTTGCACTCGCCTATTCGGCACCCGATCATTTTAGGCACTCGGCTTGTACACACTTGTGTCTCGCGGGTGGTTGTTCTTCGTGCAACCGATCATTTTAGACACTCTTGACGAAATGCTCTGACACTCGCGAGTGTTTTGCTCAGACACTCGCGAGTGTTTGATCAGACACTCGCGAGTGTCTGAGCAAATACTCGGGTGTTTTTCCCCCACCCCTATTGATGCTTGTGTGTCGCGGCTCGCGGGTAGATTTTATGACTTTTGACTTCTTTGAATGATTTTTGGGTGTTTTTTTACTTTGACAAATGGTCAAATAAAATATCAGGTGGTTTTCCTGAAATTTATGGAAATTGCACAAATTTGCAAAATACCCTTTTGTAATTATATAGGCATTTACAATAGTGTTATAAACAGTTAATAAAATTTCTGATTTTCCGGTTATTGATGAATATAAAAAACCCAAAAACTCATAAAACAGGTAAAATTTCACTTTACAAACCCCGGATTTTCCACATTTCCTATTGAATTATAATATTCATTAGGTATGAATGGGCGTTACATTTTGTCGGGTCAGGTCAGGTTGGTAAATTTAGTTGTTAAACCTTTTGGAATTTTTTGAAATTCTTTACCTAAAACAATAAAATCATAAAAATAACAAGAACAATACAAAAAGCCGACGGCATTTCTTGCATCTCAATACACATACACACAAACGTACATATGTATGTACATACATACAATCATGCCGGTCCACCCATAACCACCGGCACCGGCTTTACCCGAGTGCATAGAATCACCGATCGCAAATTGCCGAGTATGCCTCGGCACTCGCACTCGCGAGTGTAAGGCTCGCGAGTGTAAGGCTCGCGAGTGGCGAGTGTGCCTCGGCACTCGCACTCGCGAGTGTAAGGCTCGCGATACACTTATTGCTCATGAGTATAAGGCTCGCGAGTGTGTGTATTTTTGGCCACTCGCACTCGCGAGTGTAAGGCTACCGAAAAGGCACATGAGTAACGGGTGCACCCGTTGAGTGTGTATACCCGTGCCGTTCTCTGACTGGTACCTCACGTAAATTGGAGCCACGTTATAAAGGACCGTTCATAGTCACCAAAGTGCTGCCCAGGGATAGATATCTAGTGGAAGATATTCCCCATGCACAGCGAAAGCAGAGACACTACAAATCGGTTTACTCTTCCGATAAAATGAAGCATTGGTGTCGGCTGCCGCCGGATGAATCAGACGAAGAAGACAATGGCGAGATCACAGCAAACGACTCTTGCGAGGACGCTGCGATTTGTCAGGAGAGGCCGACTGTAAAGCTCGGGTAACAGAAGCTGTTACCAACATAACAGTTACAGTGCCACATGAGCCCTGCAGTGAGTGCTACGGTATCATTTATCGTTTTATCGATATCGTATGATATGTGGCCACACTCTAACAAGAAGCGAACAAGGGAAACCACGCGGAAAGCAAGATCTATATTAAAAAGTGTACATTAATTATAATTCATCATATCTCATTATTCTAATAAATATCCATACAAAATACAAGCCTACAAAAAGCCATCACTTTACACCTGACAGTCTGCTTCTAACGGTAATGGTCGGCTTACAATTCTCGGTACCATACTGAACCAACATGTCTTGACAACATGTTTTCGTCATGTCTCGGTGTTCTTAGCTGATATGTATGTATGTGGGTGACTTAAAGGGTGTACACATAATACAAGAAATAAATCCAAGCTCCACCAAAACGTTGTTGAACTTCTCAATTCACTCTCGGCAACTTTGTTTAAGGTATTACAAAGATTTGGCCAGCTTCAAAACACTATCGGGTGGGTCTCATCGACGAAGCTTTCGGTCTGTTGCATATAAACGTCTTGGTGTTGAGAAAAACTGTAGACACATGTGATGTACATACATACATATGTATGTTAGAATCCATCAGTCGACCATAGTGGTATTGTCGATTATCTCACTCTCAAAAGAATTAATACTATATTATATTGTTTGAATTATATTTTTAATTTATTATTTTCAATTTAGTGGAAGAATAAAAAAAATGCCAAGAGCTCAGAGTTTTCTGGTTTTTTTTCTGGCAGCAACCAACTGATCGATAATTGAAATATTGTAGCCCTCGTAAAAATTAAGGAACATACAAGAATTTTTCGGTTCTATGCAAAAGCACAAAATTGGACAATCCAAACGCTGCAGCTGTACTTTATGCACAATAATAATAAAATTGTTTTAAAGAGTTCAGAGCTTTTAAAAAATCTCTCGAAAACTTGAGCTATAATTAGTTTGTTATAAATACTAAGAACTAAATGTCTTAGATAATTAAATCAATTTTATTGTATAAAAATTATAATCTTATTTATGTACGTACATACATATCATAACATATGTATGGTATTTAATAGGTAAACTAGCATCTAATTATAAAAGAAATAAATTAAAATGGACAAAAATATAAAAGATTTTTTGATTAAATAGTTAATTATAAGTAATTTACATCACCTTTTTACAAACCAAAAAAAATACTTACATATATTATTTGGCAGTGGGGTCTGTTTATTCTAGTCGTGTTCCCAATTAGAGACTGCCCAACTGGCTCGAGCTACATGCTTACATGCCTCGTCTTGAGCGTTAAGCACGCTTCTAATTTGTAGCCATTGCATTTGCCTTTTCCACGGAAAACAATAAGCGTCGCCTAGGGAATCATGCTAAAATAAAGATGAAATGTTACGACAAGCAAACTCAAAAGGAGAAGTCATCCTAAGCAGATGCCAGCTAGGCAGTCATGCCAAGAACTGAAACGCACTGGCGCATACGGATACGAAAACGGATATGCGGGACACGACGTGGGAAGTACTGTGTACGAGTATGTTTGTATGTATGTATGTATGTATATGAATATAGACCTGACATAATGAGACGCCTATAAGCGAAATGACTGTCGACTCCAGAGCATTGCCGTCCTATGTCTCAGTTGCCTGCTCTTAAGATGTGTGCGTAATTTGAATTTAGTCTGCCAGGGAGTTTATTAACAAATACACAGAAAAGAAGTAAGTATGCTCTCACCAATACTTAGTGCTCGAGTACGAGATACTACTACTTTCATCTCTTAGAAATGGTTGTATTAAAAAATATATTATAGCTTTGTTGTTAGTGCTGCCAGAATGCCAGAATTAAAATATGTTATATTATATGTTCGTTATTTGTAAAAAGAAATATAGTATGTTAAGTTATATTATATTAACAGTTAATTACAAGCACAAAGAATCTTTGAAAATCCTCAAACAATTTTGTAATGAGGGTTTGTAGTAGTAGTTTAATTATATGTTAAGTGTATATATAGTACGATAAATTACATCCCAAATGATTTCTTTTGCCTTTTATGTTCACAGAAAAAATTAATACACCTCTTCTTTTTCAACAAGTATAGTAGGGTATAAAAAAACACGAGGACACCTGGACTGCGAAAGTGGAGCAATATACAGAAAGAGGGTGACTGTTTTGAGTATCTTGTAAGACCAATGTGGATTAAGCATTGGAACAAATAATACCACAGAGATTAAATTGTGGTTGGAAGTTTCCTTAAGAAGCCACTCGCATATTACACATGCTAATGGATAGGGAAAGAGTTTTTATAGGGTCAGTTCCTTGGAGCTTGTTAGGAGCAATGAAAAGTTGAAGTTATAAAAAAATTAATTAAATGAATTGAAATTAAACTGGTATACATTGAATTTAATTTCCAATACCGTAATCCTTTTTCTACTCAAAACATAAATTATAAATAATGAAAAAAATAAAATAAAAATAAATAAATAATAAATAAATAAAATAAAATAATGAATGGTTGAGTGAGCGAGCAATTTTAACGGCTAAGAATAAAGATGTAGATGACCTGAATTACATAATTCAAAATAAGATCATTGGAACAATGCATTAATTCAAATCTATTGACTGTGTCACAAATGAAGCTGAGAAGCCACCAACTATCCAATTGAATTTTTAAACTCTAGGCGTAAATTGTGCGGTGGTAAGCCAGGCACATCCAAAGAGTTGGCTCCGTAGAAATCATGCTTCGATACATAAACCAACCAAAACTGCAACGGTACGCGTTTGGTGGTTAGAAAATTGATGAACCATGTAATTTTCGAATACGATAATAATTCAAAGGTGAGGAAGTTTTTATTCCGAGGATCTCGATAATCCCAACCGATATGCCGTTTGAATTTAAGAGAATTCGATTTCCGATGCGTCTTGCATTTGCCATGACCATCAACAAATCACAAGGCCAATCATTAAAAGATTGTGGTTTAAATCTAGAACATTCATGTTTTTCCCATGGTCAATTATACGTGGCATGTTCACGGGTCGGAAGACCATCTGCGTTGTTTGTTTTTGCGCCTGGTAATAAATAAATAATAAATATCACAAGGTACTTAGGTGAAGAGCAACCTATGTACTAAAATGCAGAAATAATAATGAATGAAATAATAAAAAAAACAATCCGCTTATTTATTGTCATAAGGGCGGAACAAAGTTCGCCGGGTCAACTAGTTTTAAATATACCTTGGAGTAGAAAATATATCAGAATTTTTAAGCAACTAAGACCCGATTGTAGTAGGCGCTTTTTGCATACAAACCTATTTATTGTATGTACCAAAATGCGCTTTAGCTTCGGAATTACGCATGTTATTCGATTTTAGTCGACTTGCATGGCCGGAAGTGGGCGTGGCAAAAACAAACAAACTTGATCTGTAAAAATATGATAAATTAAATCTCTTATAGTCTCTGAGAACCAGTGTTTTATACGGATTTCGCAGCTATATCGTCTCGGCAGTTGACGCAGATCAAGTATACTATAAGTATACGTAATAGGGTCCTTCTTGCAGTTACCAACATTTCCTGCAGGCACAAAGTTATAATACCCTATCGGTAGCGAGTATAAAAATAAAATCTCTGAATGAAGTCAAAATCTTGTCGAATTGAAGAGATCATTAAAATAAGTGAGTAGTGCAGATTAGCTTAAAAAATTAGCGATTAAATGTTTGCTTATTTACAAAGTAATTTTTGAAACACTGCGTTTTAACAACCATTTAACAAGAAAAATATGAAAACGAAGAATATTAGACCCTATGTATATTGCATTTGGCGTTTAAATTGCACAGTTCACTGATACATAAATGCAAAACATTTATGCTTACCTATATATGTATATACGTTTGCACGTAAATAAAACAAGTGTATTATGTATTAATGTATGGACAAGTATGACTGTTGAAATATTCATTAAGTCTGAGTGCAACAGCAGAAATTATGCCTGCGTGTCGTTCTGCGGCGTGTGTTTCTCTGCTGGTCTGGCTTCCGGTCTCTGTGTACTGCCTGTTTGGCAGCTTGAGAGCGCACGTGCTCTATCTAGAAGGACACCGCAAAAAAGCCGGGCAAGGCGCATTCAATTTGCGCATTTGGCTTTTTAAAAAATGCATTAAAGCAGCTTGTCAAGCAGCTATGTTATAGAAATGGAGAGGTAGAGCTGCAAGAGAGTAGTCTCAGATCAAATAAAAGCTAACGTGAAAAACCTGCCCAAAAGGAAACCGCAGACAGTCAGAGACAAAGACAGCGATAACACTCAAGGTAAAAAAGGAACTGCGACGAAAACGCGAAAATTACTTCCTAAATAGCAACCTGACTGGTTGTCAAGACGCTTTAGAAACCATACACCGAAGACCAAACATTCATGTTCTGGCCTCAATAAAGGCCACACAGCACGGCAAACGGTATTTGACGACGTGGAAATGGTGACTGTGACTGGCCTACAGTCCACATCAAATTGCAAATTCGCCGCAGATTTTTATGCACTTTTTCCCTAGCCAAAATTAAGCCAAGCGAATGCTACTCCGGAACGAGCTCAGACGAAGGCAACCAGAACGTCGACAACGTCGGGGCTGACGCTGACGTTTTGACGACAAAATAAAAAAGCTACTGCGAACAGGATAAAGGGACAACTGAATGCAAATATTATCGTATTTGTAGGAGAGTATGTGAAGAGCTAGCAAAAATGAAAAGTGAGAAACTGGCAAGTTGGGAAAAGGCAGTTAACGGACTGATGAGCACCTTCTTCTACGAAATTGACTATTTGCTCCTCGCTCGTCGTACTATCAACTAAATGCATTTCGGTTTTATTCATATTTTATTCAAATGTGGCAACTAGAAAGGCACAAATGCTGTGCAGCTATTTATGGTGCTTCTTTCTTCACTTCTTTCGTGTTTGTTCTCATTTATTCGTTTTCTTAAACAGAACTGGTAAACTGGTGCTGAATTCAAATTGATATTATTCAAGTAAATCTTAAATTTAAAGTTCGTAGTGTTTTTGTTTTTTTTTTTTAAATTATTATTAATTTGTGCCGGCAGGAATTGTAATTCCATAAAGTATATACATTTATCCTTGATCGGCAAGTTCGCTCTCAGTATGTGGCAAAAAATGACAGTTTGTGTCGGCCCTTAGTTGACAATTTAGTATGTTTTGTGATTTATGGTATATATGTATCAAATACAGCTTTAGGAATATTTGTGAATTTTTTGTTATACTAGTTTGGTATATTTAAAGATAACACCGCAAAATGGGTAGCGGTAGCTCACAGTCAATCAGGCTTGATTGTAGCTTTCTTACTTATTGTTCCTAGGAGGAACACTTTGGTT
This sequence comes from Drosophila nasuta, assembly GCF_023558535.2. Classification (NCBI taxonomy): domain Eukaryota; kingdom Metazoa; phylum Arthropoda; class Insecta; order Diptera; family Drosophilidae; genus Drosophila; species Drosophila nasuta. The sequence continues at coordinate 294,080 of NC_083455.1, read as the reverse complement.
AAGGGCAATAAAGTGAAACCGCAAGACATCAGCTTGTCATGAATTGCATTTTGCTCTCTTTTCTGTTGCCTTTTTGCCGTAAACTTGTCATAATTTTAATATTGGCAGCTTATAAGCCAAGTTAGGCGCTGCCGAGACTAAGTAAGAGAAGATCACAAAGAACCGAATGGCAAAATATCATACCATACTAAAGCGAACTATATAAAACGTAGACCTAATCCCAAGCGAAGTCAAGAGAAGCCAACAACTTAGCAGCGGATTATCTGTGACAGTGGCATGAATAACGTTGACGTGCAAGTGAAACACCCATAGAAAGATTAAGAGAAAAGGACTATCAATCGAGGACTTCAGTAGTTTGTGTGTTGCAAAAACTTACTGTACTCGCAAAATAGAATTTCTCGTTTATATATGTATGTAGCTCATATACAACAACATTTGCTTGCCCGTCCTCGTCGTCTATGAGAAAACAATTTTTATTGCATTTTGCTGGCAATGAGTAAAATGAGCGGTGAGGTGACGAGGCGAATGGTGGATAGCAAACGCTGTTATCAATGATGAACCAAAGGGAGTTCAGATGGATGATGGTTAGAAGATAGAGTGGCTACCAGTAAGTAAATATTACTTTGCCCATCTCTTTATGTTTGTAATGGTAGAGTGTATTATAGTTTCATTAAAGCGTATATATGCATGTAGTACTTTGGTAAGTTAAAGCTTGAATATTTCCTGAGCTATTGACTCAGATTTTGAAAAAATCAAAGTAGCACATGGTTTAATCTTCAGCATTAAAAAGCTTATGCACATACGTACACCTTCTGTATGTATGTTATGCACATAAAATATGTTTTAATACACAAAATCTCAAATTAATTGATCGTCTGTTAATAATCTTGTACTTATTTTATGGATTGTTTTTGTATGCTGTGATTACGGAGTACTTTTAAAACGGTTCCTATTAGGGTATTTTGACTTCGTGTTTATTTGAAAAGAGAAATCTTATTTGCTTTTTGTCTTTTTAAATCATTGGCATTAAATGCAGCAGGAGTGTGAAGACAAGCGCGGAAAGTAGAGAAGCTGCCACTAGGCAACGGCGTTGAAGCAGAAAGGGTAAGGCAACCAGTCAGCCAACATTTCCTGCGTTAGTTGTGCGCTTCAAGATTCAATTATAATGCAATAAAGCACGAATCAGAGCTACAATAAAAATAACAAGAGTTTCTCCAAGAACATTACATGTTTTCTCTCTCACACACTCACACAGACATGGTTTGCCAATACAATGGCAGCAGACTGCATACTGCCCTTTAAAACGAGGTACTAGTACGTCACAAGCGAAATCACTAGAGAACTTGGGGGCATTACTAGTACGACATCAATACATGAGCCATGAAATTGAATGTGAATGCCGATATCATAGTGCCAGTACAGTTGTTCCCTCCAGATTATCTCGGAACCAGAACGTATCAATCATCCTACAAATTTTATGTAACGGGATTGGTATGTGTGATGTTATGAAGTTATAAAATATATTATTACATTTTTTGATTAATTTGATTTAATATTTAATTTGAGACCAGCAAGATTGTTTTCTATAAATTAATTAAAACACATTATTAACAATAGTCAGTTTAATGGCTTTACTCTTTTCATATTGTCTACTATTAAAACGTATGTCCTTTTTTTAAAGTTAAGAGTTAAATAACGTAAAAACTGATCTATAATTAATATATTATTATCAATAGATGTAGTCTCGCATATAGCAACTGTCGAATCGAGTGTTTGGTTCTGCGCGTCTATTTTTATTTCGCTTACAAAAAAAATATTTTTATTTATCTACTCGTTATCTATTTTTACATCGTTCGCTTCTTGGTGCGGTTTACAAATTAATGCAATGATCATGAATGCAACCTTTATAAATTTGAGCCTGTATTCGTTTACCAAGTGGTACGAGCCAGTCACCTTCTGCAGAAATCGCACAAATCTACCAAGTAGCTAGTTAGGGACTAGCCAATTGCCGTCCAGCCGTACCGCCGTACTGATGGGTATGTACAAAGTATAGTATATGTCGTAGATAATAACTACAAGAATAAGGGCGAGACACACTTGGCAAATATTGCGGTACTTTTTTGTTGCAAACGCACTGATTCAATAAGCATAGTGGCAGATACAGAGAGGGAGAGAGAGAGAGAGAGAGAAAGAGACGCCGATGATCCTGATGAATTTCGTGGCATGATGAAATAAATATTGGTGAAGCAGCGAGGAAGCGATCAGAACTTGCTGTAATAAGAAAATTATGAATCATACATTAAATCATTTTCCTTCTCAATTGTGGTTCATGGACCCATTTTGTAAAATACGCGTGTCTCTTGAGATCTAAAGCTTAAAATGTCGAAAATCTAACTTCTAAGCATTAAAAATACTATACACAATGCAATAGATCAATAAAGAACCGTTATTTTCCTAGGAAACTGATCTTTGCACAGCAGCAAAGTTGCTGGTTGAAATAAGCTGTGGTACTTTTTTTTGGCATTTTTTTGTTTTTCAATAATTTTATATAGTAAAAAAAAATTAAAGGATAAATGAAATGGTATCTTGTATGTTAAAACATTAAACTAAAATCCTGCGTTTAAATAAAGTTAATACCTCTTTTAGTTTGGCCAGTACACTAACTCAAAATTGTCGGTTGGTGCTGGTTGAAATAAGCTGTGACCTACTGTAAATTTCCGACATCAGAAGTGGGATCGGCTGACCCGGAAGTCCAAGATTCGGGTCAGATGCTCGCAGCCCTACAAACGCAAAATCGAAAAATAAGTTTGTAGTCCAAAGAAAACCAAAAAGCTATGAATTTATTTGTTAAATATCTATCCTTCTTTGGCATCAATAACTTTTTGCAAGCGTCTTGGCACTGAATCCACCAAAGTAACCAGACTTTCATTGGCTTTGTAACAGGGGCATTATCCTGAAGCAGAATAAATGAGCCTATCACCGGAAGGAAAGGCATTATTGTTTGGGACCTTCAAATATTGCCATTGATTCATTGAGCCGGTAATAGGAACCAAGTCACAGCATGAAATAGCTTTCGCCATGACTCACTTTTTCGCAAAAAGGCCTTATTTTTTGTCTTTGCACTTTAGGTAATCTTACAAAGCCTTTATTTTTTGATGTTGTACATAAAACTGCTCTCTTCTGTCCATAAAACACTTCTCCTTCGGCTTGTTCAGATATTGTTTTGCAAAGGCCACCCTTTTAAGCTCATTTGCTTTATATTATATAAGGCACATCCTTACCTCTTAGTGTCCTAAAGCCCTGTCCCTTAGAGCGTTGACGGACTCTGCGCTCACTTATTGTCCTACGCTTAGGATCCTTAGCGGTGATATTCCATTGATTTGCAGGTTTTAGAAAAATATATATATTTTTTTAATTCTCGCAAAGGGAGGATTGAGGTTTTGGAAAACTATATTATTTTAAATTCTCGCAAAAGGAGTCTGTCTTCATTGATCGTAGTTTTGCGTTGAGGGCCTGTTCTCGTCACTTACGTCATTATGTTTTTTGAACTTGTTAATTTGATAATGTACAGTTTGACGCATCACCTTGAACTCATTTGAGATTTTTTACTTTTATTCCAGCGTTGAACTTTGCTGCCATTGAAGACCTGACAGCCAAACTTATTTCAGCCTTCTTGTCCATGTTTTTAAATAAACTTTTATTAAACCTAATTCTTTAATAGTTCTTAAATATTAAATAGTTAAATTTAATTGGTTTTAGATTTTCTCGTGCTCAACAGCATAAAAGTAATTGTCTGCATGCATTCTTATCAGCAGAGAGTGAAAGCTAACAAACTAAAATTTGCCATGCATAGGCTAAAAATCGCTTATTTGTTTTGCGCATCATTTTCGCACAGTTATGTGATGATTTTTAGCAAAGGAACGCTTAAAAGTTAAAACATCACTTGTTATGTTTACACTCAGATCAGGTTTGTTTCACATGTTTTGCACACTTCCGAACCTTAAATTGACAAGAATCGAATAGCAAGCGCAATTTTCGAAGCATACAATAAGAACTACAATATTTATGACTTCACGATTTGGTTGTGAAGAGATAAAAATTGTAGAAGCTATCGAAAAAATACTTTTATATTGGAAAAACGCTGGTTCTTAGTTGCTTTAGCTGACAATGTGGAATATTTTGAACTCTATAGCATATTTAAATGTAGTACTATGTCAATATACCAAAGTCCTTTTTAGGTATAGTTTATTCTAAGAATAATACCGCACTGTTTCACTTTTGTTCAAAATCGGTAGCGGGTGTTTCACACTCTAGACTCTATACACCCGCTAAAATAACTTTTATAATTATTATCTGAAAAAACAAATTTGCATCACTGGTAAAGAATGCCGTTAAATACCTATAATTTGTCCACATCTTTTTCTTTAAGTGTACCTTTACAGTTTAAAGTTAATTTAATTGAGTTCTAACCTAAATTGAAAATTTTAATTATGCCGTAATACTACTTACGAGTTTCCTTTATGATTCGCTTAAAATAATCACCTAACAATCAAAACAACAAAATATGTTAAATTCTTGAAAAAAAGCGAGTGTTGTCCAGAGGCCATTTAAATAATCTGGCAGGGGCAGTGGAAAGCGGCTACAATTAGGAAATACAAAATATGTAAAGCAGCTACAACCGAAAAACAATGAGAGGAAGCAACAAACAGCCGAAAGAAATTCAATTATAACGGAATCCCCGGAAATTCCTTGTAATCCTAAACTCAAAAGTATATGTATGTATGTATGTATATATATGCTGTAAATATATATTTGTAGGTATATATATTATATTGTAGAAGGGAAAAGTGTATAACTGACGAAGGTAGTATAAAACATGTGCACAATAAATTCGTAAGACAACCCCCGGTGGTTCGAGAGTGGGAGGAAAAAATAGGTATGTAAATTACCGCACGTTCATTTTTTGATTTTCGCAGTCTGCAATCTGTATAATCTGTTTTGTCAGAAACCTGACCAACAGAAGAGAAAAATTCAACATAAAGTTGCTGGCTGAAGTTGATTTAAAACACTCTCTGTCCCTCGTATCCATGGTCTCACGACGGCATTCAGGTCTTTATGGTCCGTGTCCTTGCCCAGAAGCGCTGATTAACGCACTCGTGCACAATCTGCCTCACTTCACTTTTATGTAAACACAAAGCAAAATATAAAGGCTGATAGAAAAGAACATAGAATGCCTATCTCTCTTTTTGTCAGTCCGGCCGACGACTTGTCTACTTGTTTGCTTGACTGTTTGACTGTATACCTTCCACAGCGTATCTACATACATAGATGACGGTGTGGAAATTTAAAACAAGTAGGAAGGCTATAGTGTAGTGTGCTCGGTAGTCAGATACCCGCTACTTATTTTCAATAATAGCAAAACAATGAGGTGCCATTCCTAAAATATACTAAATAAATATACTGAAAAAATACTTAAATACGCCGAGTGCTACATTTAGAACATCAATATAGGAATTAGGAATCATAAAGAAGGGAATTAGCTTACAAATTACTGTTGAAAAAATTGAATTTTCGACTTGTGTGGGCGAAAGTCGTCTTGGGAAATATCTAAAGCAAACTAAATCTGCCTGCAAATGTAAAAAATGATTCAGTCTTCATACAGACAGACAGACGGACATGGATATTACGTCTCGGCTGTTAACGTGAAAAATTCGAGTCTTCATTTATTGTGCGGTATTTTTAAAGAGTTTATAGAGTTGCGAAAAATTGTATATACAATAACTACTATACGAGGGTTGCTATTTAAGTTTCTGGCCTAGGTCACTTATAGCCATATTAGGACCAATTGGCTATTTTCTAAAAAAAAGAAAAATGGAATTAACTCGTGAGGACTTTAGAGCAATAATTCTTAACAACTTTCGACGTGGATTATCACGACAAAAGTGTAACGATGAACTTAAATCTTTGTATCGCGATGAAGCGCCATCTTATAGGCCTGTAAAAAACTGGTTTACTGAATTCTATCGTGGCCGATGCTCGCTCGAAGACAAAGGTAGTGAAGGTCGTCCAAAAACAGTCATTGTGCCAGAAAACATTGTTGCCGTGCGTGAACTGAAAATGCAGGATCAGCAGGTCATGTGACATATCATGAGATAGAGACATCCTTGGACATTTCTTTCACCAGAATACATTCGATATTGCATAAGCACCTGGTCGTAAAAAAGGATTGTTCTCGTTGGATCCCGCACAATTTGACAATTGCTCAAAAAAAGGCTTGTGTGGATTGAAAAATACATTCGCTGTGTTTCAAAAGACATTTATAAGATCGCCACAGGTGACGAAAGTTGTTCGTGGAAGAAGCACAATGAAGCAATTGGTCGCCTGTTTCTTCGGTAAAACTGGTCATGTGGTGACTGTTTCGCTTGAGCAATGTAGGACGGTCAATTCTGAGTGGTGCACCACAATTTTTTAGCCTGAAGTCCTTGTAGAAATTCGAAAAACGAACAAGAAAAGATGGATCATTCTGCAGCATGACAACGCGAACTCTCACACACCAGTTCAAACCCGCGCTTTTTTCCGGTAAAAAAGTGGAAATTATGGGTCATCCGCCGTACAGCCCTGACTTGGCACCCAATGACTTCTTTTTATTCCCGCACATCAAGGAAAAAGGCGTGGTCCTCGATTTTCGATGTCAGAAGATGCTGTTGAAGCGTTCAAAAGCCATGTTTTCGAGGTGCCTCAATCAGAGTGGAAAAAGTGCTTCGACAATTAGTTTGAGCGCATTCAAAAATGTATAAATCTTGCTGGAGAATACTGTTAAAAACAATAAATCCAGTTTTGGTATATTTTTAGTATTTTCGCAGTATAATCGGTATATTTTGAGAAAAATACCGCAAAATATATTTCTTTTATTCAAAATGGGTAGCGGGTATCTTACAGTCGAGTACACTCGACTGTAGCTTTCTTACTTGTTTTAATATTCTTTCTTCCATATTCATTGGTTTAATCAATTCTTTTAATGTCTGCATTTTAGCATCGTCAATATTACATAATTATAATTACATAATATATTTGTTTTATATTATTCTCAACACAATCTCAACAATTTTGTTAGACTGTATTTGCTGTAGACTAAAAATTATAATACCCTTCTCTCTATGGGTATCGGATATAAATGTGTTTGACTCTGCCGGCAGCCTCTATTTAAGCCATATACTTTCATTATTCTTTGTTCTTTTTTCTTCACAATAATAGATGAGAGAGAAATTCAATCATTTGATCTCGAACAAATTAAAACGAGTAAGATAACAACAGTCGAATGTCTATTCAATAAAAGCATAACAAAATTAAAATGGTATTTGCGTTTAAATGTATCGAAATATAAATATTCGAGATAACATAAGTATAGGCATTTTCAATCTCTCGTTGCCTTATGTTAGTTTAACGAAAAATTAAAAAGAAAATACGTTTTGAGTTTTAAGGTTGTTTCAACACTTTTTGTACTAAATTATTTATACCAATCATCCTAAGAATCGTTGACACTTTTGATATTGGCTTTATAAACAAATCATTTATTAGAAGGGTATTATAACTTTGTGCCGGCAGGAAATGTATGTATTTAACAGGCATGTCCATCTATAAACACCCAGAGACTATAATAGATGGAGATAAAATTTTTTCAAAAGCACTTGTTATGTTTTCAAGAAGATCAACTTTGTTTCAAATTTTTGCCATGCTCACTTCCGCCCTCGCAAATTTACAAAACTCGAATAACAAGCGTATTTTCAAAGGCAGAGTCGCGAATTTTTGAATATACAACTATAGTTTTTGTGATTCCTTGGTTGTTCTTAATTGCTTTGGCTGGCAATCTGGTATATTTATCATTCTATGTATGTTTTAAATGTACTGCATAAATATACCGAATAATCCAGTTGATATACTTTTAGTATTTTTACGGTATATTATATATCGTATTTCTTTTACTGGCATAAGAGCTAAACCTGAACTGGTAAACAGTGGTGATTGCAAAAATGAAGCGTCCTATCCTATCGCATTGCTAAAATTATTCTGACAAAGCGCAAGCTTGATATACTCGTATGCATATAAATATAGTATATACTTAGCAGATGTAAGTATTTAACATATGCGTTTTCATATAGATGTACTTGTGTTCAGCTGGAAATTTTTTGGCCTCGGGGTGAAAATATGCAAAGTTACAAATAAATCCAAAATCTGTGTATGGCGCTGAGATAGCCTGTTTTACCATTGGTGGCAATTTTGTAAATATCTTTACGCCAAGTTTTTACCTTTTTACATATTTTTGAGGGTTTCAGAAGTGTAGTAAAACTACTACACAGCTAGGCGCAGAGAGCAGTATGAGGAGATCGAACAAATGGGATGAATGGACGGGTTGGCAAAGAAAACCGAATCTTGTAAACAAATTAAGAGATTGGTTTTGGTCAGACCGCCCTTAAAGCCGTTGAACTGAAAGCTAGCCCAGCGGGTGGAGTATTCCGAGGATTAGGTAGAAATGGACTTTGGCCAGTAATGGGTGTTTCTAATGAAATGTGTTGCTGCATGCAATAAATTGCAACTGGAATCAAAGAACATTTTGATGTGACAATTCAATTAGAGGACACCCTGACATTTACATATTTTCAATATTTTCTACATTTTATGTAAAAAGCTTAACTTATCTAAATGAATGGTTATGGTATTACAGACAGTTATTAGTTTATATAGTAAATTAAATATGCGCATGCATACTTAAAATTCTGAACTAATAACTTTATGTACATATCATAAATGATGATTGAAAACAATGTTTTTGAATATTTCAACATTCCTACAATGAGCGAAGTCTTATCTTAGCAACGTTTTCTGTATATTTTTCGTGTTGTAAATTTATATATCGTCAATGTAAAATCAGATTATAAATTGTCATACTCATATATAAATATTGCGGTATTATTTTTTAAATATTCCGAAAATACTATAAAAAATACTAAAAATATACCGAGCGGTATATTGGGTATATCGATATGGTACCACATTCAAAATATACCATAGACGGCACAATATACCACATTGTCGGATAAAGCAACTCAGACCCCCAGTAAGAAGGTTTTTGCCCATACAAAAGTATTTATTTAATACCTTCCACAATTTTTATCTGATCGCAATCAAATTTTCAGGAATCACAACTACTATAGTTGTTATTGTATATACCAAAATTCTCTAGCTCTAGCTTTAAAATAACGGTTGCTATTCGATTTTTTTTATTTGCGAGGGCGGAAGGGGCGTGGCAAAAATTTGAAACAAACTTGATCTGCGTGCAAACAAAACAAATGCTGTCGAAAAAAAATATATAGAAAATATATATAGCTCTATCTCTTATATTCTCTGAGATCTAGGTGTTCATACGGACAGACACACAGACGGACAGAACCACAGACACACAGACGGACATGGCTAGATCGTCTCGGCTGTTGACGCTGATCAAGAATATATGTACTTTATAGGGTCGGAGATGCCTCCTTCTACTTGTTACATACATTTAATGCCGGCACAAAGTTATAATACCCTTCTACCCTAGGGGTAGCGGGTATAAAAAAGAGAATTTCTAAAACATGTGTATAAATGGCAAAGCAATTTACGTTGAAAGATTGATTTTGAAGCATATGGGCAATTCCTGAAAATGGTAAACCATGACCGAAAAATAAATCTTCACATTCATCGTATTTTTTTGTATAATGTCATAAAGAAATATCCAAATTTTCATAATACAATGGATCCATAGCATATCTTAGTTGTTTTTATAATAAAACTTGCCTGAAAACTGGAAAAATGTAATTTTTTCACTTTTAGCTACTTTTTTATGCATTTTTTTGTTTAATTATTTCACAAGGAAAACATAAAATATGTTTGTATTTTTTCTACCAAATCTCTTAATAGCAATCCAATAATAAGATAAAAAATGCAAAGTGAACGAAAAAATTTTCAATTAACTGTTTATTTTTATTTTGCTTCTTATCTATGTTCAAATCGTACGTTCGCGACCGAGAACATAATTTTGTTTTAATTGCTTCGCATTTAGTGTAAGCAGGTCAATGAAATTTTGGTATATATATTTTAAATATAAAAAATCGTTGGGGTTACTCTAACCAATCTTTTTTTATTGATTGTCAAAGTAGCGTACGTTTGCGACCTTACCTATAAGCAAATATCGATTTTTACTTGCGTCGCATGGATTTTTGAAAAAATAAAAATTTATTTTTTTGCTTACAATGTTATTAGACACATTAAATTGAATTAAATCCGTTTTTTTTTTAAGTTATTAACGAAAAAAGTTGTGGTAAAAAAAAATTTAATAAATACAACATGGAAAAATCGTACGTTCGCGACCGGAACTTAATTAAATTAAAAATAAATAAATGGAGATATTTTCTTGGGAATAGACTTAATAGAAAACTATATGAATCTATTTTAAAAGTAAAGCTATTTCTTTAAAATATTCTGTCTCAATTCGAAGAGTTTGCCATTTTACTGTATTAAGATAAAGTCGACTTCCATTTTGCGTACGTTCGCGACCGCATGTTTTTTGACAATATTATAAAAATTAAAAATCGATAAGCCCCATAATTTACACTAACCAAAGAGCTAAACAAATGCTATCGAAAAGTAAAAAAAAGTTTCAGGAAACGTTTGTTTTCGATTTTATTTTTTAATTTATCTCGTACGAAAGTACGTTCGCGACCCGGGGAAATGCCCATATGTATTTAGAATAACAACAACATTTGCAGTTAAATTAATTTTTTACTTTTCGCTGATCTTCCCTCTTTTTCATTGATGAATTTTATTCTGAAAGAGGCGATAATTAATCGATTCGTTAAAAACGAATTCAATGCTCTAATGCAAAAAAAAACTATAGTATTATTGTTGATTTTGTTTTTTTTTGTCTACTGAAAAGATGGTCGCACGCGACATCCGTCAGAGAATTACCCATATGCCCATTTGCATCGAAATGATTGTTTCCAAGAAATATTGACAAGCATTTGGAAACAATCCGTACATTGAAAATCTAGTACTTCTACTATACTAATACAAACACTTCAACATGCTTTGCACATCACCGAAATTATGAGGCTCCAAAGAGTGGAGGGTGAGAGTAGCTTACGTAGCTACATACATATGTATGTATTTTATATTCAAATTTTAGGTCCTAAATAATATATCCGATGGTACAAAAACATTTTTTCTGTTCGCTTTTCGTTGAATATTCCCAAAGCAGTACGCTGTTTAGACTGGGTTGCATCATAGAAATTTCCAAAAAATATTTGCCAAAAATATTTATTATTGCTTTTTAATTAAACTTTCTTCAAAAATAAAGGTTCATAATTATAACACAATTAAGTGTTCTATCATTATATTTTGTGATTATTGTAGTACTCTTAGCATATTTTTGCAAATAAAGTGCAGTGACAAATTTTATTACAAATGTTCTTTGTTACTTAGAACAACGCGTCTAACCCTAGAACACTAATTAACAAATGAAATATGCTGAGCGTTGAGTCACACAGTCGAGCAGTGCTGCCAGATTCTCCGGAGTAAAAGTTGCTAGATTTGAGAAAAAACAGTTGCTAAAAATTGCTAAAAATTATAAAAAAAAAAATTGCCAAAAAAAATTGCTAAATCTTTTAAATGTTCTTTATCAAATAGTATATACATTTTTAATTAATTTGAGAATAAAATATTGAAATTAAAAATAAAAAAATAAAAATAAACAGGATTTCATATCTTCTTTTGTTAACATTACAAAATACTTAGAATTTCGTCCAATTCTTCTGCTTCCTTACTATCCGTGTACTTTTCGTTTCCTGAAATTTTAACTAAGTACTCGTAGGGAAGTACATAAATATGGCAACATTTGTCATTTCTATGCAGTCTAATACATATATAAAGTTAATATTTATTTTTTTTTTTTTTTAATAATTTTTTTTTTTTTCAAATAATTAGCTTTTTTATTAAGTATCGAACCAGTACAGCAGGAAGAAAATAGTACTTTAACAACACAGGTAAAAATGTATTTATTTGGGCGAAACCTCATATTAGTTTAAGGAGTTTATGTGAAGTTTACGATAGGAGTCTCCTAGCGAGTCTGCTTCTATGGGTTATCAACCGGTTGCTATATCGGCTCGTGTTTTAAGTTACTTAAATTCAGAACTAACCTTATATGCAATATCGCATTTAATGTTTTAAGGCTCATACAGTTGCGTAATTTATTTTTTGCTATATTCATTTGTGAGAATATACGCTCAACTTCAACGTTCGACCATGGCAGGGAAAAGATTTTGAGCGCAAAATCTGATAAATCACTAAAAGGGTTTTGGTTCAAGTAGTTCATATATTCGAACCGTTGAGTAAATACAAGTTCCGATTTCATTGTGAACTATTAATCGAAATCTTTGCAGTGAATGGCAAAAAGGGAATACAAAATAAAAAAGGCTTTAAGTATAAATGAAAAATTGCTAAAATTTTCAGCTATTTTCGCAATTTTTCATTTATACTTAAAGCCTTTTTATTTTGTATTCCCTTTTTGCCATTCAAAATTGCTAAATAAAATAAAAAGTTTCTAAATTTGTAGTTAATAGCATTTTCAAAAAAAAAATGTGCAAAGTTTTTGAAAAGTTGCTAGATCTAGCAACTAAATTGCTAAACTGACAGCACTGCAGTCGAGTCTCAGTGACGCTTCCCAATTTAACAAGTAAGAAAGGTACAGTCGAGTGTACTCGACTGTGAGATACCCGCTACCCATTTTGAATAAAAGCAATATATTTTGCGGTATTATTCTCAAAATATACCAAATATACTGCAAAAATACTAAAAATATACCAAATGGTGGTATATCGATATAGTACCGCATTCAAAATATACCATAGATGGCACAATATACCAGATTGTCGGCCAAAGCAACTAAGACCCCTAGCAAGTGGGCGTTTTTGCCCATACAAAAGTATTTCTTTAATAGCTTCCACAATTTTTTTCTGATTGCAACCAAATTTTCAGGGATCATAACTCTTATAGTTATTACTGAATAAACCAAAATTCGTAACTCTAGCTTTAAAATTACGCTTGTTATTCAATTTTTTTGATTTGCAGGGGCGGAAGTGGGTGTGGCAAAAATTTGAAACAAACTTGATCTGCGTGCAAACATAACAAATGCTGTCGAAAAAAAAATATAGCTCTATCTCTTATAGTCTCTGAGATCTAGGTGTTCATACGGACAGACGGACGGACGGACAGACGGACATGGCTATATCGTCTCGGCTGTTGACGCTGATCAAGAATATATATACTTTATAGGGTCGGAGATGCCTCCTTCCACCTGTTACATACATTTCCTGCCGACACAAAGTTATAATACCCTTCTACCCTATGGGTAGCGGGTATAATAAAACCATACTCTACAAAGAGTACAAAATATACCAGATGTCAGCCAAAACAACAGTCCCGATTGTTGTAGTTGCGTTTTTGCCATACATAAGTATTTCTTAAATGACTTATATTTTTAATGAACGCAACCTACTAGATACAAATATAGTTTATGGGGTCGAAGATGATTCACTCTGCATGTTACATACATTTCCTGCAGCCACAAAGTTGTAAAATTCTTTTACCATATGGGTATGGCGTGTTTAAAAAACGAAAAAGAGCTTATCTTTAAAAATGGGTTTAGAATGCTAAACGGTTTTTATTTAATTTATAAATTTATATTTTTTAATAGGGTTTACTTAAAGCACAGGACCTTTGTAGAAGCCTAGCGCATCGGAGATGGAAAGGCAACTTTTCACACATAGACAATAAATTTAGAGAGCAGGGAAATGAAGGTTGCTGTGAAAGCAAAAAGCAAGTGCATACTTCTTATTATTGTGCAGGAAATACAATTGATAGTTTAAAGTAGAAGGGAGATGACAGGCATCACGCGAAGTACTGAACCGTTCGTTAGGACAACAACATCGTGTTAGGCATCATATGTCAGGGCAACGCAGATGTTTACGGCGTTCGTACGTCACTATGAGTATCACCGTTGCTAAAGTGGGCTCCCGTCGGTTCGCTACACTAATTAGTTGCAGTATGACGTGTCAACGGTACCTGGGAGGCTTCAACTTGGACGTTGTCTAGCGGTATAAGGAACCTGTGGATGCAGCTACTGAAGAAATGTAGCTTTGTCTAACACTGTGCATATCTGTAGAGACTTCACGAATTTTTACAGAAACTATAAGAAAGTCTTAAAGACAAATTTGCTTGTAGTTTAATTATTAAATTAATGTTACAGATGTATGCATAAGCTGCATAACCCAATTTCCAATGGGATTAAAAAAAAAAAAATAAGCTTCATCTTCAAAAAATTAAAAAATTTTTAATACACAACTAACTAGGAACATAAAATATTTATGTATGTATAGTATTTTTGCGAAGCTTTTGAACTAATATTAAAAAAACAGTAGGAGATATTTAACCACTAAATAGTAGTATATTTTACCTGACAATATAAAAACGCCTCTTTATACCCGGTACCCTGGTAAGTGCTTATTTCACCAGCAACGAACTAGTGCTCAGAACTACAGGAAGGGTATCATAACTTTGTGCCGACAGGAAATGTATGGAACAGGCATAAGGAGGCATAAGCAGGCATCTCCGACCCTATAAAGTATATATATTCTTGATCAGCGTCAACAGACGAGACGATCTAGACATGTCCGTCTGTCCGTATGAACACCTAGATCTCAGAGACTATAAGAGATAGAGCTATAATTTTTTCTGATGGCTGCTGTTCGCAGTTTAAAAATAAATTCATATTGTCAAGCCTAGCTGATATAGCAGTATTAATAGAATGTCCAACATTGGAGTGGAATTTTTTTGCTAGCTCTCATGGGAAAGGAGCTGTTGATGGTGTTGGAGCAGTAGTAAAACGAAAAGTTTGGCAGATGACAAAATCAAAAAGTATGGTTTTACCTGATGCATTCTCTTTTTATCAGTGTGCACTCCAATATGTTAAAGGTGTACAACTAATTTTTTTGTCAACAGATGAAATTAACAAAGATATTTTGAAATACAACTTAGACGAAAAATGGAAAGAGGTAAGAAATATACCGGGTATATCTAAGTTCCACTTTTTTTCGTCGTCTTATAACGAGGTAAAAGCAGCGAGGACTGCTTATTCCTTGCAATATACTATTCTTTGTATTAAATAAATTTATAACATTAAAATAACATAAATAATAAATTAATGCAACAATCTATATTACAATTAATTTAATGTAAATATCATTGAAGTTAAACTTTTTCGATTTAAAAAAAACACAACAATTTATTAAAGTATTTATTAAGTTTCTTCTTTTGTAAAAATAAATAAATTCACTATTTTTGTTAATTTAAAAATGTTTTTTCGATGGATTTTTTCAAATATTTCTCAACAACAGCAATGACAATAACATAAAAATTGTGGCGTTAATAAATGTCCCGTGCGCGATGTCCCGTGCGAATTTACTTCAAATTGAATTAAAAAAAAATATAAGTCGTCTTTGAAAAAAATTATAACCTTTTTAAAAGTTTAAAATTAGTTGCATTAAAATATTGCCTCTGGATTCGCTGAAATTTGCGTTTGAATTGGTTGACCTCTTAAACCACTTCTGTTTTGTGTCCCGTGCGAATCACTTGACTTCTGCAATTATCTTCTAAATGAAAAAATAGCCCACATCAATCTTTGCACCAATGAAAGAGCTAGTAAAATGCTATACATTAAGCTTTTTATTTGAAAATTAAAACGTTTCCTTTTTACCGTGTTTTTACTTTGAACGCGTACGAATGTCCCGTGCGCGATTTTGGAAATGCCCATATTTATTTTTAATATTTTGAGATTATTACCGTAATATTTTGCTTTTATTCAAAATGGTTATCGGGTATCTCACAGTCGACCACACTCGACTGTAACTTTCTTACTTGTTTTTTGTAGGTTGCTTAACAAACAGTTTTATATGGCAAAAACGACTGCCACATTGGGTTCCTAGTTATTTCGGAAGACAATTGGGTAATTTTTGTTTCGGGTATAGTTAAGTATTTTTTCGGTATATTCATTTGGTATATTAAAAAAATAATACTGCTTTGCTTTCCTGTGGTCATTTTAATCTTTGGGATTTTCGTTAAACATTGTCTTATGCCGCTGTCCATCAGTTCATTGCGACCAATATTGCACTTTTTCCCATAAATATTATATACCAAAATATTAGCGAAAATTCGACCCCGTTTTTAGAATCAATGTTGCATTATTGATAAAACGGCGTAATCAGCAGTCTTTCTTTTTTACTATTCATAAATGTTCATGGATGCAAAAATTCCAAACCGTTATTCCACCATTATCAAGCTATAAATATTGCAGAGTGAGCTCGATTGTGAGATACCTGCTACCTCCTTCTTTACATACATATGTAAATTTATCGTTAACCAAACATGAAAAATTGCATACATGGCATGAAAATTCGAATTGATCAAACAATATTTCTCAATGCATGATGAAAGCAATCGAAACAAAAAAGACGAAGCTATTTATGATCCTCTGTTTCGTATTCGTTAGTTTGTAGTCTCTCAAAAAAAAAAAATTGGACTTTATCTTAAGCACGGCTTTATGTCGACAAACACATGTGTAGCACGAAAATGAAGCACTACCTGAAGATTTACATTTCTAACAGTCCCACAAAACGGGTATAAAGCTACTTATTCTTTATGCTTTTTTTTAGATATGGGTAATGTGCTATGGTGTTTATGTATATTTATATTAAATTATTACGAGTTAACGCCCATATTATTAGACCAAAAAACCAAGTAATGCGCAAAAATTTTCATGCTGCAAAAATTCACAAGCTCAGTTTATATGCTAAAAGTGTTATTTCCACTTATGCTGTAGAGCTAGCAAAAACTATTTCCTACCATATGAGTGAAATAAAGTTCACATAACAGTGATTTAAGTAGTTATCATAACACACAGCATTAAGATCGATAAAAACCGAACGAGAATGTTCTTAAAGAAAGTAAAATTAGAGTCAGATCTGTTAATCCGTTTGTAAAGTCTAGACATAGTGAGTTGTTTACAGAAGCAAGGAGGTTTAAGATGTTGGATTTATTTGGGAAAACAACAAACTCGATCGCTAAATAGATAGAGCTAAATTAATGGTTAAAGTTTTTAAGTAAACATCTGGTGGGTTCAGTCCTCATATCCAGAGTTGGATGATAAGTATATTCAAGATATGCAACTGATTCTAAGTAAAAAGCATTACGCTGGATACTTCACACTTGCCCCACACTTAATAAAAAAGGGAAAAAATTCTCAATATATGTATATGTATTCTCAATATGGTCCTTAGTGAATTCCATCCAGGTACTTCAGGTATAAAGTTAAATCGGAAGTCGGAGGAATATATGTATGAATAAGTGAGAAAGAAGCATCCGCTTTAAAAAATAAATGTAATACAAATAACCTAGGTTGTTCAAAAGCAGAAGTGTTTGTAAAGAAAAATCTAGTTTTTGAGAAAAAAGACGAAGATAAAAATGTCATTAAAGGAATTCCAAATCGTAGAAGTTATGCCTGGTTGTATCTAAGAACAGAACAACATCACCAGGTTCATACAATCACACCATCCACCTCTGATCCTCTGTTAGTGCGTTTTACGTCATTCCAGTGTTCTCCAACGAAAAATTGCAATCACTTACAGTTTTCTGAAGCTGGACAAAGGTATATATGGTTTAAAGGAAGACTAAAAATAAACGATTGTTGGCTTAAACCCTATGTAAATAACACTGCTGTCCTAATTTCGAGTTTTCCATGCGTAGGGTTTGTTTAAATAAGACACTTAAGTGTGTGGCATGAGGTTGCATTTCTTGCGGTGCATGTACCATATATGCGTGTATGTGTATATCTATGTATACATACATATGTGTGTTTGTTGGTTAGCTTGGCACGCTTGTTTATGGCTCGCTTAAACTTTTAATTTTCATAACTCGTTATAGAATGTAAACAAGAAAGCGTTACTTTTCTGGACTCTCAAGTGGCTTTAAACACCCGGGGTGAGCAACTGAAACTGAAATCTGCGTTACAGATGAAGCCAAAGACAGAGCTTGAGACAGAGAGAGAGCTAATTTAGCAGCAGTTGATGGAGCTGAGCAGAAAGTAGGGAGAGGCGTGGACTTAGGTTTCGGCCTGGTCTCTATGCTGTAGTTGTGGTTGTCGCCTATCTACAACAAGTCCTCCAAGTGACTGTTGCAATTGCTTTTGTTTGTGTGTTTGCTATTTTTGTTGCTTTTATACTAAACTTTGCAAAAGTTTTTGTATTAAAAAGTTGGACGTAAGGATTTCACAAAAGCTTCCGCCGCATTATATTGAGAGCTGATTTTGGGGGTGCAACACACCCCCTCGGCCTTCTCTCTGCAGAGTTTTAAAACTCTTCTTTGGTAATATTCATTTCATTGCCAAGTGACATTAATGTTCATACACTCGTACTCGTTGTTGTTGTTCTTTATGCAAGTTGTGCGTGATGTTGGGTGTACTATTAGTAATTAAAGTTATCAGAAATAAGATATCTAGTTGATTGTTTGCCAAATCTTGCATTCAATAAGCCAATATGGTCAATTGTTTTAAGGCTGTATAATTTACATGAATATACTAAATGTGTGTGCAATAAAAAACAAGTAAGAAAGCTACAGTCGAGTGTACTCGACTGTGAGATACCCGCTACCCATTTTGAATAAAAGAAATATATTTTGCGGTATTTTCTCAAAATATACCGAATATACTGCAAAAATACTAAAATATATCAAATGGTATATTTGGTATATCGACATAGTACCGCATTCAAAATATACCATAGACGGCACAATATACCAGATTGTCAGCCAAAGCAACTAAGACCCCTATAAGTAGTAGTAGTAGTATCTGATCGCAACCAAATTTTCAGGAATCATAACTACTATAGTAGTTATTACATATACCAAAATTCGCAACTCTAGCTTTAAAATTACGCTTGTTATTCGATTTTTTTGATTTGCGGGGGCGGAATGATCTGCGTGCAAACATAACAAATGCTGTCGAAAAAAAATTATATCTCTATCTCTTATAGTCTCTGAGTGTTACATACGGACAGACACACGGACGAACATGGCTAGATCGTCTCGGCTGTTGGTGCTGATCAAGAATATATATACTTTATAGGGTCGGAGATGCCTCCTTCTACCTGTTACATACATTTCCTGCCGGCACAAAGTTATAATACCCTTCTACCCTATGGGTAGCGGGTATAAAAAATGTGTACATAGGTATCATAGATTTGAACAATGAAAGAAGCCAAAGCACCATAAATGTATTAGTGCAGAAGACAAGAACGGCTGCAAAACCTTGTATTTGTTTATGTTTGATAGGGAAAAAGCTTCCCTGTGTTCGTATATTACATGTCTGATAGGTTAAATATTCCGATCTAGAATTCAGATTGGTTACTTTTGTTATCATGCGGGAAAGAGGTAAAAAGCTTTGAAAACGGAGTTTTTGATGTGATTTCTTATCAGGAATCCGATGTTTTAATGGGCTATTCGTCCGGTTTTTTCGAAGGGCTTTGTGAGATGTGTTTCTCCGTGAGCATGACGACAATATGATTATTGTTAATTTATCGAGGTAGCTCAAGTTTGTCAGCAATTGATTAGTTTGACTGTTTTTATAAAACAAGCTGTTTTATTAGGACATTTTCATCATTCTATGCTGCATGTTCCGTTTATTAGTTTCATTTTGGTGATGACTGTTTTTCCAGTTGTTGAACGGCTTCCCAGACCTGATTTCAAAGCGTGGCTGCTGCTGAAAAGAAGAGGTATAATGTTTTAAGGTATTAAAACGTGAGAGGGCAAGCAAGTTTCAGTTTGTAAACTTGACAGCCCTTGTAGTTTGTAGTATAGTTATGTCGTGCTGGGAACTTCTCTGTTCGAACGTTTAATAGACTCATGAAGTTCTTCACAAGCTCAAGGACGTATAGTATACTGGGCAAATCGTGCAGAATGAGCTTGTGGAACCATAATCTTGTCAGCGTGTGCAGTGTACAAGAAGTTTATCTTTGTGCGAATAATTATGTTATAATATTACGAACCTTACTACTGTATGAAGCCCTGTCTACATAAACAATTGTATTTCACAAAGTTTTGTGCATCATTTGTTTAGACTTGAAAAAGACTATCTGATACATCGAGTTATATATTTGGTTTTAACAGATCCATCCAAAGGACAACTTAAGTAAATCCAAGGCAGCATAATCAATTCAATAATGTAAAACTTTTGTGTGATTGACTGGCGGACCCATGATGTTGTACATACAGCTCTACGCCCACCAAACAGAGGGGCGCACCACATAGTGTGCATTGACGGAAGATCACGAACACATATCTAATATCTATTATCTAGGTATATGTTAGATAAATTGATTAGATAAATCGTTGGGACAACGTCTATAAAATTCATATTCAATAATCGGGCGAACACGTTAAGATGATGAACCTCAATTAGCTGCTCTATACAACAAGTCCCACATTTAAGAATCTGAATCATTTATACCAAATATACTGTTTTGCATAATGTTAGTATTTTAATTGTATTTTCGTATATTTTGAGAATAGTACCGCAATATTTTGCTTTTATTCAAAATGGGTAGCGCGTATCTCACAGTCGAGCACACTCGACTGTAGCTTTCTTATTTATTATTAAATTTGAAATAAACGTAATCTGCGTGCAAACAT
Source organism: Drosophila nasuta (assembly GCF_023558535.2). Taxonomy (NCBI): domain Eukaryota; kingdom Metazoa; phylum Arthropoda; class Insecta; order Diptera; family Drosophilidae; genus Drosophila; species Drosophila nasuta. The sequence goes on along the minus strand of NC_083455.1, from coordinate 273,257 downwards.
AACAAATGCTGTCGAAAAAAATTATTGCTCTATCTCTTATAGTCTCTGAGATCTAGGTGTTCATACGGACAGACGGAGAGACACACAGACGGACATGGCTAGATCGTCTCAGCTGTTGACGCTGATCAAGAATATATATACTTTATAGGGTCGGAGAGGCCTCCTTCTACCTGTTACATACATTTCCTGTCGGCACAAAGTTATAATACCCTTCTACCCTATGGGTAGCAGGTTTAAATACCATTAACTAGTATCTTAATATAGATTGATTTCCATAGTTGGTCTGGTTTTTGAGGTTTCTGCTCGAGAGATGTCCAACAATGTGTTTTTAATAATTCTGTTTTTGCCATCGACCTTCTTTAAGCTATAGTCGACTGTCTTTGATGTACTTTTGGTATGCATTTGTGTCGTCTTCCATCTCCGCCAGGCTTATGGTACAACTTTACTCTCCAATATTTCTTTTCGAAAATGCTACTACTCCCCCGCTAAAACGTAATATTTACTTTCTTGCGCGAACTTTTTTATTATATTTATTCTACTTTGAATCACGGTGAATGAACTGAGGTTTATTACTTGAAATCCTGATCCTTATATAGCTAACAAAAGTTTCTTATCTCTAAGATAACTCCATAGTTTAGAGGATCACTTTTATTTATTTTCAAATGCGCACAATACAGCGTGCGAAAGATGCATTTTTAGATCTTATCTTAGATTACTTATGTATAAATAATCACACTTTTAAATGTTTTTTAGTCTTTACTAACTCAGAGCATCCTGAGGTCCTCACTTTCTTATTGGAACACTTGTTTTAAGAACAAAACACAACATTCTAAACTTGATCATTTTTCGATTTTAAAGCAATATTTTTCATCTCAAAGCGATGGTTGAACTCAGCTTTATATATTTTTAATGGGACTGTATGCTAAAATTAATTTCTTTTTATATCATATATAATTTTTTCTTTATTTGATATTTGACCGAAGTTGTTAGAACGATTCTTTTCAGGAATCTAGGTGAGAAAATGGTGGTGTTACGTTATGTTTTATGTCTCCAGATAAAAATATTTAATAGAATTTATTTGTTTTAAGGTAAAATACCACAGCCCTCAAACCACATGAAATAATCAAGTTTTGTTTCGATTTGAATTTGCTGCATGACCATGCCCACTTACTTACTCACTTGCCCGCATGCGGTGGGCGTGGTCGTAGCGCATCGACGTTTCATTGCTTGCTCGGCATATGTGAATTTCCTGTAATAGATCTTGTGGCAAACATAAATTGCATGTTAAATGCCTTTGCCTGTGGTATTGCAGTGCGATTGCCATTGCATTTGAACGTGTAAGTGTGTGCGAGTGCGTGTGTGTGCAATGTGCGTGTGTGTGCTATGTGCGTGCGTCATGCTTAAATGATAAATTGTTACAGTCACGACCTGGCGCCCTGGTAACTTTGATGAAGTACTTTGAGTAGGGGAGTGGGAGTGGGATGGAGTAAGATAGGCAACATTAGGCTACTGCAAGCGGAAGATAGAGCAGTAGTTGTGATAATAGGAGATAACATGCAATGCATAATAGTTGATGCCACACAGTTTACTCATATTAAGTAATACTACCGGTAACTGTTTTATTACTGTGTGCGCCTGAACATATCTTTCCCGTTATTCTCGTTCCCTAGGACTTCATCGCCATGTGTGTGGCGAGTAAAAACTTGACAAATTGGATTGGCTGTCAAAAGATTTAAGAGTTTGGTTTGCTTAATTTGCAAAGCGAAAATCATATACTATTCGTATTATGAATATTTAAATCGTAATGAAACCAACATATTTACAGAATTACCCTTTATTACAAATTATTAAGATTAATTATTCTAAGCTTTGTGCCAACGAAAAATGTTTGTTTTCGCCGCATCATTGATCATGCGGCAATGATTTTGAAAAGTTGGCAATATTTTTATATACATACATACATACATATTTCTCAAAAAAAGTGCGATATCGGGCGTCTTGTAATTATTGCAAATTGCTTGCAATTCTTCTAAAAAATAACCAAAGTCGAAAGAATGAAATGAAATAAACATTGGCATTGGAAAATGTATAAAGAAAATCGCCGATTTGACCACTTTGTATAGAAATATGATGGTTGCATACCGAGCTACTTATTATGATATAAAACGGATATAAGTACTATAGAAATAAAATTGATATATCTATACTTTTTGAGTGCCACTAGTGTCTCATAATTTATAATACATATATGCTAATTTTCGGTTGGGTTGTTTCCATAACCTTTGTTATTCTTCTTCCTGCCTGAGTTTGTTTACATTTTATTCTTAAAGCTGTTCGCGTGATGCAGTTTGTGTAAATACTGGCATCATAGAACTGCATCATTGAAGTAGATGCATTTGGTCTAAGCGAAAAAGTCGTCTTCGATTAAATAGATGTGGAGGCTGTTCGATAAAGACTATCGGTAGGCATCAGTGATGCCAATTTGTCCTTTTTTCCGGACAGATCTGTCCTGTTTTTAACGTTTCATCCGGAAAAAATTGAAAATCATCCGCATACCTGAAATCTGTCTTTTTTTTAAATTTTTCATCCGGAAATCTGTCCTTTTTTTTAAATCTAATATAAATTCTTTATTTTTCTAAAATAGTTGCTTTCACGCTCCAATTTAAATTCATTAGTAGCTGTAAAATTTGAAACAGGTGGCAACTTTTCGCGGCTGCCATACCTATATCGACAGTTTGGTAAAAAATTAATCGAAAAACTCTATTCACGGATTACTTGCACTCTCTGTTTCGGTACTGAACACACAATTTCAAAATTTGTATTATTAAGTTAAAAATGCAAAAAAAAAATGTATAAGCAAAAGTTTCGGGACTGTTGGCTACTGCAGCCCGATTTTAAAGATTGGGATTAGCCATAATTCAGACATTAACAATGCTTATTTCAAATACTGCAAATGCAGTATTAACTGTAAAATTGACCAAATAAGAGTGCACATGATGACAAAAAAACATACGCAAAATACATCAAGTTTAGTGAAACAAAATAAAATTTATTTCGAGCCGGTCAAATCTTTTGAAACTTGTCGCCAAGAAGCTGAATTAGTATTAGAAGTTCACTTCTAAACACATTTTAAACACATTTAAAAACACATTTTGACGCCAAGAAGGTTAAATTGCACAGAACCAAGTGCACTAACCTTATTAGAAATGTAGTGTCTGACAGACTCTGCCTGTGCCTGAAAACTATCTCCAAATAATTGGCTTCATGGCTACTTATGAGGACAGCAATAATGACGAAGGAAAAATAATCGAAGCTGCCTTAAAACTATTATCTTAATAATAAAAAACAAAATTATTGTAAACAAACATTTTGTCCCTTTTTCTATCATTTTTATAATATTTTCATCCTATTTTTCCTGTTTTTTTTCTCAATCTGTCCTTTTTTTTCGAAAAAATATTGGCATCACTGGTAGGCATTAGCAAGTCGATAGACACTAAGGTACAGCCGTAAGAACTTCTTACTATAAAGCAGTGCTGCCAATTTGGATTTTTTCCCGTCAAAACTGACTTATTTTTAAGGCTAAATACGGGAAAAATTTGTGAATTGCGGGAATTGTGAAAAGCGGGAACTCTAGCTTTTTTAGAAATTCTGTTGGCCTTTTCCCAACTTTTTTTTGTGTTAACACAAAAGTACACAATATGGAAAAGTGGCAGCTTTACGATAGTCACTTATAAACAATCCAGAAAATGTGTTGGCGTATCGATTGTTTTCTCGAAATACGCCATTTCATCACTCGCTTAGTGTTTCCATTTCAATTTGATCAAGTGGGCCAACATCAGCAACACAAACAAATTTTGGACTTTAAAGATTCTGGTGAAAACCGGAGATTTTTTGAGTTGACAACTGTGTCCATCCAAATATTGTGTTTGCCCTGGTCATACGCGATTTCTGGCTATTTGCCAGGTTAACCTAATTAAATCCAAATTAAGGAATGCATTCTAAGCATAAGTTAAAGTATTAATTTCAAGCAAACGATATACTCTATTAATTTTTATTGTAATATAGAGAATCGGATTGTGACGGATGGGAAAATGCTGCGTCGACTATGAAGTGCCTATAAAATATCTGCAGACGATAGGCACTAATATGACATACGCAAATGAGACAGACTAAGGAGATAACGATAAAATAATGCAAATCTTTATCTTTTAAACAAAAATGAACTTAATAAATTGTTATTTTTGAAGACATTTTTTTTCTTTTTTTTTGATATATTTGTTTTTAGCTTTTTTTTTGGATTTTTTAATATTTTTTTTGAGTTTTTTCTCCATTAATTCCGTCAAAAACAGCTTTTTTTTTGCTGGTCAAAAGTTGGCAGCGCTGCTATAAAGTAGGCTTATCTACTTCTCGTCGTGTGAAGTAGAGCAGTATTAAGTTAATCAAACTGTAGTTTTGCACATATTATAAATTATCCTTATATTAAATAAACTTTAACGATATGTCAGCCTTGTTATTGTTGCAAGCATTATTGTTCCTTCTCAAACATAGGTATTTACATACCGAAATGCACATCGTATTAATGTGTTGTTATTGTGATTAACAAATTTTTAAATTACGGAACCGGAAATGTATTTTGATTTAAAATGCGTAAAGCTGAGCCCAATCTCATACATACATATACATATGTACATATGTAATATTAAAACACACTCAGTTGGACTAAGAACACGAGAGGGAGAATAAGAGCAAAAGAGATAGAAGGAGAAAGAGAGACACAGAGAAAACTTGTGGTGAAATGTAAGGAGTGGGTGGCTCCTATTACGTAGCTTTTGCTTTAGCATGTCAAGTGGAAAATTAAGATTGATTACAGTAGATAAGCCTTTGAATTTACAACGAATTCAATTCATTGCATGTGCACTCGACTATGTATGCATATGTATGTACAGGAGTATAAACATATGTAGCTATTATTGTATGAACTAAGAATCGCGCGTCTAGCTTTAACTTGCTAATCGATTTTTTTTGATTTACGGGGCTTACAGTGGGAGGGGAAAAAATCTAAATCACACTTGATCTGAGTGCTACAATCAAATAAAATGAGCTGTCGGAAAATATAACTATCTATTATAGTCTCCGAGATCTAGTGTTTCATACGAACAGACGGACAGAGAGACAAACATGGTTTTATCATCTCGAGTGTTGTCGCTGAAGAAGAACATATTCGGAGATGCCTCTTTCTGCCTCTTACAAACGTGTCTGTAAGCACAAAGTTATAATATCCTTACACCCTTCGTATGAAACTTTTCGTTTTCTGTTGAGCATGTTTTGATTTACGGCAATCTTGTCCTGGTTTTTGTGACTCGAACTTGATACCTAGGGTGTTGGAGCAAATATTTAATGTTTGCTACGGATGCGTACACAGTCTGTGTATGCAAGTGTCTCAATGTGCAAGTGTGGGCATCTGTATCTCAGCATGCAAATATCTCTGAGCGTACATGTATGTATGTATATAAAATGTAACATTTAATTTCAAGAAGAAAACTAGCTCGAGTCACTTGTTGTCACAACTGACGCACTTGCTTAAATAATTATTCAGACTTATGTACGTACATACATACAGTTCAGTCAGTCAAGAATGGCTAATCAATTTGCATATGAAGCTGACATCTTAATGCTAAAGTTTTCAATTGGCATTTAAAAGCTACCAGCTCAACATTGAAGCTTTGGATTAAAGTTGACAATTAGTTCGCTCGGCTTTAGGGGCTTTCTCTTTAATAATTCCTCGCACTCCACCTTGGCTAACGAAACTTTGTAGCTGCACAGAATTTATGAAAGTCGAATATGAATAAGTTAGAGACGACCAAAATAACACTTCCTATCCTACATTTCATTTAATAAATTGTAGACTGCTCAATCTTTAGGACTCAAAAGACGTTCATAGCTGCTGGCCTCTTGATAACCCTGAATCATGAGAAGTCGGCCATTAAACCATTAGAAGACAGCTAAAGCTTATAATCCGGGTGCCTTTTCGATTAACAACATTAAAGAAAATGAACTTTATTGCGGTAAGCCTTTGCCATCAAACTCCTGGCATTCTATAATACTTAAAACTTATCTATATCTACATATATATAATGTTTTATGTTCCGTCTGACTGATTAGACTAACTAACAGCAATAGCCTAAAAGGGTAAGAGTTAGAACTCAGAAATTTACTCAAAACTCCGATTATAACCCTATAAAATGGTGAACTCAAGGCTTTACCAAAAATATAATCGGAATGAAATAAGGATCATTGTGAAAACTTGATCATGCTCATAAATGAAACAAACATTGTTTGTAAAAGCATCTATAAATAGGACTTAACTGAATAAATTTTTGTGGAACGCAGGCGAATCTGTCTTAATTTTGGTAGTTTAAGTATAAGATAATGAACTCCTGCCCAAAATTAATTTCGTCGCTCGTAGCAGAATGGAAATAAAAAAAGATCGAAAGATGTCAGAGTGATAAAAAACTCAACGCAATTCATTTGCATCTTGCGCCTCACTCGCTGCGTGTTGCAGTCATCCTGTGTCTCTGGAGAACGATGCAAACCTCGGAAAATATTGTGAGACGAGTTTTAACCAAGGCTCTGTTCCTAAAACCTCGACCCAAAAAAGCACGATTACAGATTGCTGAAAAGAATTTAGAAACAATCTGGGCTCCTGTATGGAATTTCAATTTAATTTAGTTTATAAAGATTAAATCAATATTTTTCACTTAGATCATTTTATCTGATGAGAAAAAATTTAATCTTGACGGCCCAGATGAGTTTCGTTAGTATTGGTAGTATATGTGAAAAGATCCCTTTATGTTTTCAAGGCATAATTTCAGAGGTGGATCCGCAATGGCTTGGAAAACCTTCCCGGCTTAAATCTTTTGAAATGGCCAGCGTTTGCTCTTCTGACCTTAACCGAACAGAAAACATATGGGGTATCTTAGCCAGACGAGTTTACGCCGACAACAATAAATTTGAGACCGTCGATAGTCTCAAATAGAGGTGGGCGCGGGCCTGTATTTTAAGGCCCGGGCCCGCACGAAAACAAACTCTTTTTTGAGAGGCCCGGCCCGGCCGAACACGAAACTTTTTCACTAAGGCCCGGCCCGGCACGATACTTATTTACACATATAAGGAAATTCAAAAGACATGTAATTTATATATACATATATATATTTATTAAGGTATTTATATTGAATATTGTTATGTATTTAATGAAAAACAAATTAATTCATATTTTTATTTAAAAATAAAATTTTTTCTACATTTTTGCTTTTAGCCTAGTGCGTTTTTCATTTAAACCATGGCCCACAGATTTGATAATTTCACAATAGGCCGCCAATTTTTAATTAGTGGTGTGCAAACAAGTAAAATATTGTATAACCAAATCAATAGTAGCATCGATAAGCAATTAAAATGCGATAAATGGCGGTTCTAATTCGATCAAATCAAAATTGTTTCAGGACTACTTCGGGCTTTTACGGGCCTATTTCGGGTTTTTACGGGCCGGGCCTTTTTTCTAAGGCCCGGGCCCGCACGAAGCCCGTACGAATCTTAATTATAAGGCCCGGGCCCGCCCGAACCCGCTCCGGGCCTGTGTAAGCCCGCGGGCCACGAAAAAAAGCCCGGCCCGTGCCCACCTCTAGTCTCAAACGTGAAATGTTGTCACAATGGTCTTTCTCAGACGTTAAAAAGTACTATGCCCTGTTATTAACTAATAATCATTAATAATTAATCATAAATAAAATAAAATATTGACAGAACACCAATATATTGAAATGTGCCGTGTAGTTTTGTTACATTTCCTTGCTTAAATTGAATCTTTTTTTAGCGCTCCTTGAAAACTGAAGATGCAAACAGAATTAAAAACTGAAATTTATTATTCTTCATACTTTGTATACCCGCTACCCATAGGGTAGAAGGTTATTATAACTGTGTGCCTCTAAAAAATGTATGTAACAGGCAGAAGGAGGCATCTCGAGTCAACAGGCGAGATGATATAGCCATGTCCGTCTATCCGTGTGCTACGTGTGTAAGAATATATTTTTTTTCGACACCACTTTCTATTTTTGCACGTGTAATTTTTAAGCAATGCAGACAATAAATTTAAAATTAAAATTTGGTTCCAATTGGGTTATTTGGCTGACAATTTGGTATATTTAGAATATAATTCTATATCGATGTACCAAAAATGGCATTCGGATTATTCAGTATTTTTGGTATACGGTATATTTTAAGAATGTATGATATATTTTATTTAAAATGGGTAGCCGGTATCTCACAGTTGAGCACACTGGACTCTAGCTTCCTCACTTGTTTATTATTCTATTCTGCTACGAAGGACGAAACAAAACTTTAAGAGGTGTCGTATCATTTTGGACAGCTTCACCTAACTTGTCATTGGATATCCATAAGTAAATATTATTTGATTACGACACTAATAAAATTTGTGATATACAACTTTCTGTTGCATATACAAATGACAAGCATTTTCTGGCGCACACTTAAATTGAAACATTTTTATACCGGCTACCCATAGGGTAGAAGGGTATTATAACTTTGTGCCGACAGGAAATGTATGTAACAGGTAGAAGGAAGGTATCTCCGACCCTATAAAGTATATATATTCTTGATCAGCGTCAATTGCCGAGACGATCTAGCCATGTCCGTCTGTCTGTCTGTGTGTCTGTCCGTCCGTCCGAATGAACACCTAGATCTCAGAGACTATAAGAGATAGAGCTATAATTTTTTTTCGACAGCATTTGTTATGCTTGCACGCAGATCAAATTTGTTTCAAATTTTTGCCACGCCCACTTTCGCCACCGCAAATCAAAAAAATCGAAAAACAAGCCTAATTTTAAAGCTAGAGTTGGTATATACAATAATTACTATAGTAGTTATGATTCCTGAAAATTTGGTTGTGATCAGATAAAAATTGTGGAAGTTATTAAATAAATACTTTTGTATGGGCAAAAACGCCTACTTACTATGGGTCTGAATAGCTTTGGCCGAAAATCTGGTACATTGTGCCGTCTATGGTATATTTTGAATGGTGTACTATATCGATATACCAAACATATCATTTGGTATATTTTTAGTATTTTCGGTATATTTTGAAAATGATACCGCAATATTTTGCCTTTATTAAAAATGGGTATCTCACAGTCGAGTACACTCGACTGTAGCTTTCTTACTTGTTAATTAAATGCATTGCAACCCCCCTTTTGCAATAGCTATAATAAAATAATTTGTGTTTTTATAAATTAGGTATTACCTGCTTCACCATATCATTATATATATTTATACTTGAAGAAATTGGTATTTAAGTATATTTACACAGTGCTTATACATATGTATACATAATCAAAATAATTGAAACAATGTTTTTATTCGATGAACTTATATTCTTGTGTGAAAAGACAGACAGACAGATGGACATGACTTAATCGTCTCGGCTGTTGACGCTGATCAAGAATATATATACTTTGTAAGGTCGGAGATGCCTCCTTATACTTGTTACATACATTTCCTGCCGGCACAAAGGTATAATACCCTTCTACCCTATGGGTAGCGGGTATAAAAATCAAAGAAGACGAAACTGTGGACTCAGCAGCTAATTACTTACATTTCATACTGAGTTACGGCTCATAGATTAGAACGGCATTAGCTTTCTGCCGGCAGAGAACATAATAGTTAACATGCATTATGCATTATATTTTACATATATTTTTAATTAGCGTTAAGTTCTTAAACACTATAAAAGAAAGTGGCGATTTAATTGGGAAACTACTTGTTATTCTTAAAGGCAGCTCGAGAGTGTTGTTTAGGCTCTTACACCTAGTAGAGGATAAGGAGAGCAATAAAATTTATATACAAGAAAGGAGACACAGTTACAGACATGTCCTAAGGCGGGAGTCTGCTGTGTCATGAAGCATTACACAGTTGTTGCCAGGTAACGCATTGAAAGGTTACGGATCTCGACTGAACACTTCCTTTATGAAACAACTGGCCATAGGTCTGCTATTGACTTTGGCCATAACTCTTGTCCATTGCTGCAGATTTAGCGAAGTGGAAGATTAATCTCTTGCCAGCAGAGGTAGCACAAGCAGCAGCAAAAGTTTGAACAATGGGCAAGTAAAGTTTTCAAACTAGTCGTTGGTGAGCATGTCAATTGTGCGCAAGAACAATAAACGGAAATTTGCTTGCCAGCGCGCCGGGTGGTCCTGCTCTTAGCAGAGACGTTCTGGGATGTCGCCATGCAACGAGGCGGAAAAGAATTTATCGAGGCAGGTGTGGCAAGAAGGAAATAAAAGAACTAGACACGAGCAATAACAGCAGCAGCAGATTTGGCAGTACAAAGAGAGAAATGTTAAGGTGGTAACTAGTCAATTAAGCAAGTCTCTCCCCAACACGACGTCGAAAAAAAATGGTAAGTATTGGTAATTGTCTTCCTTGTCAAATATATAGTCGAAGCGAATAATTTGATGACAACAAATACAAATTATAGGATACCTGTAGCCTACATTTTGTGATGTTGATAAAAAAAAACAAGTAAGAAAGCTACAGTCGAGTGTGCTCGACTGTGAGATACCCGCTACCCATTTTGAATAAAAATATTGTGGTATTATTTTCAAAATAGACGTGGCCCTCGCTTAACACGGGGGTTACGTTCCTAGAAATCTTCGTATTAAGCGAAATCGTGTTAAGCGAAACATGGATTCAGTACAAAATAAGGGGTTACGTTCGCAAAATTCAAAATTGGCAGCAGAACAAATTTTTTATTCTTCAGATTTAGTCTGTTTTTTAAAAAAAATGCATAACATTCATATTTTCAACATTAAAAGTTGGTATTAAATTAAAAAAGTCGCTTCATATAATTAATTAACAGGTTAAACTTTATAGAAACTTAAAAATGTTAAAAAACAAGGAGATTATTTGTTTCTATTCTTAACAAATTTGAAATGTATTTGGTGGCATTTATAGTTTAAGCCAGTTTGGTGGCTCCTTATCAAAAAAATCCTCGTTCTTACATGATTTTTTGCCCATACAAAAGTATTTCTTTAATGACTTCCACAATTTGTATCTGATCGCAATCAAATTTTCAGAAATCATAAATTCTATAGTTATTATTGTATATAGTACATTAAAATTCGCAGCTCTAGCTTTAAAATTACGCTTGTTATTCGATTTTTTTGATTTACCGGGTCGGAAGTGGGCGCGGCCAAAATTTGAAATAAACTTGATCTGAGTGCGAATATAAAAAATGCAGTGGAAAAAAAAATTAAAGCTCTATCTCTTATAGTCCCTGACATGGCTAGATCGTCTCGGCTATTGATGCTGATCAAGAATATATATACTTTATATATATATTTTATATGAACTATATGTATATGCATACATAAATATGTCCGTCCGTCTGTATGAAGACCCCGACTATAAGTAAAAGAGCTATCTTTTTTTTTTCGACAGCGTTTGTAATGTTTGCACACAGATCAAGTTTTTTCGATATTCAGAAAAATTCGGGTTGTAATTGAGAAGTCAATGCGACCATATCGTCACGGCTATTGACGGTAATCAAGAAAACATAACGAGCCGAGTCGAAATAGACACATCTCCATAAAATGTATATGTATGTATATTCTTTTAGAGGTCTCCCTCTACATGTTACATATATTTCGATTTCGCTAAACTAGATCTGTTTTTAAAGCCGCTATCCGCAGTCAGTACGACAGACAGACGGACGGACATGGCTACATCTTCCCGTCTTTATTCTATGGGTAAATACCCCTCTGCATGTTACATACATGTACATACATTTCCTGTTTATCTGCAACATATGTACATATGTATGTCCACAGATTAAGTTATAATACTCTTCGATGAGTGGCGTGTAGAAAAACATGATCGAATGTCTATATTAGGAATACTAAGAATTGGCGTTACTCAATAAACAAATAAACATTGTAAGCGTCCACACTAGTCGGAATATTCGAAGCATTCCAAAAAAAAACTTTACAATAAAATTCGAAAGTCATGTGTGCAAAAGATTATAAACTAAAGGACTCGAGTAGGCAACTAGAGCCTTGTTTTTGATTGTATTTTAGCTTTCACTTTCAATCTCATATGTTGCACGTATGTACATAGGCACTGTTTTTTTTTTATGCTCTATGGATATTCAGCTTACGTTTTATGAGACTCGCTCTACCTTACATATTGATGTTGAAAGTTGCTGTATCTGAGGCTGCTATTGCTTCTAATACTGTAAATGTATTGCAGGCTGTGGAGGGTCATCGAGATTTATTCTTATGCCTGTTCGCAAAGTCAATGAATTGCAACAAATTTCGCCTTGTTGCGGGTTTTATTTATTTATTTATTACGCGTTGCCTTTGCCGGAGTAATCAAGACACAATGTGAAACCAAAGAGAGTGGGAGGTAGAGAGGACGGGTGGTGGAGGGTAAAACGTCTGACAGCTGCCAGGTGTCGTTTACTCTGCTACTTTTTGTGTATGTGGTTAAAATTTTTAACTCCATGTAACCAAGGCGCGAAGCACAAGATGGATGATAAGGGACTTTGGTGGCGAGAGAGGGGAGTAGGTCGGCACATTGCGCGTTCATTTGGATTTATGTTGTGTTACGGATTTTTGTGACCTATAAATTGTAATTACTTTAACGTGGCTAAATGAGTTTTGGCTCCATTTTGGTATTAGCCAACATTTTATCCATTAATGTTTTAGTTGTTGTAGCTTTTTGAGTTTTGCTCTAGAAGTCGTAATTAAAATAGGTTGCTCTCATAATTGAGCTTGGCTTGACTAAACTCCGCTCGATATTGCCATAATATAAGCTCATACATCACGTTCAAATTACCTACGGATTGTACAAAATTAATAGGCGAACCCGCTGAACTGGCGACTGAAGCAATTAGAGGGCTAGAAGTCCACAATTTTAACCTCTGCTCTTTGGCGCCACTTTAATGCAAACGGATTGACATGATACGACACACTGCTAAAACTGTCATGGATTTTTCTTTCTTTACTGTTGTTTCTGGGTGCTACATAGAGTAATCCGAAATGGCGGTGACAGTCATGAAGAAGTAGCCTTGGTGAGCAACGAGCAACCCATTCAAGCCCTTCGCATTTAATACATTTCAACATCGGACTTTTTTAAAATGGTGAATTTCTGGATAATAGTTCTTTTATTTATTGAATTAACTTCGGAATTTGATATTTGAATTATTCAATAATGGAAACTAAAATTATACAAAAGAAGCATACTTTGCGGCTGTGCGACATATTACAATGGTTGTATGTGTATCGACCATTAATCCGTGCCTGTGGTCCTTTGCCTTTGGGGTTAACAAAGACATACGAACACACTCCGTTAAACAGCGACTGCCGATTGCATTTGGGTATAGAGGATTACCGTAGTATGAAACTGTGGGCAACGTCGCTGATCCCCTTGTACAAGCTGTCTCCATATACTGCAACAATGACGGCAATATACGACAGTCCGAGAGATACGGACAAAGATAGAAAGTGATTGAGAGCGACAGAGAGAGATATACATATGTATGAGAAAAATAAATTACTAAAAGGCACTTGTAGCTACATATAAAAATAATGTAATTTGTATTTGAAATTGCCGCAGAATCCCAGCAGCAGTCAACTGGGGAAAGTCCTCTTGCGAGCAGATGATTATGTATGAAATTGACGTTGTTGCTTCAAAACATAAGCCTGTCGGAGAGTGCAGTCAACAACGAGAAAAACAACAGTGGGTTCGTATCCTCGTTGTCAAATCTACTCGAGCTCTGCTCTTGCACTTTGTCAAGCAAGTACGAGTTTCACGCCTTTTATGCGTGTGTGCGCTGTGCTTGTGGTATGTGTGTTGAGATTGGTGTTTTAATGGTGTGCTTGTGGTGTATGATTAAAGGTAAACAATTTACTTATTGTATGCGAGCGTTAACCTCAGTAAATTTTCTGTTTTTTACTGGTTAATACCTTTTGAATAGCTTTGAAACTAATTCTAAATTTGATTTTTTTCGTTAAATTTTTTGTATATATTAATTAAAAAAACTATATCTGAAAAATATGATATATCTCAATATAGATTTGAAACTCGTGTCGAGAACCCATCGTAAATAGCAAAAGCCAAGTTAAAATTGTGTAGACACAAAAATGAAATGGTATTTTAACCTTGAATCAGCTAAGTCTTAGCTAACAGACTGATTACTTAAGCCACTTCAATATAAATATAATCGATTTTTAAACCCGATACTCATAAGGTCCTTCTACCTTGTGCTGACAAGAAATGTGTGTAACAATCAAAAGAATCCTTCTCCGGCCCATGAAGTATTCTTGATTAGCAAACCGGGGCGAGATATTGTTTTAGAGACACATTCAATACTAATTACAATCTTTTCTATTCCTGGTTGCGATCGGATGAAAATCACATATGTTATGCAAAAAAAGTTTTTAGTTGAATGTAGTAATAAATAAATATAACAAATATAGCCTTCGGTATATTTAAATATTTTTTTTATTTGATCTTACATCTTATACACTTTATCGAGTCGGGGTATCTCCGGATGTGTGGCACAAAATGGTAGCGGGTATAAAAAGACTGATAATGCTCATATGTGTCATGACCGACATTAGCAGCTCAAATAGAAATGCTAGTTATGTTAACTAGTATTTTAGTAGGTGAGAAAGAAAAGGTAAAATACATTCTCAATACCAATAACTAACAACTAGAGAATTGTGGTTGCTACTGTTTATTGTCTTGGATGCATATGCTGCTTCGTATATGTATACTTTCATCCGTATGTACAATTATGCAATACATACAATTATGTGAAATCACAGCCACAACCTGCATTTCTGACTCCGTTGAGAGGATCAAATTCCTTGCAGATTCACAAAACACATTTTTCGTCTGCTGAATCATTGTTTATTTCGTCGCAAGAGTTTTAAATTGCACTTCACTCTTATAACTGGTGTGCAGAAGCTGATGCCGCATACTCAGTCCTCCACACTTTGCCCTTCACTCATAGTGCCCTCTTACTCTCTTTTACAGCCACTGACGCTGAGGCCCCCAAATTTGTGCCGAGCCGACCGAAAAAGCAGGCTAATGCCACTTTCTAGTAGTTGGCCACAGAGTCGCAGTGAAGTGTGGCTGAAAGTGCACTTGTTACCAATTAAGCTAATCCGTCAGATAATTAGTAACATAACACACACATGCAAGTATGCACACACATACTGCTAAGTTCCTGCCTCGGCAAATGCAATTTATAGCTGCACGTGGTTGTTGCATTGCATGTATCACGTGACACTTGATTTCCGGCGCATATCCCAGTTGCCTTTACCGTCCTGACCCCGCTACTTCCACCCGATCCCTTCTGGTCCTGCTAGCTATTTCTCCGGCTGCAGTGTTCGCTTTGCTTTTCTTTGCGACTTTTCTAATTTAGACTGTAGCAAAACAAGCAACGAAGTCGTTTTCCTGATTCCTCGTCTCACAGCGCGCGCGAAAATTTGTGGCTGCCACCTTATTAAAAGCGCCCAGCAGCAGCGCTAAGTTAAGACTCAGATACAGAGCCTGCGCCTATGTCAACGTCGCCACATACGCTAAACCTCATTCTCAACTGCCATTTTTTGCCTTCGTCAACTGCAGCTGCAAATTGGCTGGCAAGTGGTGTAGATTGCTTTTAGGTTGGCATATTAAAATTGTAGCCTGCAACTTTAGGCAGGTTGACTGAGGATAAGGGCTGATACGTAAGGAAGTAGGAAGTCAGGATTACCCAACAACTTGTTGTTTGATTTGTCTGATTGCCTGCCTTTCAGCATTCCTGCCTATCATACATGAGTGTGGTTGCCTTTTAGTAACAAAGCTTTCACAAACCACTCACCAATCCTTACAACCTTGTGAACTTACTAAACTTAGATGCCAATCAAAGAGCTGTTATAATCGGGAAAATATGTATCCATCAATTATACATTTATGTAGATACATACATATATTCTTAATCAATAAATTAAAAGATTTATTCATTTCAAATTTCATAACTTTCATTTTATGTAGAAGAGCTTTTAGTTAGACTGTACGTGTGAAGAGAAATAAGACTTAATTGAACTAGGCGAGCATAAAATATGTTTTTGGTTTACATATACCGAAAACATACTAAACAAGTAAGAAAGCTACAGTCGAGTGTACTCGACTGTGAGATACCCGCTACCCATTTTGAATAAATGCAATATATTTTGTGGTATTATTCTCAAAATATACCAAATATACTGAAAATACTAAAAATATACCAAATGATATATGTTGTATATCGATATAGTACCGCATTCAAAATATACCATAGACGGCTCAATATACCAGATTGTCAGCCAAAGCAACTAAGACCCCTAGTAAGTAGGCGTTTTTGCCCATACAAAAGTATTTCTTTAATAACTTCGACAATTTTTATCGGATCGCAACCAAATTTTCAGGAATCATAACTACTATAGTTATTATTATATATACCAAAATTGGCAACTCTAGCTTTAAAATTATTGTTATTCGATTTTTTTGATTTGCGGGGGCGGAAGTGGGCGTGGCAAAAATTTTAAACAAACTTGATCTGCGTGCAAACATAACAAATGCTGTCTAAATTATAGGTCTATCTCTCGTAGTCTCTGAGATCTAGGTGTTCATACGGACAGACACACAGACGGACATGGCTAGATCTTCTCGGCTGTTGACGCTGATCAAGAATATATATACTTTATAGGGTCGGAGATGCCTCCTTCTACCTGTTACATACATTTCCTGTCGGCACAAAGTTATAATACCCTTCTACCCTATGGGTAGCGGGTATAAATATACCAAAGGTTATAATTCAAAATATACCATAGAGTGCAAATAATATATTGATTTGCGGAGACGATTTTGTCAATAATTTGAACCTTAATCTGCGTGCAAACATAACAAGTGATGAAGAATATGTATGGGTAATTTTCTGGTAAATGTCGCGTGCGACCACCTTTACAGGTAAAATAAAACATAAACTAAAACAATTTTTGAAATAAGTGAGTTATTCTTAAAGCGTTGGATTAGCACTATTTTTAGAGCTAAGATTGATTTTAGAAACTTGTTCTGTTTTACGATAAAATAAATAAATTCGTTCATTTTTTTGGTTTTGCGTACGAATTTGTTAATTTTTGCAATTATCAGAACAGAAAACAAAACAGAAAGAAAATTCCAAAGCCATTCTTAGCTCTAATTAAAGTACTAATATAGAGCTTTAAGAGTAACCTTTTCTTATTTTTAAAATTGTTTCAGGTTAGGTTGTTTTGCTCACTGAAAATATGGTCGCACGCGACATCCGTCAGAGAATTACCCATATACAATATAGAGTCGGATATGCCTCTTTCTGCCTGTTACATTCATTAAAGTTAAAATACCCTTCTACTTTATGGGTAGCGGATATAATAATGTATGAAAGCTAAAGAGTGTAATTGACGGTGTTATATCCACTACTCATTTTCAATAGAATAAAAAAGTACTGTTTAAAAATAAAATAATAAATTATTACATTTAAAAAATACCATGAAGTACATATGTTAATATACACAGATGTCTCCTGTTGTAGATTATAAAAATTCCGGCGCAATGTTACATTTAAACTATTCTATCGGATAAGAAAATATTATAGTCTGAGATAAAATAAGTGGAATGGTTGGTAATACTGGCATGACCTATCGTTTCTGTTTATATACTTTATGGGGTAGGCGATGCCTCCTTGTATCTGTTAAATTTATTTATTTACATTTCTGCCCTAGGAGAACACCGGGTACAAAATGTAAAATTTGAATCTGATTGCAGGATTTGAAACCACGATATTTTCCTGATAGTTTGCGACGTTGACAGAAGACATGACCGAAATGCAGGTACGCCAAATCCATAGTTAAACATAATAATAATAAATTCAACTAATTTTTAAATATAGTTATAGGATATTAATAGCACCAGCGAATTAAGACAGTTTAGGTTGTACAGTCTTTGTTCAGCCAGGTAAATATTTTCTGTGGAGTTTTAAAATTTTGCATCTGTGATAGCAAAAGCCTGAACTAAAAGAGGTCAGAAATATTCAACAAAACTTTTCAAATTAAATAAAATACAAAATGCCCATTAACAGTTCGAGTGTATAAACTCGGTTTGCATTCCCACAAGCGCACTTACACACGCATACACAAATACATGTAGGGAAGACAATACACACTCATTGGGCGCTCCCAACCAAAAATGGAATTTTCGTTTCGAGGCTCAAACTGAAAATCGCGCTTGTTGGGAACGAAATTTGAAAAGGGACTGGGCGACGACGATAGGGACCAGAAATGATGACAAGCGTCGAAGGCGCATTGTTGTTGTCGTGTATTGTTGTTTCTGGCTGTTGTTACTGGTAAAGCATAGTATAGCACACAATAAAATACGAACGAACGACAACAAAGAAGTACAAATTAAATCCCAATTGGAGTTGACCGCAAAATGGAAAAGGCCACAAAATTATAACCGCAACAATGTGGGAGAACGAGACGAGAACAGAATGGGGGTGCAAAAACTTGGGAGCCCCGGCCAAAGGGTACGGTACATATCGAGTCTGCAGATAAGCAGCTTCAACGTGTTTTGTTACTGGGCGTTGCGGCGCGCTTGGGGCATAATTATGGGGAGGAGTGCAGACTTCGGCTACTTTCCATTCACCCTACAATGACTTCTTTCCCATTTACACATATTATTGTAGATTTGAACATTGTTTTCTTTTGGCTATTGATCTGGCAATCTAGTTTAAGAACAAGGATTTAATTTTGATAGGCCGAGCGAAATGGAATTGATATTTACATTTAACGTAAGCTAACAATAAGCCAAGCGTCCGAAAACTTACCATGGGTCCCAAGTGACTGGAGTATTTCATTCTGTGCTGTTTAAATGTCGATAGGCATTTTGTTTTTTTTGAACAATGTCGACAATGAAATCCCATTGAATTAAACAAACTTCATAATTTTTATGATAGTATTTCTGAGTTTCTATTGATGTCGTATTACAACCAACTGTGACATACCCTTCTAAGACGATTCAATGATAAGCATTTCGTAAGTAGTGATCAAACTTAAACATACGTACAAATTAATAACCGAATGTACTAATATTAAAAATAAAATAATAAATATTTAAAATAAAGAAACAATAAAATGAAACGTGATATTTTTGTATCTTACATTAAGTGGCTCAAGACTATAATAATTCGTTTTATTAATAACAACATGGTCTTATATGAAATTTTTTTGAAATAAAGATGTGTGTTCTCACATAAAGATTTTCATGTTCTTGACTTAAACTTTCATAATAGTAAGGCCAAATTTTGAATTTTGGGCATTTTTTTCATTATATATACTTTATGGGGTTGGAGATGCTTCCTTCTGTATGCTTATTAATTGCTTGCCGGGCAAATCATTCAAAATTATTTGAATAATTTAATAAATGCAATAAGTTGGCAAAAATACTGTTAATACTGTTAATATAATATTATCATAAATTAAGGAAAGCATTTAGAAATTATATATAATGAAGAAATTATCTTTATTAATGAATTCAACAATATGTTATATGTATGCGCACACGCAAGAATGCAAGACACTTGCCGAGATGCCGTCCGAGGAAGTCCCCGCTAGAAAGAGGAAGAATTAACAAACGTGTTTTAAAAACTGCGAAATTTTTTCTAGTGCATTTAAAATGTACTCTACTAATTCTGAAAAATCTGTAGCTTACACTTACTATCGTCTGCAGAAAGCTAAGCATATCATTGGGATAGCGGAAAACTTGAATATCTACATATCGCCGTGGAATCACCCAAAACTACGGCAAAAGGAACATTGGCAGCGAGTCTTAATTTTTTAGTTTTAAGGTTTTTATAAGTTATTTCTAATCGATTATTAAGCACACTTGACTGTGAGATACCCAATACCCATTTTTAATATAAATAGACCGCAAAATATACCAGACTGTCAGATCTAGGTGCTCAGCATAAAAAAAGAGGTAGTCCTAGTGTGACAAGCTCGTTTGTATTGAACTTATTTGAAAGTTATTAACATATGAAATAGAATTTATAATTGTTTGAATAGGGATATTCAAACATTTCTAAATTCTAACCAAACGTCACATAAATTAACCACGGAGCGGGGGCCTGACCGAAAGGTATCTAGAGCCTCAAATTGCGTAAAACCCCGAAGAATGTGAACAGCAAAAACTTTCCATTGTCGCTTTTCCTACGAGCATCCTGATCTCCTGCAGAAACAACTTTCTCAATTATTCTTCTGTTTTCAAGTGGAAAAAGACATTAGAAGTGGGCATAGCGGGCATTTGTAGCCACACAATCATTCAATCTTTGGAAACTTTGACTCTGTCTCTTCGCTATAAGCAGGTAAAAAGGAGGCTGCATTGTATCAGTTGCGGGCATCACGGGCACGGCCATGTTTTTTTTTGAAACCCCAAAAAGGTGGCTTGTTGATTGGGACCAGCATTGGAGAATGCTGTGGTCAAAACCAAGGTTGTCCTGGAGAGCTGAACGCATGTGCGGTCGTGGGAATCATGAATAGTGATCAGTGCAGGAAATGTACCGAGTCTGGAGTTAACGCAACATTCAAGCATCTCTTCTACGTATGTGCGTTATCCCGTCTTTTGCTGAGCTTCTTAACTTTGCTCAGCTCGTATCGTATCGTTCCCAGAGTTTAGAGCGGGATTATGACACTCAACGAGAAGCACAGCCTTAGGTTAGCGACTATAAGTACGTACGAATATCGGAGAGTCTAACTAATAATCAAAATCTAAACCTTCTCGGATTGTTTTCATAGGTTTGTAACAATTATTATTTTGAGAAATGAGTACGATAACACATACCATTTTGTATATATACATATATAAGCTTGACCTTGTTAAATTTCCAATTGATTTCTTACGATGTATATCAAGCTATTGAAATCAAAGAAACCGAGTTGTATTCTATAATTTTGATTAATACAATCTGGGCTTACTTTTCACAATGTTCATTCAATATTTATCGGTAAATGATATACGCAGATTATGTTGAAACTAGCATGCAATACAAGGATAAAAGGATTGTTCATGCAATATAATAATTTGCAGAAATATGTATTACGAAATGTCATTTCATGTCCTTTTATAGAGACTATCAGTATTTGGCCCTTTACTTACTGTAAGATAATGATTTGGATAGAATTACTGCTATGTATTCTTTTAAATCATAAACTTATATTTTCCTACCACATTTCAAACAAGTAAGAAAGCTACAGTCGAGTGTACTCGACTTTAAGACACCCGATACCATAGACGGCACAATATATCAGATTGTCAGCCAAAGGAACTCAGACCCCTAGTAAGTAGGCGTTTTTGCCTATACAAAAGTATTTCTTTAATAATTTCGACAATTTCTATCTGATCGCAACCAAATTTTCAGGAATCATAACTACTATAGTTATCTGGTAAATGTCGCGTGCGACCAGCTTTACAGTTGCAAAAAAAAACATAACCTGAAACAATTTTAAAAATACGTGAAGGTTATTCTTAAAGCTTTGGATTAGCACTATTTTTATACCCGCTACCCATAGGGTAGAAGGGTATTATAACTTTGTGCCGACAGGAAATGTATGTAACAGGTAGAAGGAGGCATCTCCGACCCTATAAAGTATATATATTCTTGATCAGCGTCAACAGCCGAGACGATCTAGCCATGTCCGTCTGTGTGTCTGTCCGACAATCTACCACATTGTGCCGTCTATGGTATATTTTGAATGGTGTACTATATCGATATACCAAACATACCATTTGGTATATTCTTAGTATTTTTAGTATATTTGCAGTATATTCGGTATATTTTGAGAATAATACCGCAAAATATATTGCTTTTAATCAAATTGGGTAGCGGGTATCTCGCAGTCGAGTACACTCGACTGTAGCTTTCTTACTTGTTAGAGCTAAGATTGATCTTAGAAGCTTGTTTTGTTTTTCGATAAAATATATAAATTCGTTCATTTTTTGGTTTTGCGTACGAATTTGTTAATTTTTGCAATTATCAGAACAGAAAACAAAACAAAAACAAATTCCAAAACCATTGTCTAATTAAAGTACTAATTTAGAGCTATAAAAATAACCTTTTCTTATTTTTAAAATCGTTTCAGGTTGTTTTTTTTTTGTAACTGTAAAGCTGGTCGCACGCAAAAAGACACAAATCATACTATTAGCTTCAATAAAATTAATGATAAAATACCTGAAGGTATTCAAATTCATTTAATGAAACAGCTACTGTTCGAAATTTGAATGTATTTCTAAATAAAGTTGGGCTAGTAACTGCTCATCTTAACACAATTTTAAGCTACTTCTAAATTAAATGTTAGTAAAAATATCCAAGTGAATGTGAATGAACTCTATTAATCTCATATTAATCTTATATAAAGAAAAAATAGTGACTTCCAGAAAAGGACAGCGGATAGAATATGAAAACCTTTATCTTGCTGAATAACATACAACCTGTAATAAATGTGCCATTAAATCATTCAGAAGGTGATGTGACGAGTGTATTTATTTACTTTCTACGAGGGTTGCTATTTATATTTCTGGCCTATGTTTTTTTTTTAGCCATATTTTTGGCTATTTCCCAAAAAAAGTTTGAACTTTTATCGATAAAAGCTCCATACAACTTTGTCATGTGTGACCACTTTTGATATCGATAGACGATTAATCAAAAACTTACCTCGGCAGAAAAACGAAATTAACTCGTGAACACTTTCGAGCAATCATTTTTCTCAACTTTCGAAGTATCACGACGAGAGTGCATTAATAAACTTAAATCTTTGTATGGCGATAAAGCGCCTATAGCACTGCAAAAAACTGGTTTAATGAATTCTATAGTGACCGATGCTTGCTCGAAGACGAAGGTCGTCCAAAAACAGTCGTTATGTTAGTAAGCGTACTTGATGCCATGCGTGAACTGACAATGCAAGATCGTTAAGTGACATATCGCGAGATAGAGGGATCCTTGGCCATTTCATCGACCAGCATACATTCTATATTACATGAACATGATCGAAAAAAAGGTTTGTTCTCTTTGGATCCCGCACAATTTGACAATTGCCCAAAAAAAGGATTGTGTGGATTGGTTCAAAGAAATTTTGGAAAAATACATTCGCGGTGCTTCAAAAGACATTTATTCGATTGTCACAGGTGACGAATCATGGATCTATGCTTATGAGCCCGAAACAAAACAGTAATCGCCGTGTGGGTCTTTGAAGACGAGCCAAATCCAACGAAAGTTGTTCGTGAAAGTGGTCATGTGGTGACTGTTCCGCTTGAGCAACGTAGGACGGTCAATCCTGAGTGGTACATCTCAATTTTGTTGCCTGAAGTCCTTGAAGAAATTCGAAAAACGAACAAGAAAATACGGATCATTCTGTACCATGACACATCAGCTTAAACCCGCGCCTTTTAGACTGGCCAAAACGTGGAATTGATGGGTCACCCTACGTACAGCACTGACTTGGCACCCAATGACTTCCTTTTATTCCCGCACAGGGAAAAATGCGTGGTCAACGATTTTCGTCACCAGAATATATTGGAGGTGCCTCAATCGAAGTGGGAAAAGTGCTTCGACAATGAATTTTGGTGTATACAATAACAACTATAGTAGTTTTGATTCCTGAAAATTTGGTTGCGATCAGATAAAAATTGTTGAAGTTATTGAAGAAATGCTTTTGTATGGGTAAAAACGCCAACTTACTAAGGGTCTTAGTTGCTTTGGCTGACAATCTGATATATTGTGCCGTTTATGGTATATTTTGAATGCGGTACTATATCGATATACCACATATACAATTTGGTATATTTTTAGTATTTTTGCGATGTATTTGGTATATTTTGAGAACAATATCGCAAAATATATTGATTTTATTTAAAATGGGTAGCGGGTATCTCACAGTTGAGAACACTCGAATGTATCTTTCTTACTTGTTTTCCTATTTAAATTGCAAAGCAATTTTAAATAATTTTAAATCGTTACAATTTGTAAGTGATTTTCATCGATATCGCATTTTATCTATTTTCGATTTTCAGAATCATTAGCCGTCCCTCTCTTACACACAAACGCCCATAGAATGATGAGCCTACACTAGTCTAAACAGGGTCTAATATTCAATAAATTTCAATGTGCATTAATATGCTGATGTACTACTTTCTCTTAAAGCGCTGTTGCCATCGAGCATCGGCTCGAAATCGTGTTTTTTCCGCGCAACTCTCTATAAAAAAGTAAGAAAGCTGCAGTCGAGTATGCTCGACTGTTAGATACTTGCTACCCATTCTTAATAAAAGCAAAACAGTGCGATATTATTCTGCAAATATACTTAATTAATACAACAAAAATACTAAAAATAGACCAAAGTTGTGATATTTATAATACTACATTAAAAATATGCCATAGAGTACAAAATACACCAGATTGTCAGCAAAAAATACTCAGAAGGAATCCCGTACGAAGGAATTTCTTAAATAACTTCTACATTTTTTATCTGATCATAACATAAATACTGTATTTACTTAATTTATTGTGTGTATCAAAATTCAAGACTTTAACTTCAAAATTACACTTGGCATTTTCTCGTGGCACCATTTCCGTGCCAAAATGAGGCTCATAAATGTTGCCAAAAAATGTTGCTGTCTAGTACATATTTATTATTATATATATGTATATTTAATAGTATACAACTATGAGAATAATAAAAACTTTTATAAAACATCTACGAAGTTGTACTTATACACCGTAAGCTAAAATTTAAATTTAAATTCAAAAGAAATAAATTAAACGCCTTTCATTGAAGATTAATAGCTTTAAAGCATTGCTCCCGCTCGACTTTGTAGAGGCTGTGTGGGGCACTGCATGCCTCTTCTTCCAGCCTCTCCCGATTTGTACGCTTGACTGCGAATTTTATGCTTGATGGATTTCATTTCAGTTTTTAGAGAGAAGCTTCAACTCCGACACAAACGGAACCCGAGCTGTTTGAGACTTAAAGCGCTTATAATGAGAAAATCATTGCGAAATGTATTTTGAAGCTGTTTTAATATGAACTAAAAAACTTTAATATTAACTAACCCGGTTACAAACTCTCTTAATCTCGCTATAATTATTGTAAAAGCTTTATAGCAATTCCTTTTCGAGAGCTTTTCGAGTACTTTTAGAATAGAGTCAACATTAAGTTTAGGAAAAGTTTTAGGACCTGATTAAAATTTCCATTTTATTTAAAGCAAGTAAGAAAGCTACAGTCGAGTGTGCTCGACTGTGAGATACTCGCTACCCATTTTGAATGAAAGCAAAATATTGCGGTATTATTTTCAAAATATACCGAAAATACTACAAAAATACTAAAAACATTACAAACGGTTTATTTGGTATATCGACATAGTACCGTATTCAAAATATGCCACAGACTGCACAATATACCAGATTGTCAGCCAAGTAACTAAGACCCCTAGTAAGTAGGCGTTTTTGCACATACAAAAATATTTCTTCAATAACTTCCACAATTTTTATCTGGTCGCAACCAAATTTTCAAGAATTCCAGCTGCTATAGCTATTAGCTCTAGCTTGTTATTCGATTTTTTTGATTTACGGGGCGAAAGTGGGCGTGCCAAATTTTTGAAACAAACTTGATCTGTGTGCAAACATAACAAATGCTGTAGCTTATAGCTCTATCTCTTATAGTCTCTGAGATCCAGTGTTTTATACGGACAGACGGACAGACACGCAGACGGACATGGCTAGATCGTCTCGGCTATTGCTGCTGATCAATAATATATATACTTTATAGGGTCGGAGATGCCTCCTTCTACCTGTTACATACATTTCCTGTCGGCACAAAGTTATAATACCCTCATACCCTATGGGTAGCAGGTATAAAAATATAGAGATCACATCCAATTTATAATTGAAAAATCGTAATAAAATAAAAGAATTGAATTGCAACAAAATGTAAACACCTTGCTGTCTACATTACATAGCATCTAGTATAGTGGAGATTCAGCCCAAGTTAATTTAAAATATGTCTGCGAATACAATTATTTTAATTCGAAAATAGGGTGGAAGTACAGAACATAAAAGATATATGCAAAAGTTTTCTAACGTTGACTCGGACGACTGAAGCTTATTTGTAACATCTTACGGACCTATCCAACAGGTATTTTAAATATACGATAAAAATAAACTGGAAAAACCCCTTCCGTCATCATGGTCTCGTTACTATAGACCTCACAGATCCCCATTTAAGAAAGAGAACCGAACTATTTATTAAAAAAGAAAAGTATCTTAATGAAAAAATTATTTGCTTAGAGCGAACAGAATTAACAGCTTCTAATAGAACAAGTAAGAAAGCTACAGTCGAGTGTACTCGACTGTGAGATACCCGCTACCCATTTTGAATAAAAGAAATTTATTTTGCGGTATTTTGCTCAAAATATACTGAATATACTGAAAATACTAAAAATATACCAAATGGTATGTTTGGTATATCGATATAGTACCGCATTCAAAATATACCATAGACGGCACAATATACCAGATTGTCAGCCAAGGCAAATAAGACCCCTAGTAAGTAGGCGTTTTTGCCCATACAAAAGTATTTCTTTAATAACTTCGACAATTTTTATCTGATCGCAACCAAATTTTCAGGAATCATAACTACTATAATATTTATTGTATATACCAAAATTCGCAACTCTAGCTTTACGCTTGTTATTCAATTTTTTTGATTTGCGGGGGCGGAAGTGGGCGTGTCAAAAATTTGAAATAAACTTTATCTGCGTGCAAAAATAACAAATGCTGTCGAAAAAAATTATAGCTCTATCTCTTATAGTCTCTGAGATCTAGGTGTTCATACGGACAGACACACAGACGGACAGACAGACAGACGGACATGGCTAGATCGTCTCGGCTGTTGACGCTGATCAAGAATATATATACTTTATAGGGTCGGAGATGCTCCCTTCTACCTGTTACATACATTTCCTGTCGGCACAAAGTTATAATACCCTTCTACCCTATGGGTAACGGGTGTTTAAAAAGACAACCTATTATTCCGCACTCATATCGGAAGAGTAAATAGAGGCATCAAGATGGAAAAGATGGACCCGGCGCACTGTATCCGGGCTACACTTCTTGCCCATTTCATCCTTTATCTCCACAGCCAATTTTGGAGGCGATAGCTTCGGATTTTGTTTAACTTTTCTTACTATGCGACGCTCCTCTTGTTCGCTAAAAATTTTATTTGGTGCATTTCGACCTTTATTTTCCACCCAATTTTCACGAATAAAGCGTTAAATTATATATTGTACTGTGCTAGAGCTTAGTGAAACCTTCTCCTCAATAGCACGCTGGCTGTTCCCATCTTTAAAATATTTGAGAACTAATTCTCGTTGTTTAATAGTTGTTCGAGGTGCCATGTTTGTAATTCCCCAAAATTTTCGTATTTCAATGTCTCAAAGTCAAAGTACTCATTAAATATTTTATTTTAACTACCAAAAATACCAAATCTGGCGTTAAAATCTAATATTCTAGTCAAACAAGTTAGAATTTCGTCTATATAAAATGTCTGCACGAAATAAGCTGCGGCATAAAAAAAAAGCCCAAATTTTTTTTTTTTTTTATCTTAATGTTGTACTATCGTAATTAAGAAAATGTTTCTTATTAATTTCATATCTACAAATTCTGCTGTACTAACCTTCATTTAAATTTGTGAAATATCTTTGATGGTTTAGATGCAGTGGAGGTTTAAACTTTTAGTTTGCGACTGCACGAAATAAGCTGCGATCCTGTATATCTTCTGTCGGTACAAAGTTATAATACCCTTCTACCCTATGGGTAGCAGGTATAATTATTTCTTAAACGAACTTCAAAAATCAAAAATTGACTTAACAAGTAAGAAAGCTACAGTCGAGTGTGCTCGCCTGTGAGATACCCGCTAGCCATTTTGAATAAAAGCAATATATTTTGGGATATTATTCTTAAAACATACCAATTATACTACAAAAATACTAAAAATATATTTTGTGGTATTATTATTAAAATATACCAAATATACTAAAAATTCTAAAAATATACCAAATGGTATATGTGGTATATCGATATAGTACCGCATTCAAAATATACCATAGACGGCGCAATATACCAGATTGTCGGCCAAAGCAAATTAGACCCCTAGTAATTAGGCGTTTTTGCCCATACAAAAGTATTTCTTTAATAACTTCGACCATTTTTATCTGATCGCAACCAAATTTTCAGGAATCATAAATACTATAGTTATTATTGTATATACTAAAATACCCATTTTGAATAAAGGCAAAATATTGCGGTATTACTTCCAAAATATACCGAAAATACTACAAAAATACTAAAAATATATTAAGCGGTTTATCTGGTATATCGATATGGTACCACGTTGCAAATATACCATAGACGGCACAATATAACAGATTGTCAGCCAAAGCAACTAATACCTTCCACAATTTTTATCTGATCGCAATCAAATTTTCAGGAATCTCAACTACTAGCTCTAGCTTTAAAATTACGCTTGTTATTCGATTTTTTTTTATTTGCTAGGGGCGTGGCAAAAATTTGAAACTATTGTATTTTCCGTATTTAGTTCCCAAGTAAAAGTCAGTTTAAGTTGATTCACTTTGATTTATATTATTTGTTTTATATGCGCGCACAACCAGCCTTGTCAGTAGAAAGAAAAAAGTGAAGAAGGAACTTAATATCGATAACAATTCATAAAGTAGAGATCGGGCAGTGTGACCGCATTTGTGATGTTGGTTTTGATAACATATTCCAACAGAAACAAACTTTATCTGCGTGCAAACATAACAAATTCTGTCAAAAAAAAAAGTATAGCTCTATCTCTTATAGTCTCTGAGATCTAGGTGTTCATATGGACGGACGGACAGACAGACAGACGGACATGGCTAGATCGTCTCGGCTGTTGATGCTGATCAAGAATATATATAGTTTATGGGGTCGGAGATGCTTCCTTCTACCTGTTACATACATTTCCTGCCGGCTCAAAGTTATAATACCCTTCTACCCTATGGGTAGCGGGTATAAAAATGAAAATTCGATAGTCAATTTGCAGTGTGCGAAAATGGGTGTGGCCTACATTTAAAATCAACTTGATCTGCGTGCATCAATATGAAGTAGTGACGAAATTAGAGCTGTATCTATTTCCAATGATCTAGGTTCTCATACGGACAGATCGATGGACTCGTCTATATCATTTTGACATTTGACGCTGATTTAGAATGTATATACGTTGTGGACACCGCCTTCTGCCTGTTACATACATTCCCTATAGTCAGAAAGTTATATTTTTACTACTACTATGCTTACATACATATATCAAATTGCAACGTACATAAATCCGCACCCTAATTCCTTATAAATACCATACTTCTGTAAGTAATACCTCACCGGTATGACACAATTATATGTATTTAGTTTTCGGAAATATCGTTTTTATTGAGTGTGGCAATTTTACTAAGTTACTGTGGTTATGATGAGATAGTAGTGGTAACAATCACTTGATTATTAGCCAAAGTTATTTACTAAATATACCCGAAAAATATTTAGTTAAAATAATAGTGTTTGCTCTTGTTTACTGTTTTCCTACCCAGGAGAAGCATCTGCTGCCATTCGCCAGCAAATTGTCAAGTTGCGGTTGCGCTTTGAATTATGCATCTTGCAGGAAGCTTTTTGCACATACATACATACTAATACAGGGAGCTACTGCTTCAGTAAATGTGTGCGACCGAGTTAAAAGAGGGGAGCCGCATATGGAAAGGATGAAGGAAAGGAAGGATGTGGCAGCAGACTGGCACGCTTTAACATAACAGGAGCAAAATTTTGAAAGCTGAAAGCAGCTGAGTTTATATGCAGCTTAGTTTCAACCCAAAAATTTTACAAATTTTAATAATAATGAGCAGCACACCAACATACAATTTCTCGTAGTAGTAGTGTGTATGTGTGTTGCTTTATTATTTTAGTAGCATATGTCTACACACAATACACCTCACACACACACGCTAACACATTATTCTGCTAGAAATTGGATTGCAGCTGACGCTTGGCAGAGGGAAGAAGCAGAAAAAACAGAACTTTTCCCTTCGCAACCCACATACCGACATAATATTATTATGTTGCAGCTGCCAAGGCATAGAGATCGTTGCAGCAACTGTTTGCTTGCGACAATGTAGATGAGGATGAGAATGACGTTGAGGAAGTGGATGTGTGGATGCGAAGAACTGCAACTGAGCTGCCACTACAGCCAGTAAGGACAACATGATGTGAAATGCGGCGACGTGTGGTCGCAAATGATATTAACAATTCATTAATTAACCTCATTTCGTTCCGGGTTATGATGGGAACTCCAGCAAAAGGACGACGACGACTGCACCTGGGGTGAGCCATAGTCCAAGACCCAAAAATTCACTCGTCATTATTTCAACAAGGAGAGAAGCCAACAGTAGTACCAGCAGCTGGCCAAAGCTTAGTCGTTTATGCATAATTATACATACATTAGCAGTGCTGATGCCATCAACCAACCACTTAGTCCCAAGCTGCTTAACGCCAAGTTAACTTTAAAATACTCATAAAATCCATATTCGTTCACGAGGATGAAACATTCTTAAATATATTAAAAACAAAAGTTTAGTTTTCGAAGAGTTTTTGCAGTACTCGTATGCTTAATATCAATAAATACACCAATTTTTATTCAGGGGTGCCACAGAAAACACTTCCACTCGAAATGTTTAGTGGTTTCGAAGACACCAACTATTTTGCCAGATCTTTGTTAAAAAGAGTTATGAAACTTAATTCTTATGTAAAAAATGTCATCGATTCATTAAGAGTCTTCAATTAGTGATTAAACTCTATTTTAAAAAAAATATATTATTTTTATAAATCACTTGAGTTGCTGATTTTAATAAATAAATAATCGTGCGCCACAACCGGATGAAATATTTCTCGATTTCATTCGGACTTCGTTACTAACTTTGACGGACGTTAATTTTAATATTTTTAAATAAAAAATTCTATTTAATTTTATTTAAAACGACATATTTAAGCCATTAAAAAAACATTTTGTATTACAAAGGCTAAACACTCAGAATTCTGAGATATGGCAAAAATTGATCAATCGTTTGACTTTTGCTAATATCCCAAAGCACTAGTGATTTCTGTGTTAAATAAATAAACTATTAAGTCAACGGTTCACACAGCTAGCTATTCCGTCACAAATACAGGATATATTAATATTCATATTAAATATTAAATAACAGTTTACTTACGATGATGGTGGCAGTTTACGGATGCTCAACTGATTTAAATTTGAACCAAGAATCGTTGAAAAATTCTGGAGCGGTCAAGTGGTAACAAATCAATCAGAAAATCATTTAACTTCGTAATAAACTACGGTTGGGTCATAGAATGAAGCCAGACATACGTCAATTTCCGTTTTCCAATTAAGGCTTAGCCTGGCATGGTCACATCTATACGAAGCAGACGAACTTTAAGCCAGAGCCCTGAAGGTCTTAGTGTGACGTAATAAAATGTCTGATGCCCGATAAGGCAATAGCAACGACAAACAGTTGAGTGTGCTTAAAGTGCTACATGAAAAGGTTTTCAGGACTCGAATTCTGCTTCAATTGAATGCACGGCGGGTGGAGGCCACTGTTCAAGAACTCTTGGCAGTCTGATATCATTCATAGAGATTATTTGGTGCCATTGGCCAAAAGGCTTACCAGCGCAGTGTAACCTTGAAAAGCGTCATGAATTTAGTTGAGAGTTTACTTGGATTCTCCGTTTTATTTCTCCGATATATTTTTTTAAATCAATTTGCTCTATCTCTTTCCTCTTGTCTTTATCAAAACTTAACTGGAAAAGTTATATCCAGAGACAAATATAGCCAACCATCATTCCACCCTTAGTTTGATAAATGTATGTATGTGTATAGCAATTCAAGTAAAGGGGCAGCCACCGACAATCATTCTGAATAGGACTTGCAGAATCAAAAGCCGATTATATTCTATTTCATTGAGCAGCAAGCTGATTGGTCATTTGATGAGCGTGTCTATCATCACCTGTATCACACATGTGCCTTGTATCCACTCTGGCATCCTTCCGACCTGTCATGCTTGCAACGCATATGGACAAATTAAGCTTTTGCATTCAGGTTCCGTTTATTGCTGTTTGCCGCTGGTACTTTCATCAGTTTCCACCTGAAAAATGCTCGAAATTGAAACAGCCACAGTGTTAGCATGAAGTAAAGGCTGTGTAGCTCGATTGCTCGATAGGACATATTCCCATACTATATTATTGCCGATATTGTGCAGTCACATTGAGACAGACGTTTAAGTGACAAAACGTATAAAATGATGTAACATAGTTGTGGAAAGAGTTCTATATGTATAGTTCAATAAGTATTTGAAGATTAACCACGCGATGATGATGAAACATATTAATAACAACTAAGAAAGCTAAACTCGAGTGTGCTCGACTATGGGATACCCGCACCCATTTTGAATAAATGCAAATTATTGGTATTATTCTTAAAATATACCAAAATAGTATACCACAAAAATCAT
Source organism: Drosophila nasuta (assembly GCF_023558535.2). Classification (NCBI taxonomy): domain Eukaryota; kingdom Metazoa; phylum Arthropoda; class Insecta; order Diptera; family Drosophilidae; genus Drosophila; species Drosophila nasuta. Next base: position 240,503 of record NC_083455.1, on the reverse strand, counting down.
AAAACAAAAAAAAAAGCAAATGGTATATTTGGAATATTTATTTGGTACTGCATTCAATATATTCTCTAGAGTGCCAAATATACCAGATTGTCAGCCAAATCAACTAAGACCCCTAGTACGTAGGCGATTTTGCCCATACAAAAATATTTCTTTAATAATTTCGACAATTTTTATCTGATCGCAACCAAGGACTCGCATTCAGGAATCACAAAGAATATAGTTATTAAATTATATAAAATTCGCGGCTCTAGCTTTATAATTACGCTTGCTCTTCGAGTTATGTCAATTTGGTAGACCGAAGTGGGCGTGGCAAAAATTTATAACAAACTTGATCATCTTCGCGCAAACATAACAAATGCTGACGAAAAAAAAAAAAATAATAGGACTATCTTTTATAGTCTCTGAGATCCAGTGTTTCATACGGACAGGCAGACAGATGGACATGGCTACCCTATGGTTAGCTGGTATATACAACAAGTAAGAAAGTTACAGTCGAGTGTGCTCGACTGTGAGATACCCGCTACCCATTTTTAATAAAGGCAAAATATAGCGGTATCATTTTGAAAATATACCGAAAATACTTAAAAAAATACTAAAAATATACCAAATGGTATGTTTGGTATATCAATATAGTACCGCATTCAAAATATACCATAGACGGCTCAATATACCAGATTGTCAGCCAAAGTAACTAAGACCCACCAGTAGGCATTTTTGCCCATACAAAAGTATTTCTTTTATAACTTCGACAATTTTTATCTGATCGCAACCAAATTTTCAGGAATCATAAGTACTATAGTTATTATTATATATACCGCAACTCTAGCTTTAAAATTACGCTTGTTATTCGATTTTTTTGATTTGCGGGGGCGGAAGTGGGCGTGGCAAAAATTTGAAACAAACTTGATCTGCGTGCAAACATAACAAATGCTGTCGAAAAAAAATTATAGCTCTATCTCTCGTAGTCTCTGAGATCTAGGTGTTCATACGGACAGACGGACGGACACACAGACACACAGACGGACAGACGGACATGGCTATATCGTCTCGGCTGTTGACGCTGATCAAGAATATATATACTTTATAGGGTCGGAGATGCCTCCTTCTACCTGTTACATACATTTCCTGCCGGCACAAAGTTATAATACCCTTCTACCCTATGGGTAGCGGGTATAAAAACTCATGTACGGTATTCGCACTAATAGCTTAACGTTACGTTATTACCATCTAAATATATAAAAAGAATATACAGAAAAAATACCAAACAAACACACTTGAATGTTTATTTATCGATATTCCATACATTCATACACATATAATCTTACTGTATAAACTTAATCTTTTAGGGTTTCCTCATAGCCTAATTGAGTGGATTTCCTCATACCTTTCTAACAGAATACAGAATGTTTATTATATTGGCTTTGTATCTAAATGTGTTCAAGTTACTTCTAGTGTACTCTATTGTTCACTTTGTTCATAAATGATCTTCCTTCTGTTATAGAGCATTCCCGTGTACTTATGTACGATGATGAGTTAAGCTTTGCCTGACATTTAATTATAGTCTTGCGAGCTCACTGTTCCAATTGCAACAAATGTAAGTTTATGACCTTCTGTAGGGGTTCTAAATTAATAACTATGTTCATATAAAACATAGTCCTCTAGAGCAAAACTAAAATTTGATAAACATATTCTGTCTCTTGCAAATAGGGTCATGGGTGTACTGGGATTTATAAAACGCTGGTCGAAAGAGTTCAACGATCCCTACATTACTAACACTTTGTACGTCTCACGTCCTATCCTTGAGTACGGATCTCTTGTCTGGAATCCACAGTATAGGGTTTATCAAGTTAAGATTGAGTGGGTGCAGAAACAATTTTTGATATTTGCTCTTCGTAGTTTAAATTGGAATCCTAATATTAGATTACCACCTTATCGCAGTAGAATTTTATTACTAAACCTTTCTTCTCTTTCTGATCGTACAACTATGCAAAGTGCTGTTTTCATACAGAGACTAATTAATGCCGAAATACACTCTTTTGAGCTGTTAAGTCAAATTAGTAGAACTACTAACTTTGCTTGCCATAATCCCTTTCGTATTTTGTGTTTGAATTATAATAATCTCAATAATTTTTTTCGACATCATTTGTTATGTTTGCACGCAGATCAAGTTTGTTTCAAATTTTTGCCACGCCCCTTCCGAACCCGCAAATCAAAAAAATCGAATAACAAGCGTAATTTTAAAGCTAGAGCTATGAATTTAGGTATATACAATAACAACTATAGTAATAGTGATTCTAGAAAATTTGGTTGCGTTATTTAAGAAATACTTTTGTATGGGCAAAAACGCCTACTTATTAGGGGTCTGAGTTGCTTTGGCCGACAATGTGGTATATTGTACCATCTATGGTATATTTCGAATGTGGTACTATATCGATATACCAAATATATAATTTGGTATATTTTCAGTATTTTGGTATATTTTGAGAAAAATACCGCAATGTTTTGCTTGTATTCAAAATGGGTAGCGGGTATCTTACAGTCGAGCATACTCGACTGTAACTTTCTTACTTGTTTTAATTTAATTTAATTAGCTGTCCACCGTCTTTTAATATTTATTCGCGGTTTTCGATTAGTGCATTCTGTTTACAAATTTATTTTGTTTTGTCCGCACGTCAAGAAGCCCGTACTTGGTAAACCTGGGCCACTTGATGGTACTGCCATTAGTACGTCAACGTCCAAATAAATAAATAAAGATTGCATAATATTTGGTTAATGTCTTAAAGCTTGATGCACTTTTTGAATGAATCAAATTAATATAACAATTGCATTATAAAAATTTTAAATTCCTAATATGTATATATTTTTTTAGTATCAGTTTATTAACATTGTGGGCACAAATGCAAGTTTTGCTGAGGGTTCCGGCCAAAAACATTTGGGACTGTAACTAACATGGAACAGCAGTACCCTAACGATAATCAACCCCGGCAGCACCATGGTCCAATTTCAAACATATTACCTTGGTGTTCTGCTCATTGACTGTGTTCAGCACGTTATCTGCATTGCTCAATCATATCTGCGCTTATCAATTGATTTGAGTTGTTCCTTTGGGATGGAAAGTCTACAAAGCGCCAACTAAATTATGCACATTAAAAAACAGAGGACTGGGAGAGATACACAATACGAAATTTGATCACGATAGACTTGACTATTTGTTTTAATCAGCGTAACCAACCAGAAGCTTATCATTTATAATTTAGTTGTGATTTGCTCAGTCTATAAATCAAAAATGGGTGGATAGAAAGAAGCTGGTTTCAAGCTCGAGTACGGACAAATTTATTTATGGACTGAGGCACAGCTCGGAAGCAGAGTTGCTAAGCCACAGTGGCGTCCACTGTATGTGTTTCGACTATAAAATTAAATTGCGATGTGGTAGAAAGTTAGCAATGCTCACTACGATAGCAACAACACAATTGCTTACTGCCCCATATTACACATTTTTCCATACACACACATACATACATATAGTACACTCGTACATATGTACACACATTCAAATTACAATGCAGTGTGTATCATTTGGTTAAACGAAAAGCAGCCAACGACTGCGTAGTGTGTATATGATGCATATATTTATACATGAACTCGTATTCGTAGAGTATATACATGTGTACATATACATATATACATTCACATTCACCCACATGGAGGTGAGTGTGTGTGTACAAATCAACTAATCTACTCCCCACGGTAAAGTTTCGAGAAGACCGACAATTATATCCGCTCTCTGCTCACAATTTTTGCATGTCGTAAAGTTTCTAGTGGTGCACAGAACTCAAGCTTTTACCCAACAATCACCTCGCTCCACCTAACATAGCTCCCAATTGAACCTCCAGCCTCTAGTTTGTGTAGACGGTACGCCAATAGAACAGCAGCGGCTTCACATACACTACTTTTTGGTCATTCGCAATGCATTACAAAGCAAATCCGTGGAGATAGAAATTTGTTTGCAACATAAAACATACAATTAACATATTCTATACCTCGCTTAACGAAGACGTCATTTTACGTTACTTTCAGTGTAATAATAAAAATAGGGAGAATTTTGATAAGAGTATCCAATCATAGGTTTTACCTATTGAAGTCCACTGGTTGCATACTTTGAGAACCATTGCAATTTTACAATTTGTATATGGATGTGCATGTGTGTGTGCCTGTGACCGTTGTGCCGAGTGTGAATCTGCCTGGCCTTACTGTTTGTATTGTAAAAGTTGTTGTAACTTCGTTAAAATAAGCACTCTGTTAGTTTGCCCGCCGGCTCGATGGGCTCTCGTCCATTCAACAGTGGCACATTTGAACGCTACCCCTCATCAAGGCAGTGGCAATGCAGCAGATTTGTCGGCGGTTTTTACCATTACTGCCACATATTTACAAACATACATCCATACGTATGTATATGTCTGTTTGTATGTTGTTTGGCTTTCGTTTTTTTGCTCGTGTTGTTGTCTTTGTTGCTCCTGCTGATAGTTGGAATCTGCATTAGTGAGTGGCAGTGAATAGTGGCAAGCGCTGTGCACGTTGAGTGAATATAGGTTTGGATTTAAACGTACATACGTACGTACGATTGCTCTAAGAGGGAATGCTTTCAAAGCCCTCGCATGCTGGTGAAGAACAGGATGCAGTCCTATCCTAATCACCTGCTGGGAACTATCGTGTCTGTTCCTGTCAGTCTACTGTAAAATGCGAAGGTAAACGATAAACTCACCATTTAGTTTAGAGTTCCTTCTTTTCGAATGCAACTCTCTCACGATGCAGCTTTTGGGTCGCTTTCTCGAGTAACATACATAGCTTAAACGGCATCACATTACACTGCAGCCGGCAATCCATTCGATTCCCTTTGTCTTCCCATTCACTTTCCTTGAGACCATGGCCAAAACAATACTGCTTTCCAACCACGGCTGCAGCTATCCAGTCCATATAACTTGTACTTAGCGTTATTTCCTTCCGTTTAACACGGCGCAGCGTATGGCTAACGACTCGTTGGCAGTGCTGTTTGAAATGCAATTAAATCGCTTCGACATGCAATCTCCGGCACAACGGAGTAGCACAGCACACAACATACTCAAATTCAGTTTGGAATTCCAAGGAACATTTTCACTCTTGCAGGCGTTGAGAACTCCTAAACAGCGCTGAAAGGCTTAAATTCAATGTATTGCAGATAAAAACGAAAAACACTACAAGCCCTCATGACTATGATAAATGCAAATCAAAGAGCATTTTTGACAGCGTTTGCCCACTTGGGCGTTTGTCTTCTTCTGACTTATCAGATGTGCAAGACATCCTTAATTACCTATTTAATTTTCCAATTGTAATTTAAAGCAACTAAGATCCGACAGCAGCCATACAAATTTATTTCTTACATACAACTCCAATTTTTATTTGAGCTCAACCATGTTTTGGAATCATAAAGACTGTGGTTATTATTATTGAATGTACGTAAAACTCTAGTTTTAAAAAACTTGATCTTCGTCCGACAAAAATAACAAGCGATGTTTCATAGTCTCTGTCTCTGAGATATAGGAACTCATACGGACGGGCTGACAGACAGACCTGGCTATATCGTCTCGGCTGATGACAATGATCAAGAATATCCGGTGTGCCACAGAAAAAAACAATTAAGAAAGTTACAGTCGAGTGTGCTCGACTGAGAGATATTGCGGTATTATTTTCAAAATATACCGATAATACTAAAAAATACTAAAAATATACCAAATGGTATGTTTGGTATATCGATATAGTACACCATTCAAAATATACCATAGACGGCACAATGTACCAGATTGTCAGCCAAAGCAACTAAGACCCCTGGTAAGTAGGCGTTTTTGCCCATACAATAATATTTCTTTAATAACTTCCACAATTTTTATCTGTTCGTAACCAAATTTTCAGGAATCATAACTACTATAGTAATTATTGTATATACCAAAATACGCAATTTTATATATATATAAATTATATACCTATAATTTTTTTCGAGAGCATATGTTATGCTCGCAAGCAGATCGAGTTTGCCTCAAATTTTTTCCGCGCCTACTTCCACCCAAAGAAATTTACAAAACTCGGCCTTTATGTACGAATTGTTGACTTCATTTCATCTAAGCTGGACCTGTAAATATTACAGTGTCGCTGAATCGCGGACGGGGCTTAGAGATGTATTCGCGGGTGTTCGAAAACTCTCGAATGTTTCTCGGTTTTGGACTCTGGGTTTAAGAGTATGAAACTCTTGAATCAGCCTCCGAAGCGTAAAAAGGCCAATACCCGTCTGTTCATTGCCTCGAATGAGCTGTCTGTCCCTAATGATGATGTTTTCTCTTTGCCTGTATCACCTACTGGGCAACTAGTGTCATTTTGTTCTCCGTTTCTTCAACCCTCGATAGCTCTTAAAGTTCCATATAACGACATTTCGTCGTTAAATGTCGAAGTGCCTACTCCTGCTCCGATTTTAGTGTCTGCTGAGGTAAGGATGGTTGAAGAAATTAAATCTACACAACCCTTTGTCGAAATTTAGAGCCAAAGTTATAGTGGATAAATAAAGTGATCTGGCTGAACAATTTAGCAAGGTTTTCTGCAAAAAGTTTTGACCTGTACCTATCAATCAAAGGATTTGTTACTAAGAAGAAAAATCGGTCTCCGGTTTCACTTCCTAATAGTAGTAATAAATCTAATTCAAAACCTCCTTCTGTTAGTTCGAAAAACTAATATACTTTTTACTTCTTGGCTATCAGAATGTAAAAAGTATTTGTAGTAAACTTACTAAACTATGCTCAAATAGTATATCTATTCATTTTAATGTCATTGCATTTTATAACAATTGGTTAAAGAGTGATATTATTGATACTGAAATTTTTTTAAGTAGTTTTTCTTATACAGATTTGATTGCATGCTACGTAGTGGTGATGGTATGTATAATTGATGTAGATGCTCAAATTGCATCTGCACTGATCGATCACACGTCAAATATTGATTCTTGTACTTTATTAAAAACCTTTCCGATTTTTCTCTAGATACTTACCATCCCACTCTAGAGATTTTGCTTGAGCTTACGTCCAATGAGTCAGATTCTAGTATACGTTTAGGGGAGTATTCTCGTTATTTTCGGAAACCCGATTTTAAGACAGAATGGTCGCAACTTTCTTTTCATAGATTTTGCGGTTGAATTTTTATACTCGCTACCCATAGGGTAGAAGGGTATTACAACTTTGTGCCGGCAGGAAATGTATGTAACAGGTAGAAGGAGGCATCTCCGACCCTATAAAGTATATATATTCGGCTGTTGACGCTGATAACAGCCGAGATGGCTAGATAGCCATGTCCGTCTGTCCATATGAAACACTGGATCTCAGAGACTATAAGAGATAGAGCTATAATTGTTGTGCGAGAGCATTTGTTATGTTTGCACGCAGATCAAGTTTGTTTCAAAATTTTACCACGCCCACTTCCGCCCCCCAAATCAAAAAAATCGAGAACCAAGCGTAATTTTAAAGCTAGAGCTGCGAATACAATAATAGTAGTTGTGATTCCTGAAAATTTGGTTGCGATCAGATAAAAATTGTGGAAGTTATTAAAGAAATACTTTTGTATGGGCAAAAACGCCTACTTACTTGGGCTCTTAGCTGCTTTGGCCTACAATCTGGTACATTGTGCCGTCTATGATATATTTTGAATGTGGTTATATACCGATATACCAAAATCACCATTTGGTATATTTTTGGTATTTTTTAGTATTTTCGGTATATTTTGAAAATAATACCGCAATATTTCGCTTTTATTCAAAATGGGTAGCAGGTATCTCACAGTCGAGCACACTCGACTGTAACTTTCTTACTTGTTTTATTCTACTTTGAACTCTCTATTTGATACTTGTGTTCCATTAAGTATTCCACATAGGTCTAATAATCCTTTATGGTTTACTAATAAATTATCAAGTTAAAAAATTGTAAGTCAAGGCTTTATACTGTTTTCAAGCTGCATTCCACACTTATAATTATTTTTGTTATAATGATTATTTGAACAAGTGCAGACTAAGTTTTCAGCGTGATCTCAAAAGATTCTACATCTTCGATAAATCGCAGTGTATATCGGCATCATCGCCTTCCTTTGTGTATTTGGTAATATGACAGAAGCTAAGGATACTGGTATAGCAGATTTATTTGCTGACTTTTTTCAAATCTCTTATTCTGTTTTATGTTTTTAAAATACTTTCTCTTATTCTCATCAGATATACTCATCTAGTGGAATTTTTAGTTCTTTAATTACAGAAAGCTATAATTCAACTGAATTTATGGCTATAAAACCTGAAACCTATAAAACCTAAATGAAGGTCCAGATGGGGCGCCTAGTTGTGTGCTATTACGCTGGAAGCTCTAGTAGCCAATGCTTAAAAATCATAACTTCTCAACTGCAATATATATGTAAATCTGTAATTTCACACCACCAACATTGTTTTGCGAAATCAAGGCCCACATCCATTAACTTATTTGAGTTGTCTTCTATTGTAACTAAAGGATTCGAGAATAAAATGCAAACCCATATTTACACCGATTTTAGTTGTGCTTTTGATTCATTAAATCATTATCTCTTGCTGTATAAACTTAATCTTTTAGGGTTTTTTTTTAAATCTCAATTCAATATATCTCCTTATATCTTTCGAATAGTATGTTTATTATAATGGCTTTGTAACTAAAAGAGTCCAAGATATTTCTGGTGTGCCCCCAGGGTAGTCACTTAAACATATTCTATCTTGGTCGAAAGAATTCAACGATCCCTACATCACTAAAATGTTGTATATCTCACTGGTTTGTCCTATACTTGAGTCTGGAATCCCCAATATATATCAAAAAGGATTGAGTCAAAAAAAAATTTAATTTTTGCTCTTCGCAGTTTAAACTGGAACCACCTTACCGTAGTACCCTTTATTACTAAACCTTCCTTCTCTAACTGACAATGCAGGATGTTGTTTTTATTCAGAGACTAATTGATGGTGAAATAGATTCTTTGGATAATTAGTTTTGCTGTTGCTATCAGGATCACTAAAAATTTTCTTTCTCTTTTTATTCCACGTAGAAATGTGTGGAATTACAATAATCTTTATAACGTAATTTGTTCTAGTAAATCCATTCCTGAACTTAAAACGTTAATACTACAACATTTTTATTTTTTCTATGAGTTTTTATTAGTTTATTATAGTTTCATTTCATTAGTTGTCCAACGTTTTATTAAGTGTTAGCGGTTTCCGATTAATGTATGCTGTTCAAAATTTATTTTGTTTTGTCCGCGCGTCAAGTTGCTCGTGCTTGGTATCCCTGGGCCACTTGCCGTTAGTACGTCAACGTCCAAAAATCAAAAAGATCATATGGAACGATTTGAGTTTGTACTGTCACCACTCCATGCATATATTCAATTTTTGAGTAGTTTCTTCACATATATATGGCAAATTTGATCATAAGGGGATAAAAATAAGATTTCAATATGAGCATAGGGGGAAACTGGGACTAATAGTTAAGAAGCCTAGAAGTGGAGAATGTGGTACAACAAATTATGGAAATACAGCCAGACAAATTCTTCAATAATCCTGATGCATCGCCGACTTAACCGGAATTGAGGAGAAGTTTTTAATTAGCGTCTCAACTATGTTGCATCTATCTCTATCCTCGGACTACTTTAGAAATGCCATACAATTTGCCGGTTATGCTTTTGAAAACGCAAATCAGCTGATTGACAGGAATCTCTCCATTGGTTCATAAAGTTTTGTTTCATGCTTCTGCTATTATAAAACATTCATTACTTGACGAAGCTGCTGAGGCTATTAAAAAAGGATATTAAAAAATTTCGATTTCAACGATTAACTTCAAATACATATTTAATTTATAGATTACCTGTAAACTCTTATCCACTTGTTACAGGACAGAGAAATATTTATTATATCCGAAAAACAACTCTACTAAACAAACAATGAAATGAAACAATATGAATACAACTTAAAAGGTTTTTTGTAATTATGAGAGATATGAATTTACCACTGTTCTGCCCTGTAAGCGTAAGTTTGAGGCAATACCTTTTATGAAGGCTATTGTATATAGTAGGACGATCTGACCAATTTTTATACCCGTCTGTCTTAAATCTTTGTATGGCGATGAAGCGCCATCCTATAGCACTGTAAAAAACTGGTTTAATGAATTCTATCATCGAAGGTCGTCCAAAAACAGTCGTTGTGCCAGAAAACATTGATGCCGTGCGTAAACTGATAATGTAAGATCGTCATGTGACATATCGTGAAATAGAGGCATCCTTGGAAATTTCTTTCGCCAGAATACATATATGTAAATGTGATCATGTGGCGACTGTTACGCTTGAGCAACGTAGGAAAAATTCGAAAAACCAACAAGAAAATGCGGATCATTCTGCACCATGACAATGCGAGCTCTCACAAATCATCAAACTTGCGCCTTTTAGACCGTCCAAAACGTGGAATTGATGGGTCACCCGACATACATCTCTGACTTGGGACCCAATGCCTTTTTTTTTATTTCCGCACATCAAGGGAAAAAAGCGTGGTCAACGATTTTCATCGCCAGAAGATGCTTTAAAAGCGTTCAAAAACCATGTTTTGGAGGTGCCTCAATCTGAGTAAAAAAAGTGCTTCGACAATTGGTTTGAGCGTGCGCAAGAGTTTATAAATCTTGCTGGAGAATACTTTGAAAAACAATAAATCCATTTTTGTTGATAAATATTCGCATTTTCATTATTAGAACAGAAATATAACAAGTTAGAAAGCTACAGTCAAGTGTGCTCGAATTTGAGATACCCGCTACCCATTTTGAATAAAAGCAAAATACTGCGATATTATTTTCAAAATATACCGAATATACTGCAAACATACTAAAAATATACCAAATGGTATATTTTGTGTATCGATATAATACCGCAAAACATATACCATAGACGGCACAATATACCAGATTGTCAACCAAAGCAACTAAGACCCCTAGTAAGTAGGCGTTTTTGCCCATACAAAAGTATTTCTTTAATAACTTCGACAATTTTTATCTAATCGCAACCAAATTTTCAGGAACTACTATTGTATTTGTTGTATATACCAATTACATTCGCAACTCTAGCTTTAAAATTACGCTTGTTATTCGCTTTTTGATTTGCGGGGGCGGAAGTGGGCGTGGCAAAATTTTGAAACAAACTTTATCTACGTGCAAACAAGAAATGCTGTCGAAAAAAAATTATAGCTCTATCTCTTATAATCTCTGAGATCCAGTGTTTCATACGGACAGACGGACACGGCTAGATCGTCTCGGCTGTTGACGCTGATCAAGAATATATATACTTTATAGGGTCGGAGATGCCTCGCTCTACCTGTTACGTACATTTTCTGCCGGCACAAAGTTATAAAGTTATATAATATAATTCTACCCTATGGGTAGCGGGTATAATAAAATGCAAACGTATATTTTTATCCATACTGTTGAACCGAGTTGGTTCGGCAGGAAAGTCTTGGCTGAAGCGTAAAATAAAACACGTCGTACTGCTTTGAGTATTTATTCGCAACTGTTTATATTAAATGTTAGTTTACATAATTATGTGCAGTGCAGATGTTAATGTTAATGCACTGCTACTTTTAGTTATCGATACTTATCATATGCGTACATTGACATTTTTAACACTCTTCCTCAATGTAAGCATATTTACCAATACTACTTCAATTTTAACAAATTTATGAAATGCATATGTTTCTGCTTTGACAAATTCTTCGTTAATATGTCTGCGACCATATCATTCGTTGAAACATACTTCAAAACTATTTTTCCCTCACTTACTACTTCTCGTGCAAAATGATATCTTATATCAATATGTTTTGCCCTTGAGTGATGCACATGGTTATTTGCCAGTTGTTGCACACTTGAATTGTTAGTGTGGACTATTGTCGGGGTGTCCTCTACGCCGCAACCAATTTCAACTATAAGTCTGCGCATAACAATCGCCTCTTTGCATGCTGTTGATAACGCCATGTACTCAGCTTCTGTGCTGCTAAGCGCTACGCTTTGTTGCTTCTCCGATTTCCACGATACCGGACCACCTCCAAGAAAATATACATATGTAACCCGTATACGACTTCCGGTCACTCTGGTCGCCGCCCCAATCCGAATCGACATAGCATTCAAACGCATTTCCACACGTGCTGTAGTGTAGCTGAAACTCCGACGTTGAAGCTAAATATCGCAACACATGCTTCACTCCTGCTAGATGCTCCACATGCGGATCCTTATTCCGCTGAGCCAATTTTGCAACTGAATGCAAAATATCAGGTCTGGTCGTAAGAGCTAACCACATTAACTCTCCAATCGTTGACTGATATGACCTCAAATCAACTTGCTGACATTGGACCTTACCGCATGCCACTTGATATCCTGCTTCTAACGGCGTCGCAGCCGCTCTGCAGTTCACCATACCATGTCTTCGTAGTAGATCTTTGATGTACTGTGAATGACCCAAAGTTATCTCGCCGAGCTCGCCATCACGTTTGATTTCCATACCAAGGAAGAGCTCCAATGGGCCCTTATCAACACACTCAAATGTGTTAGATATGGCTGCCTTCACGTTGTTCAAATCCTCCTTTGACTTGCAAGGCTATAAGAATATTCGCAACTGTTTATATTAAATGTTAGCTTACATAATTATGTGCAGTGCAGGTGTTAATGTTAATGCACTGCTACTTTTAGTTATCGATATCACATCATATGCGTACATTGATATTTTTAACACATACAATTGGTCGAATCCATTGAATAACTCTATGCACTCCACCTTAGCATATTAGCACTAACCATACAAATTTTTGTATCATTAAAAACTGAATTATGGCGACCCCAGTCGGGCCGTGCGCTGCGATTCGAACACCAGAGCCTCTTCGGCTCATTCGAAAATTCTAACGCAGCGCGCAGCGTTGAGTTCAGTCGCAGATCAAATGCGGAGCGATGAGCATGGGTGTATTTCGTTGCGCTCTGCTTTCGTTTCTATGTATGCGTGTATGTATCTATATAGTCGCCTATATCAGTATGTGTATGCATATGAAGTTTTGCAACGTGCAGTTGCCTCACTGACAAGCAGCTAGCACACGTCAATTTTGTTTTGCCGCGACGAAAGTCTTGAAGATGAAGACAACAACAATTGCTCGCGTTCTATATGTTTGCAGTTAAATGGCGCCTGCGCGTTGGCTCTGCTGGTGGTTTGCAAGCCCAACATGTTGTGGGTCCGGGTTCAACTCCCGATCGAGAATGTGTACATATTTTGTTTTTTTTTGAATGCGATTTAATGCGATTTAAATTTTTTCATTCCCTTTCAACTTTACTGACAGAAGTAAAATCTAATCGCGCATTGATTTTTGATGATTTACAAATTCCTTTTTGAAAACACTTTTTAAAACTCTATTTAAACAAGTAAGAAAGTTACAGTCGAGTGTGCTCGACTGTGAGATACCAGCTACCCATTTTTAATAAAGGCAAAATATTGTGGTATCATTTTCCAAATATACCGAAAATACTAAAAAATATACCAAATGGTATGTTTGGTATATCGATATAGTATCCCATTCAAAATATACCATAAACGGCACAATGTGCCAGATTGTCGGCCAAAGCAACTCAGACCCCTAGTAAGTAGGCGTTTTTGCCCATACAAATGTATTTCTTTAATAACTTCCACAATTTTTATCTGATCGCAGTACCAGTAATTACAGTACAGTAATTATTGTATATACCGAAATTCGTAGCTCTAGCTTTAAAATTACACTTGTTATTCGATTTTTATACCCGCTACCCATAGGGTAGAAGGGTATTATAACTTTGTGCCGGCAGGAAATGTATGTAACAGGTAGAAGGAGGCATCTCCGACCCTATAAAGTATATATATTCTTGATCAGCGTCAACAGCCGAGACGATATAGCCATGTCCGTCTGTCCGTCTGTGTGTCTGTGTGTCTGTCCGTCCGTCCGTATGAACACCTAGATCTCAGAGACTATAAGAGATAGAGCTATAATTTTTTTTCGACAGCATTTGTTATGTTTGCACGCAGATCAAGTTTGTTTCAAATTTTTGCCACGCCCACTTCCGCCCCCGCAAATCAAAAAAATCGAATAACAAGCGCAAGCTAGAGTTGCGAATTTTGGTATATATAATAACTACTATAGTAGTTATGATTCCTGAAAATTTGGTTGCGATCAGATAAAAATTGTCGAAGTTATTAAAAAAATACTTTTGTATGAGCAAAAACGCCTACTTACTAGGGGTCTTAGTTGCTTTGGCGGACAATCTGGTATATTATGCCGTCTATGGTATATTTTGAATGTGGTACTATATCGATATAAGAAAAATACCATTTGGTATAGTTTTAGTATTTTTGCATTTTTGGTATATTTTGAAAAAAATACCGCAATATTTTGCTTTTATTCAAAATGGGTAGCGGGTATCTCACAGTCGAGCACACTCAACTGTAACTTTCTTACTTGTTTTGATTTGCGGGGGCGGAAGTGGGCGTGGCAAAAAAATTGAAACAAACTTGATCTGCGTGCAAACATAACAAATGCTGTCGAAAAAAAATTATAGCTCTATCTCTTATAGTCTCTGAGATCTAGGTGTTCATACGGACGGACAGACGGACATGGCTAAATCGTCTCGGCTGTTGACGCTGATCAAGAATATTTTTTATAGGGTCGGAGATGCCTCCTTCTACCTGTTACATACATTTCCTGCCGGCATAAAGTTATAATACCCTTCTACCCTATGGGTAGCGGGTATAAAAAGTATGAACTTTAAAATTTTGTTTTTTACATTTTTTATATAACAATAACATCTAAGAGAAGTTGTTGTGGTGGGCAGATAGTTTCCAGAGTTTCCCTTTCCCGTAATTAAATAAAAACACTCGCGTTTATATTTACTATTATATATATTGTAAACTTTCGGGTTATTGGACAAAAGAAACGCACAGAGTTGGGTTATTGGGGGTGACCGTTATTGAACAAACGTAGATCAATACTGGAGAGGCAAAATGCCGACGGCATTTTGCAGATCTAGCGCCGAGCCCTTGTAAAGCTCGGCTCTGCGGTGGAGAGTTGTGGGAGAGAGAGAAGTTGAGAGCACTGGATCTTGAGTGCCTTCTTACGCGTGAGTGCATTGCGGGTGAGCGAAAAGCATCGAGTGCTTTTTGGTCGGCGGAACGGATAGTGTGCCACTTACCTACAATGCGCTCGCATCAACAGAAGTAAACAAAATAAGTTCAATCTTTTTTTAATTAGATACTTTTTTGTAAAGCAGGTAATAATACAATTTATACAATACAATACAATTACGTGGGGAGAATGGGGGAAAGCCTACAAGTCAAAGTGTCTGATTGCATTCAACTTGGTGAATGTCAGCATGATTCCTTTCACTGCTTTCTTCAAGCCTGTCACTGCTTTCTTCAAGCCTCCACGTGGTTCTCTCTGGATTGTCACTCGACAGCCGTTGAGTGGCAAACTAAAGCGCGCGACGAGAGTCCTAACTCTACAAACTAGGTTTTGGTGTAGGACTTGGAATCCACCCATGTAAAACACAATTTCAGTGAAGGAAGCAAGAGAAGCCTCGGAAAGGAACCGATCTAACGTTGACGACCATGACAAGCGTCAAAAGGACAATGATTTGAGAGTATGCACCTGTAACGTACGAACATTGTACAGACCTGGTGCTGCTGAACAACTAGCAGATACCCTCAACAAATGTAGGGCTGACATCACTGTTATCCAGGAAATGCGATGGATAAGACAAGGCTGCATAAAGAAGAAGAACTGTGACATTTACTACAGCTGCCATCCAGAACGGCATGAATTTGGTTGTGGTTTCGTTGTAGGTGCCAGGCTGCGGCGCCGAGTCTCTCACTTTCCGCCAACAAACAAGAGAATTGCAACGATCCGAATTACTGCCAAATTCTTTAACATCAGCCTGATATGCGCACATGCCCCAACGGAGGAAAAGGACGATGCCACCAAGGACGCTTTCTATGCGGAGCTCGACCGAGCTTATGGCCGCTGTCCTTCCCATGACATTAAAATTCTCCTCGGGGATTTTAATGCCAAGGTAGGACGAGAAGACATCTTTGGTGCCACCGTCGGGCGATTTAGTCTACATGAGACCACCTCGACCAATGGTCTCAGATTAATAGGCTTTGCAGCTGCGCATAATATGGTAGTTCGTAGGACTGGAATCCGTCATTTGGACATCCATAAGGCAGCTTGGCTCTCTCCCGATCGACTGACCAGAAATCAGATCGATCATGTTGTGATCGATGCAAGGCACGCATCTAATATACTCGACGTGCGATCCTGTCGGGGTCCCAACATCGACTCCGACCATTATCTTGTTGCAACTAAGATTCGCACACGGCTATGTGTGGCGAAGATTGCACGTCGAAGTGCGTTAAGAAGGCTGGACATCGGAAAGCTGCAATCACAACAGGCGAAGAATGCATTCTCCACTCACGTCTCGGGGCTATTAAGCCGAGCGCCTTTAATACCTGAAGACATAAGCGACATGTGGGCGCTCATATCTCACTCCCTGCGAGCTTCGGCAGACGAAGTGCTTGGATTCCAGCGTCCTCTAACAAGGAATCCATTAGGAATGTCATGACGCAACAGCTGCAAAGGACGCCGCCTACAGAAGAACACTGCAGGCTGGGGCGACACGAGCTATTGTGGACGTCTACAGGTTGAGAAGAAGATACGAAAAACGCCTTTTCAGACGCAAGAAGAAAGAGCAGGAAAGGCGAGAGTGTGAGAGCATAGAGAGCAGCAGATGCAGAAATGAAGCACGTAACTTCTACCAGAGAGTCAAGCGTCTGACCCAAGGATTTAAGACTGGTGCAGTGGCGTGCAGGGACGATGATGGAAATCTTGTCACAGAAGCAGAGGTCGTGCTGAGGTTATGGAGGGATCACTTCTCGAGTATGTTATCTGGCTCAAGCACAGACTCTGAAGACTATGATCCAAGAAACCCAATCTATGGCACTGATATTGAAGTGCCAATCCCAAGTCATATCGAAGTCAAGGATGCAATCCAACGGCTTAAAAACAACAAGTCTGCAGGTGCTGACGGCCTGCCGGCAGAATTGTTTAAGGCAGCTGGTGATATGTTAGTAGGGAGCATGCACCAACTAATCAGTAAGATATGGCTCACGGAGAGCATGCCCGAAGATTGGAACCTCAGCATGATCTGTCCCATCCTGAAGAAGGGTGATGCCACGGTGCGCACAAACTACCGCGGAATTAGTCTTCTTCCAGTTGCATACAAGGTCCTAACGAGCGTATTGTGTGAAAGACTGAAACCCCATGCTGAAGCACTGATTGGACCTTATCAGTGCAGTTCAGGCCTGGCAAGTCCACTGTTGACCAGATTTTCACCTTGCGCCAAATCCTGGAGAAGTCTTACCAAAACCAGATCGACACGTACCATCTCTTCGTCGACTACAAAGACGCATTTGATAGACCCCGGCGAGATCGCCTATATGCCGCCATGTCTGAGCTTGGTATACCAGCAAAGCTGACTAGACTTTACAGAATGACATTGAGCAACACCATCAGCTCTGTCAAGGTAGAAAGTGGCCAATCCGAGACCTTTACTACCAAGTGTGGCCTCAGACAAGGTGACTCGCTGTCTTGTATACTCTTCAATATTTTAATGGAGAGTATTATAAGAAAGGCTGGTGTGCATCGGACGGGCACGATATTAACCAACAGATGTGTCCAGCTCCTTTGTTACGCTGATGATATTGATATCATTGGCCGCACCAAGCGTGATGTCACAGGAGCCTTCGGGGCTATTAAAAAGGAATCAGCAAAAGTAGGACTAGCAGTGAATATGGAGAAAACAAAGTTTATGGTGTGCTCTAGCAGAGAATCGCGGCGTCTTGATTCTCAGCTGACTGCAGAGAACTATAGCTTTGGGTCCGTCTAGGAGTTTATCTACCTAGGCACTGCTATAACAAGCACAAATGATGTCAGTCTGGAGATTAGGCGGAGAATAACACTTGCCAACAGGTGTTACTTTGGGCTCAGTAGGCAGTTCAATAGTAGAGCTCTCTCTCGACGCACAAAAACCACACTCTACAAGACGCTCATTCTTCCAGTACTCCTATATGGTGCGGAGTGTTGGACAGTGACGCTGTCAGATGCAGCTGCTCTTGGAGTGTTCGAGAGGAAAATTCTTCGCAAAATCTTTGGTCCAATCTGCGTGGACGATGTTTATCGCATCAGATACAACCACGAGCTGTATGAGCTGTACGGTGATGTTGACGTAGCCAGTCGAGTGAAATCTCAAAGACTTCGCTGGCTGGGCCACATTGCCCGTATGGATGAAGACGCTCCGGTTCGTGTTTTGATGCGGTGATTGTTGAGACACGAAGGAGAGGACGACCCCGAACGCGTTGGCAAGACCAGGTGATGGAAACCCTGTCCACACTTGGTGTTACCAACTGGCGAAGGCGCGCTCAGGACAGAGACGCGTGAAGGCACATTGCGCTTCAGGCCGAGACCCGATAAAAGGGTTGTTATGGCCATATAATATATAATACAATTACATAAAAATATTAAAACCATAATTGCAATAAAATATTAATTATATTTGTAACGCTATGTTTCTAATATTTATATTTAAATTTTTTACCAGTTTTAGTTTTACATTATTATAAAATTTTCTAGCGAAAATTAATATTAAAACTAAATTACAAAAATATATTTATGTGTTATTGTTATCTTAAAATGTAAAAACAAAATTTTAAAGTTCAAACTTTTTTAAATAGAGTTTTAAAAAGTGTTTGCAAAAAGGAATTTGTAAATCATCAAAAATCAATGCGCGATTAGATTTTACTTCTGTCAGTAAAGTTGAAAGGGAATGAAAAAATTTAAATCGCATTCAAAAAAAAAACAAAATATGTACACATTCTCGATCGGGAGTTGAACCCGGACCCACAACATGTTGGGCTTGCAAACCACCAGCATCACGGTGGTTCCGCCCATAGGCCAAAAATAAAACAAGTAAGAAAGCTACAGTCGAGTGTACTCGACTGTGAGATACCCGCTACCCATTTTGAATAAAAGAAACATATTTTGCGGTATTTTCTCAAAATATACCGAATATACTGCAAAAATACTAAAAATATACCAAGTGGTATATTTGGTATATCGACATAGTACCGCATTCAAAATATACCATAGACGGCACAATATACCAGATTGTCACCCAAAGCAACTAAGACCCCTAGTAAGTAGGCGTTTTTGCCCATACAAAAGTATTTCTTTAATAACTTCGACAATTTTTATCTGATCGGAACCAAATTTTCAGGAATCATAGCTACTATAGTAAATATTGTATATACCAAAATTCGCAACTCTAGCTTTAAAATTACGCTTGTTATTCGATTTTTTTGATTTGCGGGGGCGGAAGTGGGCGTGGCAAAAATTTGAAACAAACTTGATCTGCGTGCAAACATAACAAATGCTGTCGAAAAAAAATTAGAGCTCTATCTCTTATAGTCTCTGAGATCTAGGTGTTCATACGGACGGACGGACAGACACACAGACGGACAGACGGACATGGCTAGATCGTCTCGGCTGTTGACGCTGATCAAGAATATATATACTTTATAGGGTCGGAGATGCCTCCTTCTACCTGTTACATACATTTCCTGCCGGCACAAAGTTATAATACCCTTCTACCCTATGGGTAGCGGGTATAAAAAGTCATAACAACAAAAATTCTCCTTCATTACAAACTAGATTTTTCTGGAAATCTATCGGTTCTTTCTAAAAATAGAATTGAAGCTGTGAACACGTGTTCATTTGCAAAGCGCAGCTGCACGCATCGCGAATATTTCACAACAAAAGCAAACTTCAAAGTGTTCAGTCAACTAATTACTCTGCCCAATTTTTATTATTTAAAATGGATTTTGAAATTAAAGGTATTATTTTTAAGTTTCAATATTAATAAAAGCTAACGTGTGTTGTCGATAATATAAAATTAATTCTTCACTTTGTTATATTTTTAGTATCTTTTGTATTCGTTTTTTTTATGTTTACGTAAAGTTTTAATTGTGATCCCCCAAGACTCCCCGTTACATTTTTTATTCAGTGTATTTGTAAATATATTAAGGTATAAAAAAACGTAAAACTAGCTGCAGATATTTGCAGATGTGTACATAATCAACAATATACTAACATCGTCTCTTTTTTTCTTCAAGGCCGATGCAGCTGTTTTGCATTGTAGTTGTGCTGTGTCCTTGTGTTCGTCTTTTGTGTTTTGTGTTCTTATTAGCTTTAAATTTTAATTTTAATAGCGTTTTTTTTTTTATTAATTAAATTTTGGTAGGTGACTCTTCTCAATGTGTCTTCACTCGGTTGTACATATTCAATTATTGGTGTACAGCAATCGGCAGCAATGCAGAAAAATTACGGAAGGTCATCGATCATGTAAACAGCAATTTTGAAGACATTGGCTACGTGTCCGAGATGGGCGTGTTAATGCAATGTATTGAATACATTTGCAAACAAATTGCTTTGTTTTGGACACAATATCACCGCAAAAAGGCATCAGTTCTTAAGTTCCAATCTAATTGGCTTAACGAAAAGGAAACAATTTTAATGAATCGCACTCCTAGTAAGCCTCAAGAATTGATCAAAACTACTAAACGTGGACGTCCGAAAGTGGATTTTAGTGAGTCATCAAAAAGACGAAGAATTGCTGAGCTTTCAATAATTAATGAATCTGCAGCTCGTGATTTACGATCGTGCAACATTCAATCAGATGCAATATGTAGCAAAGCTAACATCGAAGAAGTCCTATCGCTTCTCATAGAGGCAAACTTGAGCAAGCATCAATATTTTCTTATTCGAAGCTATGTGAACTCAAAGACATCCTATGACCTTTTTCAAAGCTACAAACAACTGTTAAAAGCTAAGAAATTTACCTATCCAGACAAAATCACTGTAAGTGAATCAAAAGCTGAAGTCGATCTACAGAGCTTAGTTGATCACACTGCGAAGCATATTGTAAAACTTCAGCATGATGTTCTTGAAAGCGTTGGAAGTGATTGCTCTGATAACATTATTTTAATTGGAAAATGGGGATTTGACGGCAGCACTGGACATTCAGAATACAAACAGAAAGTCTGCAATAAGGATGTGATCGATTCCAGTCTTTTTGTGACATCATATGTGCCATTGCAACTTTAAACCATGGAAAATGATCAAAAAAATGAAAAAATTATTTGGAAGAATCCGCGACCTTCATCTACACGATACTGCAGACCATTAAGATTCTAGTTTGCAAAAGAAACAGCTCAATTATCTGAAGACGAAGAAAAGTATTTCAAAGCTAAGATTGAAGCGTTGGATACCACTCTATGTAATGTGTCTGGTAGAGAAATTAAATTTAAACACAGCTTGCAGTTGACCATGGTTGATGGGAAAATTTGTAGTGCCCTAAGTCACACGTCATCTTCTAATTGCTACATATGTGAGGCGAAGCCGACAGAGATGAACGATTTGGAAAATTGTCTGAAAAAGAAGGTTCATGAAGCACGCTATGAGTTTGGTTTATCTCCATTACACTCCTATATTCGTTTTTTTGAATACTTTTTGCACGTATCGTATAGACTCGATCTGAAGAGCTGGAGAGTTAATACTCCAGAAGGAAAACAAGTACTTTTGACAAGGAAATCCAATATGCAGAATGATTTTCGCAAACGAATGGGACTCATTGTAGACAAGCCTAGGAGTGGAGGAAGTGGCACGTCAAATGATGGAAATAAGGCAAGAGCGTTTTTTAAAAATCCGAAAGTAGCAGCTGAAATAACGGGTATTGATGAAGACGTTATAATCCGGTGTTCAATATTGCTGCAGTGTTTGGCATCAGGTTACAAAATCAATGCGCCAAAATATGGAGAATATGCACTTGATACTGCCAGAAAGCTTATTAATTTGTATCCATGGTTCTATCTTCCACCATCCGTACACAAAATTTTGGTTCATGCTCCAGATGTGATAAATTATGCACTTGTGCCGATTGGTGAATTATCTGAAGAAGCTGCAGAGTCTAAAAATAAAGACATCAAAATGTTTAGAAGGCAGCACACCCGAAAGACTTCTCGGATTGATACGAATATAGATTTGATGCACAGATTACTTCTGAGTTCGGATCCGTATATTACTGTCCGAAGAAGGTTCCCAAAATTCTAAAATTCTAAAAAATCCGACTTATCAGCATCAGCATTTGAACTACTTGATGACTTCAACTGAATATATCTTGCTATTATCTAATTTTTAAAATTTGATTTTCTTTGGCTATAATTTGTATTTTAGATTCGTATTATTATTATTTTTTTTTTATTTTACTGTAATTTACTTGTAATAATTAAAACTAAGGGATTAGTATATGTGGGCGATTAATATTTGTGGGTGCCTTCTTCCTCTTAAATTATTATTTAAATATAAAAATACTTTCATAAAAAAAAGTTAGAAACTGAAAATAGGAATACGTTCCAAATTTGGTCCGATATTTTGTATGGTAGCTACAGGAAATAGTCGCGCGATATGTCCAATTTTTTTTTTCTATAATTAAAACATTTTTATAGAATTTTGGGCAAAATTTCGAAGCAATATAACAACTAGAAGTATTTTTGGCCGCAACTCCCATACTGGCGGAACTCTGCTGCAGCAGAGCCAACGCGGTCCTTGTGCAGGCGCCATTTAACTGCAAACATATAGAACGCGAGCAATTGTTGTTATCTTCATCTTCAATACTTCCGTCGCGGCAAAACAAAATTGACGTGCGCTAGCTGCTTGTCAGTGAGGCAACTGCACGTTGCAAAACTTCATATGCATACACATACTGATATAGGCGAGCATATAGATACATACACGCATACATAGAAACGAAAGCAGAGCGCAACGAAATACACCCGTACTCATCGCTCCGCATTTGATCTGCGACTGAACTCAACGCTGCGCGCTGCGTTAGAACTTCGAATTTGCGAATGAGCCGAAGAGGCTCTGGTGTTCGAATCGCATAATTCAGTTTTTAATGATAAAAAAATTTGTATGGGATGAAGCATCTACATATGTATTGTATGGTTAGTGATATTAGACTTCACATGTGTTCTGCAATCGCGAAAATACATTATCATGCATTCACAAACGGACGGAACTCACGTACATATAAGTATTGCATATTTTGTCAGAGTTTCATCATCGATATACTTACATTTGTTAACAAACATAATACCCTATTTTAAAAAAGCGTATGAAATATACATAGGGCTAATCAAAAGTGATAAAGGTTAACATATAATTCCTATTATTCTTAACTAAACAAAATTGTAAGAGGAACTTTTAAGACAAAAAAATTATAATCATAAAGTATACAAGCGATTAACCTTTAAAGTAAAATTTATATATGCAGCTTACAGGAACAAATTTAAGACATTTTAAGTCGGTTAAGTTTTTCAGATCCATAAACAGAAAGGTAGAACGATTAAAAATTGTAAAGGTGATTAAATTCAATTTGAATTTAAGAATTAAAGACAACGGCATATTTCAACATATTTTATTTTCCCTCTCCAAATTATGATCTCTTTGAATGTACTACATAGTATATAAAAGAGAAATTTGAATTGATAGATCGTAGTTTCCTGTTCGTTGTGGACATTTAACATATGTTAACTTATTTTTGTAGCGATAAATACTTCAAGGATAAATCGCAATATATTTCGCTCTGCTTGGGACCAAATCTGATTAAGTTGTCAGTTTCCACACCAAAAAATAATACTAAAATTACCGGTAACTTCAACAAACACACTTTACATAATATCTATGTATATACATATGTTTTATAGTTTATTTATTCATTTTATCAGTGAATTTATTGCGTATAATTATTATACTTGTGCATTATTCATCATCGTCGTGTAAACAACTACAATTAGTATCACGATTGTCATTGTTACAAAAACACAAAGAACATAAGAAAATTAAAATGTTCTTGAATATATTATATTTAATTATTTTTCATAGATTTTCGCATAAGCATTCTGTGTTTAAACACGCTTTGCATTGTTTTTAAATTTTGGTATGTGTTATTACATTTTGCCTAAACTGATATGTACCTACATATGTATGTAAATGAACCGCCACAATAATTGGCAAAACTCATTTCTAGTATTCGTACTAATTCACCTTCATATTTTGCTTCAATTAAAAAGAGAATCCTTTATCATTTGCACTTCTGTATTTTAGTAGTACAAGTAATTAGTTGTGCATTATGTGTACTCTACGTTCATTAAAAAACCATTACAGCTGCTATCCAATTGATCACTCATATCATTTGCATATCAATATTATATTATAATTATATTTCATTATATATTTATTTATACTTATTGGCCTGCTTCTGCGTTGCAATAATATATGTATATCATTTTCGTATCAAGAATCGTTTCAGCTTTAAAAAATAAACTTTCTTAATATTTTATTCGTCTAATAATTCTATTGATTCATACTATACGTGATTTTTAACTATGTGTGTATATTCTAAATGTGTTTACCAAGTGTGTTGTTCTATGTGTATGAGTCAGTTATTAGGAAGCATTATATGTCCACTGATGTATGTATGCATGTATGTATATACAAAATTGTATTAAATTCAATTGCATTATATTACCCTTTAGTTGGCGAAGACACAGCGCCATGCGAGGGAGTTGAATAAAATTACTAAATATTCATTAGTTAATATTATATGTATGTATTTGTGTGTAATCGATTCTCCGACACGCTAACAGTTAATTGGTCAACGTTTGTGAGGCGAATAGGGAGGACGAAAAGAGTTGTCGTTGTCGAGATTGAACTAAATTTACAAAATAAATATTATTATATTTATTCTATAGGATTTGGTGCATTTGATAGGCAATAGATAATTTCAAACGCAAATGTATTTACGTCAACATTCCTTCGGATGGCAATATTGTTTATGATAATGAATATCTTAATATATGATAATTGTAAAATTTAAACAATAATAATAAAAATATTAATAATAATAATAATAATAATAATAATAATAATAATAATAATAATAATAATAATAATAATAATAATAATAATAAAAATAATAATAATAATAATAATAATAATATATATACATATTTTAAGAAGTTTGGCAACGTCGACTTAATTTTCAAAGAAATAATTCTTCAATGCTGAAAAAATATGAAATTTATTGTTCACTTAAATGTATTATGTGACTTGAATCAAAGGATATGCAGATGTATCCGCTTGATCGCATCATTCTTATGCCACTAAATATTAAAATATCTTAGATACCGTAATTTATCGAAACATCGCAATGCGTTTTCTACCTGCGGCCATAATTTATGGATCTCAATTTTTTGCATCCCTATACATATGACATTATATAACTTACATCATATAACTTATAACTACGAGTGGACATAAACCGATTTGCTGTTTTTTTTTTATTGTAAGGGTTCATAATCTAATTCCAAGTGCAATTAATATTATGCTGAATTTTATTTACATTATCATTTACATTTTCATTCTTCGTTATCATTCAGTTCAAGGCAGCCAAAGTAAGACTTACTTCGCCAAGTCCAGTATCTATGGGGCACATCAAAGAATTATGATGAACAAAGAAAGTGACAATGTAAATGAAAAAATGAAATGAAAAATGCGCTGTCCTGAGCTGCTTAATGCGCTAGCCTGACAGAGCAGGTCTTCGGGAAAGATCTCCAGAATGGGTAGATGATGACCCGAAGAAGGATCACGACAAGTATTGGCACGGGCTTTCTGTGAAGGGTGAGAGTTAGAACATTAGAGTATAGTTAAAATAAATATTTTGCATATTCTATAAAAATTAATGAAGAAACAAAAAGTATTTCTTAAAGAATATAGAAAAGCTTACTCGCATATCGGCAGTCGATAGGGGTAACTTTTGGCAAATAAATAAAAAAAAATTGAAAAGTATAATAAAAATGTGTACTATATAAATGAAACTATTTTCCTACTCACCTGGACCATTCGCTTAAGGTCATCTTTCTGAATTACTTTGATTTGTGCCGATTCGCGCAACCAGCGACGTAACCAATGTCCGAACCAAACCAACCCACACTCGCAGTCGAGAGGATTATGAGAAGTGATAAGTCCACCCATAATGCTGCGTGTGCCCACCATATCCCAATAACTTTTGTTCGGATAGAAGCTATCAGCGGCTAAGGCATTGATGCGGTTATGGGATATATCAATAGAAAGGTGAGGCACCTCCCGAAGGGTATGGAATATTCCTGGAGGTAGATCCGAAATTCTTGTGTGCGAGATCTTCACTTGGATTCTCTGATTACGCGAGAGTCCCGCAAACGCATCAGGAAAAATCGTTTGCACATTGTTCCCATAGAGCTCCACCAGTTGCAGTTTGGTATTGTTCGTCAATTTGGCCAAGAGCTGTCCTCCAATATTTGGCTCCAGACAATGCACCCGTAGAACTTGAAGACCAGGCAACCTAGACACAATTTCGCCCAGATTTCCATGCGCGCTGACGTGCAGCTTTCGAAGTGATCGCAGCTTGGAGAATGTTTGTGGATTGGTTATCTTTACATCCAGCAGATTAAGCTCGGACAGATGACGCAGACTTGATAAATCCTGCAGAGTGATGCGTCTTAGTGGATTGTGGGCCACATCGAGGACTCTCACCGAGGAAGGCAAATGATCAATGGCACAACTGGCATTAACGATTTTGTTGTAGGAGATATTCACATGACGCAGATGTCGGAGGACTCCCATTGGTGACAGTTCTTGTAAATAGTTGCCACTGACATCCAAGTATGACAGGAGAGGTAGCTTCAGCGGTGGCAAAACGTAGAGCCCCATATGACGAAGACTCAATTTTCGAACTCGAGGCGTGTGCACAAATACCTCACGCAAATTGGTGGTAACTAGGGGATTCTCCGAGAGATCCAGATTAGTCAGATTATTTAGAAAACTGAAAGTATTATCTGGCAGAATTGTGATGCGATTGCGAGCCAAAGAAATATCATACAGGAACTGTGAGTTGACAAACATGGAAGCATCCAAGTACTCCAAATTGTTTCGCGACATCTGTATGGATCTCAAAGTAAAACCGATGTCTGTAAACGCTGGTACAGGCCAAACGCTAAGCTGATTTTCGGATATATCAAGAAACTCCAGTCGAGTATTCATAAATACCTCTCGAGGCAGCGCACGTAATCGGTTTGAAGAGATGCGCAAAACACGCAGCTTACGGAGATTAGAGAACTGTTCCACTTGCAACTGATCAAGTTGATTGTGGCTTAGATCGAGCTCCTGTAGACTGTTTAAGCCCTGAAAACTGCGTCGGCGTAGCGAACTTAGATTATTGTATGATATGTTTAGTATCTCTAGAAACTCCAAGTCCCCAAAGGCGTGGCTCTGCAAGGTGCCTAAGGCATTGTGTGCCATATTGAGGAAGCGTAGTGTATTCGCTAGATTAGTAAAGCTATCCGACTTAGACACATGATTATGACTGATATCCACTTGATATATATACATGTAACTGCTGAGCTCATCATCAAAGATGGAGATGTGATTGTGACTTGCATTAAGTCTCAAAGGTGTCGTTGCATTGGATACATAGTGAAAGGACTTCAATGAAAACGAACACAGCTGGTTATACATGACATCTAGAGCAGCCAGATTTGGTAGAACGGCGAAGGCAGAGTGAGATATATTATTAAGACGATTGTGGGACAGGTCGATGTATCGTAGGAACTCCATGTTGTGAAAGGCATGCCGGGCTATGCTGCGCAGTCTATTAGACTGTAGATTGAGGGTTTGTAAATCTCCCAAGTTGTAAAAAGTCTGTGACTCCAAATGTTCCAGTACATTGTACGAAAGTTCAATCTCAACTATATGGCTGTGAATATCTGGTAGAAAGAGCCCACGCGGCAATGTCTTAAGTTGATTAAAACTTAAATTGATATAGCTTAGTTCTCGCATGCGAGCAAAACTTTCATTTGAAATTGTCTTAAGATTGTTGTTATCGAGACCAAGCCAAATAAGCTGTGTCAGTGGCTGGAGGGCAGCTAACGGATCCAAAGATTCAAAGCTTCTTGCTGGAAAAACCGCAAAAGAGAGTTCCAGAATCTTAAGTGTATGAGAAACATTCTCAAAAACCAATGGATGATGAATAGTTATGTCATTGAAGCTTAGACTGATCTCTTGTAATCGTTCCAAACCTGAAAATGATCCCAGATGAATGTGAGTGATCTTGTTGTTTCGCAAAAGAATTGTCTGCAGATTTGCACCCCAGCCATCGACAGCAAAGATGCCTTCTGGAATATCAGTTATAGAGTTGTAGCCCATATTTAAGTAAGATAATTGCGTATAATTTTTCAGCCCTAATACTGGTATCATTGTAAAGTTATTACCACTGAGGCTTAAAACTTTCAAATTATCCGTATACGATGGCAAGTTGGTTAATTGATTGATCTGATTAGAAGTCAGATACAAATATCTGAGCCGATGCAGCACGGATATAGAAACAGGTACAGTGATGAGCCGATTACGTTCCAAATCCAAGTATTCTAATGTATCAGTTAGACCATCAAATGCTGCGGGATGGACACGTCCAATAACATTAAATGCTAGCACGAGATGCACAATACCAGTGTTTTGAAATACTCTAGCCGGCACCTCGGCGACATAATTTTGTTCCATGTTAAGTGCCCGAATGTGAACATCTGAATAGTTTTGGTGAAAGTAATCCGATTCCAAGCTCTCAATGCAATTTTGTCCGAGATCTAACTTTTCTAAATGCATGCGTAATGGGTGCCCCGGTATTTCCTTCCACTGTAAGCTTCGTAGCAAATTATCCCGCAGACTCACAATGCGTAATTCTGGCAACCGCTCGAATAATTGTTGAGGAAAAACACTTAATAGATTGCTGGATAGATCCATAGTTACCAGCGAACGTGGCATATAATTTGAAGAAACGTGCATTATACGATTGTTGGACAAGTCTAGCCAAAGCAATTTCTGCAGCTGATCAAAGGTACGAGTCCCTGATCGATCTAGAGTCGTAGAAATTGCTGGATATACAGTGTTGCTTGTATCCAACCGAGTTTGCAGCACTGTCAAGCTTGATGGCTGTGTACTGTTATCGCCACTATTTGATACTAAGTCTAGACTTCCAGCAGGTGTGACTTCCGTTATGTCGTTGCCAGCAAGATGTAGCGAACGCAAAGTATCATATTGGGCTTCCCAGTTGCCATCCAAGGAAGTAATGTAATTGCTGCGAATAAAGAAAGTTATTTATATAAAAATAAACAACTGTATCAGGACAAGGCTGATCATGCATTGTAAATACATATATTAACATAATAATTCCATTTAGCATAATACTTTGCATAGTAATGTAAATAACAAAGGTCTGTAAACATACAATGCATATAAACGGCTGCTAAACGTATTCCAATAGCACAGAGGACAAATCTATTAAAACATTGTTCGGTATATTTTTCAGTTATGCGATAGTTTTCTAGGTGAAACCGAAACGAAGTTCACACTATAATATAATGATAAATATATGCGCTAAGCTTTACCCATAAGGTAGAAGGGTATAATACTTTGGAACTGGACGACTAGAAAATAGTTATATGGTCTGATGGAACGAAATTGAATCGATTCCAGTCGGATTGTAAACAATATTGTTGGAAGAAGCCTGAGGAGTCGCTGCAGATAGGCCACGTACAAGGAACTGCGAAACACTGAGGAGGAAATGTAATGACAGGTCTGTAGCTGTTCTACTTGGTGGAGCGTTGGACCAATTATGAAAATAGATGATACTAGGCAAAAGGAAGACTTTCTAGATATTTTGCAAACCCATCTTTGCGATTTTGTTGACAAATGTGCATATAAGGAGAGTGACATCACATTTCATTAAGATGGAGATCCAAAACACACGTCCAAAATCTTCAAAGTATGGATCGCAAAACAACATTTTAAGGTAAAGGAGCACAGCAGCACAGAGTCCTGATCCAAATCCGATCGAAAATTTGTGGTCGATAATGAGAAGATGATTGGACTCTACGAATCAGTACCAGCAAGCTAGCGCAAGATGCAGCAACGAGTCCAGCAAGAATGGAGAGCTATTCTAAAATAAATAATACCAAATTTGGTAGAAAATATACCAGAATGAATAAATATCACAATTACAAATATCGGTCTTTGGACCAAGTATTAAAAAAAAGCGTTTGTTGAAAATTGTTCAAAATGAGCATAACTGAGTACATGCGAGTTTTTTTGTTTTTTATTTCTTAAATAAATCAATTAGTCTTTTTTGGTATATTTTGTATAAGATTTTGTTAATAAATATTCAAAGAATAATCACAAAAAATTTGGGCTCATTTACTTCACTAATAACTTTTTTATGCAAACCCAAAGTCAGTAGTTGCAAACATGTACTCAGTCTTGCACGCCACTGTATATACAGTAGAATCCGGTTATAACGACTCCGCTTATAGTGTCCGATCGGTTATTACGACGAAAACTCGATGGCTTGGTTGGTCCCCATACAAACTTATATGAAAGGACCTCCGCTTAGAACGTCTCCGCTTTTAGCGACTAACCGCTTATACCGACGAAATTTTTCAGAATTCAACCGGATATTGCGACGAAAAAAAAAAATCAGCGAAATAATGCCGAAAAATTTAAGCATCAAACGACGCTGTTAGAAATGTATGTATTTAACAGTGATTGACACTCTTGTTGGGTGCGTAGGAGCGACAGGAAGGTTCTTACATTCTCACTACTCTCTGTTAGTTTTAGCTGACGCCTTAGCCTATGCTAAGGAACATGCAGGTATACGAATTATTATGGAAAAACGATGATATTAAATAAAATGTATACATTTTTTTTGTTTTGTTTAAAAATTAATTTGTTTTATCTTAAAACCCTATTACGAACATGGCAACCATAAAAAAAATCAAAACAAAACTTAATTTTGCTCCTTTCGGTTAGTGCGTCTTCCGGATATAACGACGTAAAATCGTCGGTCCCTTGAAAGTCGCTATAACCGGAATCTACTATATATATATATATATATATATAATTTGTGATATGAAGACACAGCATAAATACACTAACACACGCATAGAGCCACACACACACATGTTAGCTTTAAGTCGTAATAAGAAGATTTTTGTTCAAACAACGCACATTGGGATGAAATGCCTTTATTTTGGCCACAACCGTAATTTTAAAGCTAGAAAGTTGAAACTTTCGCATTTTCTTCATTTTTTTTATTTATTTTTTTTTTTAGTTTTTATTTTTTATATTTTTTTGTTTTTAATCACCTCTAAATCATTTTCCCGAAAATCATTTGGAATTACCCAGTCAAAAGAGGCGTTGAAATTGCGATTTGTATCCAGCCAAATTTTTAGTAAGTCACCTTGACGAATAAAATCCTTCCTTGTATCTATTGAAATATTTAACCCTCCCGCAAGTTCCCGCAAATTATTTAAATGCTATCTGAATATACACATAATAACTCATACTACCACATAAGTTGTTATTTGAATCCTGTTGTATCTTGCTAGATATGCTCCACGAAACATAAATATTTTAAGGTTAGAACCAACAAAACTACTACTTACGTATTTCATTAAAAACATGACAACACAAAAGCACATATAATTAAACACTTATACAAATATTTTTAAGGTATTTTAATTGGTCAAACTGTTTAAAAATACGAGAACGCCAAAATTAAGAAACTTGACTAGTCAGCAAGCTTGCACGCACCACGTAGCAAGAACAGCTGACTTTCAACGGCTGGTGAAAGTCGAGGGCTGCACAATAAAATACCAATTAAATATTTTCGATGTCTAGGGACATTTCTAAGCTTGAAATAATTGTAACATTATTGATATATTAACATGAACTTTTTAGGTTTTGGCCAAAATAAAGGCATTTCATCCCAATGTGCAACGGATTGTAAATGTTTGCAAATAAATAAATTTTAGTAATATTTAAAAATATTTTAACATTTGCTGGTATATTAATTCAATATATTTTTAAAATAATAATGCAGCGGTTTGCATTTATTAGAATTAGGTAACGGGTATTGAACAATACAAGTACTTTCGACTGTAGCTTTCTTACTTGTTTTAATTATATTACATATAGTTTTTTTGGGATAACGTTGTATATAACTTCATAGTAATAACCTATTTATATTTTACATATTAAAATAAGTAATTACTTTCACTAATTGGTTTTTTAGAAACTAGCAAGAATGGCTTACCGTTGGGCGACTAGTCGAGTGAGTGAATGCAGCTTTTGTAAAGCTTGCAATGGTAACTTTTGCATCTTATTGCCCGATATGTCCAGCGTCATAAGCGAATAAGTCATCGTGCTATAATTGAATAATGTATGAT
The DNA here is from genome assembly GCF_023558535.2 of Drosophila nasuta. NCBI lineage: Eukaryota > Metazoa > Arthropoda > Insecta > Diptera > Drosophilidae > Drosophila > Drosophila nasuta. Next base: position 207,920 of record NC_083455.1, on the reverse strand, counting down.
TTAGATATGTACATATAATATGTAATTTGATGTTGAATATAAATAAAAGTAACAATTTTAATTGTAAAAGTTAGGTTAAACTTTAAAAGTTCTGTAGTGTGCTTAAATTGCCCTCAACAGTCCCGACAATGTGGTTATTGCATGCCTTTTGACATATCCTGCCCACAACAGATTAAACAAATATTTAAACTTAATTAACGCACCACAGACCTGACGACGGTCCGTGCACCCCACACCGAATATGCGTCCCTTGCTATTATTTTTGAATTCCATTAATACATACGTATTTACATACATTTACGACCTAAAACCCACAAGCACACAAACTACATTTATGTTAGACGATGGAGAAGAGAAGAACGACCTCAATTATGAAAACCACGAGGTTGTGCAAACAAGCTCAAGACTCCTCTATTTAACTACACTGTTCTTCTTCTTTATTGTTGCTACGTTTATTACTCGTGCGACAGAAATTCAACCATATATCGCAATCTAAATTTTGTAACTCATCTTGCCAACTTTATTCGTTGAGGTATATCAACGCATTTAGTTGTCGGTTGGTTTATTAATTGCTGCTATACATCACTCTTTCTTACGCGATCATTGAACATTTCTGAAGTATATAATCTTCCGCCGAACCATTTCATAAGCGGCTGTATGTCGACGAGACATGGCTGATGAGATCGCATCATCAAGAATGTGACAATGGTCCCGAAAAAGCGTATCTTGGGTAATATTTTGGAATATTGATCGAAAAAAGTGAGATAGCGATGGCAATCATTTGAAATTTCTTGCAATTCTTACAAAAAAAAACAAGTAAGAAAGCTACCGTCGAGTGGGCTCTACTGTGAGATACCCGTTACCCATTTTCAATAAAAGTAAAATATTGCGGTATATTTCTCAAAATAAACCAAAAATATTATACCACAAAAATCCTTTTAAAAAATGATCAATTATTTGGTATATTGATATGTTACTTCACTCAATGTATACTATAAAGTGCAAAATATACCAGATTGCCCATAAAAAAAAAATAATAATTTAGTTATTATTGCATATACCACTATCGACACTATCTTTAAAATTACACTAGTAATTCTATTTTTGACGATTTGTGGGGCGGAAGTGGGCGTGGCAAAATTTAGAAACAAACTTGATCTGCGTCAAGATTATTTCAACTTTTAGCCACGCCCGCTTCCCGCTAATCGATAAAATTAAAATAACAAGTTAAATTTGAAGCTGGAGTCTATAACTATAATAACTATAAATAAAAATTGCAGAAGTTATTTAAGAAATACTTTTTTAAGAAGAAAAATCTCACAATCTGGTATATTTTGCATTTTATGGTATATTTTGAATTTATGAATTATGATATTTTGTTTTTATTGAAAGTGTGTAGCGGGTCGAGTCAACTCGACTGCAGTTTTGTAATTGTTTTGTAAAGCTGTGTAGTTATATAATGAAAATAAAAGATATACTATAAGAGATAACTACATTTGCAAAAAAAGGTTTTTCAGCTGTAAAACACAAAATACTAATATAAAAACAAAGTAAACTCACAAATTTATTACCAATTGTCAAAATAGTAATATTTTCATGTATTAAAAGACACCTACAAATTGTGAAGTTTGATATCACACCCTGAGATTAATTGTGACGCAATGAACATCCTAGCATTTGGGGACTGTCCTATAGTTTATTCAATGGAAAACAAATTGTGGCGCAGATATTTAATGAAGCCATAATCAATATCGCAAAAAAATAATCCAAGTCCGAAAACAAAACACCATGAAGGATAAAAGCGCACTACCGATAAATCTAAGACCCTGTCAAGGTAAATATTTGTAAAGAATCTAGCAATAGTTTTAAGATCAGGTGACAAATAAACAAACAAAAAGTATTCGTTCAAGTCTGATTTAAATTCCAGTTTTGTGCAGATTACTTTCTTGTCGTTGTCATATGCATAATTCTTATTCATTATTTTTGTAAATTGATAAGTCGTTGACTATATTCAGATCACTGAATCATTTACCTCGTGTTCTTTGTAATATTTGGGAAGATTTCGCACAATAATATGTTTGATTTAAGTTAAAATACGTTCATTTAATGAGAAAGTTTGTATAATGCGAATACTTACATCCCCGCTGAACAATCCAGTTCCTATCTTTAACCTTTGTCATACAGAATATCTATTTACTTTTCTGTGGGGATCTTAAAAACTGGGAAATGTGCAAACGAAAACATATGTACATATATGACTGGGATTCGGTTCCTGGTTTTGCGGTAGGTGGTTGACTCTGTATAGGCAGAACATAAAATACGGCGGGATTCGTCGGTTCTTTGTGCTTGTTAACAAATTTTTGCAATTTAAAACAAGTTCAGTAGTAGTAGTAAGCTCGACAGTGAGATACCCGCTTCAATTAATGCAATATAGTTCGGCTAAAGCTTTTAAGACCTGATAGCTCTAGCAGGTTTTTGAAATATAAAATAATTTCTTAATCTGCGTGCAACTATAATAAATGTCCAAAATATGAAATCTGTATCTGTATATACCTATAAGGTATCCCAACGAACATACAGAGTATACCTTAAGGGTCAGAGAATCAACATTTGGCAAAAGAGATGGAAGAATTAATTGGGAATAGCGGAGAGCTCAGTCATGAGTAAACTGGCGTTTAGTATTCTACTGCATATGTGACATTAATTATTCTAATATTTTTAAATATACATACATATGGAATAAACATATACATACAAACAAAATACATATGGAATAAACCCAGGGTCGAATAGATTAGGATTAGGATTTAAAATCGTTAATTTGTAGTCTGTTATCTATGAGATTGTGGATTTATTATATTTTATAGTTGATAGACCCAAAGAGAGTGTAAAATGCTCATACTTCGCATACTTCATATTGCAACCAAGTCGTTATGCCCATAAAAAGAGTATAGAATATAAATGGTAATTGTCATAGTAACATAGAGATTTGAGATACCCCATACAGAAAAATACGTAGAAATGGACAGGTTCCCCAAACTATATAACCCTTTTTACACATTTTCAATGTTCACAGGGTATAAAGAATAGCGCTTGAAACTTTTCCCTTTACCTCGATGTGTATGTTGTGCTGGATTGTATTTACGAATGTATGTGAGTTTGCATTTCCTGCCTGCATTTTCAGAGTGAGTGCCGCATGAAACACTTCCAACTGTACAACCCTTTACATAGTGCGCAGCGATCCTTTGCCAGTTGCTTGTTAAACTTAATTTTACTCCTTTTTTACAACTTGCAGTTTTATGTTGTAATATGTATGTACATACTATATACAAGTGTATTCGAATATGCGCGTACAAAGCACTTGAAAACACCACAAACACAACGGCACCCGCTGCGAAAGCAAACGATAAAAACTTGCCTATGGTAGGACCTCATAGACTTGCAAAATCTGCAGTTTTATGCAGAGTTTTTGTGATGGCCCTAATCGTAAATAACATTCCAATTTTGGGTCACTATCTGATATAACTATTTACTCACCTGAAACTGCGCTCGGATATATCTTGCAGCTCATTGTCGATTAGCTTTAGTGTCTTCAATCGCAATCCTTGGAATGTTTCGTCATCAACGCTCTGTAGATGCGTATTTGACATTTCGATATAGCGTACGCTGCTGTGTATAAACTCTGTATAAGAAAAGAGAGAGGGAATCAAAGAGAGTCGTGTATTAGCATATTTGGTGCAGAGTCTACACCGCAGATCTAAGTGTCGCCACTTTTGCCCTTCCAGTTCATCATTCAAATTGATTTCAAACAGTATTGAAGCATTTTCCCATTACTAGGGGAATGAGAGCATCCACTGTTGCCTCTGATGCTAGTAAGTATGGCTAACGATGATGGCTTTTCTTTTAGAACTCTGATAGCAAGCACGTTAAAGAAAATGGGTCGTTGGATGCCATTATTACAAACAATAAGCTATATGAAGAGGATAAAATTGGCCAGTGATGCGTTTGCTTTGTTTTTCTCTGAGAAAAACAGCACTTTCATTATAACGAAATTGGATGATTTTTTGAGTGGTAATCAGTTTAAATTGTAAGTATTCGAAATGCGGTTTGTCAGCTTAATAGTGTTGCGTGAAATGAAAAAGAACTAAAATTTCTGTTTGCTTTGACTTAATAGCACCGAAGAATCAATTTAATGTACTCGATCTTGTATAAAAAGGTTACACTGAATAGCTCAGAGAATCTGGGTCCAGTGAATTAATTGAGGTAATCAAAAAAAAGATGGTGCCCGTTGTTTGAAATCGTTTGCCCATGTTTACCCATGAACATTTTTCTTTTTGCCCACCCTCAGTTTTAAAATTAAAACAAATTTTTTTTTTCAAAAATTAAAAAATTTTTCTTTTTAAAATTTGTCTATGAAAATTGCTTGAAAATCGTTTGCCCATCTTTTAGTATAAAAAAAATGCCTTCTTCAAAATTTTGAAATTTTTATTTAAAATCGGTCGCAAATGATTGCCCTCACCACGAAATTATGAAAAATAAAACTGTACATCGCACTATGGGCAAAAAGTCGCAAAGTGCGGCATTTTTACATTTTTTTGGTGTTCGGTATCATTAAATTGACTTTATTTTTTGAATTAGAATACTTCAAGAATACTGAAACATATTTTTAAAAAATTTTAGACTTCGTTGGTAATTTGTTATTCGTCCATATTTAAAGACTATGGTCTGGACCCTCTAAAAAAAAAAATTGGCGAGAAAATTTGTGATTTTTTCTGTCAATTTTATATTCAAATATTAAATCAAACAAAAAAGCTTGAATATGGAATTTAATCGTTAAGGTATGTAATATTAATTATTGGCACTAAATTTTTAGTACATGTGATATATTAACCAATCATGCAATGTGTTGTTAGTATATTTTTAGGTCCCTGATAACAAATGTATTTTTGTTTCTGTGGAGTGTAACTTGTGCGTCTAGGCCGGTAGAGGCAATATTAAAGCTGAATGTTATTAACCAAACTGTTAACAATCAAATAGTGATTAACATTTTTGCCAAAACGCAATGTTGCAGTTGTATTTACGTCTTGTTTTTCAACGTTGCTTGATTTTTGGAGCAAAAACAACCGCCAACAAACTGCTTCAAAGCAGTTTGTTTTGCAAAATATCAATGAAAATGAATTAAGTGATGTTCAGGAAATCTTAATAAAAGATAAGATTATTCAGTTTTTCGGATTGAATAACACTAATTTACGAAAATGCAACAGAAAAGCCTGCGCAATGGCTTGCATCCTCGTTCATAATGGAGTTTCTTAAGATGATGTTCCACGCGAAAAGCCTGGTCGTAAATGAAAATTAGCATTTAAACTAGTCTATGAAACAGAAAAGTCAATGCTATTGTTGCATGACTTTTGAAAAGTGTTTATATAATTTTAATTGCTACATAATGTGAGTTTGAGGTATGCCCATCAAAACTTAGAGTAGGTACTTGATGTACTTATACGTTAATACTAATAAGTTGTATCCAATATCTCAAATTTTGCATAAGGTACTAGTACATTGGCACCAAATTATGGAAACCTCCGTACTTCTTCTAGGGGCTCTCCGTGAAAATGCGTCAGAAGAGCGCAAAAAATTGTACAAACTCGATATGTTTTCTCATGCAAGGAAAAACAGCCGCCTGAATACCATATCAGATGTGTTTAATAGAGCATTGGATTCCTCTGACCCACTGCTTTCAACTATAAATCTAAAGGAACGCCAAAGATTAAACTATTAAAAAGCCTACCAAGAGATGTTATAGCTCTTTTGAAATCTCCTGATATTGAGCCCCCAATAACATGGGCATGTGTAGACAATAATGATAATCAGGTAGAAGAAGGCGGAGATAATGAACTCGAAATTTTTGGGCAAAGTTCCCTGGAGTTGGAGGAAAAGCTTTGTGAAGAATAAATTATTAACTGGACACCAAGGTGTGGAGTCACAAAACATAATATTGGGCTCTAATAATTTTTTGATTTAATTTTGCATAGATCCAAATTAAATTTAAAATGCGAATTTGCTAAAAATATATTAATTTAATAAATTTAGTTTAATTTCATTCAATATATTACATTAAAATATTTTAAAACAAATTTTTGGAAAAAAAAAAATTATAGAAGAAAATTATAACCTCATGGTAAGGTGGGCGGGAAGGAAGGCGTGGTCCAATTTAAAAAAGAAGAAATCCGAAATTCGATCTTTATTTTTTAGGTATATGTACAAAGTTTCATGTTTCTATCTTCAAAATGGTAAAAATGCCGCAATTCGGGACTTTTTGCCCATAGTGCATCGGTAGCCTCATGTTTTTTTACGTCTACCAATATCTCAGAATTTTAAAATTTTGAAAAATATGAAGGTTTTCTATTTTTTTGATTGCCCATATAAATTCATCGTTGGCCCATGTCTTAAAGTCTCAACATTTTGCCAAATTGCACAAATTTTCAAATGTTTTTGACTTTTTCAGGCTGCCTATTCATTGTTTTCGTTTGCCCACCCTTTACAATTTCAAAGCTTTCACTCCAGATTTATATTATATTTACTAATAGGGGTTATGGCAGGAGCGATATTTTCTCTGCGAATATTTAATTCTTCATCCTGTATGTATGTCCATGAATTTGTGGCGTGATTTTTATACCCGCTACCCATAGGGTAGAAGGGTATTATAACTTTGTGCCGGCAGGAAATGTATGTAACAGGTAGAAGGAGGCATCTCCGACCCTATAAAGTATATATATTTTTGATCAGCGTCAACAGCCGAGACGATGTTTCGGTATATTTTGAAAATAATACCGCAATATATTGCCCTTATTAAAAATGGGTAGCGGGTAGCGCACAGTCGAGCACACTCGACTGTAACTTTCTTACTTGTTTGAATTTAAAGTAACCTGCGAGCATTCGTGATAAATGTAGTATTTTATTTGGTTATAATCAAATTAATACGAGGGGCTATATTTTGTATATTGATGTACTATAACATTAAAAATATTCCATAGGATACAAAATATTCGAGACTGTTAATCAAAGCTAATAAGGGTCCTCTGGTGATGCCTCCCCATCAAATAAACAGTGATGCTAATGGAAAGAATATTTGGTTGTAAAGAAGCTCTAGATGCAGGTAAATCAACATGTGGAACACTTTCGATATAAGCAAAAAGGTTTAAAGCTTTGGAACACAAAGCAGTACATTTTGCATTTGTAGCGTGTATTTGAAATAATTTTAGTCTTTTTTTCGGTATATTAAAACGATATATGTATTTGAAAGATAATATTGCTTTTGCACTGTTGATTGCAAAAAGGAGTTTCTTAAAGGATGCCATTAAATGCAAGGAAATGCTTATAAATGCAGTGGAAACCGAATTTTTCATACAACAAAAAAAACTTTGAATAAACATTTTAAGAATGGATGGAACATAAGCACATGTACATACATTTATTAATTACATATACAAAAATACAACCGCGAGCAAAGCTGTTTTACTGGCCTAATTTATACATAGTCTTATAATTTATATAGCCTTACGAGAGAATAAAAGCCGTCCAATAGCAAACATGTTTTTGGGTTTTACAACTGAAGGGAATTATATAGACTCGTGGGGATACGAGTGTTGCAATTAATTTGCGATTCGTTGAGCATGTGTTAATTAACAATAGCGACAAAGTCGTTACAATGAGCTCGTTGCTCTCAATGGATCAACAGTTAACCAAATAGTGAAGCAAGCTGGTGCTCTGGGTACTTGGGGCATTTGCACACATGGTGACCATTCGTTTTTAGCCTGATTACGACTATCCGCAGAGGCTCTCCGAAGGGAATTTTCATGTCATGCTTGTCAGCTTAAATTATGGCTCGACCTTACCTCAAGCAATAAGGCGCCTTTCTAACCACGCCTACGTAGTCCGTCCAGGTTCGCCGAATATTACTCGCTCTTCCCCGAATAGACAACAAAAAAAGAAAGAAAAACAACTTTTTTTGAGTGTTGAACCTCGATGAGGAATGAGTGCAGCCACACAACCGTGGTCAGCTGAAAACTGACGTGCAACATGAAAATGCACTTTTCGCTTTTAATTGAAAATTTTTTTATGTGAATTGTCATTTATCTTTTTTGCTGGTTCTGTTTGTAGTGAACTTGTATTTTTTTCTGGTTCTATTTTTGATGTTTTTTTTAGTACTGGTTTCCTGGCGTTTTTTTCAAAATACGGACACAGATACTGTATATAAATATGGGCAAACAGATGGAGTGACAGTTCGTATACAATATGCTTGTCTCTTATAGCCATGCAACGTGTGTCAGGGAAAAGTCAAAGTGAAATGTGAGTGCAGATTATTGTCATTGATTTCGCTGTGAATATTTTAAAGCAGCATTCCGTATAATTGACTGCACTAAAAATAATGAATTACCATAATTGGTATTAATTAGAATAAATATATATAGTTGCGTACTCAAGCTCAAAACTTCCTCCATGATGATTTATTATCTTTAAAAAAAATAGTTTAGTGCCTTTTAATTTCTAAGTTTGCAATTAAAATATGAGTTTACCAGGACTCCTAAAGTTTTAAGTAATCAATAAAGTTTAAACTTATCCTAATATTATATATTTGGAAGCGTGCCTTATGTGTCACTAATAGAACTAGAAATTTGTAAAACCCAACTTGAACATTTTAAGCAGCGATATTAAAGCACACAAACAGCTTACATGTTAATTACATATCGCATATTAATACATTATTAATCATACGCCTAGTTGACACGCGCAACGTGTAGCAAATGTGGCAAGCACATTGCGTCAACTTGCCCAAAACTAATCATTTATGTGTATTTATATGGAGCGAATGTATGCATATCTGAACTGTAGTTGTATATATAGCTGTTTCTGCTATGAGAGGGGTGACAACACACATGAGGAAGCTACAACTGGAAAATATTCAGTGGACAGTTGGTGACAGTGGAAAATCTATCGCACTTAAGGTTATATATAGTGGCCCCAAGTCAATTCGCTGACAATGCCAACCATATTTATTTATTTTCTATTCGTGCCAGCGTCACTATATCCATCTTTTTTTCTTGGGCCCTTCTGTATGTATTCGGTATATTGGCTTCTTGTTTGTGTCATTTGCCAGCAGTTAACTCACCGAAGGTAAATAAATAAACACAAACAGTAAGGAATAACAATGAAATACCCACTACATCTTCTAGCCAAAGGGAAATTGTGGTATATAAACTAAATAATATAACGAAAAAATTCCAAAAAAGTAGTAGTATTAGGTAAATACGATACTTCGATCTTATACCAATTACCATAGAGCACAATATAAATACATATATTAGATTAACGAACAAGTTAATCAAGACCCGCAAACTACTATGATTGTGTTGTATAAAAAAATAACTTTTTGGTATACTTTAAAATTACTTTTAATAACAAGTGCAAGCACTGCATTAATCTCTTTTGATAAAAAATAGTAAAGTAAGAACTTTGTGAATTTAATGAATATTTTACAAGCATTGTGTACATTTTGGCAATATTTATGTATACATTTTATGTTCATAGAAATAAAAATAATGTTATAATCTACCTATAGTATATTCATATTCTGAATCACCATCAAATCTTGTAACAATGCTACAAAACGTTTTAATGGTACGTATAATATTCCTCACAAGATTTTTCCAATATTGATAATTAATTACCTATACGAAGATAATGATCACATAATAAGACTAATTCCCTGCTCACATAATATGTTATAGTATTATTATCTCAACTTTAGATTCAAAGCAACACCCAATATCAGAGAAATAATATACCACAATGAGTAGGGTATTATTCGCTCTCATTGTGGAATATTTTCATATAGAAAGACAAGCGGTAAGCAAGTTTAAGATCCATACCTATATAAATTTTCCTAACATAACTTCAGAATATCACATTACCAGGGAACGCTGTAATTTTTACAAAGCTACTCTCACTTATACCCTTGGAAATCGCATTTCTATGTACATCACATTCCAAGCAGGAACATTAAAAAAAACTTTCAATTTTAGTTTAAATATTTAAATATTATTGTTCAAATCAATAAATACCAGATTATATAAATATGGTTTTCTTTTATTACACATTCGTATCATCCTGACAGTTTTCTTCTCTTTTCCTTGATTAGTTGTTCCGCATTCCTTCCGAAATATACAGCATACCTTCATGATTTTTCGTATTACCATATTTTAACTTTTCTGATCGTTCTCTTATCCTTTGCTATCCTATTATCAATGTCAGACTTACATACAATACCTGTTTATGCGTAAGTTGAAACACATTAAAACACTTATAATGTTTGAATGTTGTCTGTTTTACGAGAATATCGCGTAATTATTTAGAATGTTAATAAAAGTGATTGCTCTAGCTGTATGCTGGTCTGTTTCAGTTATTTTCCAATTATAAAATTGCTAACTACCGAAGGTTTCGAAAGTATATTTTTCATAGCTTTTAACCGAAATGGAAGATATAAGTTTCATTAAACAGAGACATTTGCTTAAATATATTTTAAAAATCGCAATGTGATGTATGTATGTCAGTCTCAAAAAAAAAAAAAAAAAATAGCGGACATAAAAACTACAAAAGTGGGGTAGAATATGCCACAGTACTTGTTAGGAACTTTGGGCCAACCAAAATTGGGGGGAGAGAAAAATGCGAATTGGGAACGTGACAGGGCGAAGAAAGAAGAGGAAGAGCAACCAAATAAACTTTATTTTTAAAACTAATTGGAAAACTTAAATGTAAGATTTAATTTTGTTGTGGGAAACGAAGTATAATGTGTCTGTGTGTCTGTAGTTGGAGCCTTGACAAAGCCGAGTTTGAAGCTTCATTAAAAATTACATTGGCTCCAGGCAACAAGAGAAAATAACAAGAAAAAAGGGGCAAACGAGCAACATCTTTATTCAAAAATTATAACTGGCACACTAATATCCTGAACTGATACCATCCTTGTAATTGTCATTGTGACTTTGGCTGTGAAAATTTATAACGCAAAACACTCCAAGATATTCTCTACATAAATAGAGAAGGCCTGGATACACTGATTAACCGGAGAATGAGATATTCACGTAGGGTGTAGTAATTACCACAAAATATCTTTAACAATACTCCTTAAGCAGATTGCTTACCTGGAAATTTGTAGAGCGTCACCTCATTGCAATTTATCTCAATCAGTGTCGATGTATCGTTAGGTAGGCCAGCACACTGACACATCGAGTTTAGAGGACAGGAGTAAAGCAGGTCCTGTTGCTGACTGTTGAGCAGCACTGTTGATTCTCTCATTGGGGGCGGACCGCGGGACGATGCTTGTGCTATATTCCTTGCAATTCGAAGATGTCTTCTACCTTCAGTCGCAGGAGCACTTTTGAATCCAGTATCAGTACTATTATTGCCTCCGCCATCAAACTGCCAACAGTGTGCAGTACTGATTAGGAATGGGAGAAGAGCCAGGAAAAGTTGCATGCTGTAAAAGAAGAAATTAAATAATTTTGTGATGGAATGTCAGTTAGTCTATAACATATACTAAAAGTACTTCTTTATAAAAGGACACAAAAGTGAGAAAGCTAAAAAACAACTACAAATGCTTGTTTTTATCATAGAAATGTATTTCTTATATAACTTCTACAATTTGTAATCATAATTATAAAGTCTCTATAGTAATGGAAGGACCTGTGTCAGACAACTTTGCCTCTGAGCTTTACTATTTAATTGTACTTTTTATCGCACATTACAGAGAATATATTCCCGCATGTGGACTTCAATCACCTTCAATTTAAAATATGCCCTGGAATATTGCATATTTTCAAATGTATTAGTAAATTTATAAATATTTAACTGTTTTCCGTTATATAAATAATTACATCGAAACATCTTAAGATAAAATTTTCATTCAAAAGAATATTATTCCAAAATTATATTTTTATTTCATTATTTATGAATATTTATTTATCATTTGTTAGCAAAGAATTTTCGATAAATCTTCACTTATTTCGTATTTAATTCTTGTACTCCTCCGAACGATGAAGTTCGGTGAAAGAAACATTTCATGCAAATGAGCCATTGTCACACACAACATGCACACACGCATACTACAAAATAACACCATTCTCATTCTCATTCTCATTCTCATACCCATACTCACACACTTTAATAAGTGCGCAACCACAGCCCGTAGGGATATCCGCACAGGTACACTAGTAAAGACTTATACAGTGGGGCGGGTCTCTGGGAGAGAGAAGAAAGCACGCATATGAAACATGCTTCATGTACGTAGATGTGTGATATTTATTTGACACGCCAAGTATAAAATAACAAATAAAAACTTTGGCATAACAGACAAGGACGACGATGACGACGACTACGGCCCATTAGCACGATTGTTGAGCTTTAAGACTTCATTTGTTTGGGTGCCACTACGAACATTACGAAGGCGTACAAAACTAAAACCAAAAAACCACCACCTAACCTTTTCACGAACCTTGTACACAGTTTGTTCAACTTCACTTAGAATTTGGATAATAAAATATATGTTTTTATATATAAATAAGAATTATCTATTACCAAGCAAAGTAAAATGTATATATGTAATACAAATGTAGTTTAAATAGAAGCAAGTAAGAAAGCTACAGTCGACTCGACTCTGAGAAATTTTTTCCCTGTTTTCAATAAAAGCAAATTTCATTAATACATACTGAACTTTTTTTATTTACTTATTTTTATCATTTACTAGAAAACTCTTTCTATCACTATAAATTAAAGTAAATTCTCGATCGCTCCCTCCCTTGCTGTCTTTTTCGTGATTTTAGCTTTCTTCAAAAGCAAAAATTTCAATTAAATATCTAAAATAAAATTGATCTGCGAGCGACAATAACAAGTGCTGTAGAAAAATTACTTTTCCATCTCTGTGTTTCATACGGGCAGACAGACATTGCAAAATGGTCTGGGTTGTTGACGCTTATCAAGAATGTATACATACATAAAGTATACATATATACTTTATGGGGTCGAAGATGAATAAGATAGGTACAGTCGACTGGGTTCGACGCAAGCTATTAATTTTCAATAAAACAATATGTTTAAAATATATCAAGAATATACCGCAAAAGTATTTCTTAAATAAGTTATAAAATCTTTATCTGATCACAACCAATTTTCAGTAGTAATTATTGTATTTACCAAAAATCACAAGTGCTGACGAAAAAATTATATCTCTATATATGATAGTCTCTGAGATTCATACGGACGCACACACAGGCCGACGGACATGTCTACTCGTCTCGGCTGTATTGATGTTAGGATTGCGAAATCACACAGTTAAGGGTGACCATATTTCAATATACGTAACATACATATATAATATATATATTTTTTTTGTTTTATTTAAATTTCTTTTTCCGAACTCGTTTGTGAGTTATTAATTAATATAGTAAAAATATATATTGAAATACCAATATTAGTGAAGTTGATGGAGACCATGTTACTAATAATATAAAAAATAGTTATTTAAAATAAACAGCTACTATACATTTATTGTGATTGTGAAATATGTTTCGATTTAGTTACGGAGAGAAAATATAATATTTGTCTTTCACGTGTTTCATTTAACCAGCGCACTATGGTCCCAAATCCCGATTTGGTGGCATAAAGTCCAATATTTCATGGAAGAAAATCTGAATTTTTTTTTTATATATTTAAACTAGATACCCTAGATAGAAAGTATCAATAAATATTTTTTGTCAAAAATGCAACCTTTCAATTTTTACAGATGTTTAAGGTCAGGTGATTGAGCAGCTGATTTTTGTGACAAAATTGGCGGGAAATTTTTAATAACTTTGAGCGCTTGGCAAATCTAAACTAAACAATATTTTTCTATTATTTAAAATGGATATTGAAGTTGGAGGTATGTAAATTACGAATAATAAACACAGTTTGTGTGGTAATTTGTTTAACGTTATATATTTGTACTGTTTTGTGTTGTCCAAGGAAATCAAAAAGCTGACAAAAGTGTTCGTCTTCTGTAGAGGAAAAAAAGGTGTTCTGCGTATTTGTGCGTTGTTTAATGTATGTTAAACAATAGTAGACACTTTATATTAAATTTTAATAATAGTTTGGTTTGCGGCTTTTTGCGGCTTTTCCGATGCTTTAATTATTTAGATGTGCTTGAATTCTGTCACGCCACGTTGCTGGACGTGTGGATGGACAGCGGGCGCCACTCTTCCGCGCTGGTTGAACTTGTATTTGGTCAAATAGATTAATGTACACTGAGTGACGACAAAAAAGAGAGCAATAAATAAAAAAAAAAAAAAAATTTAAATAAAATATCACTTATACGTCATGATGTCTATATGGGCATTGGAGTAGGCGTGGTCAAACTTACTTGAAAGTTTGCTTAAATATTTAAAGTGGTCTATTAATGAAGTATGCCAAGTTTCAGCTCGATAGATGCAATATTCGATTTTATGCCACCAAATCGGGATTTGGGACCATAGTGCAGCGGGGAGTGCAGCAGTGAGTAAAATATTAACAATAAACGCTAATCGAAAATGTAACAAGTTTTTGATATTAAATAGTATATAATTGTAGTTTTACCCGTTTGGAAATGGTTTGATCAAATAACCCACATTCAGTTAAAACTAAATTGCGAAAAATAAATATGTATATAATTTACATACATGAGTATAAATCACAGTCAAAGCTGTGTGCCAAGCTGGCTAGTATATTATATCTATTTTGTATTCCAGTGCATTTAAAACTAGCATGGTGGTATATTACATGCCACTATTGCGCAAAGCACTTTTTTTGCTGATGTTTTCCGTTTATCGAGAGTTCAGAGTGCTGCGAAAAGGTCAACATCAGATAAGAAGACCAACTGGAAGTTTTTATTGCGCGTATAATACCAGCTATTTTCTCGCTCACTCGTTTGCTCATGCCGTTTAAATTATATGGTGGGTCTGCAGCTTTATATTTTTAATTTTTTTATGTCAGTGACACAGTGTCAACGAGTTACAAAACAAACAGCTGAAGTCGCAACGCAACCATCACCAATTCCAGTATCCAGTCATGCCTCCCTGCCTGCCCGTCATTTCGCCACCAACATAAATATTTTGAGACTGAATGTCCATTGAGGGGCTGCGACCCAACGCAGCCTAAGCAGAAACCCTGCGCACCACAGAAAAATTGTGAAAAACGTAACGTACATTTGGGAGCAGTTGCCTCTTTCCAGAGCTACGGCGAAAATTTGCGAGTTTGTGTGATAATAACATATGTAAGTTGCTTGTATATAAATGTATCTGAGTGTGTAAGTAGCAAAGAGGTTTTAAATTTAGCCCATAAGCTGCCGGTTCCATGGCGGGAGCTAGTGGAACTGAACGCAACACAGAGCACTCAGGCAGACATGACTTCTTTTGGTCAAATTTAAAGCTAAGGCCAAAGTTTCTGAACATGCGGGTTCACCATATTATGTAGGTGAGTAAATGCGTTTGAGTTAGTATCTCTGCGAAGCGTTAATAATCAGAAATTCGCTTTAGAATGTAAAATTAAATCAACTTTCTTAATCAGACATTATTTTCGGAAATTTCGAAAAGAAAATTTCTTAGATGCAACAAATGCTGATCACCTATATTTTCTTTTATTTTTATCAGCTCTATTTGAACTATTTATAATTGGGAAATATTTTTGTGCTAACTGGAAATGTATCTATAATATATGAAGACAGACGATAGATATAACATAATCTGTCGTCTTATCTACCACCGACTTTTTGAGTTTTGTTACCCGCACATTTAAAATAAAGAATAAAAAGATAACTTTGGTATACACAATAAAGAAAATTTGTTTGCAATCAGATGAAAAACTTGTAACTTATTCAAGAAAAAATGCTATATGGCATTCACTCAATATATTGATATTTTCGCACTTTTTCGTTTTATTGAAAATGTGTAGCAAGAAACAAGTAACGGACGAGCAGACTCTACCTTATCTTTACTGAACACAATGCACATACATATTAATGCGTCAAAAAGATTGAATATATAGTAGTATGAATGCATTTGCTCTTTTAGTCAATTAACATTAAAGCAAGTAAGAAAGCAAGGGTCCAATGTGCTCGATTCTAAAATATATAATATAAACAAAAATTACTTAAATATACCAAAGGCTATATTTAGTATATCTATATACTACGAGTATAACATTAAAAACACCATAGAGTGCAAATGATGGTCAAAGAATTCAATTAATTATTTAAGCAATTATTTCTTAAATAACTATTTTATCTGATCACATCTTCGCTTGCTATTCGATTTTCCTTCTGTCTGTTACATACATTTCCTGCCGGCACCCTGTGGGTAGCGGGTATAAACATTTGTTGAGCAAGTGGCACAAGAAATAGAAAGCTATTTCGAAACTTGAATTTTGTTTTTATTGCTTAGGCTTCATATACGAAATAAGATTCAGGCAATGTCAAGCATTTATACACACATATGTTACATAACATAAACACGGAATGATTTTCAACAAACCCCAAAGCACAAACGCACATGCGCGCTCCAAGCTTTCTGTCCAAGTTATATGTATGTCAAAATCAAAGGTCCCTTTGTGTTATGTACATATAACAATTGAAATTATGTGTTTAAGGGTTTTAACTGAGCCTAATAAAATACAAATAAAATAAAGAATAAAAAAAATGGCACAACACACAAAAGCAAATCGGAAATGTTTCAACCCACTGTGGTCCGGACGTCGTTTTTATACCCGCTACCCATAGGATAGAAGGGTTTTATAACTTTGTGCCAGCAGGAAATATATGTAACAGGTAGAAGGAGGCATCTCCGACCCTATAAAGTATATATATTCTTGATCACCATCCTCAGCCGAGACGATCTAGCCATGTCCGTCTGTCCGTATATCCGTATGAAACAGCATTTGTTATGTTTGCATGCAGATCAAGTTTGTTTCAAATTTTTTTGCCACGCCCACTTCCGCCCCGCAATCAACAAAAGTCGAGCTGCGAATTTTGGTGTTTACAATAATAACAATAGTAGTTATGATTCCTTAAAATTTGGTTGCGATCAGATAAAAGTTGTGGAAGTTATTAAAAAAATACTTTTGTATGGGCAAAAAAGCCTACTTCCTAAGGCTCTAAATTGAATTGGCTGACAATCTGGTATATTGTGCCGTTTATGGTATATTTTGAATGTGGTACTATATCGGTATACCAAATATACAATTTGTAGTATCTTTGTAGTATTTTCAGTATATTTTCAAAAGAATACCGCAATACTTTGCGTTCCGATCAGCTTTCATCATTGCTGGCTTACAACTACTATATACCATAATGTACCCATGTCCCAACAGTACATAAAGTATTGGTCTCAGTTTTCAAATTAACATTAAAAAAAAAAACGTTTCAGAAACACGAAATAAAAGAAAACAAGTTAGAAAGCTACAGTCGAGTGTGCTGGACTGTGAGATACCCGCTACCCACTATGACTAAAATAAAAATAATATACCAAAATAGTCTACTACAAAAATTCTAAAAATATACAAAAGGATATATTTGATATATCGATATATTACCACATTCATAATATACCATCACTGTAAAATATACTAGATATATACAATAACAACTATAGTAATTGTGATTCCTGAAAATTTGGCTGCGATCAGATAAAAATTGTGGAAGTTATTAAAGAAATACTTTTGTATGAGCAAAAACGCCTACTTACTAGGGGTCTTAGCTGCTTTGGCTTACAATCTGGTACATTGTGCCGCCTATGGTATATTTTGAACGTGGTACTATATCGATACACCAAATATACATTTTACTATATTTTTATTATTTTTGGAAGAATATTTTGAGAAGAATACCGCAATATTTTTCTTTTAATAAAATGGGTAGCGGGTATCTCACAGTCGAGCACACTCGACTGTAACTTTCTTACTTATTTTTAAATGTAACATGTGGACCACAGTGCAACCTTAGTATTGTTTGCTTTGTTTTGCTTTGAGCCTTATTATATATATTATATATATATAGTAATATATATATCTCCAGAATAATTTCTCGTACGTGACAAACACTCATAATTATTCCCCTATCTCCCAGATTTTTTCCCACAAGTCATATCATAAACATAAACACTTGTCGCGACGGCACCAACTGTCACAAACAAAAGATCCTATTACATTGGCGATCGTGCCACTTCCAAAAATCCAAAGTCCATTAAAATTTTCCATTTGCAACTTGAGGACTCAGCATTACTGCACTAACACAAACACAAAACATCACACGTATGTTAGCTTTAAGTCGTAATAAGAACTTTCATGTTAAAGCTCAGCATATTGTGAGTTTAGTTTTTAAAGACACTTTCCTCGCCTAAGACGCGTAGCCCGCAAGCTTATAAATAACAATAAAGTAGTCTACTAAGTAAACAAAAATAAATCCTTGCGTTTTTATTTTTATACCCGCTACCCATAGGGTAGAAGGGTATTATAACTTTGTGCCGACAGGAAATGTATGTAACAGGTAAAAGGAGGCATCTCCGACCCTATAAAGTATATATATTCTTGATCAGCGTCAACAGCCGAGACGATCTAGCCATGTCCGTCTGTCCGTCTGTGTGTCTGTGTGTCTGTGTCCGTCCGTCTGTCCGTATGAACACCTAGATCTCAGAGACTACGAGAGATAGAGCTATAATTTTTTTTCGACAGCATTTGTTATGTTTGCACGCAGATCAAGTTTGTTTCAAATTTTTGCCACGCCCACTTCCGCCCCCGCAAATCAAAAAAATCGAATAACAAGCGTAATTTTAAAGCTAGAGTTGCAAATTTTGGTACATATAATAACAACTATAGTAGTTATGATTCCTGATTCCTTTGGTTGCGATCAGATAAAAATTGTCGAAGTTATAAAAGAAATACTTTTGTATGGGCAAAAACGCCTACTTATAAAGGTCTTAGTTACTTTGGCTGACAATCTGGTATATTGAGCCGTCTATGGTATATTTTGAATGCGGTACTATATTGATATACCAAACATACCATTTGGTATATTTTTAGTATTTTTTAAGTATTTTCGGTATATTTTCAAAATGATACCGCAATATTTTGCCTTTATTAAAAATGGGTAGCGGGTATCTCACAGTCGAGCACACTCGACTGTAACTTTCTTACTTGTTTTTTACAAGTAACATATAATTATATATATTTTTTTATCACTTACTATGAATACAAGAAATAATTAAGAAAATTACAATCGCGAGTGCTTGCCTGTCAGATACCCTCTACACAATTTCAATATAACCAAACCTGTATGAAAGATGCAGTTTCTTTAAAATATTCATTTATACGACTGGCAGATTGAGGGACTTGACTTCTGCCATTGATTAACGTACCTTTTTATATATTTTTTATGGATGGGGAGATGCGTGATTTTTTCATGTTGGCACAAAGCTGTAATACCTTTCTACTCTATGGGCAGCGGGGATAAAAAGAGTCAAGGGGAGGCGCCATTTAAAACAACTCTTGCAAATCCAAAGGCTTGACAGCAACGGTTAAAGCAAACACAATAAAACAATGATTTTTGCATGTGTGTGTTATAATGAATACGGTATATACACAATAACACATGTGTTGTATATTTTACGCTAGTAATTGAGATTAACCATTTTAAAAAAGCAGTCGCTTGATATTTTACAAGCCCGTACGACCCTTACACATATGGACGAATAGTCAAAAGCATACAACAAACGCATCACATAAATTTAAAAACTCATGTATTGTGATAACGCCCCACACCCCACAATTATACCATTTTGTGGGGACCGTCAATCCTAAAGTATAAAGTCGTGGTCATCATCTGGGTCAATGCAGAACTTGCATGTAATTCGTTAAAATAATTGTAAACTTTGCGTCTTTATTAATAACAAAACTTGAATAATTTAATTGCTACTACCCTCATGCAATTGGTGCTGATGTTAATGCTGTTATTATTGCTGACGTTGTCGCCAGCGTTATTTCAATGGAAATGCAGCCATTTCATTTACAAAAGCTACTGTGGACGCAACGAGTAGTTCGTGCTGTAATTATAGGCGAATTGAATACTATAATTCAATACGCACATAGGGTATCACAACTCTAGGCAATAACAACTCTAAAGCTTTGTATCATATACGAAAAAAGAGACATGAAATATACCGAAGCATATATTTGGCATATTGATATAGAATAATATTTAAAATATACTATAGTACAAAATATACCAGATTGTCAGCCGAAGTAACTAATCGGGTGGATTGCAGTAGGAGTATTTAGCCATACAAAAGTATTTCTTAAACAACTTTTAAAATTTTTCCCGATCGCAACCAAATTCTTAAGAATCATAAATACTGTAGTTATTGTTGTATGTTTCAAAAGTACGCACGATTTACGGGATGAAAGCGTTATAATCGTTAAATTGTACCATATATATATACCTGCAATTACTGAATATATACTTTAAAATTATTTTAAAGAATACAAAATATTGTCTACTGTGCAGGTGTTTTTTGCAATTTTAAATTATTTCATCCAGATCTTTTTGAAATTTTTATCTGATCGCTATCTTTTCGATTTGACTTCACGAAATTTAGCGTGACAAAATTCTAAAAGAAACTTGATCTGCGTGTACTTTGGTTATCATTAAAAAATATTTTGCATTCTTGCTCAAATTTCGGTTTGGGACCAATAAATTATTCTTTTAGTTGTATCGTGTACAAAACAATTTTTGATAAATTATGCGAAATATAAAATTCATCAAATCGTGTCTTTCTGTATAATTACACACCTTAAGCACAAACGAATTTTATTTGGAAAATTGACATTTTTAAAATTAGTTAATTTTTTCATTCATGACGTACAAGTGACCCGTTGCACACCATAAAATATATGGCAATGTGTTTAGCATAAAACATGTGTATATGTCTTGAATTGTCTTTTAAGTTAGCATATACATATCATATGTGTGAATTGGCAAAACTACAAACGCGTAATTGCTTAGGTTTTGAACAAGCGCACATTTGCTTGGTCATCATCTGTTTGGCGTTCTCAACATAAGTTTTGCAGTGTCATTTGCTTGATAAGTATTCCCTGCATACATACATACATACATGACTGACGACGCCTCACGTGCGACACGACGCAACCTGCCACGCCCATCTATCCTAACCCCAGCTCCAACTTGGTAGTTTGCGCTGTTGTGAGTGAGAATGTGTGCGTGTGTATTTTGTACATATGTACGTACATACCTATACATATATACATATGTATGTGTAGGTGTGGCTGTGTTGCAGTAGTTGTTTGGTGGCGTTTGGCTGTTGCTCATAAACAATTCATGTGTTTTCTAAACAGTTCAATTTAATTTTAGTGCCGCGGGTGCGAAATTGCTCCTCAATTATTAAGGCAAAGAATTATTAGAACGGGGACTAAATCAAGCGGTTGAAGGCCTCTCGAGCAAAGGGTTGGCTATTAACATGCCCGGTCAACATGCCAAATTCGCGTATCTGTTGCAACTGCAGGTGCGGAACAAAGTAAAATGTTTGGATCGAGCTTAATTCAGTTTCGGGGTTTTACCGTTTTGGTACATAATTGCGGAACAACTCAAAGATAAATTACGCAAACCCAAAACTTTGACCTAAGCGCCGTTTCCGTGAGTAAGATTAATGATGCGGCAATTGCCAACCAAATAAACGGCAACTATCCCAGCAATAATAACAACAACAGCAGCGCCAAGTTGAACAACTTTATGGGATTTGAATCAAGGGATGGTTATAGCCATGAGCGAGTTGAGTGGGTTGAGTAGTTAAAAGGCAACAGCAAAATCATTTTAGCGGCAGGTCGGTGAAGGGAGCACCACATGTGGCCTGGACACGCGTCTAGGTGAGAATGGGCGAAAATTTATAGATGAGTACTTTGTGCATACATACACACCGCAAACCCACACTCAACACGCTCAGATAAAGATACATAGACACATATTGTATATTATACATATTTATGTATTCCTCTAGTGAGTCTTTCAATACATGATACATTTATTGCTTTAACATAAACTTGAGCAATAAATTTTATTTTTATTGTTCAGACTTCGACAGCATGACTGACTGTTCAACGACATACAGACGGATGGAGAGCGATAGAACGAAGGGATCCAGCACATAAACATAAGTTGACTCTATTTGATAAGGTGTTGGGTGAAGGGTGTCAAAGGCTTAGTTATGACCCAAAAGGATCACGAAAGGCGTTTCCGAAATTGGAAAACGATAAAAGACACTTTAATGAACTGAGTGCGGTCATGATTTAAGCCACCAGGCATGGAAATTCTAAGTATCAAATCTCTATTAGATGGATTTAAACATACATATATACTTTTGATTTCTTAAATAGAAAAGAAATGGCAAATAAAGAGTCCAATTAATTTAAATCGTTCTGAAGGATAAATATAACTTGTTCTTTCCGAACAACTTTTTTATGAATCGGCTTTCGTTTCCAGGCGTAAAATAAAACTTTAGGCGTAGTTAAAATTACCAAAATGTTACGAATTTTTGGCATGATTTGACCTAATCACGTGACACATTAAGCAGGGAACAAAAAGAAAATATTATTTTAATATCTTAATGCGTTTAATTTACGAGTAAATGCCATGCAGAGCGTTTGAATTTGTGTGTCAACGTGAATGTGTATGAGTAAGTGTATAATTATTGTGTGGAACCTCGCGAGTATGGAAATATTAAATATTCGGTCAAGTATATAATCAAATTGAAAATTGGAGCATCAGCCAAAGCGAAAATGTTTCATTATTATGCTAGGATTAACTTGAAATCCTTAGCATTGAGGTGTTTCTCGTCTTCGCCCACAATCTATGTTAAACACTTGAACCCTAATAGAAAAGTTTATTTTGAGGTTATATATACACATATTTTGTTTTATATGTAAATATGTTGCTAAGAGCAGTTTACAATCCTCAACCACGGAAATTCTCTAGTTAATCTTGGTAATACAGCGTTGGTGTGGTCGTGCTTGTTATAATCGGAATTTGTTTATTAAACTTGCAAGATGTCTCAGCTACACCCTGAGCTCAATTGTCAACTTTCAGTAACAAGTAACAAGTAATTAAATTTTAAGTGGATATTAAACATATTAAATTATTAAATAAATTATTATATATTATATTTTCTCTAATGTTATGAAATTTTTGGTTAACATATTTCTATCATACGAAATTTTCATAATTCAACCCATCTTCGGTAAAGAAACAAACCGATGCTCGAAAAGTTTTGAATCCTTTCATATTTGTGTAAGGGTTTCCCAAAACGATTTTATATTTCATAGTATATTTATTCCTGTTAATTATAGGGTAGAAAACTATTATAAGGAAAAGAATGTAACAGGCAATTTCCAATCCCATATTCTATATATACAAAGCTGTTCCATTAAACATCAACTAAATGCTGCAAAGCTGAAATTTGTATTGACATGCCGTCAATTGAATCAGTTTCTCGGACTTATTGGATTGCTCTTCATTTCAAAATTGACGCTTTCACAGTTTTAATAGGTATTAATCAATTAATTCTTACAATCAACTCATATTACTTTCACAATAAGAAATTCGTAAATTAAATTCAATTCATAATTAATTAATAAATAATTATGCAAATCTGTTCGTCAATGTCCTACTATGTATAGGTTATACAAGGTAATCAGTGTTGTTTGTATACAGAAAAAAATGTCTAAAATCATGGGTTTGGTCCTAGTACCTAGAATGTTGGTCTGAAGGGTACGTCAAGAACATGAACATGCTAAAGCTAGAAAACACATCTTGATTTCAAGATCATTTAATATGAATAAAAAATCTTATAGTTTTAAGACCAAAAATCTAATTATAAGATAAAAAAATATTATTTTGTACAATTTTATTCTTACTACGTTTTTTATTCTATTACCGTTGTACGATTTTTAATTAGAGCATTCTGTTTTCTGAAATATTTATAATTTTGGCAGTATTTGAACCCAAGAACCCCTCCTCTTCTTAGACTGCAATTGAGAATGATCGCGACAGCTCCAAGTACTGAGCTATGCACGAAAACACTCAAATTTAAATGAAAACCTTATAGGAATTTTGATAGAATACAAAGTTTTGTAGCTTAAATACAGAATTTTTGGTTTTATTTTTAAAATTTTGCCTTTTGAGGACTATTGTGTTTAGTTTGAAGAATATGTTCTTAAAGTGGTCTTATTACAACAATAAATTTTTAAGACGAAATAATGATTTTAATTTTAGAACTTGGTTTTTTGGTAGGATAGAAAGAAATGTTTCTGCAGGAAATGTTACAGGCAGAAGGAGTCATCTACTTCCACGATAAAGTACGAGTATAGATATTCTTGATCAGCGTCAACAGCCGACACAATGTAGATCTCAGAAAATATAAGTCATTTAACATAGTCAGGAACAATGATTTCTTGTGCTTAAGACTGATGCCGGAACTGTCCTTTGTATACCAAAAACCTGCAATAACCCAAACATTGCTACAACTATATATAAAGTGCTAGTGTATGGTAATAATTTTTAAATTCAATACGTGAGGCAAGGTAATAGTTGGGACCACATGTGAACGAAACTTCTTATCGAGGACAATTGATGATTAGGAAATGCCAACGACTGCAGCAGAAGCTACTGTGGACAAAAATGATTGTTAATGATATCCTTATAAAATGAAAAGGCAAAATATGCAGAATTTGAATATTATTTGCCTGAATTAGGATGAGTTTCCTTCCGGATTTTTCTCAAACTCATGAAACCGCACGGCGATCAAAGTTTTTGGGGCAATATAAGAGATTAAAACCAAAACGATAAGGAATTGAAGGCTACCGGAACTTTAGTATATTTCGAAAACTGAGAAGCTAACTCGTGTATTTCTTACAAGTGTAATGCGTGTGAGGGGAATAAAATAACCAACTTATAAGGAAAAATATTAAATTTGTATGTTATAGCAACACATCCGACTGCATTTCTTAAAAACAAGTACCGAGTATTTCACAGTCGAGCACACTCGACTGTCGGTTTTTGCTCATACTATCGGCATAAGAACATGCATATGTACATATGTTTGTATGTGTACTATTTTCAGTCTCGAAAAATGTACATACTTTTTTCTGCTTCATTACGTCGCGTCTTCCTGTTGTCAGTTTCTCTTTTCGTTTCGTTTAACATTTGTCACTTTTATAGCCGCATGTGTGTGTAAATGTGAACATGCATATGTACTCATGTTATATAGGTCGGTCTGCATATTTGTACGAAATGCCTCGCAACTGTCCAGCTCAATTTTGACACTTCTTTTTTTGTTTTTTATTTCTATGTTGCCTAGATTGCCAGCTCTTAGATACCGTCTTCTGTTATTATAGTTGTTATTGTTTCTGTTTTTCTTGTTGTTCTCGCTGGCATTTTATAAACATCTGCTGCCAGCTCCCGTGTACATCAGTCAGTCTCGTTACAACTTGATTTATGGTTCAGTTAATATGGCGTCATTTCGTTCGACATCTGTCTTTATCTCTATGTTATATTGTGTATCCTGTCACTTGGGACCTGACAAATGTCATGTTCAAATTTTTCGACTTTTAAAAGTGGAAAACGTTATTGAAGAAATATTATAGCTTTTTATAGAATATAATGATTCAATGCGATAATTGATATAAAAATTCAAATGATGGTGTCGGAAGAAATAATTCGAAATACAGAAAAATGTGTCTATCCCTCACAGAACTAAATGTACAAAGCATTTGTTTTCGTTTGTTGCCGTTTACCGGCTACTCAAATGACTAACAAATAAGTTAGCTAATACAAACTCAATTGAATTCTATTTTCAGCATTGAATTGGAATAACATTATCGCACAGCATCATTGAACACCAGACCCAACTCCCAATGAAAATCTGAATACGTTTATTGAGCTAATCATAAGAACGCTAATGGAACTTATTGGCAATGTATGAAGTACGCTCTTAACCTTTTCGCCTGATTGATTTAATCAACTTTATTATGTTCTTCTATTTAGGTTTGATGTTTTTGCCATGTTTCAATTAGGATATGAGCAAATCTTGGTCGTCTACTCGCACATCGAACAAAGGGCATAGATTCCTTGACTTTGGAATTTATGTGACTAATTGCAAAGCATTTGACAAATAAGAAGTTTAACTATAGACGCAACACATTACCGTCATATTGATCCTATGTGGACATTGATAAGAAGTTCTAGGGTGCATATAGTATTCAACGTGATCATAATAATAATAAATTACTAATACCCAAGGCTCACCGAAATAATTATGCAAAAATGTATCTTCAGACGTATGCGAAATGTCTTTGTGAGTTTGTAGTTTAATAAAAAAAAACAATGTTTTGAGTTTCTTATTTTTAATCATTCGATAAAAAATTAAAAATGATAATATAATATGATGATAGCGCCGAGGAAGACAATTGAGATGATTAGAAAGATGACCTGCTTGTTGTTGTTCAAATTACGCAAGATGTCATTGCTCAAGTGCCGAGATAGACAGGTGACAAAGCGCACAGATGCCGCACATCTACAGCGAATCATGGATTTCAAAGTACCCACAAGATACACACACACGCACACATACACTTTTCTACATATTGTATTATTTTCAATAAGCAAGCGACATATTGATAACAAAAGCTTTGAAATATATCCATTCCCTCTCCACCAAACCAACGGAATATGGCATCAGGCAGCGCTATGTGAAGAAAATATTGAATATTCCTCAGTACACACACACACACACACACACAAATTCAGCTACACACATACAGACACACAAAGAAACAAGGAGCTCGTAACATAAAACATTTTGAAATTGTGAAAAAATTGTATGGATTTGACATTGTATTGCATTTTGTATTCTTCGCGTGTGGGTTGGTTGCTGGGGGCTTGATTGCTTCGTTGCTTGGTTGGGTGCTTGCTTTGTTGGAGTAGAAGCGTCATTGAACATATGCTGATTTGTCTGATAATACCGTGGGACTAGACTACAGACTATCTATTATATAAAAATGGAGCCGGCAAGTGACCTGATGTCGTCTTGATATGAATATGAAAACTGTCCTGCAATGCAATGTTACCGCAAAAATCCTTTTAAAACCTGCAAACCTACAGTCAGCGCCACAAAAAAAAAGCCGCACTTTTAAGGGTTACGAATTTTAAACTTTCAGGGCCTGTGGTTCCATTATATGATTGCGGATTCGCTCAATTTTTTTTTAACAAGTTAACTGATGGTATGTTAATAAAAGTGCATACCAATTTTTATTTTAAATTTGTTTTTAATATTAAAAAAAATGTTGTTTTTGGTTTCACCCTAGTTTTAGCGACTTTTCACTATTATGGCAAACTTAATGAAAAAAATCATAAAAGTTATAATAATGAAAAAATTCAACAAAAACTATTTTTTTCCAATTGAACACCTTACTAACTATAAAAAAAATTTAAATCTAGGCAATTTAACATTAGACATATTTTTTTAATTTAACTTAATACTTAGAAATGCCGCCTTTGGCCTTAATTACAGACTTTACCCTATGGAGCATAAAATCGTAAATGGAACACAATTATTTCTTTGTTATATCGTATATCCATATTTTTTCTATACTTTGTTTTAGCTCATCCATAGTTTTGGGCTTTCGCTTTCTTTTTTTGGCCCCCATATAGGCCCCAACATTCTCGTTTGGACTAAGGTCTGGGCTGTTTCCTGGCCAATCTAAGGACTTAATGCCCAATTCTTTCTTCAAATTGGACTGATTCTGAATGGTCAAGAGTGCTATTTTCAGATGAGTCCAAATTTAATCTCATTGGATCTGATGGAATTCTCAAGGTGCGCCGTAGACGTGGGTAACGGTTTTCTGAAAATTACTGCATAGCCACAGTAAAGCATTCACCGTATGTTATGGTATGGGGATGCATATCCAAATATAAAACGGAATCAATTTTAATGGTTCAGGGTATGATCAATGCAGAAAAATACAAAGAAATAATTTTAAGTGGAGTTGTGCCTAGCATTGAGTCCATAAGTGAAGAAGAAGAAGAACCCATTTTTCAGGATGATTCTGCACCTTGCAATCGAGCGCGATCTGTGAGTTACTCAGTGTCCGATTGTTACCAAAACAACTTATTCAGATAAATCGAACATTTTTCTATCTAAAAATAATAAATTTGAAGAAAGAATTGGGCATTAAGTCCTTAGATTGGCCAGGAAACAGCCCAGACCTTAGTCCAAACGAGAATGTTGGGGCCTATATGGGGGCCACAAAAAAAGAAAGCGAAAGCCCAAAACTATGGATGAGCTAAAACAAAGTATAGAAAAAATATGGATATACGATATAACAAAGAAATAATTGTGTTCCATTTACGATTTTATGCTCCATAGGGTAAAGTCTGTAATTAAGGCCAAAGGCGGCATTTCTAAGTATTAAGTTAAATTAAAAAAATATGTCTAATGTTAAATTGCCTAGATTTAAATTTTTTTTATAGTTAGTAAGGTGTTCAATTGGAAAAAAATAGTTTTTGTTGAATTTTTTCATTATTATAACTTTTATGATTTTTTTCATTAAGTTTGCCATAATAGTGAAAAGTCGCTAAAACTAGGGTGAAACCAAAAACAACATTTTTTTTAATATTAAAAACAAATTTAAAATAAAAATTGGTATGCACTTTTATTAACATACCATCAGTTAACTTGTTAAAAAAAAATTGGGCGAATCCGCAATCATATAATGAAACCACAGGCCCTGAAAGTTACAAATTCGTAACCCTTAAAAGTGCGGCTTTTTTTGTGGCGCTGACTGTACAACATTTTTGTTCGACATGCAAATGAGCGTATATATTATGGTTCTTCCTTTATTTGTTTTTTTCTTCCTTCATTGATGTCACATACCACTAGCGAAACCTCACTGCAAGCACCTACAACTAACCCCTATCACCACCTCCTCAACACTCTCTATTTCTTATTCTATCCTAGCTTCTTTTGCAGTCTCCAAATACTCATTTTCTATAAGACTTAAATTTGCATTTGACACATGTTGGACAACGACAGCGCCAACAGAAACGTTGATGAGAACGTCAAAAACAAAAAACAACAATGATAACCCTTTGCGAATACAACGAAAGGTGGAAAAAATGGAACAAGCATTCAATAGGTCGAAGAATACCTGTGTATACCATAGAGCATAAAAACAGTCGGATGTGTCCCCCTCACAACAACCATTGCATAAAATAAAAATAAGTAAGAAAGCTAGCGTCGAGTGTGCTCGACTGTGAGATACCAGCTATCCATTCACACTAAAAGCAAAACAAATATAGCAAATTAAAATACTGAAAAATGGTTTCTAAATAACGATGGTTATATTTGGTATATCTATTATATAAACTACAAAATGTGCCAGATTATCAACCAAAACAGTACCACAGTTTCTTGCCATATTCAATAAATTCTCTAATTTTTATCTGATGGCAATTTTCAGGAATCATAAAGACTGTAGTTATGAAAAATCTTGCTTTTCTTCAAAATTAAGCTTGCTACTCAATTTGCGATGACGAAAGTGGGTGAGGCTAAATTATAAAACAATTTTGACGTGCTTGCAAAAATAAGGAGTGATGTCGAATAAAAAATATAGCCAGTCTCTGAGATCTAGGTATTATGCGCACCGACATACCTATATCGTCTCGGTTGTTGACGCTGATCAAGAATATATATACTTTATGCAGTAGGAGATGGCTCCTACTGCCTGCAGGAACAATGGTATAATACCTTTCTACCCTATAGGTAACGGGTGTAAAAGCTTTTGTTAGTTGTATAGATTCATAAAACCGATTGACTAGACTGTTCGCTGTTTAAAATGTTGACAGGCACATTATTTGGTAACCGCGATGTTATGTGATTTCTCTATTCCAACACGAAAGAAGCCTTAGTCGCTGGCATTCTATAAGATAGTATAGAAATGGACGTACAGATAAGCAAAGTTAACCAATTGATTAACATTCAACAAACCAAGGGAATCGTTGTTACGTGCTACTTTGGACTTCGTACGTAAATCTTTAATAAATATGTATATACACTACCAGTCTGGTAGAAAAGTTTCTGCCTGAAGGGGAAAAAATGTTAGCTTCCTATAAAATATAAGTAACAGATCCTAATTACGATGGTGTAACCAATTAATAAATACAATTTTATTTTTCTATTCCAAAATAAAAACTACTGCAAAAACAAACACATGTACATGTATATACAAAAATTTCATCGAAGACAAGCATATTTTAAAATTTAACAAAGTTAAAATTTGTACATATATCAAAATACACCGCTGGTAAAGCTGCGGAATTGCTGATTGCTACAAATTGAATCAATACTGAAAGAGAGTGTTAGGTAATGTATTCCCTTCAATATGTTTCAATTTAAATACGAGGCAGAAAATGTCTTATGCCCTGTTTACACAGCCACTTAGTTTTTCACATTTTATCAAATCCCATTTTGCTGCTTCCACACTGTTGAATTCACAGCAAAAAATGGGCATCGATAAAATTCTCACGAAAAACTGGTACCCATAATGTAAACGAATTTTAATCACTAACTTATATGTAAATAAGTAAGCGATCAACATCACCGAAAAATTGACGCAAAATGCTTTTTAAAAATCAGTTTCAGTACGCACTTTGTTATCATTTTTTCTGTGGTGAACTCCGCCTCGATTTCACCTCGATAAAATATCGCGTAACTAAAAAATTATACCGAAAATAGTGCCAGATATTTTTATGTTTCTCATGCATGTAAAAAAACTGAGTTTTTATAAGATTTTACATGAGCCAAAAGTGACTTTTCAAATACATATGTATATTTAAAAAACTGTGAGATATCCGCTACCCATTTTGAATAAAACCAAAATATTGCGGTAATATTCTCAAAATATACCAAAATAATATACCATAAAAATATCAAAAAAAACATGTCAAATTTATCTGATCGTAACCAAATCAGGAATCACAATGACTATAGTTATTATTGTATATGCCAAAATTCATGACTTTAGCTTTAAAATTACGATTGTTATTCGATTTTTGTTGATTTGCGGTGCGGAAGTGGGTGTGGCAAAATTTTGAAACAAACAACAAACATATCAAATGCTGTCGAAAACAAGTAAGAAAGTTACTGTCGAGTGTGCTCGACTGTGAAATATCCGTTACTCATTTTAAATAAAAGCAAAATATTGCGGTTATAATCTTAAAATATTAAAAAAAAATATGTATATATCGGGATTTGAACTCGAGCACCACCGACCGGGTGGTTAAAAAAAAAGAAAAGTTTGTACCCCGACCGGGCTGGAACCCGAGCACCACAACATGCTCAACTTGCACTCTACCACCAGAGCTATCGCATTGCTTATGAGCCCTCTATGCATACAGATACTAATATAGGCGAGCATGTATGTATGTACATATGTATATACGAATACGCAAACATATACTACATACTTACATAGAAGGTGTTTTTGCCCATACAAAAGTATTTCTTTAGTAACTTAGACAATTTTTATCTGATCGCAACCAAATTTTTAGGAATCGCAATTTCGATAGTCGTTATTGTATATACCAAAGCAAATACTGTCGAAAAATTATAGCTCTGTCTCTTATGGTCACTGAGATCTAGGTGTTCATACGGACAGACGGACATGGTTATTTCGTCTCGGCTGTTGACGCTGATCAAGAATATATATACATTGTAGGGTCGGAGATGTCTCCTTCTATCTGTTACATACATTTCCTGCCAGCACAAAGTTATAATACCCTTCTACTCTATGGGTAGGGGTATAAAACCGAGTGTTTGGTGCTGTGGAAACAGGGCATTACACATGTTCTTGTAGGCATCGAAAATCCGAGATTGAAATACAGCCAACGACATGGAGACGTGCTCCTACAGAAAAATGCCAATGGTTTCGCGACGCTTGGATAGATAACATTCTCATACCTTATTATACAAGATCAACATCCCAATCACCTCTACTAACCAATCTTCAACTTGGCTTGCAACTGCCATCCTCGAATTTAATGTCTAGCAAACAATTTTTGTAACGAACGAGAGGGCACACCCAAGGGCCGTCAAATATGTTAAATGATAAACTATTTTGCATTTTTATTTATATTCTTTTACTTCTGTCTTCGCGTTTGTATGTACATATGTATTCGCAATATGTTGGCAAAATCAAATTTTTTAAAAGTTAAAATAAAGTGATTGCCATGACCCAACGCTTGTGCATTAGGCAA
The DNA here is from genome assembly GCF_023558535.2 of Drosophila nasuta. Classification (NCBI taxonomy): domain Eukaryota; kingdom Metazoa; phylum Arthropoda; class Insecta; order Diptera; family Drosophilidae; genus Drosophila; species Drosophila nasuta. The sequence goes on along the minus strand of NC_083455.1, from coordinate 175,498 downwards.
ATGTAAATGTTAAAGCAAATGCGTATGTTAATGAATGTAGGTTTAGTTGTGAGTGAAAGAAGAGGTTCGATTATAAATGTGGCCCACTCGACCGATGCGAATTCCACTGTAAGCCGCAAGCCTCTTCAACGATTCACACTCACCATTTCCCCGACTTTCTGTTCTGCGTTTTGTTTGCACAGACATGTCAATTTAAATCTATGTCAAAACACACGGCTTATTTGAGGTTTATTGATGTCGGTCTAATTCTGACTGTGGCCTATTCCTATTTCTGTGCGGTTGAGTCTCGTATACGAGCACTTACATACATACATATATTTGCGTCTGCCTCGAACCTTTCGGCCCCAGCTTCTTATGGAATATCTTATAACAACAGCTGCTAGTCTATTTACAAATAGCTCTTTGACCAAATTTAGGAAAAATTTAAATGGTTTTTATAAGTCTTTCCAAGTCACGTAACGGATCATTTCATCGCCAATTCAATTTTTAATTTTAAAATTGATTTGGCAAACGTTTAGATCAACGCTTTTACTTAAACCTTTTTATGAAACTTTAATTTCGTTGAAATAACAATAATTATTTTGAAAAACTATTATTTTATTATTAAATGATAGAAATCAAGTTGTATTGTATAATTCACAGCTATATAGCTATATTGTTTCATGAAATGTTAAATATGTTCAACCGAATACATACAGCAAACAATTATTCTTCGCATAAAACTAAGATAGGCAAATATAGGACAAGCTGGGGTTAAGATAAAGTTTATTTGATTTCAACATATACATATATATAATTACTTAGAATATTACTTCTTGAATAACTTTAAAGTTTTTATCCAATCGCAACCAAAAGTAAAGACACTGTTTTGTGTACTAAATATCTATCTTTGATATTTCGGTTTTTCTCTTTGTTCGATCGAAAGTTTTTTTAAATATAAATATCGCATCTTCAACAGAGTATGCCCTTTGTTTAGCAATATTTAAATTTTTCAAATGTATTGATTTTATTTGAATTTAGATTTACTGAACATTTTCAATAGATTGATTGGATTAACTTTTTCAACAATAAACTAGCATGAAATAAATCACCAAGAAATTTCAAATTATCACAATCAGAATGAATGCAAAAAATTCATAAAAGTTAAATACAAAGCTTCATAAGGAGCTGGAGGCATATACGAACAGGAAAACCTGCAGTGTCCAATAAATCCAAATGCAATATGAGCATCTACGGCAATTAAAACACTACTAACGCGACGCTGCATGCAATTACCTCTGTAAAAATGTACTTGTACAATTATCAGTATCAAGAATTTCATGTCTTAACCAAGTTTTAGTAAGGGCAATGACATTAAAAGAAAACAAATAAGAAAGTTACAGTCGAGTGTGTTTTTTGTGAGATACCCGCTTTCCGTTTTCAATAAAATCATATTCTAAAAATGTACCAAATTAATATACTGAAATGACACAATAATATACCGAAAGCTATATACTCAAAATATACCAGATAGTACAAAATTTAGGCAGTAACTTCTACAATGTTTATCTGATCGCAACTAAATTCTCAAGAATCATAAATACTGTTGTTGATCTGAGTGCACAAATAGCAAATGTTAAGAAAAAAAATATCTCTCTCTCTCTCTTATAGTGTCTAAAGTCCGGGCTTTCATACGGGCGGACGGACAGACAAACAGACGGACATATCGTCTCGGCTGTTGACGCTGAATAAGAATATATGTATATACTTTCGTTGGTCAGAGATGCCTCCTTCTGTCTGTTGCATACATTACCTGCAGGCGTAAAGTTATAATACCTATATACCCAATGGAAAGCTTTTTAAGCCACTTTTTAATCCTGTCCAAACTCTTTGCAGCAAATCTTTCTAAATTGTTCACGAGGAACAGCAGAAGGAAATTTTCCCTTCATAACGAAAACCGAATTTGTGCACTTTAGTAGTGGCTTGAGTTTTTTATAATCCCGAACATCAACAGATGTCGCATCAAGGGTAAAAATTTGTTTAAGCAGTGGCACTGTAACTATCATATTCTAGACAATTAATGGACCAGACGAGATTCTAAAATAGTTGACTAACTTCAATAGAGGATTGAGAATACTGAATTTCATCGACCATTCCCAACTGTGCCAAAATCGGAGCAGAAATTGGAACTTCGACATTTAACGACATAATATCATTATGATGGACTTCAACAACTGGAATTTTAAAAAGACGAAGAACCAAATGACATTAGCTTGCAGACGAAAGTGGAAAATATTCGGTAGAAATGATTTCAGGCAATAGATAGACGTGTCTAGGGCTTCTTCGCGTCTGAGACTCTGTCAAGAGTTTCAAACTCTTAAACCCAGAATTTTAAAACCTTCGAATAGATCTCTTAAGCAAGTCCACGTTTTCAGAATAAACCCAGCAATGTCGCTTTCAGAATCCCTGCAATGTTCACCCGCTACGTATTAAAAGCACGAACGAATGTGAATGCGCATGCTCTTTGTGTGTTGTCTAGCCGGCAAGTGTAAAATGATCAATACTTGGAACCAAAAGAATACAGAGACTTTGTGTCTATACTCAGAAGTACGATTTAAATGTTTCATTACCACACAATTTTTTTCAAGCATTGGCTTATAGTCCGCTTGGCTGGTTTGTAGACCACACAAAAAAAGTCACCAGTCTTAAGAATTTTTTATAAATAATGTGTAAGCAGGCATATTTTAGTCAGCAAGACTAATTTCTGACTGGGATGTACGTGATAATGGACCGGGGGTAGTCCTGACTGTGTCCCTTCATCCCTTTCATAGGTAAGGGCAACGGCATAAGAAAACCCAAAACAAAAGAAGCACGAATAGTAGCAACAAAAAACACAAACAACATCTCGACACAAAAACAATTACAAAACAAGTTTCCCCAATGCCTTGGTTTTTGTAGCTTGCTTTTCGAGGGAGGGGTAGACCGTATGGATGGGGTGGTCTAGGGCTAGCTAGTGCACTGGCTGAGGCTTGTATTTGTCGCGTTGCGAGCCGTCAGTCAAGTCAAAAAAAGAAATATCATGGCAATGAGAAAGAGAAACAGGCGGGCGAAAAAGCGAACCATGAAGAAACAACAATTTGGGTTAGGTGGGACACGGTGAGTATTTGCAGAGGAGGTGCCATCTGTATTGCGTCGCTGCTCTGTTTTCTTTTTGTCTTTTTTCCATTACACCTATGCTAATGCTTTATGAGCGGAATGCTGCTTGATGTACGTTCTTGAGCTCTGTCTCTGTTATTGTATTTTAATAGGACACATATTCAGTTGCAACTCCTTTCTTGTTCCTAGTGAAGAACTATTCCTTTAGAATATAAGTAACATATCACTCAGTGAGATGTTGTCAAGAAAAAACACGTACGGTACGACCACCAGAATTATCCGCGGAACAGTGGTCTCAGTATTTAGTAACTTAATTACAAAATTAAGCTAATTCTTAAATTTTTTTTTTCGTTTAATTTTTTATTTACAATCTGTCTTAAGACAATAAGAAAATTTTATGACTAATATTTACATAACAGGAATAGCAGATTTCCAGTGAAACCTGCTATTAAATATAACATCTTGTTTACTTAAAATTTACCTATCAGGGAGATCAAGAATGTGAAATCTTTTAAGTCTTCTAACAGTTGAGCTATTGTCTAAAAGAGCTAGGGCTAAATTATTTTCATGATTGTGAAGTCTGTCTGTGTATTTTTTACTATATTTCTTAATCTCTTCTTTTATAGTTGGAATATTTAAATCTCTGTGAATATTTGCATTGGTTACATAAAATGGAGCGTTAACAATTTGTCGCAATGTTTTTGATTGGTAGCGCTGAAGTATTTCAATATTTGAATTGCTAGTTGTTCCCCAGAGCTGAATAGCGTATGTCCAAACAGGCTTCAAAATGGCTTTGTAGAGGAGAATTTTGTTTTCCAAAGTAACCGCTGATTTTCTACTTAGTACCCAGGACATTTTCAGTGTTTTTATTTTAAGTTGTTGACATTTCGCTTTTAAGTGCGGTTTCCATGTTAGTCTGCGGTCGAGGTGCATGCCAAGATACTTCACACAGGTATCTTCTGGAATTGCTGAGCCGTATAGTGTTACATTTGGGCATCTTCCTGGTCTTAGTGCAAAAGTTATTTGGACAGACTTCAGGGAATTTATTTTAATTTTCCAGCGAAGAAACCAGGCTTCAATCAGACTGAGCTCACTTTGCAACAGCTGAGATGCTTCGTCTCGAGAAGAGCTTGTTGCCAGAATGGCTGTATCGTCAGCATATGTTGCAATGGTGCAATTGTTTGTTGCTGGCATATCTGCCGTGTATAGAGTGTAGAGGACTGGTCCCAGTACACTCCCTTGAGGAACGCCTGCGTTTATGAGAAATAGTGTTGACGTATCATTTCTCTGCTGAACGTAGAAGCATCTTTTCGACAAGTAGGATCTCAGTAATAGATAGTATGGGGCAGGTAGCCAATTCTTTATCTTGAAGAGCAATCCATTGTGCCAAACACGATCAAACGCTTGTTGAACATCGAGAAACGTAGCAGTACAGTATTTTTTGTTCTCAAGTGCATATACAATTTCATTAATAACCCTGTGACATTGTTCAGTGGTGCCGTGGCCTCTTCTAAATCCGAATTGATATTCTGAATGATGGCAAGTTCGTCCAAAATTGGCAACATCCTCTTAAGTAGTATTTTTCAAATACTTTCGAGAATATTGTCAACAGACTAATGGGACGGTAGGATGATAGTTCAGCTTCTGGCTTGTTTGGCTTAAGGATCATAATGATTTCTGCACATTTCCATTGACTTGGGAAATGGTCTAGCCTGAGAATAGCGTTGAATACTAGCGTGAGAAATCGTATGCATTTTAATGGTAGAGTTTTGAGAGTGATGCCGTCTATTTTATCCGGGCCTGGAGATTTTTTATTGTTTAAGCATTTAATTTCTGACACGACTTCGTCAAAGTGAATTCTTTTAATAGGCAAGCTCATTTGACAAGGTGACCCAAGAAAGTTTTCTATTTCAGCTTCTGTCATAGGATTGTCAATGTCATTTGGCTGGAACACAGAGTGCAGGTGTTGTGCAAATGCCTCAGCTTGTTCTTCGTCAGATCTACACCAGTTTCCATTGTTTTTACGGATAATTAAGTTTCTTTTTGCTGGTCTCTTTAGATACTTAGTTGCTCTCCACAGGTTATACTCTTTGTTGCTAGAATTTGGTTCTAAATTTCTCAAATATGCAGCTAGAGATTCATTTCGTAAGTTGGACAGTAATTGTCTAAGCTCAGATGCAGCTTTGTTGTAAAAGTCTTTTGTCTGCAGGATAGTGAGTTTCTTGCCAACGTTTTCTCAGGTTCCTTTTGTGTTGAATCTTTTCTCGAATTTCAGTGGAAAGGTATAATTGGTTTGGTTGTTGGTTTCTGTGGGTATGATTTGTATTTATGTAGCTCGCTCTGTGAATTGTATTTGTGAAATGCTCCACAGCATAGTCTATTTCCTCTCCTGTTTTTAACGAAATGTCTAGAGTAATGGCTTCTTCAAGGTAGTTTTTAAACGCGTTAATGTCTGTGGAAGCAGAGATGACTTTATAGGGCTTGTCGAGCATATGAGCTATAGTGCTATAGGTTGCTATTATCGGAGAGTGATCTGAATTAAGATCGAAACTTTCCATTACGCGCATATGAGTTTGAGGGATACCAGAGAATGCTACGAAGTCAATCAAGTCTGGGAGTTTTACGAGTATCTGTAGGCCAGTATGTAGGCTTACCAGTTGAGAGAGTTGTTATATTATTGTTTCGTATGCATTTATATAATTCGGATCCCTTAGGGTTAATTAATCTGGAGCCCCACCATGGGTGTTTGGCATTAAAGTCGCCTCCAACAATAAACTTTGTCCCCAGTCCTTGAAAGAAGTTCTTAAAAAAAAAGAAAAGTTTGTACCCCGACCGGGCTGGAACCCGAGCACCACAACATGCTCAACTTGCACTCTACCACCAGAGCTATCGCATTGCTTATGAGCCCTCTATGCATACAGATACTAATATAGGCGAGCATGTATGTATGTACATATGTATATACGAATACGCAAACATATACTACATACTTACATAGAAGGTGTTTTTGCCCATACAAAAGTATTTCTTTAGTAACTTAGACAATTTTTATCTGATCGCAACCAAATTTTTAGGAATCGCAATTTCGATAGTCGTTATTGTATATACCAAAGCAAATACTGTCGAAAAAAAAATTATAGCTCTGTCTCTTATGGTCACTGAGATCTAGGTGTTCATACGGACAGACGGACATGGTTATTTCGTCTCGGCTGTTGACGCTGATCAAGAATATATATACATTGTAGGGTCGGAGATGTCTCCTTCTATCTGTTACATACATTTCCTGCCAGCACAAAGTTATAATACCCTTCTACTCTATGGGTAGGGGGGTATAAAAACCGAGTGTTTGGTGCTGTGGAAACAGGGCATTACACATGTTCTTGTAGGCATCGAAAATCCGAGATTGAAATACAGCCAACGACATGGAGACGTGCTCCTACAGAAAAATGCCAATGGTTTCGCGACGCTTGGATAGATAACATTCTCATACCTTATTATACAAGATCAACATCCCAATCACCTCTACTAACCAATCTTCAACTTGGCTTGCAACTGCCATCCTCGAATTTAATGTCTAGCAAACAATTTTTGTAACGAACGAGAGGGCACACCCAAGGGCCGTCAAATATGTTAAATGATAAACTATTTTGCATTTTTATTTATATTCTTTTACTTCTGTCTTCGCGTTTGTATGTACATATGTATTCGCAATATGTTGGCAAAATCAAATTTTTTAAAAGTTAAAATAAAGTGATTGCCATGACCCAACGCTTGTGCATTAGGCAAATGTAAATGTTAAAGCAAATGCGTATGTTAATGAATGTAGGTTTAGTTGTGAGTGAAAGAAGAGGTTCGATTATAAATGTGGCCCACTCGACCGATGCGAATTCCACTGTAAGCCGCAAGCCTCTTCAACGATTCACACTCACCATTTCCCCGACTTTCTGTTCTGCGTTTTGTTTGCACAGACATGTCAATTTAAATCTATGTCAAAACACACGGCTTATTTGAGGTTTATTGATGTCGGTCTAATTCTGACTGTGGCCTATTCCTATTTCTGTGCGGTTGAGTCTCGTATACGAGCACTTACATACATACATATATTTGCGTCTGCCTCGAACCTTTCGGCCCCAGCTTCTTATGGAATATCTTATAACAACAGCTGCTAGTCTATTTACAAATAGCTCTTTGACCAAATTTAGGAAAAATTTAAATGGTTTTTTATAAGTCTTTCCAAGTCACGTAACGGATCATTTCATCGCCAATTCAATTTTTAATTTTTAAAATTGATTTGGCAAACGTTTAGATCAACGCTTTTACTTAAACCTTTTTTATGAAACTTTAATTTCGTTGAAATAACAATAATTATTTTGAAAAACTATTATTTTATTATTAAATGATAGAAATCAAGTTGTATTGTATAATTCACAGCTATATAGCTATATTGTTTCATGAAATGTTAAATATGTTCAACCGAATACATACAGCAAACAATTATTCTTCGCATAAAACTAAGATAGGCAAATATAGGACAAGCTGGGGTTAAGATAAAGTTTATTTGATTTCAACATATACATATATATAATTACTTAGAATATTACTTCTTGAATAACTTTAAAGTTTTTTATCCAATCGCAACCAAAAGTAAAGACACTGTTTTGTGTACTAAATATCTATCTTTGATATTTCGGTTTTTCTCTTTGTTCGATCGAAAGTTTTTTTAAATATAAATATCGCATCTTCAACAGAGTATGCCCTTTGTTTAGCAATATTTAAATTTTTCAAATGTATTGATTTTATTTGAATTTAGATTTACTGAACATTTTCAATAGATTGATTGGATTAACTTTTTCAACAATAAACTAGCATGAAATAAATCACCAAGAAATTTCAAATTATCACAATCAGAATGAATGCAAAAAATTCATAAAAGTTAAATACAAAGCTTCATAAGGAGCTGGAGGCATATACGAACAGGAAAACCTGCAGTGTCCAATAAATCCAAATGCAATATGAGCATCTACGGCAATTAAAACACTACTAACGCGACGCTGCATGCAATTACCTCTGTAAAAATGTACTTGTACAATTATCAGTATCAAGAATTTCATGTCTTAACCAAGTTTTAGTAAGGGCAATGACATTAAAAGAAAACAAATAAGAAAGTTACAGTCGAGTGTGTTTTTTGTGAGATACCCGCTTTCCGTTTTCAATAAAATCATATTCTAAAAATGTACCAAATTAATATACTGAAATGACACAATAATATACCGAAAGCTATATACTCAAAATATACCAGATAGTACAAAATTTAGGCAGTAACTTCTACAATGTTTATCTGATCGCAACTAAATTCTCAAGAATCATAAATACTGTTGTTGATCTGAGTGCACAAATAGCAAATGTTAAGAAAAAAAATAATATCTCTCTCTCTCTCTTATAGTGTCTAAAGTCCGGGCTTTCATACGGGCGGACGGACAGACAAACAGACGGACATATCGTCTCGGCTGTTGACGCTGAATAAGAATATATGTATATACTTTCGTTGGTCAGAGATGCCTCCTTCTGTCTGTTGCATACATTACCTGCAGGCGTAAAGTTATAATACCTATATACCCAATGGAAAGCTTTTTAAGCCACTTTTTAATCCTGTCCAAACTCTTTGCAGCAAATCTTTCTAAATTGTTCACGAGGAACAGCAGAAGGAAATTTTCCCTTCATAACGAAAACCGAATTTGTGCACTTTAGTAGTGGCTTGAGTTTTTTTATAATCCCGAACATCAACAGATGTCGCATCAAGGGTAAAAATTTGTTTAAGCAGTGGCACTGTAACTATCATATTCTAGACAATTAATGGACCAGACGAGATTCTAAAATAGTTGACTAACTTCAATAGAGGATTGAGAATACTGAATTTCATCGACCATTCCCAACTGTGCCAAAATCGGAGCAGAAATTGGAACTTCGACATTTAACGACATAATATCATTATGATGGACTTCAACAACTGGAATTTTAAAAAGACGAAGAACCAAATGACATTAGCTTGCAGACGAAAGTGGAAAATATTCGGTAGAAATGATTTCAGGCAATAGATAGACGTGTCTAGGGCTTCTTCGCGTCTGAGACTCTGTCAAGAGTTTCAAACTCTTAAACCCAGAATTTTTAAAACCTTCGAATAGATCTCTTAAGCAAGTCCACGTTTTCAGAATAAACCCAGCAATGTCGCTTTCAGAATCCCTGCAATGTTCACCCGCTACGTATTAAAAGCACGAACGAATGTGAATGCGCATGCTCTTTGTGTGTTGTCTAGCCGGCAAGTGTAAAATGATCAATACTTGGAACCAAAAGAATACAGAGACTTTGTGTCTATACTCAGAAGTACGATTTAAATGTTTCATTACCACACAATTTTTTTCAAGCATTGGCTTATAGTCCGCTTGGCTGGTTTGTAGACCACACAAAAAAAGTCACCAGTCTTAAGAATTTTTTATAAATAATGTGTAAGCAGGCATATTTTAGTCAGCAAGACTAATTTCTGACTGGGATGTACGTGATAATGGACCGGGGGTAGTCCTGACTGTGTCCCTTCATCCCTTTCATAGGTAAGGGCAACGGCATAAGAAAACCCAAAACAAAAAGAAGCACGAATAGTAGCAACAAAAAACACAAACAACATCTCGACACAAAAACAATTACAAAACAAGTTTCCCCAATGCCTTGGTTTTTGTAGCTTGCTTTTCGAGGGAGGGGTAGACCGTATGGATGGGGTGGTCTAGGGCTAGCTAGTGCACTGGCTGAGGCTTGTATTTGTCGCGTTGCGAGCCGTCAGTCAAGTCAAAAAAAGAAATATCATGGCAATGAGAAAGAGAAACAGGCGGGCGAAAAAGCGAACCATGAAGAAACAACAATTTGGGTTAGGTGGGACACGGTGAGTATTTGCAGAGGAGGTGCCATCTGTATTGCGTCGCTGCTCTGTTTTCTTTTTGTCTTTTTTCCATTACACCTATGCTAATGCTTTATGAGCGGAATGCTGCTTGATGTACGTTCTTGAGCTCTGTCTCTGTTATTGTATTTTAATAGGACACATATTCAGTTGCAACTCCTTTCTTGTTCCTAGTGAAGAACTATTCCTTTAGAATATAAGTAACATATCACTCAGTGAGATGTTGTCAAGAAAAAACACGTACGGTACGACCACCAGAATTATCCGCGGAACAGTGGTCTCAGTATTTAGTAACTTAATTACAAAATTAAGCTAATTCTTAAATAAAACGAAAGAATATTAAAATATTCTTAAGGTTATATTTGGTATTTCGGAATACCAGATAAAATATACCAGAATGTCAACTAATCACTTTCTACAATTTTTATCTGATTGGTTTCTGATTGGAAAAGGATATAAAAAATGTTATTGTATGTAATAAAATCAACGATAGCTTTAAAATTGCCCTTGCTATGCGATTTTATATTTACAAGGGCGGGAGGAAACAAAATAATCTGTCTGCAATGATAATAAGTGGTGTCAAAACACAATTATAGTAAATACGAAGAACTATCGATAGTAGGCGCCATCGATATTCGACGACAGTTAATTTTGAACCATAAATAGTGTTATCGATTGTCACCGATAATATCACTTGTAATACAAACTTTGTCGTCTTGCCGTTTGTCTTGTATTCTTTGCAGCAGTCAAGGAATTTCACAAGTTTTTTAACGTTTAACCTCTTGAAATACTTCCAGACTTGTGAAATTTTTTGTAATACTATTCCACATCTTATCTTTACTTGACGCACTAGGTGTTGCGGACATTTGACTTTCATATTAAATTTGACACATTATATATCAAAATACTTATGTTTAATACATTAAACATACCTATTTTTAAAACGCGATCCATATGTACTTATATTTTCTTTATTGCTGACGATTTTACACAGAACAATGTGAGACGCCAGCTATCGATGCCACAATCGATAGTGGTTGGGCCACTTTCGAAAGTATCTGCTGCTATCGATTGTGGCTCGATAGCGCCCAACTATCAATAGTGTCATCGATTACTCTCCATCTCTACATTATAACTCTACATCTTCTAGTCCTCGAGATTAGTTTGGTTAAAAAGTGTCAGAAGGGGGTCAGCATTATATATGTATGTATGTATGTGTCCACTATGTGGAGTTTCACGTACGTCATACGTTTTATTGTGATTACCAATACCAACATAGAAACATTGAACTTTATAAATTATATGATTAAAACTCTAATATTACAGACCCACTAACTCAAATTGTCGAATTGAATATGTGACACATACTAATATTCTTTAACGAGTTTAAAATACTTTTATTTTCTGTAAAATATATTTTTTTTAGGCAGAAAGTTTCAATTCCAACTCAATGTACAAGGAATAAATGTACGCAATTTGTACCAACAAAGTTAAATCGATTTTACAAAAAATCGGAGGCAGAAGTTAGCACGACGAAAAATTGTCCAATAATTTAGAATGTCGCTCAAGATACAAATTTATGTATATGATTCTATGAAAGTTAAAGTAGAACAAAATCGTCTTGCGGTTGATTTCTAAAAGCCGCAAGCACTCCCTTGTATGAAGTTGACCAACCCGTCACATCTTTATCACAAACCATGACATGAATACGTCCAACTTTATATCAGTATTTCATTCATTGTAGGCTTAGGGAGAAATGTGAGTGACTGTCTACTTCCCCATATTCCTCGTCCTCGCCTGCGTATCGTCCGTTCTTTCGTTGCCATCGCTTGTTTATTGGCTTACAAGTGCTGTACGTCCGGCTGCGTTTGCGGAAATGAGCAAATGACTAATGACTGACCAGAGTCAAACGTCCAACAGCCCCCGTCAGGCATGTATCTTTCCCTCTCTTTACTATATTTCTTTCTGTCTCTCTTTTTATATATATATGTGTATCTCTGACTTCCTCCTTTAACCAGACCTTATGTTGCCGTATAGCCAGAGCAATTGGACAGTGTGCGAACAAGTCGCTTGCTGTTTGCACTACGCTTCAATTAAAGCAGGAAATTGAACTTTTATTCAAGAGCATGTGTGCTGAATGGGTGAGAGCCGGGGGTAAGGTAATGGTAACGTTACCTACTTAACTGGCTGTTTGGTAGTGCTTAAAGATTGTCGAAAGTATCCGTATCCAGTTGTTGCATATACATATAACTAACGGTTGTTGGCCTTTTCTTCGCGTCCAAAGTTTGAGGAGCACTTCACTTAAACACTTTATGCATTCCAGCACACTCCATTTAAAACAACAATAACAAGAACTAGCGTGTTCTGTATATTCTTGACCGATTCCTTTACCGTCACTACTGCACGCCAATGCGAAATGCGCTTTATGTACTTAAAACGGTCGCCATTCGGAATGCGATTTCGATGCGGAGTCCACGATTTTTGCTGACTTCGCTACTTTCTGCGTTACCGTTACCGTTAGCTACTGCTGTCGTTGCCGCTATAGTTGTCGCCGACGGCGCCCCACTGTTGTTGCGGCAAATAACAAACGTGTACTGACACATCCGCACAACATAATGCGCATTTTATGGCCGACGACCTTCGCTCGGAACGTTCGTTTTTAGAACAACCACGAAGCGCAAGCCGAAGACAAATTCCGATGAATCGACGTGAGCGAGTATACAATATGAAATACAATGTCCTAGGCGCAACAGCCGAATGTGAAAACGTGCCAAAAGTGCAACGAACAGCATTAAGCATGGGAGCTAGTATGACGTCAACTGAGCGCAAGAATATGAGATTATGGGAGAGTTAGAGCATGCGCAGTCAGAGCTTAATTGTATCTGGCAATGCTGCGGCAGAGCATGGCAAACATTATACATATGAATGTATGTATGTATGTAATGTTCCAAAAGTGGAAGGTGATTTGACGACACTTGACAATAAACATGAATGAATGAGTGGTTCGTCAATTAATACTAGAAGGGTAAAGAAGGGCGGATTGAATGGACTATGGAATGGAATGGGTTGTATTGCCTGGATAGACAGGCCATATCCTTCCTTGGAATGTGCTCTTTGGCCTGAGGTAATGGCCGACAGCTAATAAACTCAAACCAATAATATGCTTGTTGAATTTATTGTAAAACATTTCTAACCCCTGAAACTAAGACTGATAAATGACCACGCACACAAGCAATTTGCAAGCTTCTTTCCGTTCTTCTCACACTCCTTTACGAGGCAATCGAAGTGTCCGAATAACCCAAGAAATATATATACATATGTATATATACTACATATGTACATACATATCATATAGTACGTACGCACATATGTACGTACATATGTAAGTATAAAGTTTGTACTCCTTTTTGGTGCATGTTTTTATGCGTGCCCCATTTAATGATGTTCTTATTTTTGTTGGATGTTTAACATACCTTAATATATGATGCTTGAAAGAATTTATAATGAATCAGAAAAGTCACCACTATACGTAACAATATACATGTACAGTGGATCACAGCTTATTTCAACCACCACCAACCGACAACTTTAAGTCAGAATACTGGCCAAACTAAAAGAGATATTAACTTTATTTAAACGCAGGATTTTAGTTAAATGTTTTAACATACAAGATACTTTTTCATTTATACTCTAATTTTTTGTTTACTATATAAAATTATTGAAAAACAAAAAAATGCCAAAAAAAGTACCAGAGCTTATTACAACCAGCCACTTTGCTGCTGTGCAAAGATCAGTTTCCTAGGACAATAACGGTTTTTTATTGATCTATTGCATTGTGTATAGTATTGACAGTATAAGGCGCAAGAAACCGTTTATAAGGCGCGCGAATCAAAAGGCTCCTTTGAAATTTGTCAAGGAGCATGTTGGAAAGGATAAAAACTTTTGGAACTTAATCATATTTGTGGACGAGTCCAAAATCAACATTTTTGGCTTGGTTGGAGCTCCATATGTCGGTCGGAATCCAAATTCCGGGCTTCAAAACATAAATTTAAAGCCTACAGTCACCCATTACGGTGGTAGTGTTGTGGTTTGGGCCTGTATGTCCACAGCCGTAGTCGAAAAACTCAATTTTATTGACGCGATCATTGACTATACTCAATACCTAGAGGTACTGAATGTCAATTTGATCCAAAGTGCAGATAAACTGGGCATTAAGGATGATTTCCGCTTCTACCAAGACAATGACCCTAGGCTTAAGTCAGGAATTGGGCAAGATTGGCTAATTTGCAACTGTCGTCATGCCATGAAACCATCAGCTCAGTAACCTGACATAAATGTTGTAAAAAATTTTTGGGCCATTTTGGACCAGAACATCGGAAAAAGGCCAATTTCCAACAAATCTAACCTTAAAACGGCTTTAGTGCAAGAATGGGACAAAATTAGCCCCTATATCAAAAAAAAAATGGGTGGAATCTATTCCAAACTGTCTGGAAGGAGCTATTAACCAAGAAGGAGGTCATAAGAAATTCGAAATACACAGTTTAACATATTTATATTTAGTTATTTTCAGCTGGTTGAAATAAACTGTGGTACTTTTTTTTTTGGCATTTTTTTGTTTTTCAATAATTTTATATAGTAAACAAAAAATTATAGGATAAATCAAAAAATATCATTTATGTTAAGACATTAAACTACAATCCTGCGTTTAAATAAAGTTAATACCTTTTTTAGTTTGGCCAGTGTACTAACTCAAAGTTGTCGGTTGGTGGTGGTTGAAATAAGCTGTGATCCACTGTATGTATGTGAACAGACGCACTGGCATATTCTAACCGTATATGCACAGCATAAAAATACAGACATAGACATATGTATGTATGTACATATAACATATGTACATATGTATGTATGATCAGGTGCACCTTTGGTAATGACCTCTGACCTCGAATGCGACCTTTGCACGTATTTTAATTAAAAAAACAAACAAATACCATTATGGAGGCGTTCAAGCATTGATCTATAGGAATATTTTTATCCACCGAATTGCAAAATGCCATATTATTAATTTTAGACAAAAACGTTTAGCTCTGTGGCCTGCTGTAATTATTTTCAATTACAATTTTGCTTATCTTTTCTTTATGAAACTTTTTATTTGCATATGATTTAACAAGATTATTTTGAAATTAACAATAAAAATCAAAACCAGAATTTTTAGAGTCTTCAAGTCTTCAGTTACATTCCTACTGCGACTTTATTGTGCATGTGTATCACAACAATTTTCTGAATTTTTCTTAAATTGAAGCATAGCGTAGAAGGGTATTATACCATTGTGTTTTCAAATGAATGTAACATGTCTATACATCTTAATCAGCGTAATCGAGTCGATATATGTATAGAGAAACAGCATTTGTTATGCACGCAGATCAAGTGTTCTTAAATTGTTGCCTCGTCCACTTACGCCTCCGCAAATCGAAAAATAAATCGAATAAGAAGCTAAAGTATTAATACCGAATAATAAAGCACTGTTCTGTTCTTAAGCGCTGTTTCCAGATGAGCGAAATCGTGTTTTTCTCGGCGGGTATCTTACAGTCGAGCATACTCGACTATAGATTTCTTACTTGTTTGAATTTGGCATAGCTTTTATTTATTACAAATTATTTATTTTTATAATTATTTCTGATTGATTTCTTTTATTACTTTTGTATATTAATTTTGTACCCTGGTGTTTTTCTATTTGTTAATTTGTTTTGGCAGCGCAATTGTAATTTTAGGTATTATGTGCACTTAGTATACACATGAATAATGTTACAAAATCTTCATACAATGTTAATGTATCATGCTTTTTTCATTTGGATATTTCATTACATTAAGCAAGTAAGAAACCTACAGTCAAGTATTCTCGACTGTGAAATACCCGCTACCCATTTTGAATAAAAGCAAAACAGCACGGAATTGTTTCTAAAATATACTGAAATAATATACAATAAAATACAAAAAAATATGAAAAACGTATATTTGGTGTGTTAATATAATAATATAATATAATGTATAATGTTAATATAATAATAATAATAATAAATCATATACAAAATATACTAGATTGTCAGCCAAAGCAACTAAGACCCCCAGTAAGTAGGTGTTTTCCCCGTACAAAAGTGGTTCTTTAATATCTTCATTTGTAATCTGATCGCAACCAAACTTTCAGGAATTACAAAGACTATAGTTATTATTGTATATACTGATATATAAATTCGCGACTCTAGCTTTAAAATTACACTTGTTATTCGAGTTTTGTCAATTTGCGAAGGCAGAAGAGGGGTGGCAAAATTTGAAACAAACTTGAATTGCGTGCAAACGTAAAAAGTGCTATCAAAATTCTATCTTTTATAGTCAGTTGATTCAGCTGTTGACGCTGATCATATATTTCCGTTACAAAGTTAAACAAGTAAGAAAGCTACAGACGAGTGTACTCGACTGTGAGATACCCGCTACCCATTTTAAATAAAAGAAATATATTTTGCGGTATTTTTCTAAAAATATACTGAATATACCGAAAATACTAAAAATATACCAAATGGTATGTTTGGTATATCGATATAGTACACCATTCAAAATATACCATAGACGGCTCAATATACCAGATTGTCAGCCAAAGCAACTAAGACCCCTAGTAAGTATTCTTGATCAGCGTCCGTCTGTCTGTCCGTATGAAACACAGGATCTCAGAGACTATAAGAGATAGACAGCATTTGTAATGTTTTCACGCAGATCAAGTTTGTTTCAAGTTTTCACCACGCCCACTTCGGCCCCGCAAAGTTAGAGTCGCGAATATACAATAATGAATAATTGCGATCAGATAAAAATTGTCGATGTTATTAAAGAAATACTTTTGTATGGGCAAAAACGCCTACTTACAAGGGGTCTTAGTTGCTTTGGCTGACAATCTGGTATATTTTGCCCTCTATAGTATACATTGAGTGAAGTATTAATATACAGTATTAATATACAAAATATACAATTTAGTATATTTTTGTTTTTTGTATAGTGCAATATTTTGCTTTTATTCAAAATGGGTAGCAGGTATTTCACAGTCGAGCACACTCGACTTTAGCTTTCTTACTTGATTTTTTTTTTAATTTTATTTTTTGGTCGTGGCTTACGGTTCAAGACCTATTGATAAATTTCAATGAAATTTAAAAAACTCATTCATGCTAAGAAATATTCAAAGTAAATGAACTACTAATTAATTTATCATTGGTTGGTGATAAATTAATTTCGCTTATTTGCCTAATGTTTAGGAGCTAATTGACAATGTAAGGTAAAACACAAAATTTTATTGACAAAATGTTAGAAAATCTACAAAAATAGATTTTTCTTTTTTGTAATATATTATTTTTTGGGAATCCGAAACAGTCACGGACGAATTGAGTTGAGTTGAATTGAAGTTGAGGATAACTTAAACAATTTTAAGTCGATTTAACCTTAGAAGGCGGTGGTCTGTTTATTTGTAAATGCAGAATTAATAGAATCCATTTATATCTATTTTCTCTCTACTTTGTTTATAGCGGATCTGGTCTATTCAATCGGTTTTTATTCGTTGTTCCCCCAGCTAATTGTGGTTAAATAAATTTTTAGTTTATAGTTTCTTACCAATTAAAAGTTATTTTCGCTTCAATACCTTTTGAGCGTTACATTAAGGAAATGTAAAAGGATGCAGCTTCGACACAAATAAGTATATATATTCTTGATCATTCTAAATATTTTAGGTATATTAATTTTGTATAACTAAATATCGCACTAGTACCGCTCTGTTTTATTCATATTGGAAATGGATTGGTGGAATCTCACAGCCAAGCACGCTCGACTGTTGTTTTTATTTGTTTTTTTACCGCATTCTATCGATAAGAAGACTGGTGTTGTAACTGTAGTCAACAGTTGAGACCATAAATACATGTCCGTCCGTCCGTATGGGCGATATGTATGTAGATCTCATAGAATATAATGAATAACTTATTATTATATATTTTTTGTTGGTGATGAATTCGTAGATTAACGTGTGAAGATCACGAAATTAATGTGTAACAATAGATACAGTTATTAATATAATATAATAATTATAATAATATTCCGTCATTAAAATGATATATGTATGTACTATTAAATCAAAAATACTACTTTCACAGTTTTGCCTTTACTGAAAATTTGTAGCGAGTATCTCACAGTCTAACAGGTTTCTTACCTATATATGTTATTTTCTTATAATAATTATAATTTTATAGAAATAACGAATACAATTCCTTATTGCAATGAGATGAGCCGGAGCGGAATTTTTAAATCGTGATTGATTTTTTTTTATTTTTTGGGTAATTGCTTGCCATTGTTCTGCTTCGATTGCGATAGATTGTTTCAGCCACCAGGAATACGAAACGCTGCAACTTATCGTACATTATGGAGTGTAGATTAATATTAAATGATTAAGTTCTACCAGCATCAGTTTATCAGTAAAAATCAAAGCTTTTTGTGTAGTAATCAGAGGCTTGCATAAATTGACTCCTCAAACTGCACGTATCTAATTCCATTTCTCACTCTCTCTAAATGCGTGCCACATAAAAAACTAATTCACAACGCTCAATATAATTTATATGGTTTTCATGCTATCTAAAGAATCTGGAGCCGATGGTGCTCTCAATCGCACACAATCAGCTTGGCCCAAAAAGGCAAAAGATTTTTTTTGTAATTTTTATGACCCCAAAAGACACATCAATTCCATTGGCTAACCCCCGCCTAATAGGTAGGGATTGGGGTAAAACGGTAGTGTCGTGTTTGTGATAGGCTCAGAATGCACGACTCAGGTCAGAGAAAGCTGGACAGAAAAGCGGCAAAAAAGGCAAGCAAACATATTTAAAGATGTAAGCGCAATAAAATAAAATAATAAAAATACAACTTTTGTCCTTGGCAATTCACCAACTCCCCTTTGAACTTTTTCTGTCTGTTTGTTTGCTTGTTTGTTTGTGTGAAAGGTTGAGGAGTTGGGACTAGCTGGACTATAAAGTGTTTCAAGTTATCTAAAGTGTTAAATCACCTGATGCCGTCAGCATGAAATTTACGCACATAAATCTTTCAGTGCGACCCCAAGCTCAGTCTTAGGCAGAGAATGTGCTTTGAAATACATAAACCAAACATGAGTAAACCCAAATCCGAACGAGGGTGTTTCCATGTTTTCATAGACCTTATATATAATTATCCACAAATTCACTAAAAACACATTTAAATTACATAGTCGTGAATTTAAAATAGTTAAAATATAAATTTTATAGTACAGCCTGGCCAATGTTAAAAACTATTTTTATATATTTTTATTAAAATATAATGTACTTTTTTACATTGGGATTATTTATTGTAAGATACACTAACCCAACTTTGCTGGCAGCCCTTCAAAGTAAAGTATTTTGAAAAGGTTTGTTACCATTGACAGTAACAGGATCTCACTATTGATTCAGTTCCAGCCCTATTCAGATGAAAATTTTAAAGGGATGATTAAGAAGTATTTGAGGAGGTTTGTTATATTTTATGGCATTACTGTTTTAGCATAGGATCGGATCTATGAATCGAAAACTTGCGAATTTACATGGCAAATCGAGGTACACG
Source organism: Drosophila nasuta (assembly GCF_023558535.2). NCBI lineage: Eukaryota > Metazoa > Arthropoda > Insecta > Diptera > Drosophilidae > Drosophila > Drosophila nasuta. Next base: position 155,772 of record NC_083455.1, on the reverse strand, counting down.
ATGGATGGATAAGGTCCCATTCTAAATCCTTAAGCAGAACGCTAGATATCGAAGAAGAATAATTTACAATTTATTGCATTTCATTTTTTGTTGCTCGATGACAACAGAGTTAAACTTTTCCAAAACACACACTAAGCAAACGAGTAAAGGGGAATCCATGGAGTTATCTGAATCAGAAGTGCAGCAAAAAATAGTTAGCATCATAGCACAAAACAAACGCAGCGTATGAACAAAAAGTTTAAGAACATTAGCTGGAAATCGCCTTATGTGCTCCATCTAAAAGCATTAGCATTCAGCCCCGCAAATAAAACAAGTAAGAAAGTTACAGTCGAGTGTGCTCGACTGTGAGATACCCGCTACCCATTTTGAATAAAAGCAAAATATTGCGGTATTATTTTTAAAATATACCGAAAATACTGAAAATTACCGATCGGTATATTTTAGTATTTTTTTTATTTGATATATCGATACCATAGACGGCACAATATACCAGATTGTCGGATAAAGCAACTCAGACCCCCAGTAAGAAGGCGTTTTAATACCTTCCACAATTTTTATCTGATCGCAATCAAATTTTCAGGAATCACAACTACTATAGTTGTGATTGTATATACCAAAATTCGCAGCTCTAGCTTTAAAATAACACTTGCCATTTAGTAACAATTGCAGAAATAGTTGGCGGACGGTTTCATGTGAATTGACCGTGTCACACCCTTCTTCCAACTCCTTGGCAAGGGTTCTGGTCAAAATTTAGGGGTTTTGACGGACCTTGCCCATAATAAGGCGGTCTGCCCGCTCGTCAATATCCATTTTTCGACCATTTCCACACTTTGCTTGCAGTTTGTCTTCATTTTCGGCTTGATTTGGAGCATTATAAATTATTTTTCGCGGTACCCTAATCAGCTCCACTCGCTAAGCTACAGATTTTCCAATTTGGTGACTATAATCAGTGTTGCCAACTCTTAGTGGTCGTTTATAGCAGTGAAAGCATAAAAAAAATAGCCAAAAATAGCTAGATTTCTTAAAAAATAGTAAATTAAAATAGCCGTTAGTTTTCAATGACAAAATCTTATATTTTTGTACATTCAGTGTTGATTATTTAATGATTCTTCTTCGATAAGCAAATTGTTTAAAACTTACCCAATTTCCACCTCCTCGGAACCAAATTATTAGAAAAATGCGGTAAACTCACCAAGTATTTTTATAAAGCTTATATCTGTCGATTCATCGATCAATAAGCTAAATTTTGAATTTGCAATGTCGTTTTGCAAACATTCCTAGAAATGTGGCGACAGCACATTTTTTATAACTGTCATGCACCTTGTTCGGTGAATTTTTAACTGGCTTTCTTCAAAGATTTGCGCGCACAAATTATTAAGGTGGTCAACCGAACTGATTGAACAGTGTTGAGCCACAAACAAGCAGAGAGCAGATTCCTTAGAGGATGTCTCCGTAAATGTTTTGGGAAACTCTATTGTTTGGTTACCTCGCCGTACTTCAAGTATTGCCTTGTGTTTTTTAGTTTCAACGGGTGATTTCAAGTCCCACAACTTTGCATTTAATGTGCATTTGCAATATTTGCAAAATGCTTTTGATTTGTTAGTTAAATCTTTTGCAATACAGTCCTCAAGTTTTCCAACTAAGCATCGCGAACTTTTTGTTTATACAATTTAAGAAACAACCGCACAAACACAATAATCAGTGAATTTGAATTAGAGATGGTAGCATTGCGAGCGCGAAACGATGTTGAGAAAATACCAAGTACCCAAAAGCTAAAAAGGGATAAATAATAACGCTGGGCGGTAAGCGTGGTGTGTATATATCGATAGCCACAAACAACGTCTCTATTGCCGATATACGATTTCCGAAAATTAAATTTGAAGGTCCACTTTTTTTAGTCGACTTTAAATAAATAAATATAATCAAATATTACAAATTGTTTAAAATAGCTAAGAAATAGCAAATTTTTTTTGTGAAATAGCCAACATAACAGGCTCCTGCAAAATTGAGTGGTTTCTAGTTTTAGGTCATGCAAAATAGCCAAATCTGGCTAGAAAATAGCCAAGTTGGCAACACTGGTCCCAACTGCTTGGCTCATCAGCACTCCGGGGGCACTTGCCGCAGCGGTGGACGGCGCAGGCATTGTGGTGAGGACCACCACTCCATGCTGCACATGCGGGATCGTAATACCAAGCAGCGGTTGGCGCTGGTGAGAAGTTCTCACCAGCGCGCCCAGGCGAAATGTTGCCTCCGACAGCCGTCTCTCCGCCGAGACAAGTCGCCCCGATGGAGACGGAGCCCTCTCCTGTACCGGTGGCACCGGTTACTCCGCGTGGGGTTTCCGTGCCACACCGGGTCACCCCCCTGCGGGGTGGCTATGTGCCTCCCGGCACAAACTCGTTCCGCTGTAGGGTGTGCCGCGGTGTCCACGCACTGCGCGAGTGTCCGGGTTTTGCCCAGCTGACGCCAGAGAAGCGGCTCCGGGCAGTACTTGTCAATAAGTACTGTCCCAACTGTTTGGCTCATCAGCACTCCGGTGGCACTTGCCGCTGCGGTGGACTGAGGGGCCGACGCGACCAACCGGCACTCTCTAGAGGAGGACCATCAGGTTCATCCCGGATTATCCGGCCTACTGCCCCACACACCAGGCTCGTGCCTAGCCCCGCCATGACATTGACGGCACTACTCCAGTGCAAGGGAGTGAGCATTCTCCCCACCGCGGCGGTCTGGCTAGACACGGGGAAGACGGCCATCGAGGCGCGAGTGCTCTTGGATCCGTGTTGTCCAGTAAGCCGCATCAGCGAGTCGATGGCAGCGGCCATGAGCCTCTCAATCACTCGCGTGGGCGCAGAAGGAGTTTGCACGGCGACGTTGCGCTCCAAGACGTCACTCATGAGCAGGGAGGTCGTCTTCAAAATGGATCCGCAGCTGCAAACAACGACGCCAACCAGGACTGTCACACCAGCCGGACACAGTTTTTTCAGCAACTTTGTGTTGGCTGACAAGGACTGGTTCCGCTCGGCATCGGTCTCTGCAGTCTTGGGGGCTGAAGTGTACCCGGATGTAGTGCTGCCGGGTATCCTCCCCAGCCAAGGCGGACTGCCTATGGCACAGAACTCCACCCTGGGCTGGATTCTGTCAGGCACTTGCTACTGAACAGTTATGCAATCCCAATATTGCAAGGAGAGGAGAATGTTGATGCAAGCGCATTGTAAGTGAGTGGCACACCTCCGCTCCTCCGACCGAAAAGCACTCAAAGCTTTTCGCTCACCAGCAATGCGCTCACGCGTAAGAAAGAACACAAGCTCCAGTGCTCTCAGCTTCTCTCTCCCACAACTCTCCACCGCTGAGCGCGGCTCGGCAATTGATCGGTGAAATGCCGTCGGCATTTTTACTAGGTCAGTTAAAAACCACGTCTCTTTAGCCACGGTGCTAAAACACCCCCCAATTTGTGCGTTACAATAACCCGAAAAGCTTACAAATATATATATACTATTAGTGAAAAAACGCGAGTGTTTTTATTTGCGGAAAAAAGGGAAACTTCATCTGCCACCTACTTATCTGCGCCGCTACAAAGAGAGCTGAAACATGTAAGACGAAGTATGATTGAAGTTTGGGTCCTGTTTCCTTTAAATTTATAGCTACTTTTAGATACGTGTTCTTAGTTTTAATAATTAAAATTGTCCTCGTCAAACACTAACAGCTGCTCTAAGTTATTATTGGAAACAATAAATTAATTTTGTTTTATTATTAAAGGATCACTCTACAGAAACTATTGTTTCGAAGTCAATTAATGATGTTGAACTGGATAAGGACTTATCATTCTCATCCCCACCAGAAAAGTCGCTTTTCTCACCATTTTTGGATGTCGTGCAGACAGAAGAGGTTGTTTCTGACCAACTTGTCAAAATATATTTTGAGGTAGAAACCTATTTAGTTTTTAATCAAAATAATCAATATATTAGTTTGAAATTTGATTTGATTTGTGCGATTAAAATTTTACGTTTTTTTTTTTTTTTTAATTACATGTTAAAATAGTATACAACCTACCACTGTGCAGAGAAACGAAGATAAATTATTGAAAAGACTTTTCGCTGATATTTTCAATCAATCGGTTTTTTAATAAGTCTTTCTGCGCGAGCGTCACTCATATCTCTCATTGTGCGATGTTCTGTAAACGAGGGTTTCACGATTGGCTCATCGTAATGCGCTCAACAGAAAACCATAATAAAAAGAAACAAAGTCTGCTGGTTAGAATGAAATCGAAACGGCCTGCTTTTTTTCGTTTGTTCTCGCGAACAGAGCGTAAGGAAAAAAAACGTTGGTGTGGTCCCCTCCAAAATGGGCTTCACTACCCTAAAACCGAGCCAAGCAGTAAAATACCTAGGTGTGGTCCTGGACAGCAAACTCACATGGAAGCTCAACGTCTTATAAAGGGTGAAGAAGGCCACCGGAGCCTTGTACATGGAAAAAAAAGATGCTTAGCTGCACTTGGGGCCTCTCTCCTCATCTTATGCGGTGGATATATATCTCTGTTGTTCGCCCTATCCTCACCAATGGTATTCTAGTGTGGTGGCAGGCCACGGAAAAAAGGACGTACCTATCCATCATGGAAAGGACACAGCGTCAAGTGCTACTGTGCATCACAGGCGCTACTAAAGTCCTAGAGGTAATAGCTGGCGTTGCACCACTAAACCTATTCGCGCAAGTGGGCTGCTGGCGGGAATGGTTATGCATTCCCGAAGCCTTCAACCTCTTCACCGACGGGTCGAAGATGGACGAAGGAGTCGGTGGAGCCGTATACTGCTCCAACCCGGCCGTATACTGCCCCAACACTCCTATAAATTCCCTGAACATTGCAACATTTTCCAGGCAGAAGCTTCTAGAAGTCGCGAAGTCGCCGCGAAGCAATAATAAAAAATTTAAAAACATCTACAGTGTTTTCCTTTTCCATCGAAATCTCCGTTCCGATCAGGTACGAAGATCGGATTGTGATACTCGATTTGTAGGGTTTCAGCAAACACAAATTTCTTATTTCGAACCCTGGACAGCGCTAGTTACCCCGGCGATGTGGCGGATCGTTACAAGTTTCTCCTTTATGATTGGCTCAATGTCCGTAGAACATGGGGAACGTTCTTGCTGGTCCGGATCGGATCTCATATCGAGGTCTGGAGAGGACGTTTGAAGTCGACAGTGTTGGTTATGAGTCGTGTCGTAAGCGCTCTTTCTCTTTGACACGAACGGCGTAAGTCACACTAGACAAAGTGGCCGTAAGCGAAATTTCGGCAACAGGTGCGTGCATTGTATGACGTGGACGGGGTCTAGGAGTCGAAGGAGTCATTGGATTCACCTTTGCTCAGAAATGTGTTCTCTTCCATGAAACTGGAGGGGGTTGCGTTGCCATGATAGGCTCAGCGTGCGAGGCTCGAGGGGGCACAAGGTTCCTTTTACCGATGTTCGCAAATTATCCATATTTTCCGTACCGCAGCAAATTGTTGATTCCACGGAACAGAGAAAATCTAGGCCCAGGATCACGGGCTTAAGAATATGTGGCAGGACTAAAAAGGGCATGTGAACTTCTCGATCCTCTAGGCCTACGAGCGCTATAAGAGTCTTTGTGGTCTCCCGAACGGAGTCGTGAGCGACTCGAATCCTTGGTCAAGGTTTTTTCTAGGGTATTAACACCCATGCTCATCGCTCCGCATTTGATCTGCGACTGAACTCAACGCTGCGCGCTGCGTTAGAACTTCGAATTTTCGAATGAGCCGAAGAGGCTCTGGTGTTCGAATCGCAGCGCTCGGCCCGACTGGGGTCGCATCTATGTATTGTATGATTGGTGCTAGTGATTGCCATATTAAGTAGAATTATTTGTCAAAATGCCGAAAAGAGGTTTTTGTTGTTAGTTTTGTTTGCAAGACAATTGTTGGCAGGTTATGTGCAGAACCTGAGTGAAAAATAGTGAAAAAGTGCATGTGACTTGAATAAAAATGTACATCAGTGAAGTGGTTGGTGTAGTCAGATACATATTCACCACAATAAAATGATTGTTTAAAGGCCAACAACAAAACCTCGCCGTCAAGGCTTTGCTGGCCACATCAGCTGTTGGTACACCACGAGCAGATGATCTGCTGTTGGTTGCAGACTCTCATTGAGCAAAACATAATTGCCTCTAAGCAGACTGAGTTTCTGATGAAGAAAAGCACCTGCGTCCGACGGCCTTGCAATTTCCATCTACGGATTGCTCTATTCTGTGGTGACATCGAGGCGAATATCAGCGTCGCACTGGAGAAAGGCAAATAGCTGAATGTCAGCTTATTTTTCTTGTTGTTTTATTGTTCGTTGTATTATTGTTAGTTTAGATTGTTTAGTTCAAGTGTGCATTTTTAAGTGAATGTTTATAAGTGTTGTAAGTGTATTATGATGTGGCGTGAAAATTGAAAACGACAACTTTTCTTGGGCCCGCATAGTACAAATACCACTGTTTAATTGTACACGATCACAATGGCAAACATTTAAGAATGCATATAAGGCAACATATGTACATATATAGGCAAGATTTCATTGTAAAATTGTATTTACTTTTAAAATTTAATGATTTTGTATTGCCCGCCAAGCAGATACAACCATACCTGTATATGTGTGTATGTATGTATGTTTGTTTTGATCGTCATTCATAGCAAGCAGCTTTCATGCATGCGCAAAAGCTTGCAAATTATTATTTCTCCACAGCTACACCACAGACAGGCACCAACACAAGGAAATATCTTTCTGCGTGGGAGTCGCGACTGTATGTAGGTTAGGTTAGGTGGGACCGGCTGCCCCTGTACGGGGCAAAGCATAGACCAGTAGAGGTCCGTAGCTGTACCGGTAGCTTATCTACGTCTCAGAAGGCGCGCAGTATGGACGCCTTCTTAGCAAAAGCCAGTAGCATCCTAGGAGGTAGCCGTGAAACGTCCCGAAGATCGTTGTGGCACGGCGAATTAAGGTATTTCAACCGGAGTCGGGATAACGCTGGGCATCTACAGAGAAGATGCTCGAGTGTTTCCTTAACTCCGGGCTCGTTGCATTGCCTGCACTGATCACTGTTCGTGATACCCAGCTTTACAGCATGGACAGCCGACAGACAGTGACCGGTTAAAATGCCTAGCATTAGCCTGCAGTCTTTCCTTGAAAGTTGCTTGACGAAATTGGTTAAGTTTTTATTGGTAGAGGCACACATCAGCCTTGCAGTTTTGTACGAGTTGGCATTGCGCCAGCTAGCGTCCCACTGAAGTCTGGAGCGCACCTCAATTTCCCTGCCTAGAGTTCGCAGGGATATCGGAACATTGCACATGTTACCGACATCGAGCCCCACTCCCTCTTTGGCGAGAGAGTCTGCGATCTCGTTGCCATCGATTCCCCGGTGGCTTGGGATCCAATAGATACGCACGACCGCAGATGCGTTCAGCGACTCTATTGCTCTTCTGCTGTCCAGGACAACTTTGGACTTGACCACATCAGAGTATATTGATCTTATTGCAGCCTGGCTGTCAACAAAGATGTTAATAGAGTTATGATTACACTGTAAACCCCTAGCCAATTCGGCAGCCTTGCCAATGGCGAAAACTTCCGCCTGGAAGATGCTGCAGTGGTCTGGGAGTTTATAGGAATGTTTGGAGACCGGGTCCGGGCAGTATACGGCCGCTCCGACACCATCATCCATCTTCGACCCGTCGGTGAAGAGGTTGAGGGCTTCGGGAATGCATAACCCTTCCCGCCAGCAGTCCGGTTCCAAGAATATTGTTTTAATATGATCAGTACTGGTAAGGGGGATAGTATAGTCCAGGTCTCTACTAGTCTCCCAACCAATGGCGCTGTGAACATAGCCTAGCAGACCCAGATTGCCTGTTGCGGCAATCCGTAGGGACGATTTTGCGGCTATGGATTGCGCGTATAGGTTCAACGGTTCGACGCCCGCTATTACCTCGAGGGCTTTAGTTGGCGTCGACCTGATAGCGCCTGTGATGCACAGTAGCGCTTGACGCTGTGTCCTTTCCATGATGGATAGGTACGTCCTTTTTTCCGTGGCCTGCCACCACACTATAACACAATAGGTGAGGATAGGGCGAACAACTGAGATGTATATCCACCGCATTAGATTGGGTGAGAGGCCCCAAGTGCAACTAAGCATCTTTTTCGCCATGTATAAGGCTCCGGTGGCCTTCTTCACCCTTTCTAGCACGTTAAGCTTCCATGACAGTTTGCTGTCCAGAACCACACCTAAGTATTTTACTGCTAGGCTCGGCTTTAGCATGGTGCAGCCTATTTTTGGAGGGGCCCACGCAGGTACCTTATACCTTTTCGTGAAGAGGATAAGGTCCGTTTTGTCCGCGTTAATGCTGAGCCCGGCTGATTCGGCCCATGCTTTAACTTCCCGTAAAGTAAGTTCCATTACGGAACTAAGGGTGGTTGGGCATTTCCCAGTTATCAAAATGCTTATGTCGTCGGCATAGGCAATTAACTTGGGGGCCCGTCTAGTGAATTTTTGAAGTAGGCTATTTACGACCAGATTCCAAAGGAGAGGCGAGAGAACCCCACCCTGGGGAGTGCCACCTCGCACTACCTTTGTAATGGCCGCATCGCCCCACGTAGCCACCACCCGCCTGTCACAAAGAAGGCGGTTGACCCACCTGTGGATCGCTGGTGCCGTGTTAACTGAGGTAAGGCCCTTCATAATAGCGTCAGTGGTGACGTTATTGAAGGCGCCTGAAATGTCAAGAAATGTACCCAAGGCATATTCTTTATAGTGGTCTGCTTCTTCGATGGAGGCTACTAGAGCATGGAGAGCAGTCTCAATGGACTCGCCCTTTGTGTACGCATGCTGATTTGGGGACAACAGATGCATTGAGTTGCTTCTGATGTGCAAATCAAGTAGCTTTTCCAATGTTTTTAGCAGGAAAGATGTTAGGCTGATAGGCCGGAAGTCATTTGGGACCACATGACTGCATTTGCCCGCCTTGGGCAGGAAAATGGCTTTCGAGGTCCTCCAAAGAGTGGGGATATGACCCCATGCGAGGCACGCCGAATAGATACCCGATAGCCACGGAACAATCGTGGGCTTGCTGGCTTGCAGCATTGCTGGCGAAAGTCCATCGAGACCGGGCGACCTGACCTTCGCAAAGGAGTCGATAGCCTAAATTATTTTGTTATCTGTAATTAGACCGGCAGGGGGTCTCATAACTGGGAGACTAGGAAAGAGCTGCCAGTCACTGTTCTCTATTCCAATACATCCCGGGAAATGAGTTGAGAGCAGTGCTTCAAGAGTTTCAGCACTGCAGTGCTGACAGCAGCTTCCTCAGTCTGGAGGTGTCTTTGATATTATCCAGGTCCGAGCAAAAGGTTCTCCATGAAGACCTTTTGGATGATCGGATCATCTTCTTGTACGACCTCAGGAGAGACCTATACTCGTCCCAGACATATTCGTTTTCCGCCTTCTTAGCAAGTTGAAACATGCTAGTAAGCTCCCCAAGTAGCGATGAGAGATCTGGGTTCCACCAGGGTGGCTTCGATCTTCTCGTCGGTCTTGAGAGCCTACAAGATTAGCGAAACGCTGAAAGTAGTCCTGCTGAGAGGACATTGACAGTAGTTTCTAGGTCCTGTACCGAGTTGATGTTACCCGGCGGACCAAGAGACTTGGAAACAAGGCTAGAGAATTTCGCCCAGTTAGTATTGCGGGGATTTCTGAACGGCTGAGCCGCAGGTACCCTGTTAAATGGAATAGTAAATTGAATGTACTTATGATCCGAGAAGGAGGGTCTATCCAGGACCCTCCACTCTTCTACATTGGTACACTCAGTCGCAATCGTTAAGTCCAGCACATTACAAGAGGTGGGACCTACATAGGTAGATACCTCACCTCTGTTGGCTAGTCTAAGCTTATAGTTAAGGATTAAATCAAGAACTGACTCACCCCTGTCGTTAATGTCGGGACTTCCCCAGACGCTATGGTGGGCGTTGGCGTCCGTTCCGATGATAAGGTGTTTTTTTGGAGGAGCAGACCATGTCCACCAGCCTCCGCAGCTCGTCAGGTGGAGCTGGCATGTCGTGGGCCATGTAGCAGGATGCCAGCAGCAAACATCCCTCACGGCTCTCCAGCACCACCACGGTAAGATCGTCATTGCTGTAATTAGGTAGTAGATGAGCTTTTAGCCCCTTTTTTTACAAGGATGGCAGTTCTCGATCTACTTACCAATGTCGGGACGTACAGATCGTAATTAAGCGACTTCAGCCCAGCAACCGTGTTGCCCGACGCTATCCACGGTTCTTGGACCAAAGCCGCGTAGGCGGACACTTCCTTCATGGCAAGGAGTAGCTCCGCCGAAGCCGTTTTCGATTTATGGAGGTTGAGTTGCAGCACACTCATTAGAGGTTAGCAAACTCGCGGGGGGCCCGTCTTCATGGACAGTTCCTCCCCCACCTCCTCCGTCTCATCAGTCAAGCTGAGGTGCTGGGTGGCGTCGGTCACGCTCTCAAGACCGAGATCTGCCTCAACCTCCCCTGACCTCAGCGTGTGTGTGTCCTTGTCGTTCGGATGACGTTTCTTGAGGCGAAGGTACACGCTCCCTAAGCCCCACGCCATCTTCCCATTGCGTTTATATAGCAGATCCTCGGCCTCCTTATTGATCTGAATGATCACGTGCTGCCCACCACTGGGTAAAGGTTCATCAACCTTCAGCACGGACCAATCACTCGTCGGTTTGGCCGGGTTCTGCTTTTTAAGCAGCTGAAGCGCCCGCTCGCCCTGAACAACTATTGGGAAAAGGACTTTCGCCTTCGGCATGGACGGAATATTATTCCTATCCACCACGTCCAGCTTGGCCCCCTCCCACAGTCCGTCCAGTTTGGGTACGGTCGCTTGCAGCCACTGCAATGTTGGGTCGTCCTTGCATGTCAGGATCTTGACACCATTCATCCAGCCAGTGCCTTCAAATGTAGGCATTGGACTGTCTGGGACATTTTCCATCCTGACAAACAGTGCGTCGACCAGCTTACTATGGGTCAACCGCCACCGCTCCGCAGACATTTTCCCGTTAGGGTCCCCTCTGTCGATGAGAGCAACGGCGAGATGCCGCCTGGCAGTTTCAGCAACCGTTGCCCTCTGTCTCGTCTTGTCCGTGTTGGTGGAGCCAGGTGCTCGCAGCCTCTTGCTCACTGGGGCCCCTTGCTTGGAACTCTCAGCGGACCGTTGGCGCTTGCTTGCCATGGACTCCACCTTGTTGTTGGCAGAGCCGGTAGAACCGGTCTGCACTTTAGTGTCTTTTGGAAGGGGGCTAAGTTGGTTTTCCCGCATCCACGTGTTGGCCCAGGCAAGCCTCTCCTGGTCCTTGACGGACAGGTTTGCTACGCCACTAAGCCTTGCGTGAATACGGGTCGCCGCCTTATTTTTGGCCTTCTCCTTCAGCCCCCCGTGCCCCGCTGCGTAACCTTGGAGGTGCTGGCGATAGGCAGGGGTGACTGAAGAGGAAGACGTTCCCCCTCCACTGTAGAAGTTGGCGCAGCGCTCTTTTGGTCCGTGTCGGTTAAGACCACAGCACCCGCGCGCACCAACCTCGTATTTTTGGTGGCAGTGTTGTTACAACTGATTCGGCCTGCTCCCGCCGCATCAGAGCTGTGACCGCTGGCGACACGCAGAGAGGATCTCTCCCCGTGCCCGCCGGTGGTAGCAGTCACGCCTTCCACCGACGTTTGGGCTGACATCCCAGCCCGGGTTGAATGTTTAAATGTGTCCATTCTGAGACCATTTTGGCTAATTTTATTCTTGGGAGCCCCCCATAGCGTTTTCAGTCTGACCGCCAGACACCTCGTACCATGGATTCTGCTACTTATCTCCAGACAGAAGCCCGAAAGATAAGGAACAGAGTCCTCAGCTAGGATCTGCAGTACCTGAAACATCGACGTATAGTAGAGATCTGCTACCCGTTGACAATGAGGTAATACAGATCCTACCCAGCCAGCACCCTCGGGGAGGGTTCAGCAGAGGATTTTTGCCGGCCAGCGACTGTATGTAAGTCTGATTCATTCTATCTAATTGATTTCTAATGAGCTAGAGCTAAAGCTTTCATTTGCTTGTGGTCCCTCTGATCATAGCGCTGCTACAGCTGTTTGCAGTCCAAGCGGTCAATGACCTTGCGCGACTGGCAATAGCAAGTCATTTTATTGAGTGACAGCCATCAGTTGATCCGTATTTAATTTCAATCTAATGTTTGCCTATATTCTGAGTGCAAGCATTACATTCTAAATGAACCAAAACTATCATTTTATTTTCACTTAATTTATTTCCATTTATAAATTCCAAAATAATTAATTCTATTATATTTATGCTAGAACATAATTTTAAATTTATAGATTAATTATTTTTAGTCTTTATTTATTTATTCTTTCCCTTTTTGCTTTATTTAAATAATTTCCGCCTCATACACACTTACAATGTTAGTTCGTTAAATTATTTATTTATTTATTTTTCTCGTCTTTGCGTTTATAATGCTGTTAAAATTCAAATCCCTGTTTTCCTATGTTAATAAATTAAGTATGTTCGCCTAATTGTGTATCTTTATTTGGAATTATGCATAATCAAGCAGGAGTATGTTAGCCGAACCACTTTCTTTCAGGGATCCTGCCAACTTTTAGTTTTTAGCATTTGAATGCAGAATCATGGTAGGGTGGGCGTCGCCACACAATAACAGCTGTGTTGCATCAGACAGTGGCTCCGTCTTCTTGGTTAACCTACCTTCCTCTCCTTCCCTTTCTCTTCTCTTTCACAATTGTTTAATATAACCTTCCCATTACACTCCTTCTTCGCTGTCTTCCCATATGTACGCGAATTCTTAATGTATTATTATTGTAAGTGGTGCGTCTTATTAGTTGGCCCTTTTCTTGAACCCCATGCTAACTGAACAAAGCCCGGAGAAGTCAGTGCGTACGCCACGCTAATAAACGTTACACCAGCACCAGACAAATACGTCATTAGTGATTCGTTACATGACCACATGTTTCTATTGAGTGAGTGGTATATACTTTTTTCTACATACATGCGTTTCTTGTTCATATTAATGTACGTGTATCTTAATTAAAATAATAAAAGTATACATTTAAATAAAGGCAAACACCGAACATCCCCAACGGTCAGTATAGCGAGTGCAGCAGCACTGACAGTGAAATTGTTGCAACAGAGCACCTAGCACGGAAAAGAAATTCCAAAATTTCACACGTATGGAAATTTTTCAAAAGCTTTGAAGATAAGAAATTTGCAAAATGTCTTTCGTGTGGAAAAGAGTATAAAACTAGCGGGAATGCATGAAACTTACGAGATCATTTGAAAAGATTTCACCCGACATTGTCTACTCATGCATAGGACAAGAGTAGCCGTAACAGATGCTGAGAAGGACCTTATCGCATCACAAGTAGCAGCTCTAGGTCGAGTAAGTAATCTGTGGCTTCTTATTTTAAGAGAGCCATATTGTATGATTCAAATTCAAACCGCAAAAATGGTATTGACCTGTCATTAACCGAAATGATCGCTAGGGATGTGCAGCCTTACAGTATTGTGGAAAAATAAGGTTTTGTAATGTACACTGGTATTATTATTAACAGTGACTCAGTCACAAACAATTATGTTAGAAGGCACTTCAAACGTTGCAATTACATGTGACTTATAGACATCATGGGCCAACTCAAAATTTTTAACGGTGACAGTTCACTTTGTTCACGAATATGCTTTGAAAACAGCATCATCAGCCATTCATTACAGGAAATGTTAACGCAGTGAAAAGTCCTTGAAATAACAGTTGGCATTCTTACAGATAATGCCGCACCAATGCTCAATGCGTGTGATATTCTGAAAATAGGTAATCTTCCCTGCTTCGCCCATACTATCAACCTGGTGGTCCAAGATGGACTTAAAATGGACGATGATGAGGGACTTCAAGAGTGGTTCACAAAGTGCAAAAGAATTGCACGTTTTTTCAAGAAAAGCAGGCGAAAAATTTAAAACCGCCCAAGAATGTTTGCCATAAACGTTGCTCCAAGAAATGGCAACAAGGTGAAATAGCTTTTTTTTGATGATTCAACGAATTTTGGCAACGAATGATGTTATTAGTAATGTGTTATTATCAACAACAAACGCGCCATTGCGTTTCCCTACGGAGGGAGTACAAATATTAAAAGAAATGGAACAAATACTTGTGCTCTTTTAAGAAGCAAGTGAAAAGGTTTCGGGTGGATCGCATGTTACCATTTCCTTAATAATACCCAATGCATACATGTTATACCGAAAATTAGAAGGCATTATTCCAGGCTTGGATACTCCAGAGGGAAAAACTATTAAAATAAAAAAACGCCTGACTGTATACGAGACGTGGTAACTTCCAAGACTGGCAACCTTTATTGATCATCGCCTTAAAACAAATGGATTACAGAGCCCTAAAATGTGGAGCAAGCTGTAGCGGCAACTGAAGAGTAAAACAAAACAAATAAAAAAATATTATTGCAATATCAGCTGTTTCAGGGACGCTTAGAAATTGCAATATCAGCTGCAGCAGGGCTGCTTAGAAATTGCGAGATCAGCTGTAGCAGGGATGTTTAGAAATTGCAAGATCAGCTGTAGCAGGGATGTTTAGAAATTGCAATATAAGCTGCATCAGGGCTGCTTAGAAATTGCAAGATCAGCTGCATCAGGGATGCTTAGGGAAATTGCAAGAACAGCTGCATCAGGGATGCTTAGAAAAGCTGCAAGGTCAGCTGCATCAGAGATGCTTAGGAAAGCAGTAATACCATCTGTTTTCCATTTCCGGTAACCTAGATGGAATGCACGTTAATTGGTCCACATTCTTTTCGTTCGAAACTGTCGCAGAGTGCAGACGCGCTTCTAGCTACGTTCCGTGAAATAAGTTTTTTTTTCGGCGCGCAAAGGCGGCAAGTGCTAAGTTGTGTTGTTTGTTCGAAAAAAGGGAAAAACCTCGTAAGTTTCCGAATATCCGGATGCGTCGGTTTTAGTTCATTTATCCTTATACGCAAATCTAGGATATTTGTTTTGTGCGAAACGGCGAGCGCGAACGAAAGAAGAGCGAAAAAGAGACAGCCTAATTGGAGTCCCTTGGCTGGCTGCGGCCGTGCGGAGCGCCGGCAAAATTGGTATTTTTTTTCAATTTTTTTTCTGTGTCGATCCCACTGGAAGTTGACAGCTCATTTGCGGCCCACTCCAAGCACCCCAGGAGCCCTCCATAAGGAGGTGCCGAGGTTAGAATCGATAGATAATGTGAGAAATACAAGATGGCCGCTTCGCAATCCCACCTAACCTCAAAGGTGGCAAAAATCTAATCTTTTTCTGCCGGAAGACGAGCCGTACGAAGGTGCATGGTATTCTGAGGCAGCCGAAGCCTTGCGAGCATGAGGCTGTTGAGCCGAAATCAACGTTGGAAAATTTATCGAAAATTTTCCCAGCTTGCGGCACATTTTTTGCAACCAATATTTCTTTAACCTCAATCTGGCCAGATTAATTAAAGCCAATTCCAAAGGTCTATTTCTATATTATAGTTTTATTTAATTTTTACCATCTAATTTTTTTATGTTTTAATTGCCCTTCTAGAAAAGACAAAAAGAAAAGTGAAGTGAAAACAAGAAAAACTGAATCGGTATGAATATAAAAGAATTTTTTTTTAATTCTTTTTTTTGTGTGAAAAATTTCTCGAAACAATTGGCCATTAATTTATTTAAATTCCCATTCTCGTACAAAGGTTAGATTTCTTGAAAATACTATGGTGATAAATTCTTTTACAGCAAACCTAAGCAGAGATCGATCTGCAGTGAGTGTATATGCAGTGAGTTGTTTATTTGTACATATACATTGAAAATTTTTCACTAATTTATATGACATCTCCCTACCAAGCAAAACCGACCTAACAAGAATTTTTATTTAAATAATTTATTAGAGCAAATTTTTATAACTAACGTAAGACGCAAATTTGTAGTATCCCAAAATTCAACTCATTAACAAATTATTATTGGTTTACGGTATGATTACATATATTTTTTTTCACTAACACTCAAATTATTAAAATGTTAATTTAAATAAGATTTAATAACATCCAAACACATGCATGGCATACCATAATCTTATAATTTAGAATTCTTATTAGCTTTAATTTTTCCCCACATTGTTATTATAATAATCTTTGCCAATTTTATAAGTATAGATTTATATATTAAATTAATTGAAATTATGGTCTACTTTCGATCACTGACCGATACGTCCACCTAAAATTTATCTAAATATAATCTTATATAATCAATCGGTCTGCATTGAAACCCCGAAACTGGAAATAATGTTAAAAAAAGCGTATTAATTTTAGACAAATTTTGTTTTCTTTAAGTATGAATTAAGCTGAATCATGAAATCCTGATTATTCTGTTTGAACTAAGCTGATGTCTACCCGGATGTAGGGTGTCTAAGGGATCACCAGAGCAATGCTCTAGCGGCCGGTGATCATAGGTAGGGTGGGCAATTCACAAGCACAACAACATCTGTGTCTTGTTAAAAATTTTAGTCTTCTCTCTGTCTGTCCGTATTTCTTTATTTCCGAATTTTTTTTTCGAATTCTTCCGGTCTAGTTATCTGTTCCTTCTATTTGTAGCGGCGAATGAAGAGGTAAAATAAAACAACTAAGAAATACCATTGCAATATCAGCTGTTTCAGGGACGCTTAGGAATTGCAATATCAGATGTAGCAGAGTTGCTTAGAAATTGCAAGATCAGCTGCATTGGGGCTCCTTAGAAATTGCAAGATCAGCTGTTGGGATGTTTTAGAAATTGCAATCCCAGCTGCAGCAGGGCTGCTTAGAAATTGCAAGATCAGCTGCATCAGGGATGTTTCGAGGAATTGCAAGAACAGCTGCATCAGGGATGCTTAGAAAAGCTGCAAGGTCAGCTGCATCAGAGATGCTTAGGAATGCTGTAATATCATCTGTTTTGCATTTCCTGTAACCTAGATCGAATGCACGTTAATTGGCTCACATTCTTTTCGTTCGAAACTGTCGCAGAGTGCAGACGCGCATATAGTTACGTTCCGTGGGAAAAGTTTTTTTTTGTGCGTGCAAAGGCGGCAAGTGCTAAGTTGAGTTGGTTATTCAAAAAAAATAAAAAAAAAATCCTCGTAAGTTTCCGAATATTCGGATGTTTCGGATTTAGTTAATTTATTCCTATACGCAAATCTAGGATATTTGTTTTGTGCGAAACGGCGAGTGCGTACGGGAAAAAAAGAGCGAAAAGAGACAGCCTAATTGGAGTCCCTTTTCTGGCTGCTAAACGCCGGCGAAACTATTTTTTTCAAATTTTTTCTGTGTCGATCCCACTGGAAGGTGATTATGGGAAAATTTGGTGTCCATACTTATGGGAAAATTTGCGTTGTGTCCAGGGTACTTATTGTGGCCGTTTAAATAGGCAGTTCGTTGACGGCCCACACCAAGCACCTCAGGAGCCCTCCATGTGGAGGCGTAGAGGTTAGGATCGCCCAGAGTCCCCTTCAGTCAATTGTGAGAAAAACAAGATGGCCGCTTCGTTATTCTACCTAACCTAAAAGGCGGCAGAAATCCAATCTTTTCTGCCGGAAGACGAGCCGTACGCATGGGCATAGAATTCTGAAGTCGCCGAAGCCTTGCGAGCCTGAGGCTGTTGAGCGAAATCAACGTTGGAATATTTAGCGAAAAGTTTTATATCTTTTTTTGGCCAAGCTTGCGGCACCTTTTTCCCTTCAACTGGTATTCTCTTAACCTCAATCTGGTCGAATAATTAAAACCAATTAAAATGTCTATTTTTATATTATAGTTTTATTGAATTTTATCATCTAATTTTTAGTTTTAATTGCCCTTCTAGAAAAGACAAAAAAATAGTGAATACTAAATAATCTGAAGTGTATACCTTTAAAAAAAAAAGAGAAAATATGCAAGAAAAGTGAATTGAAAACGAGAAAACTGAATTGGTGTGAATATAAAGAAATTTTTTTTTTCTTCTATTTTTTTGTGTGAAAATTTTCTCTAAACAATTGGCCATCAATTTATTTAAATTACCATTCTCGTATAAAAGATCAGATTCTATGAAACACTATGGTGACAAATTCTTTTACAGCAAACCTAAGCAGAGATCGATCTTTCGCCGATGGATATGCCGTGAGTGGTTTATTTGTACATTTATATAAAAATTTTCATTAATTTATATGACATCTCCTCTACTAATTGAACCAAACAAAACCGACCTAACAGGAATTTTATTTAAATAATTTATTAGAGCTAATTTTTATAATTAACGTAACACGCAAATTTGTAATATCCCAAAATCCAACTCCTTAACAATCATTTTTGGTTTACGGTATTCATATATTTTTATTTTTTATATTCTTGCTGATTTTTGGTTCCATCCACGCTTTCACTAACTCACAAATTATAAAAATTGTTAATTTAAATAAGTTTTAATAACACACAAACACATGCATTGCTTACCATAATCCTGTAATTTAGATTTTTTTTTAACTTTAATTTTTACCCACATTGTTATTATAATAATCTTTGCCAAATTTATAAGTATAGAATTATAAATTGATTTAATTGAAATATTGGTCTACTTTCGCTCACTGGACCAATACGTCCACCTGAAAATTACCTAAACATTTCGCTTATAAAATCAATCGTTTTGCCTTGAAACTCCGAAACGGGAAATCATGTTAAAAATCGTATTAATTTTAGTCAAATTTTTGTTTTCGCTAAGTATGAATTAAACTGAATCATGAAATCCTAATCTTTCTGTTTGAACTAAGCTGATGTCTACCCGGATGTAGGGTGTCGAAGGGATCACCAGAGCAATGCTCTAGCGGCCGGTGATCATAGGTAGGGTGGGCAATTCACAAGCACACCAACATCTGCAGAAGAAGCCGGATCCTATAGCGTGCCCCGCTAGAACAGACTCCGATCTTTGAACATTTCGTATCGTTACACACTACAGTTATAATTCATTATTATTATTAAAGAAAGTGGCGCCCAACGTGTAGGGGCCTTAATGGAAAATTTTATTCATTGAGACTCACAGAGAATAAATTCAAAATTCTTTTTTATTTCTTTCAAAAACTACTTTTTTTATTCTACACTTGCAAAAATATTCATTGAGTTTTAATTTGTCCTGGAATACAGTTGTATGGATAGTCAGTATTCTTAGCTGTCGGACAATTGATATTCAAGCGAATATTTCCCTAAAATTAGAAGAGATGATGAGGTGTTGTTCAAACTGAGGAATACACAGGTAGCGAATAGGCTTTGGCCTAACCCTGGCCCAGTTTAAGGCACCAAGTCATTGAACTAGCCACCATTTTTAAATAGAAAACGTAATCATACTGAACTGTACGGAATATCGAAGCATTACTTGCGAGAGATGCTCGATCCAGAAAAAGTTGTTACAATTTCTATTTCTTTCTTTCTCCCGTGGCATTTTACTTCTCTCAGTCGCGACCTGGAATACGGAGCTGGCTTAGAACAGGCCACCGGCCAAGGCCGACTTAAAGAATGTAGCTGCTTCCCTTGGGGTAGATTCCAATCTTACTAGAATTTAATCCTAAAATTTTATTATTTCTGAGAAGACAGATAAATAACGATACCCTACAAAAGTTCAGTTTAAGAATCTTTCAAAAATTATCTTAGAAAAATTATATATCTTTATGAAGTTTTGATGAGTTTGGTGTATTTTCTCTTTATGATATTATATAATTGGTGATAATTTTGATTTTGTTTTATTTTTTTCCTTGTGTTTGGGTTGCAATCGCTATAAAGTTTGGTTAAATCTGATTTAACCAGAATATTTCCGAATAGTTTCTTGGTTAAAGATTGTATTGGCCTAAGTGCACAAAATGGGGTTAGATCGTTCTCCGGAAAAAGGAGCCGAAGGAATCTCGGTTTTAGTGTGTCCGATTTGTGACGGGGAAGTTAATGCCGCGGAGGTATGTCGAGCAGCATGCTCCCATGAATTTCACAAGCGGTGCATAGAAGCGCATTGGAAGAAAAGTGCGCAATGTCCGATTTGTAAGGTGGTTTGTAGGCCGAGGGCGGCGCAACCAGTAGAAAGTCAGGATGGACTAACTCGAAGTCAATCCAAGAATCGGAAAAACACGGATAGTGAGCAACAAGTATCCGAGAAATTGGCGTCAACCTCAGGATTCATTGCAAGTGCAAATGAGAGGGGTGAGAACAATTCAAGCGTCATTTCGGCTAGTGCTATCACGCTGTTAGCTATGGAACGCAGACTGCTCAGTACTCTGTCTGAAAAGATGGCAGAGCTAGTGCACACGGTGGTAGTGGAGAATATAACTAGAGGGTTAGGATCACAAAACTCTAACGTAGTTAACGATCAGAGTGAGCCAACCAATTCACAGCCATTAGTAACTGGATATAATAGGGCTGCTACAGCTGAGACTGTTTCTGGTCGTGCTCCTATCTTTTTAGAGTCTCCAGTTTCACAGCGTGGCGCATCATCCGACTTATCCAATCGACCCGATAAAGTAGTGCAAATACTTAATGGTTGGAAGATTAAGTTTTCGGGGAGAGGAATGTCGGTGGACAATTTTATTTATCGTGTCGAGGCTCTTACAAGAGAAACATTATCTAGCAATTTCACTATGCTATGTAAGAACGCTAGTGTCTTATTTGAAGGGGATGCCAATAAGTTCTATTGGCGTTACCACAAAGCTCATGGCGAGGTCCGTTGGGATAGTTTCTGCACGGCTTTACGGCTACAGTTCCGACATAGCCGGGATGATGGTGACATAGAAGAGCTAGTTAGGAGCACCAAGCAAAAACCTAACGAGTCTTTTGATTCCTTTTACGATAGGATATCGGAGCTCATGGATCAACTTGAACAGCCGTGGTCTTCTCTTAAATTAGTAAGAGTCCTTCGATATAAGCTTCGTCCGGAAATAAGGCACGAAATTCTAAATCTCGACATAGGATCTGTGACCGAGTTGAGAGTGATTTGCCGGAGCCGCGAAGCCTTTTTGTCAGATATAAAACTCAGTCAAGGATATGGTAGAAGCACTCCGTTCAAGCGCGAAGTTTCTGAGTTCGCGACAGAGTCTAAGTTTCAAGAAGAAACTGAGTCTGAGAGCGAGAAGGAGGTAGAGGCTTTCTCGTTAGTGTGTAGGAATTGTCGTGAGGGAGGGACACAGATACCAAGATTGTGTATCGGAACGAAGGGTTTTCTGTTACGGTTGCGGAGCGGCCAACACATACAAACCAAGTTGTGCCCGGTGCTCAAAAAACCGACAACCCGACACTCAGAAGTTTCTTCCCAAAAATAAGACCTCGAGTGCCGGCCGGAACCAAGCGACGATGACCGACGAATAGTCGAAGAGGTTATCGTCGACCCTATTCAGGCTACAGACGATTGATAATAATAATAATATTGATATCCCGGAATTTAACAATTTACCAGACTTAGAAAAAAGAAAATCGCGGAGCGGGAAACGAATCAAATCATTCTGGCGAAGAGTGCAGGAATGCCAGTTTGGTCTGGATTATATTAACTCTCGTACTATAGGATCAAGAGATCCTCGACCTTTTGTACCCATTCGAGTATTGAATCGAACTGTCTTCGGCTTATTAGACTCAGGCGCCTCAATAAGTTGTTTTGGGGGCATGTTAGCGGCCGAAGTGATAAAGAACCAGAAGTACAAAACAATCAAGGGAAACGCGTCAACAGCAGATGGAAGATCCCAGCAGATAGTGGGTCATTTAGAGATCGAGGTAGAGTACAATAATGTGAAAAGAATGCTGAAAATATACGTGGTCCCTTCTCTAAAGCAGGATTTATATCTAGGTATAGACTTCTGGCAGAGCTACGATCTACTGCCAAAAGTCTTAAGTATTTCTGAGTTGGAGTCTGCGGACACTAACAGAAAAAATGAAGTCGACCAGCATAAGTTATCCGAAATGGATCAATCCAAACTACGTTCTGTAATCAGTTGTTTTCCGTCTTTTGCTAAAAAAGGTCTAGGGCGAACTAATTTAGTTACACATGCGATAGATGTAGGTACGGCCAAGCCTGTCAAGCAACGTCATTTCCCGGTTTCACCGGCAGTAGAAGCGTCTATGTACGCGGAAATAGACAGGATGTTGCAGCTAAACGTAATTGAAGAGTCTGAAAGCGCCTGGTCGTCCCCAATCGTCATGGTGACGAAGCCCGGAAAAGTAAGAATTTGCCTCGATTGACCACTTTATCAATTTAAAGTCATGCCTTTCGGGCTGTGTAACGCGACAAGTACGATGTCCCGTTTGATGTACAAGGTGGTGCCAGCGCATCTCAGAAATGAGGTGTTTATTTATTTAGACGACTTTTTAATAGTCTCTGCAACGTTTGAAAGGCATCTAGAAGTTCTGAGGGAGTTAGCCTTACAATTGAAGCTTGCAGGGTTGACAATTAATGTGGGCAAAAGCCACTTCTGCATGCAGCGGGTAAAGTACTTAGGTCACATCATTGGAGACGGTGGGATTCGTACCGATCCTGATAAGGGGGAGGCAATAACAAATTTCCCTTTCCCACGGAGTTTGCGGGAACTACGGAGCTTCATGGGTCTGTGCGGGTGGTATCGGAAGTTTGTTCCGAATTTCGCATCGGTTGCTGCTCCGTTGACAGATTTAATGACTACAAAGCGGAAGTTTAGCTTGACAGAGGAGGCCATAAAAGCTTTTGAGGCACTAATGAAGTGTCTTAGTGAGGTTCCAGTATTGGGTAGCCCTGCATTTCGAAACCGTTCGCCATTCATTGTGACGCGAGTAAGACAGGGGTTGGAGAGGTATTAGTCCAAGTCTCGGAGGAAGGAGACTAGCGTCCTATTGCATTCATCTCAAAGAAATTAAACAAAGCTCAGCGCAACTATACAGTTACCGAGCAGGAGTGTCTGGCCGCGATAGTGGCTTTGAAGGTTTTTAGGGCATATGTCGAAGGAGTGGAGTTTAAGATCATCACTGATCATGCTTCATTGAAATGGTTGATGTCTAATCATGACTTGAATTCACGGTTGGCCCGATGGGCTTTAGCATTGCAGAAGTATCGATTTAAGATTGATCATCGGAAAGGAACTCTCAATGTCGTTCCAGATTCACTGTCGCGAGTCAACGAGGAAGTTATAGCTGCAATAGATTTGCGGGAAGGGTTTCTGGTGGACTTAAATTCTGAACATTTCAAGTCCTTAGAGTCCGTGGAACTGGTTCAGAAAGTAAGTGCGAATCAAAACAATTTTCCTTATCTAAAAACCGACAGCGGGTAACTTAATCGAAAAGCCGAACATTTGACGGGAGAGCAAGTCCATGACGAATTTGCATGGAAACTCTGGATCCCTAAAGGATTAGTTCCAGAAGTGCTTTCAAGAGCGCACGATAATACGTTGGCCTCCCATGGTGGGATACACAAAACCATAGAGAGGGTAAGACGGCATTACTTCTGGCCAGGCCTCGTGCCCGATGTAAAGGCATACATTAATTCATGTCAAATCACGTGTTGCGACCGCGACTAGGTAAAGCACCGGAGAGTCAGCGGTTTTCCAACGTCTTTTGTAAACTTTCTAGGCCCATACCCTAGGTCTCGAAGTGGGAATATTGGCATTTTTATAGTGCTTGATGATTTCACCAAATACGTTTTTCTGAAGGCAGTTCGGAAAATCGATAACAGCGCGGTGATAAAATATTTGGAGGGAGAGTTATTTATGACTTTTGGAACTCCCGAGACAATCGTATCGGACAACGGGTCACAATTTCGTTCTCACACATTCCAGAACTTAATGCAACAATATGGGATTAGTCATACACTCACCGCTGTGCATTCGCCTCAGGCTAACGCCTCAGAGCGTGTAAACCGTTCGGTGATCTCAGCTATCCGAGCCTATATCCGTCCGGATCAGAAAGATTGGGACGAGCATTTGAATAAAATTAGTTGTGCGTTGAGATCCTCGGTGCATGATAGTATAGGCACGTCCCCATATTACATGGTGTTTGGGCAACATATGATTACCTCGGGGACAACGTACTCTCTTTTAGGGAAGTTGAACTTGTTGGACGATCGTGCATTAAAGTTCGATCGCCCGGATTCGTTTGAGATTGTGCGAGAAAAGGCATGTAAGCGAGTGCTAGAAAAGCATCAAGAAAGTGAAAAGAAATACAATCTACGATCCCGAATAGTATCTTTCACGGTAGGCCAGCAAGTATATAGGAGGAATTTTAAACAAAGTTGTTTTAAAACTGAGTACAACGCCAAATTTGGTCCATCCTTCGTAAAAGCCAGAGTCCGAAGAAAAGTAGGAAATGCTTATTACGAGTTAGAAGACTTACAGGGACTATTAATCGGTACTTACCACGCTAAGGACATTCCTCAGTAACCCGTCTTCAGTCGTTATCAGTCTAGGGTACTATTGAGATTATACCCTAGCCTGATTCTTCCGGGGGGGCTTTGTAGCGGCGACTGAAGAGGTAAAATAAAACAACTAAGAAATATCATTGCAATATCAGCTGTTTCAGGGACGCTTAGAAATTGCAATATCAGCTGCAGCAGGGCTGCTTAGAAATTTCGCGATCAGCTGTAGCAGGGATGATTAGAAATTTCAATATCAGCTGCATCAGGGCTGCTTAGAAATTGCAAGATCAGCTGCATCAGGGATGTTTCGAGGAATTGCAAGAACAGCTGCATCAGGGATGCTTAGAAATTGCAAGATCAGCTGCATCAGGGATGCTTATGGAAATTGCAAGAACAGCTGCATTAGAGATGCTTAGGAAAGCTGTAATACCATCTGTTTTGTATATTCTGTAACCTAGATGGAATGCACGTTAATTGGTCCACATTCTTTTCGTTCGAAACTGTCATAGAGTGCAGACGCGCTTTTAACTACGTTCCGTGAAATAAGTTTTTTTTTTCGGCGTGCAAAGGCGGCAAGTGCTAAGTTGTGTTGCTTGTTCGAAAAAAGGGAAAATCTCGTAAGTTTCCGAATATCCGGATGCGTCGGTTTTAGTTCATTTATCCTTATACGCAAATCTAGGATATTTGATTTGGGCGAGCGCGAACGAAAGAAGAGCGGAAAAGAGACAGCCTAATTGGAGTCCCTTGGCTGGCTGCGGCCGTGCGGAGCGCCGGCAAAATTGGTATTTTTTTTCTGTGTCGATCCCACTGGAAGTTGACAGCTCATTTGCGGCCCACTCCAAGCACCCCAGGAGCCCTCCATAAGGAGGTGCCGAGGTTAGAATCGATAGATAATGTGAGAAATACAAGATGGCCGCTTCGCAATCCCACCTAACCTCAAAGGTGGCAAAAATCTAATCTTTTTCTGCCAGAAGACGAGCCGTACGAAGGTGCATGGTATTCTGAGGCAGCCGAAGCCTTGCGAGCATGAGGCTGTTGAGCCGAAATCAACGTTGAGAAATTTATCGAAAATTTGCCCAGCTTGCGGCACATTTTTTGCAACCAATATTTCTTTAACCTCAATCTGGTCAGATTAATTAAAGCCAATTCCAAAGGTCTATTTCTATATTATAGTTTTATTTAATTTTTACCATCTAATTTTTTTTTAGTTTTAATTGCCCTTCTAGAAAAGACAAAAATAGTGAATACGAAATAATCTGAAGTGTTTTTCCTTTAAGAAAAAAAAATATGCAAGAAAAGTGAAGGAAAACAAGAAAAACTGAATCGGTATGAATATAAAGGATTTTTTTATTTTATATTTCTTTTTTTTTGTGTGAAAAATTTCTCAAAACAATGGGCCATCAATTTATTTAAATTCCCATTCTCGTAGAAAGGTCAGATTTCTTGAAAATACTATGGTGATAAATTCTTTTACAGCAAACCTAAGCAGAGATCGATCTTTCGCCGATGGATATGCAGTGAGTGGTTTATTTGTACATATACATTGAAAATTTTTCACTAATTTATATGACATCTCCCTACTAATTGAACCAAGCAAAACCGACCTAACAAGAATTTTTATTTAAATAATTTATTAGAGCAAATTTTTATAACTAACGTAAGACGCAAATTTGTAGTATCCCAAAATTCAACTCATTAACAAATTATTATTGGTTTACGGTATGATTACATATATTTTTTTTCACTAACACTCAAATTATTAAAATGTTAATTTAAATAAGATTTAATAACATCCAAACACATGCATGGCATACCATAATCTTATAATTTAGAATTTTTATTAGCTTTAATTTTTCCCCACATTGTTATTATAATAATCTTTGCCAATTTTATAAGTATAGATTTATATATTAAATTAATTGAAATTATGGTCTACTTTCGATCACTGACCGATACGTCCACCTAAAATTTATCTAAATATAATCTTATATAATCAATCGGTCTGCATTGAAACCCCGAAACTGGAAATAATGTTAAAAAAAGCGTATTAATTTTAGACAAATTTTGTTTTCTTTAAGTATGAATTAAGCTGAATCATGAAATCCTGATTATTCTGTTTGAACTAAGCTGATGTCTACCCGGATGTAGGGTGTCTAAGGGATCACCAGAGCAATGCTCTTGCGGCCGGTGATCATAGGTAGGGTGGGCAATTCACAAGCACAACAACATCTGTGTCTTGTTAAAAATTTTAGTCTTCTCTCTGTCTGTCCGTATTTCTTTATTTCCGAATTTATTTTTCGAATTCTTCCGGTCTAGTTATCTGTTCCTTCTATTTGTAGCGGCGAATGAAGAGGTAAAATAAAACAACTAAGAAATACCATTGCAATATCAGCTGTTTCAGGGACGCTTAGGAATTGCAATATCAGATGTAGCAGAGTTGCTTAGAAATTGCAAGATCAGCTGCATTGGGGCTGCTTAGAAATTGCAAGATCAGCTGTTGGGAAATTGCAATCCCAGCTGCAGCAGGGCTGCTTAGAAATTGCAAGATCAGCTGCATCAGGGATGTTTCGAGGAATTGCAAGAACAGCTGCATCAGGGATGCTTAGAAAAGCTGCAGGGTCAGCTGCATCAGAGATGCTTAGGAATGCTGTAATATCATCTGTTTTGCATTTCCTGTAACCTAGATCGAATGCACGTTAATTGGCTCACATTCTTTTCGTTCGAAACTGTCGCAGAGTGCAGACGCGCATATAGTTACGTTCCGTGGGAAAAGTTTTTTTTTGTGCGTGCAAAGGCGGCAAGTGCTAAGTTGAGTTGGTTATTCAAAAAAAAAAAAAAAATCCTCGTAAGTTTCCGAATATTCGGATGTTTCGGATTTAGTTAATTTATTCCTATACGCAAATCTAGGATATTTGTTTTGTGCGAAACGGCGAGTGCGTACGGGAAAAAAGAGCGAAAAGAGACAGCCTAATTGGAGTCCCTTTTCTGGCTGCTAAACGCCGGCGAAACTATTTTTTTCAAATTTTTTCTGTGTCGATCCCACTGGAAGTTGGCAGGTGATTATGGGAAAATTTTTGCTTTGTGTCCAGGGTACTTATTGTGGCCGTTTAAATAGGCAGTTCGTTGACGGCCCACACCAAGCACCTCAGGAGCCCTCCATGTGGAGGCGTGGAGGTTAGGATCGCCCAGAGTCCCCTTCAGTCAATTGTGAGAAAAACAAGATGGCCGCTTCGTTATTCTACCTAACCTAAAAGGCGGCAGAAATCCAATCTTTTCTGCCGGAAGACGAGCCGTACGCATGGGCATAGAATTCTGAAGTCGCCGAAGCCTTGCGAGCCTGAGGCTGTTGAGCGAAATCAACGTTGGAATATTTAGCGAAAAGTTTTATATCTTTTTTTGGCCAAGCTTGCGGCACCTTTTTCCTTTCAACTGGTATTCTCTTAACCTCAATCTGGTCGAATAATTAAAACCAATTAAAATGTCTATTTTTATATTATAGTTTTATTGAATTTTATCATCTAATTTTTAGTTTTAATTGCCCTTCTAGAAAAGACAAAAAAATAGTGAATACTAAATAATCTGAAGTGTATACCTTTAAAAAAAAAGAGAAAATATGCAAGAAAAGTGAATTGAAAACGAGAAAACTGAATTGGTGTGAATATAAAGAAATTTTTTGTTTTTTTTCTTCTATTTTTTTTTGTGTGAAAATTTTCTCTAAACAATTGGCCATCAATTTATTTAAATTACCATTCTCGTATAAAAGATCAGATTCTATGAAACACTATGGTGACAAATTCTTTTACAGCAAACCTAAGCAGAGATCGATCTTTCGCCGATGGATATGCCGTGAGTGGTTTATTTGTACATTTATATAAAAATTTTCATTAATTTATATGACATCTCCTCTACTAATTGAACCAAACAAAACCGACCTAACAGGAATTTTATTTAAATAATTTATTAGAGCTAATTTTTATAATTAACGTAACACGCAAATTTGTAATATCCCAAAATCCAACTCCTTAACAATCATTTTTGGTTTACGGTATTCATATATTTTTATTTTTTTTTATATTCTTGCTGATTTTTGGTTCCACGCTTTCACTAACTCACAAATTATAAAAATTGTTAATTTAAATAAGTTTTAATAACACACAAACACATGCATTGCTTACCATAATCCTGTAATTTAGATTTTTTTTTAACTTTAATTTTTACCCACATTGTTATTATAATAATCTTTGCCAAATTTATAAGTATAGAATTATAAATTGAATTAATTGAAATATTGGTCTACTTTCGCTCACTGGACCAATACGTCCACCTGAAAATTACCTAAACATTTCGCTTATAAAATCAATCGTTTTGCCTTGAAACTCCGAAACGGGAAATCATGTTAAAAATCGTATTAATTTTAGTCAAATTTTTGTTTTCGCTAAGTATGAATTAAACTGAATCATGAAATCCTAATCTTTCTGTTTGAACTAAGCTGATGTCTACCCGGATGTAGGGTGTCGAAGGGATCACCAGAGCAATGCTCTAGCGGCCGGTGATCATAGGTAGGGTGGGCAATTCACAAGCACACCAACATCTGCAGAAGAAGCCGGATCCTATAGCGTGCCCCGCTAGAACAGACTCCGATCTTTGAACATTTCGTATCGTTACACACTACAGTTATAATTCATTATTATTATTAAAGAAAGTGGCGCCCAACGTGTAGGGGCCTTAATGGAAAATTTTATTCATTGAGACTCACAGAGAATAAATTCAAAATTCTTTTTTTATTTCTTTCAAAAACTACTTTTTTAATTCTACACTTGCAAAAATATTCATTGAGTTTTAATTTGTCCTGGAATACAGTTGTATGGATAGTCAGTATTCTTAGCTGTCCGGACAATTGATATTCAAGCGAATATTTCCCTAAAATTAGAAGAGATTATGAGGTGTTGTTCAAACTGAGGAATACACAGGTAGCGAATAGGCTTTGGCATAACCCTGGCCCAGTTTAAGGCACCAAGTCATTGAACTAGCCACCATTTTTAAATAGAAAACGTAATCATACTGAACTGTACGGAATATCGAAGCATTACTTGCGAGAGATGCTCGATCCAGAAAAAGTTGTTACAATTTCTATTTCTTTCTTTCTCCCGTGGCATTTTACTTCTCTCAGTCGCGACCTGGAATACGGAGCTGGCTTAGAACAGGCCACCGGCCAAGGCCGACTTAAAGAATGTAGCTGCTTCCCTTGGGGTAGATTCCAATCTTACTAGAATTTAATCCTAAAATTTTATTATTTCTGAGAAGACAGATAAATAACGATACCCTACAAAAAGTTCAGTTTAAGAATCTTTCAAAAATTATCTTAGAAAAATTATATATCTTTATGAAGTTTTGATGAGTTTGGTGTATTTTCTCTTTATGATATTATATAATTGGTGATAATTTTGATTTTTTTTATTTTTTCCTTGTGTTTGGGTTGCAATCGCTATAAAGTTTGGTTAAATCTGATTTAACCAGAATATTTCCGAATAGTTTCTTGGTTAAAGATTGTATTGGCCTAAGTGCACAAAATGGGGTTAGATCGTTCTCCGGAAAAAGGAGCCGAAGGAATCTCGGTTTTAGTGTGTCCGATTTGTGACGGGGAAGTTAATGCCGCGGAGGTATGTCGAGCAGCATGCTCCCATGAATTTCACAAGCGGTGCATAGAAGCGCATTGGAAGAAAAGTGCGCAATGTCCGATTTGTAAGGTGGTTTGTAGGCCGAGGGCGGCGCAACCAGTAGAAAGTCAGGATGGACTAACTCGAAGTCAATCCAAGAATCGGAAAAACACGGATAGTGAGCAACAAGTATCCGAGAAATTGGCGTCAACCTCAGGATTCATTGCAAGTGCAAATGAGAGGGTGAGAACAATTCAAGCGTCATTTCGGCTAGTGCTATCACGCTGTTAGCTATGGAACGCAGACTGCTCAGTACTCTGTCTGAAAAGATGGCAGAGCTAGTGCACAAGGTGGTAGTGGAGAATATAACTAGATCACAAAACTCTAACGTAGTTAACGATCAGAGTGAGCCAACCAATTCACAGCCATTAGTAACTGGATATAATAGGGCTGCTACAGCTGAGACTGTTTCTGGTCGTGCTCCTATCTTTTTAGAGTCTCCAGTTTCACAGCGTAGCGCATCATCCGACTTATCCAATCGACCCGATAAAGTAGTGCAAATACTTAATGGTTGGAAGATTAAGTTTTCGGGGAGAGGAATGTCGGTGGACAATTTTATTTATCGTGTCGAGGCTCTTACAAGAGAAACATTATCTAGCAATTTCACTATGCTATGTAAGAACGCTAGTGTCTTATTTGAAGGGGATGCCAATAAGTTCTATTGGCGTTACCACAAAGCTCATGGCGAGGTCCGTTGGGATAGTTTCTGCACGGCTTTACGGCTACAGTTCCGACAAAGCCGGGATGATGGTGACATAGAAGAGCTAGTTAGGAGCACCAAGCAAAACCTAACGAGTCTTTTGATTCCTTTTACGATAGGATATCGGAGCTCATGGATCAACTTGAACAGCCGTGGTCTTCTCTTAAATTAGTAAGAGTCCTTCGATATAAGCTTCGTCCGGAAATAAGGCACGAAATTCTAAATCTCGACATAGGATCTGTGACCGAGTTGAGAGAGATTTGCCGGAGCCGCGAAGCCTTTTTGTCAGATATAATACTCAGTCAAGGATATGGTAGAAGCACTCCGTTCAAGCGCGAAGTTTCTGAGTTCGCGACAGAGTCTAAGTTTCAAGAAGAAACTGAGTCTGAGAGCGAGAAGGAGGTAGAGGCTTTCTCGTTAGTGTGTAGGAATTGTCGTGAGGGAGGGACACAGATACCAAGATTGTGTATCGGAACGAAGGGTTTTCTGTTACGGTTGCGGAGCGGCCAACACATACAAACCAAGTTGTGCCCGGTGCTCAAAAAACCGACAACCCGACACTCAGAAGTTTCTTCCCAAAAATAAGACCTCGAGTGCCGGCCGGAACCAAGCGACGATGACCGACGAATAGTCGAAGAGGTTATCGTCGACCCTATTCAGGCTACAGACGAGCTATCAGAAAATGCGAGTCTTTGGCTTCATAATAAAATAAAAATTTAAATAATATTAATATCCCGGAATTTAACAATTTACCAGACTTAGAAAAAAGAAAATCGCGGAGCGGGAAACGAAACAAATCATTCTGGCGAAGAGTGCAGGAATGCCAGTTTGGTCTGGATTATATTAACTCTCGTACTACAGGATCAAGAGATCCTCGACCTTTTGTACCCATTCGAGTATTGAATCGAACTGTCTTCGGCTTATTAGACTCAGGCGCCTCAATAAGTTGTTTTGGGGGCATGTTAGCGGCCGAAGTGATAAAGAACCAGAAGTACAAAACAATCAAGGGAAACGCGTCAACAGCAGATGGAAGATCCCAGCAGATAGTGGGTCATTTAGAGATCGAGGTAGAGTACAATAATGTGAAAAGAATGCTGAAAATATACGTGGTCCCTTCTCTAAAGCAGGATTTATATCTAGGTATAGACTTCTGGCAGAGCTACGATCTACTGCCAAAAGTCTTAAGTATTTCTGAGTTGGAGTCTGCGGACACTAACAGAAAAAATGAAGTCGACCAGCATAAGTTATCCGAAATGGATCAATCCAAACTACGTTCTGTAATCAGTTGTTTTCCGTCTTTTGCTAAAAAAGGTCTAGGGCGAACTAATTTAGTTACACATGCGATAGATGTAGGTACGGCCAAGCCTGTCAAGCAACGTCATTTCCCGGTTTCACCGGCAGTAGAAGCGTCTATGTACGCGGAAATAGACAGGATGTTGCAGCTAAACGTAATTGAAGAGTCTGAAAGCGCCTGGTCGTCCCCAATCGTCATGGTGACGAAGCCCGGAAAAGTAAGAATTTGCCTCGATTGACCACTTTATCAATTTAAAGTCATGCCTTTCGGGCTGTGTAACGCGACAAGTACGATGTCCCGTTTGATGTACAAGGTGGTGCCAGCGCATCTCAGAAATGAGGTGTTTATTTATTTAGACGACTTATTAATAGTCTCTGCAACGTTTGAAAGGCATCTAGAAGTTCTGAGGGAGTTAGCCTTACAATTGAAGCTTGCAGGGCTGACAATTAATGTGGGCAAAAGCCACTTCTGCATGCAGTGGGTAAAGTACTTAGGTCACATCATTGGAGACGGTGGGATTCGTACCGATCCTGATAAGGGGGAGGCAATAACAAATTTCCCTTTCCCACGGAGTTTGCGGGAACTACGGAGCTTCATGGGTCTGTGCGGGTGGTATCGGAAGTTTGTTCCGAATTTCGCATCGGTTGCTGCTCCGTTGACAGATTTAATGACTACAAAGCGGAAGTTTAGCTTGACAGAGGAGGCCATAAAAGCTTTTGAGGCACTAATGAAGTGTCTTAGTGAGGTTCCAGTATTGGGTAGCCCTGCATTTCGAAACCGTTCGCCATTCATTGTGACGCGAGTAAGACAGGGGTTGGAGAGGTATTAGTCCAAGTCTCGGAGGAAGGAGACTAGCGTCCTATTGCATTCATCTCAAAGAAATTAAACAAAGCTCAGCGCAACTATACAGTTACCGAGCAGGAGTGTCTGGCCGCGATAGTGGCTTTGAAGGTTTTTAGGGCATATGTCGAAGGAGTGGAGTTTAAGATCATCACTGATCATGCTTCATTGAAATGGTTGATGTCTAATCATGACTTGAATTCACGGTTGGCCCGATGGGCTTTAGCATTGCAGAAGTATCGATTTAAGATTGATCATCGGAAAGGAACTCTCAATGTCGTTCCAGATTCACTGTCGCGAGTCAACGAGGAAGTTATAGCTGCAATAGATTTGCGGGAAGGGTTTCTGGTGGACTTAAATTCTGAACATTTCAAGTCCTTAGAGTCCGTGGAACTGGTTCAGAAAGTAAGTGCGAATCAAAACAATTTTCCTTATCTAAAAACCGACAGCGGGTAACTTAATCGAAAAGCCGAACATTTGACGGGAGAGCAAGTCCATGACGAATTTGCATGGAAACTCTGGATCCCTAAAGGATTAGTTCCAGAAGTGCTTTCAAGAGCGCACGATAATACGTTGGCCTCCCATGGTGGGATACACAAAACCATAGAGAGGGTAAGACGGCATTACTTCTGGCCAGGCCTCGTGCCCGATGTAAAGGCATACATTAATTCATGTCAAATCACGTGTTGCGACCGCGACTAGGTAAAGCACCGGAGAGTCAGCGGTTTTTCCAACGTCTTTTTGTAAACTTTCTAGGCCCATACCCTAGGTCTCGAAGTGGGAATATTGGCATTTTTATAGTGCTTGATGATTTCACCAAATACGTTTTTCTGAAGGCAGTTCGGAAAATCGATAACAGCGCGGTGATAAAATATTTGGAGGGAGAGTTATTTATGACTTTTGGAACTCCCGAGACAATCGTATCGGACAACGGGTCACAATTTCGTTCTCACACATTCCAGAACTTAATGCAACAATATGGGATTAGTCATACACTCACCGCTGTGCATTCGCCTCAGGCTAACGCCTCAGAGCGTGTAAACCGTTCGGTGATCTCAGCTATCCGAGCCTATATCCGTCCGGATCAGAAAGATTGGGACGAGCATTTGAATAAAATTAGTTGTGCGTTGAGATCCTCGGTGCATGATAGTATAGGCACGTCCCCATATTACATGGTGTTTGGGCAACATATGATTACCTCGGGGACAACGTACTCTCTTTTAGGAAGTTGAACTTGTTGGACGATCGTGCATTAAAGTTCGATCGCCCGGATTCGTTTGAGATTGTGCGAGAAAAGGCATGTAAGCGAGTGCTAGAAAAGCATCAAGAAAGTGAAAAGAAATACAATCTACGATCCCGAATAGTATCTTTCACGGTAGGCCAGCAAGTATATAGGAGGAATTTTATACAAAGTTGTTTTAAAACTGAGTACAACGCCAAATTTGGTCCATCCTTCGTAAAAGCCAGAGTCCGAAGAAAAGTAGGAAATGCTTATTACGAGTTAGAAGACTTACAGGAACTATTAATCGGTACTTACCACGCTAAGGACATTCCTCAGTAACCCGTCTTCAGTCGTTATCAGTCTAGGGTACTATTGAGATTATACCCTAGCCTGATTCTTCCGGGGGGGGGCTTTGTAGCGGCGACTGAAGAGGTAAAATAAAACAACTAAGAAATATCATTGCAATATCAGCTGTTTCAGGGACGCTTAGAAATTGCAATATCAGCTGCAGCAGGGCTGCTTAGAAATTTCGCGATCAGCTGTAGCAGGGATGTTTAGAAATTTCAATATCAGCTGCATCAGGGCTGCTTAGAAATTGCAAGATCAGCTGCATCAGGGATGTTTCGAGGAATTGCAAGAACAGCTGCATCAGGGATGCTTAGAAATTGCAAGATCAGCTGCATCAGGGATGCTTATGGTAATTGCAAGAACAGCTGCATTAGAGATGCTTAGGAAAGCTGTAATACCATCTGTTTTGTATATTCTGTAACCTAGATGGAATGCACGTTAATTGGTCCACATTCTTTTCGTTTCGAAACTGTCATAGAGTGCAGACGCGCTTTTAACTACGTTCCGTGAAATAAGTTTTTTTTTTTCGGCGTGCAAAGGCGGCAAGTGCTAAGTTGTGTTGCTTGTTCGAAAAAAGGGAAAATCTCGTAAGTTTCCGAATATCCGGATGCGTCGGTTTTGGTTCATTTATCCTTATACGCAAATCTAGGATATTTGTTTTGGGCGAGCGCGAACGAAAGAAGAGCGGAAAAGAGACAGCCTAATTGGAGTCCCTTGGCTGGCTGCGGCCGTGCGGAGCGCCGGCAAAATTGGTATTTTTTTTCTGTGTCGATCCCACTGGAAGTTGACAGCTCATTTGCGGCCCACTCCAAGCACCCCAGGAGCCCTCCATAAGGAGGAGCCGAGGTTAGAATCGATAGATAATGTGAGAAATACAAGATGGCCGCTTCGCAATCCCACCTAACCTCAAAGGTGGCAAAAATCTAATCTTTTTCTGCCAGAAGACGAGCCGTACGAAGGTGCATGGTATTCTGAGGCAGCCGAAGCCTTGCGAGCATGAGGCTGTTGAGCCGAAATCAACGTTGAGAAATTTATCGAAAATTTGCCCAGCTTGCGGCACATTTTTTGCAACCAATATTTCTTTAACCTCAATCTGGTCAGATTAATTAAAGCCAATTCCAAAGGTCTATTTCTATATTATAGTTTTATTTAATTTTTACCATCTAATTTTTTTTTTAGTTTTAATTGCCCTTCTAGAAAAGACAAAAATAGTGAATACGAAATAATCTGAAGTGTTTTTCCTTTAAGAAAAAAAATATGCAAGAAAAGTGAAGGAAAACAAGAAAAACTGAATCGGTATGAATATAAAGGATTTTTTTATTTTATATTTCTTTTTTTTTTTTTTGTGTGAAAAATTTCTCAAAACAATGGGCCATCAATTTATTTAAATTCCCATTCTCGTAGAAAGGTCAGATTTCTTGAAAATACTATGGTGATAAATTCTTTTACAGCAAACCTAAGCAGAGATCGATCTTTCGCCGATGGATATGCAGTGAGTGGTTTATTTGTACATATACATTGAAAATTGTTCACTAATTTATATGACATCTCCCTACTAATTGAACCAAGCAAAACCGACCTAACAAGAATTTTTATTTAAATAATTTATTAGAGCAAATTTTTATAACTAACGTAACACGCAAATTTGTAATATCCCAAAATTCAACTCATTAACAAATTATTATTGGTTTACGGTATGATTACATATATTTTTTTTCACTAACACACAAATTATTAAAATGTTAATTTAAATAAGATTTAATAACATCCAAACACATGCATGGCATACCATAATCTTATAATTTAGAATTTTTATTAGCTTTAATTTTTCCCCACATTGTTATTATAATAATCTTTGCCAATTTTATAAGTATAGATTTATATTAAAATTATGGTCTACTTTCGATCACTGACCGATACGTCCACCTAAAATTTATCTAAATATAAAAAAATAATCAATCGGTCTGCATTGAAACCCCGAAACTGGAAATAATGTTAAAAAAAGCGTATTAATTTTAGACAAATTTTGTTTTCTTTAAGTATGAATTAAGCTGAATCATGAAATCCTGATTATTCTGTTTGAACTAAGCTGATGTCTACCCGGATGTAGGGTGTCTAAGGGATCACCAGAGCAATGCTCTAGCGGCCGGTGATCATAGGTAGGGTGGGCAATTCACAAGCACAACAACATCTGTGTCTTGTTAAAAATTTTAGTCTTCTCTCTGTCTGTCCGTATTTCTTTATTTCCGAATTTATTTTTCGAATTCTTCCGGCCTAGTTATCTGTTCCTTCTATTTGTCGCAAGTACGCTCAGTTCTGGATTTAATAATATTAATATGTAGTGAGTGATAGAGTCCGTCCAAGCAAGACCACCGCCCCCAAAGCCGACGAGCAGAAGCCGGACTCTAGAGCGTGCCCAGCTAGAACCGACTCTCCGATTTTTAAACACTTTATGATATATCGGATATTTGAACTGTGGAGACAAACGGCGACAATAAATCATTTTTTTAAATTAATTCTAAATAATCAAGTTGCTATTCAACACTGTAATGCCAAAACTCATTCCATTGTTATGAGACAGCAGTATATGGTGAGGGACTTGGTTAATCAGGAAATGGATTCTTTATTATGGATCAAGGTAAATAAGTCCACATATTAAATAAATTTCTAAATGAGCCAGAACGACTTTCATTGCATTGAAAATGCTCTTTTTTAAATATCTTTGTATACTCGCAACTTCTGAAGAGTCGGAGAGGATCTTTAGCAAAGCAGGACAAATCATTTCAAGTAGGTGTATAAGGCTATAGATGTAAATAATAATGGCTTGCTCTTTCTTAACCAAAATTATTGATTAATATAAATATATAAATAGCAGTAAAGGTAAACCTAAAAAATCATATTATTCGAATAATAATTATTTATTATTTTCAGATAAAGATTGAAACCCTATTTCATACTCTCATACTTTAAAAAAATATGGACCATTTCAAAAACTAATTAAATTAAGCGTGGCTACTTGCGCCATCGAGTAAGCTCTCCCTACGTCCAGATCTACAAAGCCATCCTTACCCAACTATGCTGTCCAAATGGCATTGCAGCTAAAATAAATATAAACAAAATAAGAGTAGCGCAAGCAAAAATATTAAGAAGAATATGTAAAGCCACCTGGTACATGGCGATGCTATTCAGAAGCATTTGGACAACTTTCTGCAGAGAATGGATTGCCATACCAACCCATTAGCGAGAACGCTAAGAAATGCTCCAAAAAAGAGAAGACTAAAGAGGTGCCATCCACAGGACCTTCCAACGAGATCCCTAGTATAATATAATATAATATGGGCATTTTCGGCAAATGGTAAACCACGAAAGAAAAAAAAAATTTTCACATTCATCGTATTTTTTTGTATGTATTTATGACATAAAGAAATATCCAAATTTTCATATTATAATGGATCCATAGCATATCTTAGTTATTTTTATAAAAAAATTTGCCTGAAAACTGCAAAAATTTAATTTTTTCACATATCATATGCAATTTTTTGTTTAATTATTTCACAAGGAAAACATAAGATATGTTTGCATTTTTTCTACCAAATGTCTTAATAGCAATCCAATAATAAGATAAAAAATCCAAAGTGAGCGAAAAAATGTTCAATTAACTGTTAATTCTTATTTTTCTTCTTATCGTTTTATTGTAATTGCTTCGCATTAAGTGCAGGCAGAATGAAACTTCGCGTGTTAAGTTATTTTGGTATATAGTATGTAGATATATATTGAGTATTGAGTATGTATATATATATTGAGTTAAATCCGTTTGTTTTTAAGAAATATCAAGTTATTAATAAAAAAAAGTTATTAACAAAACATGGAAAAATCGTACGTTCGCGACCGAGAACATAATTTTATTTTAATTGCTTCGCATTAAGTGCAAGCAGGTAAATGAAACTTTATGTGTTAAGTTATTTTGGTATATATATTTTAAATATAAAAAATCGTTGGGGTTACTCTAACCAGTCTTTTTTTTATTGATTGTCAAAGTAGCGTACGTTTGACACATTAAATTGAGTTAAATCCGTTTGTTTTTAGAAAATTTGAAGTTATTAATCAAAAAAGTTGTGGTAAAAATAAAAATTTAATAAATAATACAACATGGAAAAATCGTACGTTCGCGACCGAAACTTAATTAAATTAAAAAGAAATAAATGGAGATATTTTCTTGGTAATAGACTTAATAGAAAGCTATATGAATGTATTTTAAAAGTAAAGTTATTTCTTTAAAATATTCCGTCTCAATTCGCAGAGTTTTGCATTTTACTGTATTAGCCAAAGTGGACTTCCATTTTTCGCACGTTCGCGATCGCATGTTATTTGCC
Organism: Drosophila nasuta; assembly: GCF_023558535.2. Lineage (NCBI taxonomy): Eukaryota > Metazoa > Arthropoda > Insecta > Diptera > Drosophilidae > Drosophila > Drosophila nasuta. Next base: position 116,867 of record NC_083455.1, on the reverse strand, counting down.
AATATTATGAAAACTAAACCTCGATAAGCCCCATAATTTACACTAACCAAAGAGCTGAACAAATGCTATCGAAAAGTAAAAAAAAAAGTTTAAGGAAACGTTTGTTTACGATTTAATTTTTTAATTTAACTCCGTACGAACGAACGTTCGCTACCCCAGGAAATACCCAAATGTGTATATGTAGTATAATAATATACAATACATTGTCAACAGATATATGTACATGCATCATAATATGATTAATTGATAGTATTTGCCTTCGGAATATACGGAAAATCATTCCTGTTCACCACTATCAGCCCGCACTTTCAAAGGTGGCCTGGGGCGTTTTCCATCCTGACAAAAAGTGCTTCGACGCCACCGCTCTGCTGACATTTTTCCGTTAGATTTCTCTCAGTCTATGAGAGAAATGGCGAGATGCCGCCTGGCAATTCAGCAACTTTTGCACTCTGTTGCTGTCCGCTTTTGAGCTGTTGGTGGAGCCAGGTGCTTGCTGCCGTTTGCTTACTGGAGCCCCGTTCTTAGCACTCTAAGCAGACCACATATTTATACCCGCTACCCATAGGGTAGAAGGGTATTATAACTTTGTGCCGGCAGGAAATGTATGTAACAGGTAGAAGGAGGCATATCCGACCCTATAAAGTATATATATTCTTGATCAGCGTCAACAGCCTAGACGACATAGCCATGTCCGTCTGTGTGTTTGTTCGTATGAAACACTGGATCTCAGAGATTATAAGAGATAGAGCTATAATTTTTTTTCGACAGCATTTGTTTTGTTTGCACGCAGATCAAGTTTGTTTCAAATTTTTGCCTCGCCCATTTCCGTCCCCGCAAATCAAAAAAATCGAATAACAAGCGTAATTTTAAAGCTAGAGTTGCGAATTTATATATACAATAATTATTATAGAATTTATAATTCCTGAAAATTTGGTTGCGATCAGATAAAAATTGTGGAAGTTATTAGAGAAATACTTTTGTATGGGCAAAAATGCCTACTTACTAGGGGTCTTAGTTGCTTTGGCCGACAATCTGGTCCATTGTGCCGTCTATAGCATATTTTGAATGGTGTACTATATCGATATACCAAACATACCATTTGGTATCTTTTTGGTATTTTTTAAGTATTTTCGGAATATTTTGAAATGATACCGCAATATTTTGCCTTTATTAAAAGTGGGTAGCGGGTATCTCACAGTCGAGCACACTCGACTGTATCTTTTTTACTTGTTTTTTTATGTTCTTCCTTAACCTTTCAACCCATAAAAGCTCTGACACTATTCTTCAACCCAAGTTATGCAACAATAAAATCTATCAGGTGACCACTTTAGACGAATTGCTTGCGTTGCGAGTAAGCCAATAGGTTGCGTAGTCCAAGACGGATTTGTTGCGATTTTGTGATGTAAGTCGTGTGGAGTCTACCAGAATGAAAATCAGCACATTTATTTCACATTACCAGTCTTCGACTAGCTCTCGTTGCGGGCAGACATCACTTCTCTTATCAGCATTCGGTGTATTTTCTTTTGCGACCCGCGCGGTCTATCTTCTACTGATCTTCTCACATTTTTTCGAGAGTGCAGTAAAGCTTTAGCTCTCTAATCTAAAGCAAAAATAATCTGACAATGGGGCCCCCCTCGCCACCCCTAATCAGAGGGGCAATCAGTTTGCGTTGCTTTCTGAAAGCCCACCTGTGAAAAAAAGAGACAAAATGAAAAAGTCAACATGACATTTCCCGAACTCCCAACAATAACTCTTGAAAACCCTAAATACATTGTAATGGCATCCAAAAACATTGAGAAAAAATCTCTGATTTCTCCTGTATTGCCGTTTACAACGCACTGCGTCTAACTTGCGCGACGGCAACTTGCTGATGTTAGTTAAAAAACAAAGCAAGGCTGACAAGGTTATCAACTCACCTTCTTTACCGGGCATATGCGACATCACATGTAAGATGCATGAAACTCTAAACCAAGTAAAAGGCACAATATACGACCCTATCTCTGCGATATCTCCAACGAAGAAATTATAGAAGAACTGCGATCCCAAAAAGTCAAAAGTAATTCTGGTCACTTTTGATCTATACCACCTTCCCAGCAAAATCAATATTGCATGGCATTCGGTAAAGGTACGGGAGTATATTTCGTACCCAATAAGGTGCAAATCTTGCCAGCTGCTTGGCCACCTAGCCAAGCACAGCAAAAATGAACCACATTGTGGTAATTGCGCTTTACCTCCTCATTCGCCTGACAACTGTTCACAAACGAAATGCGTCAACTGCTCAAAAGAACACCCTTCCTCATCTCGACAATGCCCCAAATATCAGCACCAAAGAGAAATTCTGAAAATCAAGACAACAAAAAATTGCACAATGCGCGAAGCCAAATTACTGTTTAATGCAACTACAACAAAACTATCCAGCCCCTCCTCCTACGATGCAGTAGCGAATGCTGGACATAATAGCAACGGAAAACAACGGACCAAAAAAACAACAAAAACAAATACACAAGCCCAACTATGAATAAGACAAGCAGAGATAAAATATTTACCGATTCAAACAAAGGAACTACAACAGCAACAACAACAACAACATCATCATTTAACTCCTCATCTACATCGCTGTCTTATCAGCAAAATCAACACGAAAACATCTCTACCGAAACAGTCGATGACGATTATGACTATCTTGGCGCCTAAAACTACTTAATACATAAAACAACTATCTAACAAAACTAAAATTACTTCTACCCCCAACCTCCCAACAACTTCTACCTATTTAAAACCAAATGATTTTAACAATATATTAGATGACTCACAGTCGATGACGACTATTACTATCTTGGCCTGACGCCTAAAACTACTGAATATTTTAAACAACTATCTAACAAAACTAAAATTACTTCTACCCCCAAACTCCCAACTACTTCTACCTATTTAACAATATATTAGATGACTCTATGGACGATTCTGATATATAATATAAATCTAATTAATATCTTCCATTGCATATAGTATCCACTTCATCTCTTCCAAACAATGACCCATAATCTTCTTCAATGGAACATAAACGGATACTTAAGCAATTGCATTGGACTATTGTTTGAAATCTCCCACTTGCTCTATGGGTATTGAAATTTTATCCCATCCGAATATAATAATATTAAACTCGTATATTCCCCCAACAGAAGGCTATTAGCCACCGATTTAATAAATATTGTAAAGGCAGCTCTAAATCCTATAGTTTATGTTGGGGACTTCAATGCTTAGAGTCCGCCTTGTGGGTCCTGCTCTCGCAATACTAAAGGGTTTCAAGTCGAAGATCTTATAGTCAGAACAAATTTAGCTATTTTAAATGATGGTTCTGCCACTCATCACTCGACTCACATTTCCTTTATCAACATCGTCCTGAGTATGGCTTCCGCTACCCTGGTACCATACTGCCATACCGTACTGGTCAATTGGCCAAAACTTACACTTTTCTATTACCATTAACCTCCTGACCCATATCCAACCTGTAAAATTCACACCTATAATTAGGTTCAAGACTGACCATGCCAACTGGATTACCTTCTAATCCATTTAAAAAAAAAGCTTTCAGTTTCAGTCGACCAACGATTTGAACCTTTTTATGCCAGAATCACGAAATCTATTAAAACAGCAGCCAACGTAGCCATCCCTCAAACTAAACCAAAACAAGTAAGAAAGCTACAGTCGAGTGTACTCGACTGTGAGATACCCGCTACACTTTTTGAATAAAATAAATATATTTTGCGATATTTTTCTAAAAAAAACTGAATATACTGCAAAAATGCTAAAAATATACCAAATGGTATATTTGGTATATCGATATGGTACCGCATTGAAAATATATCATAGACGGCACAATATACCAGATTGTCAGCCAAAGCAACTAAGACCCCCAGTTTTTGCCCATACAAAAGTATTTCTTGAATAACTTCGACAATTTTTATCTGATCGCAACCAAATTTTCAGGAATCATAACTACTATAGTAATTATTGTATATACCTAGCTTTAAAATTAGGCTTCTTTTTCGATTTTGTTGATTTGCGGGGGCGGAAGTGTGCGTGGCAAAAATTTGCGTGCGAACATAACAAATGCTGTCGAAAAAAATTATACATGACATGTATGACATACATGTGTATGACGTGTATTACATACATGTGTATGACATGCATGACGTGTATGACATACATGACGTGTATGTCATACATGACGTGTATGTCATACATGACGTGTATGACATACATGACGCGTATGACATACACGACGCGTATGACATGTGTGACAAAAAATCGAATAACAAGCGTAAATTTAGAGCTATAACTGCGAATTTAGGTATGTAGAATACGATTTATAGTAATTGTGATTGCTGAAAATTTGGTTGCGATCGGATAAAAATTATGAAAGTTATTAACTAAATACTTTTGTATGGGCAAAAACGCCTACTTACTAGGGGGACAATCTGGCATATTATGCCGTCTATGGTATATTTTGAATGTGGTACTATATCGATATAACAAAAATACCATTTGGTATATATGACATACATGACGTGGATGACATGTATGACGTGTATTACATATACTGAATATACTGAAAAAATACTAAAAATATACCAAATGGTATGTTTGGTATATCGATATAGTACCGCATTCAAAATATACCATAGACGGCACAATATACCAGATTGTCAGCCAAGGCAAATAAGACCCCTAGTAAGTAGGCGTTTTTGCCCATTCAAAAGTATTTCTTTAATAACTTCGACAATTTTTATCTGATCGCAACCAAATTTTCAGGAATTATAAATTCTATAATAATTATTATATATACCAAAATTCGCAACTCTAGCTTTAAAATTATTCTTGTTATTCAATTTTTTTGATTTGCGGGGGCGGAAGTGGGCGTGGCAAAAATTTGAAATAAACTTGATCTGCGTGCAAACATAACAAATGCTGTCGAAGAAAAATTATAGCTCTATCTCTTATAGTCTCTGAGATCTAGGTGTTCATACGGACGGACGGACAGACACACAGACGGACAGACGGACATGGCTAGATCGTCTCGGCTGTTGACGCTGATCAAGAATATATATACTTTATAGGGTCGGAGATGCCTCCTTCTACCTGTTACATACATTTCCTGCCGGCACAAAGTTATAATACCCTTCTACCCTATGGGTACCGGGTATAAATATACAATAGTGTAGACTAACTATATAAACATATTGAGATGCAAGGTAAATCAACTCAGGCTCATTTTCAATAAACACAATCAACGCGAACACATAGTTAAAATAAACAAAATAAATATATCAACAATAAATTAAATAATACCAAAATATATATCTGGTATAATTATATATCATTGCTTTAAAAATATGCAAATGTGTAGACATATTGAGATGCAAGGTAATATACCTAATTTTTAATAAACACAAATCAAAACGGCTTGATCGTTAAAACATACCAAATAAATATATCAACTATAAACATACATGACATACATGACGCGTATGACATACATGACGTGTATAACAGACATGATGATTATAATATACTTAATACATGTATGACGTGTGTGACATGTATGACATACATGTGTATGACGTGTATTACATACATGACGTGTATGACATACATGACATGTATGACATACATGTGTATGACGTGTATTACATACACGTCATGTATGACATACACGTCATGTATGACATACATGACATGTATGACATACATGTGTATGACGTGTATTACATACATGTGTATGACATGCATGACGTGTATGACATACATGACGTGTATGACATGTGTGACAAAAACAAAACAGACATACATGACGCGTATGACATACATGACGCGTATGACATACATGACGTGTATGACATGTGTGACAAAAAATCGAATAACAAGTGTAAATTTAGAGCTATAACTGCGAATTTAGGTATGTAGAATACGATTTATAGTAATTGTGATTGCTGAAAATTTGGTTGCAATCGGATAAAAATTATGAAAGTTATTAACTAAATACTTTTGTATGGGCAAAAACGCCTACTTACTAGGGGGACAATCTGGCATATTATGCCGTCTATCGATATAACAAAAATACCATTTGGTATATATGACATACATGACGCGGATGACATGTATGACGTGTATTACATATACTGAAAAAATACTAAAAATATACCAAATGGTATGTTTGGTATATCGATATAGTACCGCATTCAAAATATACCATAGACGGCACAATATACCAGATTGTCAGCCAAGGCAAATAAGACCCCTAGTAAGTAGGCGTTTTTGCCCATTCAAAAGTATTTCTTTAATAACTTCGACAATTTTTATCTGATCGCAACCAAATTTTCAGGAATTATAAATTCTATAATAATTATTGTATATACCAAAATTCGCAACTCTAGCTTTAAAAATATTCTTGTTATTAAATTTTTTTGATTTTCGGGTGCGGAAGTGGGCGTGGCAAAAATTTGAAATAAACTTGATCTGCGTGCAAATTATAGCTCTATCTCTTATAGTCTCTGAGATCTAGGTGTTCATACGGACGGACGGACAGACACACAGACGGACAGACAGACAGACGGACAGACGGACATGGCTAGATCGTCTCGGCTGTTGACGCTGATCAAGAATATATATACTTTATAGGGTCGGAGATGCCTCCTTCTACCTGTTACATACATATTCTGCCGGCACAAAGTTATAATACCCTTCTACCCTATGGGTAGCGGGTATAAATATACAATAGTGTAGACTAACTATATAAACATATTGAGATGCAAGGTAAATCAACTCAGGCTCATTTTCAATAAACACAATCAACGCGAACACATCGTTAAAATAAACAAAATAAATATATCAACAATAAATTAAATAATACCAAAATACATATCTGGTATAATTATATATCATTGCTTTAAAAATATGCGAATGTGTAGACATATTGAGATGCAAGGTAATATACCTAATTTTTAATAAACACAAATCAAAACGGCTTGATCGTTAAAACATACCAAATAAATATATCAACTATAAACATATATGACATACATGACGCGTATGACATACATGACGTGTAGAACAGACATGATGATTATAATATACTTAATACATGTATGACGTGTGTGTCATGTATGACATACATGTGTATGACGTGTATTACATACATGACGTGTATGACATACATGACATGTATGACATATGTACATGTGCATGACGTGTATTACATACATGTGTATGACATACATATAAATGACGTGTATTACATACATGTGTATGACATGCATGACGTGTATGTCATACATGACGTGTATGTCATACATGACGTGTATGACATACATGACGCGTATGACATACACGACGCGTATGACATGTGTGACAAAAAATCGAATAACAAGCGTAAATTTAGAGCTATAACTGCGAATTTAGGTATGTAGAATACGATTTATAGTAATTGTGATTGCTGAAAATTTGGTTGCGATCGGATAAAAATTATGAAAGTTATTAACTAAATACTTTTGTATGGGCAAAAACGCCTACTTACTAGGGGGACAATCTGGCATATTATGCCGTCTATGGTATATTTTGAATGTGGTACTATATCGATATAACAAAAATACCATTTGGTATATATGACATACATGACGTGGATGACATGTATGACGTGTATTACATATACTGATTATACTGAAAAAATACTAAAAATATACCAAATGGTATGTTTGGTATATCGATATAGTACCGCATTCAAAATATACCATAGACGGCACAATATACCAGATTGTCAGCCAAGGCACATAAGACCCTAGTAAGTAGGCGTTTTTGCCCATTCAAAGTATTTCTTTAATAACTTCGACAATTTTTATCTGATCGCAACCAAATTTTCAGGAATTATAAATTCTATAATAATTATTATATATACCAAAATTCGCAACTCTAGCTTTAAAATTATTCTTGTTATTCAATTTTTTTGATTTTCGGGGGCGGAAGTGGGCGTGGCAAAAATTTGAAATAAACTTGATCTGCGTGCAAACATAACAAATGCAGTCGAAGAAAAATTATAGCTCTATCTCTTATAGTCTCTGAGATCTAGGTGTTCATACGGACGGACGGACAGACACACAGACGGACATGGCTAGATCGTCTCGGCTGTTGACGCTGATCAAGAATATATATACTTTATAGGGTCGGAGATGCTTCCTTCTACCTGTTACATACATTTCCTGCCGGCACAAAGTTATAATACCCTTCTACCCTATGGGTACCGGGTATAAATATACAATAGTGTAGACTAACTATATAAACATATTGAGATGCAAGGTAAATCAACTCAGGCTCATTTTCAATAAACACAATCAACGCGAACACATAGTTAAAATAAACAAAATAAATATATCAACAATAAATTAAATAATACCAAAATATATATCTGGTATAATTATATATCATTGCTTTAAAAATATGCAAATGTGTAGACATATTGAGATGCAAGGTAATATACCTAATTTTTAATAAACACAAATCAAAACGGCTTGATCGTTAAAACATACCAAATAAATATATCAACTATAAACATACATGACGTACATGACGCGTATGACATACATGACGTGTATAACAGACATGATGATTATAATATACTTAATACATGTATGACGTGTGTGACATGTATGACATACATGTGTATGACGTGTATTACATACATGACGTGTATGACATACATGACATGTATGACATACATGTGTATGACGTGTATTACATACACGTCATGTATGTCATACATGTCATGTATGTCATACATATGTATGACGTGTATGACGTGTATTACATACATGTGTATGACATACATGACGTGTATGACATACATGACGTGTATGACATGTGTGACAAAAACAAAACAGACATACATGACGCGTATGACATACATGACGTGTATGACATGTGTGACAAAAAATCGAATAACAAGCGTAAATTTAGAGCTATAACTGCGAATTTAGGTATGTAGAATACGATTTATAGTAATTGTGATTGCTGAAAATTTGGTTGCGATCGGATGAAAATTATGAAAGTTATTAACTAAATACTTTTGTATGGGCAAATACGCCTACTTACTAGGGGGACAATCTGGCATATTATGCCGTCTATGGTATATTTTGAATGTGGTACTATATCGATATAACAAAAATACCATTTGGTATATATGACATACATGACGCGGATGACATGTATGACGTGTATTACATATACTGAATATACTGAAAAAATACTAAAAATATACCAAATGGTATGTTTGGTATATCGATATAGTACCGCATTCAAAATATACCATAGACGGCACAATATACCAGATTGTCAGCCAAGGCAAATAAGACCCCTAGTAAGTAGGCGTTTTTGCCCATTCAAAAGTATTTCTTTAATAACTTCGACAATTTTTATCTGATCGCAACCAAATTTTCAGGAATTATAAATTCTATAATAATTATTGTATATACCAAAATTCGCAACTCTAGCTTTAAAAATATTCTTGTTATTATTTTTTTTTGATTTTCGGGTGCGGAAGTGGGCGTGGTAAAAATTTGAAATAAACTTGATCTGCGTGCAAACATAACAAATGCTGTCGAAGAAAAATTATAGCTCTATCTCTTATAGTCTCTGAGATCTAGGTGTTCATACGGACGGACGGACAGACACACAGACGGACAGACAGACAGACGGACAGACGGACATGGCTAGATCGTCTCGGCTGTTGACGCTGATCAAGAATATATATACTTTATAGGGTCGGAGATGCCTCCTTCTACCTGTTACATACATATTCTGCCGGCACAAAGTTATAATACCCTTCTACCCTATGGGTAGCGGGTATAAATATACAATAGTGTAGACTAACTATATAAACATATTGAGATGCAAGGTAAATCAACTCAGGCTCATTTTCAATAAACACAATCAACGCGAACACATCGTTAAAATAAACAAAATAAATATATCAACAATAAATTAAATAATACCAAAATACATATCTGGTATAATTATATATCATTGCTTTAAAAATATGCGAATGTGTAGACATATTGAGATGCAAGGTAATATACCTAATTTTTAATAAACACAAATCAAAACGGCTTGATCGTTAAAACATACCAAATAAATATATCAACTATAAACATACATGACATACATGACCCGTATGACATACATGACGTGTAGAACAGACATGATGATTATAATATACTTAATACATGTATGACGTGTGTGACATGTATGACATACATGTGTATGACGTGTATTACATACGTGACGTGTATGACATACATGACATGCATGACGTGTATGACATACACGTAATGTATGTCATACACGTCATGTATGACATACACGTCATGTATGACATACATGTGTATGGCGTGTATTACATACATGTGTATGACATACATGACGCGTATGACATACATGACGTTTATGACATGTGTGACAAACAATCGAATAACAAGCGCAAATTTAGAGCTATAACTGCGAATTTAGGTATGTAGAATACGATTTATGGTAATTGTGATTGCTGAAAATTTGGTTGCGATCGGATAAAAATTATGAAAGTTATTAACTAAATACTTTTGTATGGGCAAAAACGCCTACTTACTAGGGGGACAATCTGGCATATTATGCCGTCTATGGTATATTTTCAATGTGGTACTATATCGATATAATAAAAGTACCATTTGGTATATATGACATACATGACGTGGATGACATGTATGACGTGTATTACATATACTGAATATACTGAAAAAATACTAAAAATATACCAAATGGTATGTTTGGTATATCGATATAGTGCCGCATTCAAAATATACCATAGACGGCACAATATACCAGATTGTCAGCCAAGGCAAATAAGACCCCTAGTAAGTAGGCGTTTTTGCCCATACAAAAGTATTTAGTTAATAACTTTCATAACTCTAGCTTTAAAAATATTCTTGTTATTCAATTTTTTTGATTTTCGGGGGCGGAAGTGGGCGTGGCAAAAATTTGAAATAAACTTGATCTGCGTGCAAACATAACAAATGCTGTCGAAGAAAAATTATAGCTCTATCTCTTATAGTCTCTGAGATCTAGGTGTTCATACGGACGGACGGACAGACACACAGACGGACAGACAGACAGACGGACATGGCTAGATCGTCTCGGCTGTTGACGCTGATCAAGAATATATATACTTTATAGGGTCGGAGATGCCTCCTTCTACCTGTTACATACATTTCCTGCCGGCACAAAGTTATAATACCCTTCTACCCTATGGGTAGCGGGTATAAAAACAAATGAGGAACCCTGTTTGGTTTAGTCCATTTCTCCAAGATCTGAGAAAACAAAAGCAGGTTCTCTGGCACTGCTATAAAACCTCTCTTAACAGTACCAATTTAATAGCCTACAAAAAAGCTAGAGCCCTGTTTAAAAGAGAAGCTATTAAAGCAAAACGTGAATCTTTCGGCAATTTCACCTCCAACATTAACCCACTTTCTACAATCAAAAAATTATGGACCGATATCAACAAATTAGTTGGGATTTTCCCAAGGCCAATTAAATCCATAAGGGATAATAATATTGAGCTGCATAATTCGATAGACATTGGCAATGCTTTCGGAGCTATGTTATGTGGTCCAATTATTCCAAGGACGAAAACTTGACTAATGTATGTATATATAGCTAAAAAAGAAAAATTTCTCTCTCAGGCATATTTGCTAACCGCTTATCCGCAGATGAATCCTTGAATCGCAGTTCACATCTTTTGAACTAGAATCAGCTCTGCAGCATGCCAAAGGGACCATGCATTACGCGTCTGATGCCTTTTCAACCAGAAATCATGTTACCATCTTTGCTACGGATTTCGAAAGGGCTTTTGACCGCGTTGGAGTGCACTCTGTACTAGAGCAACTATCCCGGTGGGGGATAGGTCCTAAGACCTTCAACCTCGTGAAGGCTTTCATGACCAAGCGATCCATCCGTGTTAGAGTTAATAACTCCCTAACTAATTTTTATAATTTACACAACGGCATTCCACAGGGTTCCCCTCTCTCTGTGGTGTTGTTCATGATAGCCTTCCAATCCCTTAATAATATTATATTAAAATACAAAAAAATGCAGCTTCTAGTTTACGCTGTAGTTGACATTATTTTCAGTAACGGCAAAGATACTAATTTACTTCCATTTACCCTTAAACAAATACTTGAGGATATCGTAGAATGGGGCAAACTCTGAGGAGCCACTCTGGCTTTAAACAAATGTAAACTATTCCATATTTGTAAAAAACATCGTTGTACATATCCAACTCAAACTGTAAATAACATTACAATAGAATATACATCTAGTCTTAAAATTCTCGGCCTTACACTCGACAGAAGACTTACGTTTCAGCAACATTGTATTAACCTTAGAGATAGCCTTAACAAACGCCTAAATATCATTAAGTTTCTTGGGTCTAAACGATCTCTCGTCCATCCAACCACGCTAGTTCAAGCCACAAGAGCCTTAATGCTGGACAAAATCGACTATAGGTTGGCAATCTATGGATGGTGCGCGTCTTCCAACATCACCATGCAGCAGTACGGCGAAGCATTGGCGCCTTTCTCACAACTCCGACAAAATGCATTTTAGCTGAAGCTGGCTTTCCTGAAGTACAGACGAGAGCTACGCAACTGACTTTTAAGCTCATTCCAAAAATTCTTTGCTCAACTAACCGAATTCTTTTAAATGATTTTAAAACAACGGTTAAGTAGCGCCGAAGATTTATAGTCATGTCTACTATCCGGAGATGCTCCAATTTTTTCAAAAAACATCAATTTGATATGCCGCATAATTGGAACAAAATCAGCTCATTTGTCGAGTCGTATTTAAATTGTATATTTTTTTAAGTCTATATTCAAATGTTTTGTTTTATAATTCTTAGTCAGTGTTATTTGACTACGTGTAAAAACTTTTACAACCTCATCAAATGAACCTTTAAAATATATTTAATTAATTTGTCGATTCTACAGAATTAAACCAAAATTCCTATATTTTCTGATATTTGGGCTCATTTTGTATGCGGCCGGAGCTGACGTTTCCCCGAAAAAATGTCATTGATTCATTAGAAGTGTTCAATTTATGATTAAACTGTTGCAAATAAAAATATATTATATGAGAGAGAGAGAGAAGCTGAGATCACTGGAACAAAAAAGTATTGAGTGCTTTTCGATCGGCGGAGCGGAGAGAAATGTGAAATATTAATTTAGTATTTCGGATTTTTTTTCTTTGGTGAATCGTTGCCATAGTCCGAATCCACATTTTCCTGTTGTGGAATTATTTCGCAGTTCGGAACAGAAGGAGGTTTGAGAAGATTTATTACTTCTGGCGGAAGATTTTTTTTTTAATTTATCTTACCTTTCGCTTAACATATGCTGGATATTAATGGGCATTTTGTTTAATCCGCTATTCTTTTGAGCATGAGATTTCCGGTCGCTTTTATAAAACTTATTTCTTGCTTCTGTTAATGTATAACAGTTATCTAATCTCACAAAATATCTTAAATTTCTCAACATCGACAGAATGCTCACACGAAATTGTTACCAAAATTACGTAGAAATTGTATAAAATATTTTTTATCAAAACTTGTAGTTGTTGAAAACATTCCATAAGCCGAAAATGGGCTTCCAGCTGTGTTTCTATCATTACTTTTCCCACATCCATTTTGTTTGGGAATGCTTATATGTAGATCTATTTTTGTCCACATCATTTCACGAATTTCTTTTTTCCGAGACGTAAATTCGATTTTGTCAGCCTTTTTAATGTGCCACTTTTGAATTTTAAGCCTATAGGATACGTTCAACATAAATTCTAAAAATCTAATCCAGGCATGCAATGGACTTGCACCATATTTTAGAATCGCGTGTCTTGGCTTAAAACATTCGGAAAGGAAATCAGAGGTTTTGAGGAGCTTTGTAAGATTGACACCACATATTGGGCAAGACTGAGTTGATGACGTACCAGTTAAAGCGTTCAGTACATTACCATCAATAAGCGCAATTTGAGTTTTATATGTAATGACAACTTCTTTGCTTTCCTTTCTATATATAAAGTCCTTTAGACCGGCGACTTGCACATCCAAACATTTTTTTTCTCGGCTTTCCTTTGCATACCCAATTTTAATTGGCCTGCAGAATCTTACAGTTTGTGGTGCTCTGTTACTCCAAATAATTCTTTGAATTGCATCTATCAGCTGTAGAGGTATCATTATGGTCACAAATAGGGATACATCTAGAGAAGCAGGCTTTTCTGATTGAAACTTCTGCTTATATAAGCTTTGATAAGTAGATCCATCGAACCCGTAGCTTGCTACTAAAGTACAATATGCTTTCTTTTCCAATTCAGATATAACATCTTTTAGCATAATCTTCTTTGCTATATGGTCCAAAATATTTTGTATTGAAACTTGGGCATGACTTTCCGAAATTTCTAATTAAGATGGTCTGCAAATTATTTTGATTTGGTGATGTGATGAATAGGGCGGGAAAATGTCGGAGCCGAGAACTTTATTTGCTGAATGTTGATATACTGCTGTTTAGCAAATCCATTTTCCAACCAAAATGGCAATGCTTCATCAGGGGTAAGTGGAATACACACCTGAGATTTCAAAGTTCCAGTCGCGTTGCCTATCTGTTGTTTCGTGGCGCCTTTTAATGCATTAAGCAAATCATCCTTTCTAGCCCTCTTCGCTGAAACTAAACTAAAACCATTTTAGATGGAGATGGATCCATAATGGTTATAATAATTGCCTGTGAAAGCCACACTGAGTGCTGAACCTTAAAACTTTACATCATTCGGTTGCATTTAGGCAAATATTTTTTTATGTGTGATATGAATGTGTTAACTTTTTCTCGATTTCGTTAACTTTTACATTAAATTTTTCTAAGATTCATTTCTTTAAGGCAGAGGCGTTGCGTCAATTGTTGTTCCAAATCTCCAGCAATGTTAAATTATTAACGCCCTAATTTATATATTTTTACGAAAAATATTCCAATTTTAGTTGCTCGCTGGAGCGCGCGGCAAAAAAGTTACCTTTTACGGAACACAGTTACAATAAAAATTATTTTCATTTTTACGAAAAATCCACAACATAGATGCAAAGTTTATAAATTTACACGGTTGCATTTTGATAAATCATGCATGGAATCAATCAGCTGACTTTGTTTGCGCAGGAAATTCAAATCGCACCTTTTGAAAAGTTTTTGGAAACACTTTTATTTTATCTAATTGGAAAACACATTCAATTTTGTGTATATATAACTTTATGCACAAATTTCTGACTTTTTGTCTCTTGAACTTGAGGTCAGCCAGCTGGATGCCTGGCAGATTGTCGAAGACTGTTTGTGGAACAGAGCAAGACGGCAGATTTCCTGCTAATTGGGGAAGGACGTACGCCGACTCCTCGATTTGCAGATCTGGTCGAACCGGGAAGCCAATTAAAAATTGGCAATACTTTCGGGGCTGGGCTGCTACAACTTGAGCCAACCCAGAGACGTGGGCTTGAACGGATGAATACGGCATCCTCAAGCGCTTGAACAACCTTTCAGATATAAAGGTGGCCTCTGATCCGAAATCGATCAGAGCCCGAGCTGTATACCGAACGCCGATGGCAGATGTGTAACAAAGCTATACTCAGCAGATCACCTTGTGTGTTAACAAGCAGCAACGATTGCACATTAGCTGACTGGGAAGTGGTAGTAGTTTGAGAGGGATTATTGACTGTCGGCATCGGGTTGACTCGATGCAAGAGTGTAAACGACGGCTAAGACATGGCCTCGTGCGAAACAATAAAAGCACAACTTCTGTTGCTTAATGTGGTTGACACCCATATGAAGATAATACTTCCTCCAGGGTGCGATACCGCTCTTAAAGGAAAGCTTTCATGTCAACCCACATTAGGATGTCGCTCTTGCTTTAAATGGATTGTTCCCAGAGAGAAAAGGTCAACTTGGGAAGCCTCGAGTAACACAAAGGGACCAGGATACAATCTCAATTCTCGATGTTGATCTTCGAATGCTCTAAGGCTGTCAGGCACCCCTGAATGGTACTTTGGAGCTCTTGGATAGCCGAACCTGTCTCTTGGCCAATGGCGGCCAAGTTAAACAAAATTCTCAGTTGACTATTCATGAGCAACCGTTTGTTCTCGAAATGCTCAGTCAAGCTGGACCAAGCCGGCTGAAAACCTTCGTTGGTCAAGCGGGCCTTTGAGAAAATAGCATGGGCTTCACCGCTGGGCTTGGAGTTAAGATGGAACAACTTCTCAACTTCCAACAGTCTCGGATTTCGGATATAAATAGCCGTGAATAGGTCCCTGAAAGTGTAATCGCCTCCGAAAACTTCGGTGTCGCACAAAGGCAAACGACACCCAATGCGCTTGAATTGCACGGCTGGAGGTTATACGGATGTACAGGGCACACTGCTCATAGACGACGTAGCAGAGAGACAAGCTGTCGCCGGCTCAGTAAAGTTCTAGCGGTGCTAGTAGGCGGCACGGACAATCTAGCTTTAAACTTATCTGGTTTGCCCGTGGACATGCTACGCTCTCACACAAAGACGATAAGAGGAGGATGGACTGGGCGCTCTTATGGTCTGAACCGAAAAACCAAATAATGTGTATGTCACCATATTGAAACTACGTAGTACATAAGTACGCGATTGGCGATAAAAATAAAAATATTGAAATTTCAACAATAATTCAATTAAATAGTAATAAATATCACTGAAGGCAGAAATTTAAAAAACAGCAACGGTAAAAATGGAAAAAAGGTCGTCAGGAAAAAAAATAAACAAAATTTAAAAATTGTATATTTGGTGACAAAAAAAAATGGCGGAATGCCGGACGAACGTGGGGAAAGCAAAAAGAAAAGAAAAATAAATGGTTTGGTATCTTACAGGTTGCAATGGAGAAGCAAACGATAGGTGGTGATGATTATACCGCTCGAGGGACCAAATAATGTGGTGGCGAGGAAGTTCCCAAAAACATTTGACCGCATAATGAAGTTTAAGCACCCGCGTTTTATTTCATAATATACATATATGTATAATGGAAAGAGCGATGAGTCGGTGTGAACGAAATCGATATATCGGTGTGAACGGACATCGATATATCGGTGTGAGCAGATATCGATTGGTCGACGTGAGGAAGTATCGAGTAGCCGGCGTGAACAGAAATCGGAGTCGACAGAAGGAACAGGCAGCAGTACGATAAGAGGCAGCAGTACGACCAGAACCGTGATCAGCAGTAAAGCAGAACAGCCGTGCGTGTCATTTTATCAATTATCTTAAAATAACCTTATATAAAACTATATTTTAATAAAACTAAGGCAACTAGCCTTATATTTGGGGGCTCGTCCAAAACAACATAATTAAAAAGCTAAAAGTAAATTGCAAGCGGTTGTGTAATTCTTGGAAAAAGCACCGTTAGAGCTGTATGTATATGAGTGGAACAAATTCAAAGAAACCAGAAGAAAAGCAAACCAAAAAGCCGCCAGTAGTGCAAGCGAGACAACAGTACTCGCTGCGATCGCGCCAGAGGATAGCAGAAGTAAAAGATGCTGGAAAAAGTGTAAAGATGATGGAGAATAAAGCTGAAAGGAGAGACAGCAAAACCACACCAAGCAGAAATGTTTATGATTACCGAAAATAATGAAATGCTGCAGCAGCTAGTACAGCTGTTAACCTTAAAAATCAGAGCTGACGAAATACAAAAAGATGAAGGAAAGTTGGTAGTGGAAAACTTTGCAAAAATTATACCCGAGTTCGATGGAAACAGTATGCAAGTGGTGGCATGGTTTCAAAACTTTGAGTTGAACGCAGACGCATACGGACTCAGTGATAAGCAGAAATATGTCCAAGCGCGCGCCAAGATGACTCGTACAGCGGCACTATTTCTGGAGTCAACTGCGGTGTTCGAATATAATACATTGATTGAAGAATTTGCTAAGGGAAATATGTAAAGCGCCGAAATTAATAGGAAATTAATAAAACTAAGGCAACTAGCCTTATATGTACATATATATTAAACTTCGGTTTATTGTTTGAAGAATTCGGACAGATTCGGGGGTGTTTTATAACCGCTCTTTTCAAAGTAAACAAGTAAGAAAGTTACAGTCGAGTGTGCTCGACTGTGAGATATCCGCTACCCGTTTTGAATAAAAACAAAATATTGCATTATTTTTCTCAAAATATACCAAAACACAAAAAATACTAAAATATATCAAATTGTACATTTGGTGTATCGATATAGTACCCCATTCAAAATATACCATAGACGGTACACCCCTAGTAAGTAGGCGTTTTCCCTATAAAGTATATATATTCTTGATCAGCGTCAACAGCCGAGACGATCTAGCCATGTCCGTCTGTCTGTCTGTCCGTATGAACACCTGAATCTTGTAATAGGCCGCTTGTCGTAGCTGAAATTGACTAAGCCTAAAAGTATACAATATTTTTTTTCTCTTTCTTCATATATATTTATACCTATTATTTATTTATACATATGTTTATTGTTCTATTTAATTTATATTATTTAATTTGTTTAGTTGTAGAAAATTATTTTTGTAGTTTGAGAAAATGGTACTAAGTGGCTTGTCATGTTTTGTTTCGAGAAGTGAAACTTTAGTTATTCATGAGTCTGAAAGCTTTTGGCGTCTTCATTGGTGCGGTGATTTAATGAAAACGCCGTTGTATTTAACTTAACTTTATTGATTAATATAAACGTATCACTGGTGAAATTGAAAGCCCAAATTCAAGTGGCTTCGCCATGAAGTTGGCTGCGATCGATTCGTGGGTTGCCCAACTAATCCTTTTGTGTTTGCAGCTGATCGTTTGGTGTTGCCAGCATATGGGCAATAGGTGTGTTGAGGCGAGCGCATTGCTAAGTGAGTGGCACACCTCCGCTCCGCCGACCGAAAAGCACTCAAAGCTTTTTCGCTCACTAGCAATGCGCTCAATGCGTAAGAATGCACTCAAGCTCCAGTGCTCTCAGCTTTTCTCTCCCACAACTCACCACCGCTGAGCCGCGCTCAGCATAGATCGACGAAATGCCGTCGGCATTTTTCTCATAGTTAGTTCTGAACCACGTCTCTTTTACACCGGTTGCAAAACACACCCCAACTCTGTGCGTCTCAAAAACCCGAAAGTTTGAAAATATACAAAATATATATCATAGTGAAAACCGCGAGTGTTTTATTTCGGGAAGAAGGAAAATTCTGGTACTTTCAGCGCCCCCACGTCATTATTTGGTCCTTCGAGCCGGATCTTCACTATCATTTCATCGGTATTCCAGCATACATCCGCAGATAAGTACCACTAGTTTTTTCTCCTTTCCTATTCCTTCTTCCACGGTCGTCCGCCCCTCCAGTTCCGCCATATTGCGCAAAAGTTTTTCCAATAGCTTTTGCCAAATTGCCTTCTTTTTTCTTCGGACGACCTTTTCCATGGTTTTTTGCCTATATACATACAGTTATAACAAATTATTATATCTATTTTTTTTCGCCAATCGCGTACGTATGTATGCATGTGTTTTTTTTTTTTTTTTTTTTTTTTTTTTCTGAGTGCAAGTGCAAGTGCAAGAGAGAATTGCAACGATCCGAATTACTGCCAAATTCTTTAACATCAGCCTGATATGCGCACATGCCCCAACGGAGGAAAAGGACGATGCCACCAAGGACGCTTTCTATGCGGAGCTCGACCGAGCTTATGGCCGCTGTCCTTCCCATGACATTAAAATTCTCCTCGGGGATTTTAATGCCAAGGTAGGACGAGAGGACATCTTTGGTGCCACCGTCGGGCGATTTAGTCTACATGAGACCACCTCGAGCAATGGTCTCAGATTAATAGGCTTTGCAGCTGCGCATAATATGGTAGTTCGTAGTACCGGATTCCGTCATTTGGACATCCATAAGGCATCTTGGCTCTCTCCCGATCGACTGACCAGAAATCAGATCGATCATGTTGTGATCGATGCAAGGCATGCATCTAACATACTCGACGTGCGATCCTGTCGGGGTCCCAACATCGACTCCGACCATTATCTTGTTGCAGCTAAGATTCGCACACGGCTATGTGTGGCGAAGATTGCACGTCGAAGTGCGTTAAGAAGGCTGGACATCGGAAAGCTGCAATCACAACAGGCGAAGAATGCATTCTCCACTCACGTCTCGGGGCTATTAAGCCGAGCACCTTCAATACCTGAAGACATAAGCGATATGTGGGCGCTCATATCTCACTCTCTGCGAGCTTCGGCAGAAGAAGTGCTTGGATTCCAGCGTCCTCTAACAAGGAATCCATGGTACGATCAGGAGTGTCATGACGCAACAGCTGCAAAGGACGCCGCCTACAGAAGAACACTGCAGGCTGGGGCGACACGACCTATTGTGGATGTCTACAGGTCGAGAAGAAGAGACGAAAAACGCCTTTTCAGACGTAAGAAGAAAGAGCAGGAAATGCGAGAGTGCGAGAGCTTAGAGAGCAGCAGATGCAGAAATGAAGCACGTAACTTCTACCAGAGGGTCAAGCGTCTGACCCAAGGATTTAAGACTGGTGCAGTGGCGTGCAGGGACGATGATGGAAATCTTGTCACAGAAGCAGAGGTCGTGCTGAAGTTATGGAGGGATCACTTCTCGAGTCTGTTATCTGGCTCAAACACAGACTCTGAAGTCTATGATCCACGAACCCCAATCTATGGCACTGATATTGAAGTGCCAATCCCAAGTCATATCGAAGTCAAGGATGCAATCCAACGGCTTAAAAACAACAAGTCTGCAGGTGCTGACGGCCTGCCGGCAGAATTGTTTAAGGCAGCTGGTGATATGTTGGTAGGGAGCATGCACCAACTAATCAGTAAGATATGGCTCACGGAGAGCATGCCCGAAGATTGGAACCTCAGCATGATCTGTCCCATCCTGAAGAAGGGTGATGCCACGTTGCGCACCAACTACCGCGGAATTAGTCTTCTTCCAGTTGCATACAAGGTCCTAACGAGCGTATTGTGTGAAAGACTGAAACCCCATGCTGAAGCACTGATTGGACCTTATCAGTGCGGGTTCAGGCCTGGCAAGTCCACCGTTGACCAGATTTTCACCTTGCGCCAAATCCTGGAGAAGTCTTACGAAAATCAGATCGGCACGTACCATCTATTCGTCGACTACAAAGCCGCATTTGATAGCCCCCGGCGAGATCGCCTATATGCCGCCATGTCTGAGCTTGGTATACCAGCAAAGCTGACTAGACTTTGCAGAATGACATTGAGCAACACCATCAGCTCTGTCAAGGTAGGATGTGGCCAATCCGAAACCTTTACTACCAAGTGTGGCCTCAGACAAGGTGACTCGCTGTCTTGTATACTCTTCAATATTTTAATGGAGAGTATTATAAGAATGGCTGGTGTACATCGGACGGGCACGATATTAACCAACAGATGTGTCCAGCTTCTTGGTTACGCTGATGATATTGATATCATTGGCCGCACCAAGCGTGATGTCACAGGAGCCTTCGGGGCTATTGAAAAGGAATCAGCGAAAGTAGGACTAGCGGTGAATATGGAGAAAACAAAGTTTATGGTGTGCTCTAGCAGAGAATCACGGCGTCTTGATTCTCAGCTGACTGCAGAAAACTATAGCTTTTGGTCCGTCAAGGAGTTTATTTACCTAGGCACTGCTATAACAAGTACAAATGATGTCAGTCTGGAGATTAAGCGGAGAATAACACTTGCCAATAGGTGTTACTTTGGGCTCAGGCAGTTCAATAGTAGAGCTCTCTCTCGACGCACAAAAACCACACTCTACAAGACGCTCATTCTTCCAGTACTCCTATATGGTGCGGAGTGCTGGACAGTGACGCAGTCAGATGCAGCTGCTCTTGGAGTGTTCGAGAGGAAAATTCTTCGTAAAATCTTGGGTCCAATCTGCGTGGACGATGTTTATCGCATCAGATATAACCACGAGCTGTATGAGCTGTACGGTGATGTTGACGTGGCCAGTCGAGTGAAATCTCAAAGACTTCGCTGGCTGGACCACGTTGCCCGTATGGATGAAGACGCTCCGGCTCGTAAGGTGTTTGATGCGGTGATTGTTGGGACACGAAGGAGAGGACGACCCCGAACGCGTTGGCAAGACCAGGTGATGGAAACCCTGTCCACACTTGGTGTTACCAACTGGCGAAGGCGCGCTCAGGACAGGGACGCGTGGAGGCACATTGCGCTTTAGGCTGAGACTCGATAAAAGGGTTGTCATGGCCATATAATAATAATAATAATAAGTGCAAGTGCAAACAGTCATAAGTGGAAAGTATTCAAAGAAAGAAATATACTAAAGTGCGAATGTTACATATTGTATTCTCCATACATATATGAACATTTAAATTAAATAACTTAAATTCCAGCTGTGCGTACCAGCATTTCGTTTTTTTCTTTATTTCTTGTGCACCGGCTTGCAGCCGCGCTTGCTCTCGCGCTCTCACCGCACACACACGTTCTCTTGTACACTGCGCTCTTGTCGGCTTGCAGCCGCACTTGCTCTCGCTCTCTCGAGTTTTTACATACAAACATACGTGCACTTCGCTTGCTTAGACGTTGGCAGCGCAGTACAAGCATACATACATACATACGTACACACTGTGGTGCATGCTTAACAGCGTGCATAAGTACTTCTGCGAGTGAAGTAATAGATTGGCAGGGCAGCGGTAGTCGCACTCGACATACCCTACCCTTTCTTTGATTTTTTTTGCCAAGTGATATATTTAGTGTGTGTATTTTAAGAGCAACTCCCAGCTCAAGTGTCGGTGTATAGGCTTTACTCCAGCCAGTGTCCCACATACATAGACATATACACACACATATACACACACACATACACACCCGAGGACAAACAGTGTTGGAAGCCCTTGCCACATTAGACCTGGCCCTCATGAACCATGGCAACCAACACACTTTCACCAGAGCTGGCACTGGATCGGTTATAGATCTAGCATTCGTTAGCTATCCAATTGCTAGATCAGCGAAATGAGCCATTAGCAATGTCTACACAGCGAGTGATCATAGGGCGATCACGATAGATCTGGACCACACCGAGTCACCGCGAGCAAATGGATTACAGAGCGGAAAGGCTTACAAAGTTGACACCTTGGACCCGGAAGCTTTCGCTGGATCTTTTGCAGTTCCCAACTGGAGTGACAACGCAGAGGTAAGCGCCGAGCTGCTCATGCGCTCAATCACGGATGCCTGCGACGCTAGCATGGCGGTGCGAAGATCGTGCAAAAGACACCACGTACCAGTATGCTGGTGGAACCAGCAGATCGCAGACGCAAGAAGGCGATGTATAAGATCGCGAAGGATCCTGCAACGTTCACGAGGCAGAGCTGATTTTGAGGCAAGAAGGCTGGAGTACGCGCTTAATCGCAGGCTGCTGAAGAAGTCCATCTTGAGCAGCAAGAAGGAGAAATTCCTAGAACTTTGCGACGAAGTCGACCGAGACATCTGGGGAATGGCCTACAAAGTGGTGCTTAAAAAACTCAAGCCTGTGCAGTGCCTAGAGAGGAGGGCGTCCTAAACGGCATAGTGGATGCTCTATTCACGGGCTCATTCACTGTTCTATCAGTGGAAGATCACGTAGAGCACCGGCTCCATACGGAGGTCCCAGAGGTTACGGTAGATGAAGTACTGCTGGCAGCGGCAAGAATCAAGGACTCAAAGTCACCTGGGCCGGACGCGATCCCAAATCGCGTGCTGAAGATGGCGATCAGGCTCCATCCGCAGTGCTATACAGAAGTTTTTGGACAGTGTATGAGGCAATGTGTCTTCCCCCGCCCATGGAAACTGCAGAATCTGGTGCTGATCCCAAAGCCGAACAAGCCACTTGATTCGCCGTCGTCCTACCGACCGATTTGTCTGCTCGATACAACAGGCAAAATATTGGAGAGGCAGGTGAGCCATAGGCTAGAGGAGTCTATCCGACAAGCAGGAGATCTGTCACCACTGCAATATGGTTTCAGAAAGCAGCACTCAACCGTAGACGCTATCTCACAAGTAACGGACATAGCAAGGAGAGCCATAGCAGGCAGAAGATGGCGTGGTGGTGCAAAGGAGTACTGCATAGTCATGACTCTGGACGTCAAGAACGCCTTCAATTCTGCAAACTGGAGCTGCATTATAGGCGCCTTAAGGCGGTTCAACATCCCGAGCTACCTAATGGAAATAATTGAGGACTACTTTAGGAAACGCATTCTGAGATATAGAACGGATAACGGAACCAAATCGTTCAACATCACTGTAGGAGTACCGCAAGGATCAGTGTTGGGCCCGCTACTGTGGAACATCATGTACGATGACATATTGCGGCTCGACGTTCCAGAGTCTGCAACCATTGTCGGCTTTGCAGACTATGTGGCCTTAGTGGTGACAGCGAAGCAACTAGGCGACGCTGAGCTACTTTGTAGTGCAGCGGTTGCCACTGTCAAAGACTGGCTCGCGACAGTGGGGCTGCAATTGGCTGATCACAAGACTGAAGTGGTCCTGATAAGTAGTCGAAAGATCGTCGAAGTGGCTCACATTAACCTTGGTCGGACCTCAATAGTGTCGAGCCGAGCCATTAAATACCTAGGCGTCCTAATCGACACGCGGCTCAGCTTCCGCGAACACCTGGAGTATGCTGGTAAGAGAGCTGCTGTCGTATGGCAGGCATTGAGTCGAATAAAGCTAAATACGCGCGGCCCTAAGCAAGGTCGAAGACTACTACTACAAAATGTGGTTAGAGCAACAATGCTCTATGGCGCTCCAGTATGGGTGCAAGCAATGGAGGTGAAGGCTTACAGACGGAAGATGCAGTCGACCTATCGACCCTGCGCGTTGCGAGTCTGCAGTGGCTTCAGGACCATATCGGATGACGCCGCTTTAGTGATAGCTGGCATGATGCCGTTGGATACTCTGACGATAAAAAGGGCTCACAGCTACAAGCACAAGAGGGCTAACCAGATGGAAAACGTTCACTACGTGTCGACCAATTTTAAGACAGAGTGCCTAAGGAAATGGAAAGATAAGTGGGACACATCTAGTAAGGACGGCTGGACCCATGCTCTGATCCCAAACATAGGCAAATGGGTCAGCAGAAGTTTCGGATTTGTGAACTATCATCTGACGCAGATCCTGAGCGGGCACGGCTGCTTCCGCAGCTACCTATGTAGATTTGGACACGACAGCGACCCGATGTGCCTATATTGCTACTCCGAAGCTGAAGAAACGGCGGAACACATCCTAGTGTGCTGTCGGCGCTTTGCTAGTGAGAGACGAGGGCTCGAAGAAGCGATAGGATGCAGAGTCACGACGGCCTCTATTGTGAACCGTATGCTGGAGAAGAAGGAATACTGGTCAGCGGTATGCAGCTATGCAGAAAAAGTGACCACCGCACTACGAACTCTAGAAAAGGAACGTACCTGCAGGCGTAACGGAGGGGAGTGAGCTCCCGTCAAGGCCTCGTGAAGCAATACCTCACGGCAGTACCACGAGAATTTCCTTGACAGTTTTCTTTTCTTTCTATCCTTTTTTCTATACTCTAGTGCCTAATGTTATCTTATATTTATTATATTTATTATTAGATCTAGTTCCTCCGAATAAAAAAAAAACACCTACATATAAACACAATTATACTTCCACCACATATCCATATGTCGGAGAGTAAGTAATGTAGATTCGGCACATTGTCACTGCGCAGCTGTGCGTGCGTCTCGGCACATTGACGCTGCGTAGTTGTAGTTGCACTTTGGCATTTTGGCAATGCGTAGTTGCTTGTGCGTTTCGGCACATTGGCACTGCGTAATTAAGAGTGTGCATGTTAGATTGCATATAAATAATTTTTTGTTTTTGTGACAATTTATTGTTTTTTCCATCCAGCGCATTTTTAACCACATTTTTGTTTTTTTCCAGCCTATTGTGTTTTTTGGTATTTTTCCGTGTTTTTTTTTTGTCCTTGCATTCGACGAACATTATGTTTGATTGTCGCGGGAAATTTCTCCCCGGCCCCGTCCCTTTGCTTTCGTCGCCTGGGTCCGCAGTCCGTACCCATTTGGGTACAAAATACCTCAGCACTACCTGTGGTATTTTTTCTAGTATTTTTTGTTTGGTATATTTTTTACTGTTGATACGTTCTTTCCGTCTCGTTTCCACCATCTGGGCCGTTTTCCTGATAGAAAACAACCAAGTTCCATTTGGTATTTTTTTGGTATATTTTTCTGTGATTTTCTGGTTTTCAAACCAGCTGCTTCCGTGCGTAGCATGTCAACGGGCAAACCCGATAACACTAAAGCTAAATTGTCCGTGCCTTCTACTAGCGCTGCTAGAATTTCGATTAACCCCCCTTTGGCCAGATCCAAGAAGGAGTCGGCTCTTCGTGCATCCAGCACATCGCCGGTTCACACCACCCCGCACGGTCAGCTAGTGTTTCGCCCACTTCCGGTACCAAGCCTCTGATCCTCGTCACGAAACCTCCGTCTGTTCCTAAGACCAAGGTTGCTTCCGTCCCTATTCCTCGGCTGCCAATTGCTACTCGTTCGCGAAGTAAAATGGCACTCAATGTAGTAGATTCGGCGTTGAATAAGTTTAACGCCGCGACTGATCGTATCAGTCACTTTGTGGCGCGACTTAACAAGCCTTCTACTAACAGCCCGTCCCTGTACACGTGCCAGGTCCGGAGGGACCAGATGCGTGCCTTGTGGGACAAGGTCGAGAAGGAGTACGAGGCTTGCTCCTGCGTCATGTCGGATGAAATGACGACAGACGAGTTGCCTACTATTCAGGCAAAATATGATTACTGCTATCTTCTCTATGAGCAGTGTTCTGCTCAGTTAAGTGAGCAAATAGCTGATGCCTCCCAGGCACTCACTCCCCGTACACCCGTACAACCGCAAGCCGTGCAGTTCATGTCCACAAGGTGTCGCTTACCTCCGTGCGACACCGAAGTTTTCGGAGGCGATTACACTCGCTGGCCCACCTTCCGAGACTTATTCACGGCTATTTACATCCAAAACCCAAGACTGTCGGAAGTTGAGAAACTTTTCCAACTCAACTCCAAGACCAGCGGTGAAGCCCACGCCATTGTGTCAAAGTCTCCTTTGACCAATGAAGGGTTTCAGTCGGCGTGGTCCAGCTTGACTGAGCGTTTCCTCCAGATGGGTATCAATGATAGGGTCAATTATATAAAGCAACAGAAGCTGTGTCTAAATTGTGCGCACAGCTGCTTTACTTGCAAGGGTCGTCATCATACACTCTTGCATCGAGTGAGCCCGGCGCCGACAGTCACAACCCCCATTCCATCTCCAATACAGTCCACTTCCACCCAGTCAGCTAACGTCCAATCTTTCATGGCAGTTAACACACAAGGTGTTCTGCTCAGTACAGCTGTCATTCACGTATGCCATCTCGGCGTCCGCTATACAGCTCGGGCTCTGATCGATTCCGGATCAGAAGCCACCTTCCTCTCAGAAAAGTTGTTCAAGCGCTTGAGGATGCCGTATATGTACATCCGTGCAAGCCCGCGTCTCTGGGCTGACTCAAGCTGTGGCAGTCTAGCCTCGAAAGTTTTGCCAATTCTTAATTGGCTCCCCGGTCAGACCCGATTTGCAGATCGAGGCGTCGGCGTACGTCCTCCCCCAGTTAGCGGGGAATCTGCCCTCATGTACAGTCCCACAAACACTCCTCGACAATCTGCCCAGCATCCAGCTGGCAGATCCCAAATTCTTTGAGAGTTCGCAGATTGATGTGCTACTAGGCGCTGATATCCTCCCGTCCATTCTGCTCGTCGGCTCTCACCCTAACATTTGTGGGACCCTCCTCGGTCAAGAGACCATTTTCGGTTGGATCCTGACTGGCCCTGTGTCGGGATCCATTTCAAAGTCCATTTCGTCCTTTTCGGCTCGACTGTCCGTCGAGCGAACTCCGCCATTGGAGGAAATCCTCTCCAAATTTTGGGAGGTGGAGGACCTGCCGGCTAGCCCAGCGAAAGAATCTGACCTTTTCTGTGAGGCTAACTTCAACGCCACGACCGTGCGAACCTCAACGGGTCGCTACAGGGTCACGCTCCCATTCCGCGATCCTGGTCACGTTGACCTGGGTCACTCGAGGGCTACCGCTCTCGCTCAGTTCCTGAGAAACGAGAGCCGTTTAAAGAGGAACGACTCTCTGAAGGAACAATATGACTCCGTTATTCAAGAGTATCTGGATTTGGGTCACATGACTCAAGTCCCCCCATCCAGTTCCGGCAACTACTATTTGCCGCATCACGCTGTCCTCAAGCCCGACAGCACCACCACAAAGCTTCGCATTGTATTCAACGCCTCCAGCCCGACTTCAAACGGGAAGAGTCTGAACGACATCCTCCACACTGGGCCAATCCTTCAATCCGATCTAACCATTCAAATCCTGAAATGGAGGTTTTTCCAATTCGTCTTCAACGCTGACATCACCAAGATGTATCGGCAAATCCTTGTGGATCCCAAACACACCCGGTTTCAAAGGTTGCTCTTCCGTACTCGAGACGAGAAGTTATGCGACTTTGAACTCAACACAGTCACCTTTGGAGTGAACTGTGCTCCGTACCTGGCTATTCGCGTTCTGCATCAACTTGCGAGTGATGTTCGCGGCCGGTACCCCCTAGCTAGTGACATCATCGCCAATTATATGTACGTTGATGACGTTCTAGCAGGAGCTCACACTAAGCAGGCGGCGGTGTCTGCTATAGATGAGCTTCGAACAGCGCTCGAGAGTGCTGGGTTCCCTTTGCGTAAGTGGACCTCGAGCACCACTTGCTCTGTGCAGACTTCCTCGAGATCGACGAAGCTAGTGTCGCAAAGACGCTAGGTATTCGATGGCGGGCCACGTCCGACGAGTTCTTTTTCGTCACCGCCGAGATGGTGTCCAAACCATCTTTCACCATCTTTCGCCAAGTTGTTCGACCCTGCAGGTTGGCTTGCTCCCGTGGTCATTTGGGCCAAGATTTTCATGCAGGAAATCTGGAAGCAAGAAATCGGCTGGTACAACTCCTTACCGGCGGATCTCACAGAGCAGTGGACCAGTTTTCTGCAAAACTATTCGTCCTTGCAGGACATCCGCATTCCTAGATGGACCAAGTACACTACCGGCGCAAGAATCCAATTCCACGGTTTTTACGACGCCTCTCAGAGCGCGTATGGAGCCGCTCTTTATGCACGTGTGGAAACAGCTGGACAAGTGTCCGTGAGCCTCCTAGCAGCGAAGACTAGAGTTGCACCTATCAAGACGGTCTCTCTACCTCGTCTTGAGCTGTGCGGAGCTCTCCTGTTGGCAGAATTATCCGCCGCCCTCCTACCACATTTTCCCGCCCACATTTTCTGGCATGGCTGGATAAGCAGCCATGCAAGTGGACCACTTTCGTGGCGAACCAAGTGGCCAAGATTCACTCGGTGAATGGCACTTGGCAACATGTTCGTTCCGAACACAATCCAGCCGATCTGGCGAGCCGCGGTGTCTCGCCGCAAGAGCTATTGGCCAGTCACCTTTGGTGGAAGGGGCCTGAATGGCTGATGCACTCACCAGCGCAGTGGCCTTCATCAGTCATTGGACTCGATACTGAATTGAAGTGTCGAGCGGTGAAGGTCCATGCAGCGCAAGTCCTGTGTGAGGACTTCCTCGACCGTTTCTCCAGGTTCGATCGAGCGCTCCGAGTGTTTGCGTATGTGCGAAGGTTTGCCCAGCGTTTCCGCCATCCCAAGGTCTCGTTTCCAGAGACGCTCAGCTCTCAAGAGCTTGCAGAAGCTCAAGAGAGGCTGATTGTACAGGCTCAGAATCGGGTATATACGAAAGAGTGTGCTTCCCTCCGATCCCATAACCGCTTAATCGGGTCAAGCGATATCCTAAGCTTGAATCCGTTCCTTGACAAGCAAGGTGTCCTGCGTTCCTGTGGACGCGTAAGGGCGTCCACCTCCTTATCCTACGACGAACGGCATCCAATAATACTCCCGTTCGGCTGCGTGTTTTCACGCCTCCTGGTTTCCTTCACGCATCAAGTCTCCCTCTATGGAGGCAACCAATTGGTGATGCGGCTGGTCCGAACCAAGTTCTGGATTCCCAAGCTAAGGAACTTGGTGAAGACAGTAATTGGCGCATGCAAGACCTGCGTGATACATCGCCGCAAACTCCAGTCGCAGCTGATGGGCAATCTCCCAACCGCTCGGTCGACCTTTCACTAACACCGGAGTAGACTTCGCCGGTCCCTTCGACGTCAAGAGCTACGTCGGACGGGGCTGCAAGACTACGAAGGGTTACGTATGTGTCTTTGTGTGCTTCAGCACGAAGGCAATCCATCTTGAAGCGACCACGGATCTGACAGCGGAAAAGTTCTTGGAAGCTTTTTCCCGATTCGTGGCACGGCGCGGGTGCCCTCTTCACATGTACTCTGACAACGGGAAAACGTTCGTCGGAGCCTCCTCCATTCTCTCCAAAGATTTTGTGGAGAGCACCCGCACCCTGATTCTCACCACTCACAGCCATCAAAGTCTTGCATGGCATTTCAACCCACCGGGAGCCCCTCACATGGGGGGTCTCTGGGAAGCAGGCGTCAAGAGTTTCAAGGCGCATTTCTATAAAACGGTTTCCTCCGTTAAACATACGTTCGAGGAACTTTCCACCCTTCTGTCCAAAATCGAAGCGTGCCTCAATTCGCGGCCTCTGTCTCCTATGTCAGAGGATGTGAGCGACTTGGCGGCACTTACTCCCGGTCATTTCCTGGTCGGGGGTCCACCACTTTCCATGGCGGAGCCAGAGTCCAGAGAGGATGTGGAGTCCATCCGCAATCGCTGGCAACGGCTCAAGGCTCTCCATCAGCACTTCTGTGTGCGATAGAAAAACGAATATTTGAAGGAGTTGCATAAGCGGAATAAGTGGCAGTCACCCTCACGCGATCTCCAGAACGGTGACATGGTGGTCATCAGAGAGGAGAATATACCACCACAAGAATGGCGCCTTGGGCGTGTGCTAACCGCTTGCCCAGGCGCTGATGAAAGGGTCCGTGTGGTAGACATCCAGACGTGTCGTGGTGTTTTCCGCCGACCAGTTGCAAAGCTGGTCCTCCTTGCAACGGGACCCACGCTCTGAGTCGCCTACTCTTCTCTCTACTGCCATCCACTATCCTGTGGTTTCCTCTTCCGGTTTATGCAAATCATACCGCGCCATTTTCTTCACGTACTCTATTGTTTCTTTTTTTCTCTTCCTTTTGTTTTTCGTTTTTTGGTTCTTCTTTTTCATCCCGTTACAGTTTACCATGGCTTCCTCCAGAAGATCATCCTGCTCCCTCTCCGACGAAGTGTGCTTGCGAAGGCTCTTCTCGCCAGCGCGCTCCATTTCGCCTCCGACAGCCGTCTCTCCGCCGAGACAAGTCGCCCCGATGGAGACAGAACCCTCTCCTGTACCGGTGGCACCGGTTACTCCGCGGGGTTTCCGTGCCTCGCCGGGCCGCTCCCCAGCGGGTTGGGTATGTGCCTCCCGGCACAAACTCGCTCCGCTGTAGGGTGTGCCGCGGTGTCCATGCGCCAGAGAACGGCACGGGTATACACACTCAACGGGTGCACCCGTTACTCATGTGCCTTTTCGGTAGCCTTACACTCGCGAGTGCGAGTGGCCAAAAATACACACACTCGCGAGCCTTATACTCATGAGCAATAAGTGTATCGCGAGCCTTACACTCGCGAGTGCGAGTGCCGAGGCACACTCGCCACTCGCGAGCCTTACACTCGCGAGTGCGAGTGCCGAGGCATACCCGCCACTCGCGAGCCTTACACTCGCGAGCCTTACACTCGCGAGTGCGAGTGCCGAGGCATACTCGGCAATTTGCGATCGGTGATTCTATGCACTCGGGTAAAGCCGGTGCCGGTGGTTATGGGTGGACCGGCATGATTGTATGTATGTACATACATATGTACGTTTGTGTGTATGTGTATTGAGATGCAAGAAATGCCGTCGGCTTTTTGTATTGTTCTTGTTATTTTTATGATTTTATTGTTTTAGGTAAAGAATTTCAAAAAATTCCAAAAGGTTTAACAACTAAATTTACCAACCTGACCTGACCCGACAAAATGTAACGCCCATTCATACCTAATGAATATTATAATTCAATAGGAAATGTGGAAAATCCGGGGTTTGTAAAGTGAAATTTTACCTGTTTTATGAGTTTTTGGGTTTTTTATATTCATCAATAACCGGAAAATCAGAAATTTTATTAACTGTTTATAACACTATTGTAAATGCCTATATAATTACAAAAGGGTATTTTGCAAATTTGTGCAATTTCCATAAATTTCAGGAAAAACCACCTGATATTTTATTTGACCATTTGTCAAAGTAAAAAAACACCCAAAAATCATTCAAAGAAGTCAAAAGTCATAAAATCTACCCGCGAGCCGCGACACACAATAGGGGTGGGGGAAAAACACCCGAGTATTTGCTCAGACACTCGCGAGTGTCTGATCAAACACTCGCGAGTGTCTGAGCAAAACACTCGCGAGTGTCAGAGCATTTCGTCAAGAGTGTCTAAAATGATCGGTTGCACGAAGAACAACCACCCGCGAGACACAAGTGTGTACAAGCCGAGTGCCTAAAATGATCGGGTGCCGAATAGGCGAGTGCAAGAAAGGCTCGAGTATGACAATGACTCATACTCGCAGCACTCGCATGATTTTGAATAAGTGTGTATCTCTCACTCGTTTTGCGAGTGCACGAGTAGCACTCGCACTCTTAAAAGTACGGGTGTGAGTCGAGTGTCGAAATTTGCCACCCGTGACGATGTCTGCCATGCGCTGCGTAAATGTCCACGGTTTGCCCAGCTGACGCCAGAGAAGCGGCTCCGGGCAGTACTTGTCAATAAGTACTGTGCCAACTGCTTGGCTCATCAGCACTCCGGGGGCACTTGCCGCAGCGGTGGACGGTGCAGGCATTGTGGTGAGGACCACCACTCCATGCTGCACATGCGGGATCTTAATTCCAAGCAGCGGTTGGCGCGACAACCGAGGGGCCGACGCGACCTCCCGGCACCCGCCAGAGGAGGACCATCGTCATCCCGGATGAACCGGCCCCCTTCCCCACACACCAGGCCCGTGCCTAGCCCCGCCATGACATTGACGGCACTACTCCAGTGCAAGGGAGTGAGTATTCTCCCCACCGCGGCGGTCTGGCTAGACACGGGGAAGACGACCTTCGAAGCTCGAGTGCTCATGGATCCGTGCTGTCCTGTAAGCCGCATCAGCGAGTCGATGGCAGTGGCCATGGGCCTCTCCATCACTCACGTGGGCGCAGAAGGAGTGTGCACGGCAACGTTGCGCTCCAAGACGTCACCCATGAGCCGGGAGGTCGTCTTCAAAACGGATCCGCAGCTCCAAACAACGACGCCCACCAGGACTGTCACACCAGCCGGGCCCAGTTTTTTCAGCAACCTCGTGTTGGCTGACATGGACTGGTTCCGCTCGGCATCGGTCTCGGCAGTCTTGGGGGCTGATGTGTACCCGGACGTCGTGCTGCCGGGTATCCTCCCGAGCCAAGGCGGACTGCCTATGGCACAGAATTCCACGCTGGGCTGGATTCTGTCAGGCACGTGCTACTAGCCGTTTTCGTTGCAATCCCAATATTGCAAGGGGGGAGAATGTTGATGCGAGCGCATTGCTAAGTGAGTGGCACACCTCCGCTCCGCCGACCGAAAAGCACTCAAAGCTTTTTCGCTCACTAGCAATGCGCTCAATGCGTAAGAATGCACTCAAGCTCCAGTGCTCTCAGCTTCTCTCTCCCACAACTCACCACCGCTGAGCCGCGCTCAGCATAGATCGACGAAATGCCGTCGGCATTTTTCTCATAGTTAGTTCTGAACCACGTCTCTTTTACACCGGTTGCAAAACACCCCCCAACTCTGTGCGTCTCAAAAGCCCGAAAGTTTGAAAATATACAAAATATATATCATAGTGAAAACCGCGAGTGTTTTATTTCGGGAAGAAGGAAAATTCTGGTACTTTCAGCGCCCCCACGTAATCAAGGTGGATGACAGGGTTGCCACAAGTTCTAAAAAAAGCGCCATCTATTGGTGGACTACGATACTGGCAAACATGAATTAATAGATCAGCTGATCGTGTTAAGTCCTCACAAAAATAGATCAGCGATTACCTTTTTGAGTAGAATTATTTGTCAAAATTCCGAAAAGAGGTTTTTGCTGTTGGTTTTGTTTGCAAGACAATTGTTGGCAGGTTATGTGAAAAACCTGAGAAAAAAAAAATGTGAAAAAGTGTGACTGAAACTCTAAAAAATATATCTCAGTGAAGTGGTTGGTAAAGCCTGATGCATAATTCGTACGTTGCACCTTGGCAGTCCACTTAGCATATGCAATAAATGGTTGTCCACTGCAGGAGTTTGTCCTCCCATATCAAGTGCCGTTTTCCAGATTAATAATAATAACCTAGTGATAAAACGCAGTATTAATCTATAAAAACCCACCAAATTTGTATGTGGTCGAATTTTAAATTAAATTTCAACTGAAACTTCAGTACACACAAATGACTGATTAACAGCCAACTACCAAAAGCTCCACTTCGCAGCTATGTTGGCCACATCAGCTGTCTGTACAACGCAAACAGATGAGCTGTTGCTAGCTGCAGACACTCATTGAGCACCGAAGAAGAAATAATTTTTCGACAGCATTTGTTATGTTTGCACGCAGATCAAGTTTGTTTCATTTCGTAATTTTAAAGCTAGAGCGAATTTTAGTGTATACAATTATAACTACAGTATTTATGATTCCTTAAAATTTAAATGCGATCAAATAAATAATTGTGGAAGTTATTAAAGAAATACTTTTTTGTGGGCAAAAACCGCCTACTTACTTGGGGTCTTATTTGCTTTGACCGACAATCTGGTATATTGTGGCGTCTGTGGTAAATTTTGAATGTGTTACTATATCGATATAACAAATATACCGTTTGGTATATATTTTTAGTATATTTATAGAATTTTCGGTATATTTTGAAAATAATACCGGAATATTTTGCTTTTATTCAAAATGGGTAGCGTGTATCTCACAGTCGAGCACACTCGGCTGTAGCTTTCTTACTTGTTTATTACAACGACTGGGACACCATTGAGGCTGGTAGATACGTCAGGAAAAGTAATGTGAAACAATCGAGCAGCTGGCTTTTATAAAAGAGTTTCAATGAACTAATACTAAAGGAAAACTTAGATTTAAAAGAACAAATTATTCAATTGCGACCATGCAAAATTATTATGGAGAACGGAAAATTTGATTATACAAAATTCAATCTTCATCTTACTTTAATTGATGACAAATTACTGAATGCCCTAACTGGTAAAAAAATCAACAAACGCCTGCCCAATTTGTGAAGGAAGACAACAAAAAGTCTAAGGGACTTTTTGAATACAATTTTTCAAGCGAAAATTGAAAATTGGAAAATTTGAATTATGGTTTAGGCTTACATGGCCTTAAATTGTTGGATTCGCATGTTTGAGTTTATTATGCACGTCGGTTAGAAGAACAATCTTTAAAAATGGAGAATATGCAGACCAAGTGACAAAAAAAGGTATTAGAATGGAAAAGACATGTTCAAAATTTGTTTTGGCATTCAATTTCCTTTATTTTTGGCAATACAACACGTCGATCATTTAGTGAGCCAAAAATATTCTCTGAAATTACTGGAATTGACGAGCAGCTCATAAGCCTAGAACAGTTTTGCATGCCTCTCATGTCAATATAAGCAATATTGCCCCGACCCTACAGGACTGATAGTTGATAAATATCCATGGCTACTAATGACAGATAATGTGCACAAAATATTAGTCCCTTCAACCTATGTTTATTATAGAAAGCACTTTTCTTCTCATGGAATATTTTGGTGAGAAGGGAGCTGACGCGCGAAACAAATTTTACAAATCTGATCGCTTGTACCACGCTCGGGAGTGCAGCCGAATTGATAATTTTGCATTTGATAATTCTGATCCCATTATTTTATCGGTCAACCTTGAGAGTCGAATTCGGAGACAAATAACACTTAAAGTTCCTTTTGCAGTTTTGGAAATGCTAACGTGCAAAGGCGTCCCATCAGAAGATTGCAGCTATGAAGATTCGGTGAGGAATCATCTTCTTACGCGATATTACGTTATTATGTATTTATGAATTTACATTTATTTTACAGTCAGCAATGCCGCGAGCAAGACGATCAAATCTTAAATAATGAAAAAAAAAAAAATAAATATAAACAAATAATAAATAAAATAAATTTTAGCGAAAAAAAATTGTAAAATCGGCACAATTTAAAAAATCGGAAAATAAAAAAAATATAAAAATCGTCAAAATTTCGGAAATTGACAAAATTGTAAAATCGACAAAATTTTGGAAATTAAAAAAGTGTAAAATCGGTAAAATTTTGGAAATTGGAAAATCGGCAAAGTTTTGGAAATATAAAAAAATGTAAAAATCGGCTAAATTTGGAAATTGAAAAAATTGTAATATCGGCAAAATTTTAAAAATTAAAAAAAAATGCATCCGAATCGGTTTTCGACTTATGGAGGTTGAGCTGCAGGAATCTCATTAGAGGGTTCCAAACTCGCGGGGGCCCATCTGCATGACAGATCCTCCCCCACCTCGTCCGTCTCGACCATCAGGTTGAGGTGGCGTCGGTCATGCTCTCTAAACTTAAATCTGCCTCTACTTCCCCTGACTTCAACGTCATTATCGTTAGGATGGCTTTTTTTGAGGCGAAGGTACACGCTCCCTAAGCCCCACGCCATCTTTCCGTTGCGTTTGTTTGTACAGCAGATCCTCAGCCTCTTCAACCTTCAGCTTTGAAAAATTGGAGTTGGAAATGCTAAGTGTGATTTGTCTGGGTTTTGGTCTGGGGCATGTATATCGGTACATTTTCTTATCAGTGGTGTTGTATATAAATTAGAGTTATGTATAATGTAATTTGATGTTAATGGCTTGTGTGGTAGCAGTGGTGGGACTTTGGTTAACCAAGATTTAATCATGTTAGCTTTGATTTGGTCTTTGTCTGTGCTGTCGCGACTCGCGAGTATCGTAAGCGCTGTTAACATTAGTATTTCTGTTTTCTGTTGATGCTTTTGCAGTTGCATTATTGCTGGTGGATTTCTCTGTTAATTGGTTATGCAGTTGCTGGCTGTTGTTAGTTTGAATGTGCTTGTCATGATCGTTTACAGTTGTCCTACTTGTTGCTGTTGTTATTACGGCATCCGTTTTGGTTATGCCTTGTTTTTCTCTTTGTGCGGGAGAAATTGGCGCGTATACTGTTGTCAGCTATTAGTTTGGACCGTGTGTGTGAAGGGGAAATTTCCATAGCGTTATGCACAATTGCAGTCGCTGATAGTGTCGTCGTTCTCTCCTTTTCCAGCATGTGTGTGCTTGCCTTAACAGTTTCTACTTATGTATGTCTTGCTTATTTCTGTTATTTTTGTTTTTGTGTGATTACGTGTGCGTGTAGGGGAAATTATGGTAACGTTATGCACAATTGCAGTTTAAGTTACTGTTTGTGCCGTCAATTTCTCCTTGTCATGTTTGTCTTCTATGTCTGGCTCTGGGGTGCCGTTGCTCATGTATGAGCCCCCATATGGTATATTCGACATGTCAGAGTCCGTTTGTGATAGTAGCGATACAATGTACTCACCACTTGGAGCCTTCGGTAGAGCGGTGGTATATGGCACATTACTGTTTTGGTTTTATTTTCCATCGCTGGTCACTCTCGAATTTGTTGCATCCGTATTGGCTGGAGCTGCATTATCCTCCTTTTTCTGTTGGTCCATGAAGTTGTTGAATTCCTTAAGGAAATCGTAGTCGACCTTGGAGTCCCACTCCTTGACGACATGATTTTGAACTTGAATTCACTTTATTCACTTTTTCGCTTTATAGTTTTTGGTTTTTACTTTTTCCAATTTAATTAGTTAAATTGAATTCACTTCATATTTTGTTTTCGCTTTACAGTTTTTCTTGAGAAGACCGGATTTAATTTTTTTTTTGTGTGTGTGTTGGGGCTTACCAATATGTTAATAACACTATTGGTGTATATGTCCTTTTTTCGCTGATGTAATTTAAAACGCACAGGTGTTTATTGCTTATTTACTTTTTCTCTTTTATTTCAACGTCTGGTTAGTTGCAATGTTTCACACTCGACTGCCTGAGTCGAAACAAAACGCCACTTCCCGATTCTGTCTTCTCTTTTGTCGTTTTTATAATGGTTGTTCCCAATTGTGTCCAGTCGGATCGTGCCTCTTCGAGTTTGTCGTAGACTCTTCATCTCTTCGAATAGGGTAGAGAAGGTAGCTCGCGCGCTTGGCGTGGTTTATTGGTTTATTTTTTACAGTGCGCCTGGCTGCGGGGCTTATTTTATACATAAACGGGGTACAGACTCTGTTCTGCTTAGATTAGCTTAGTTACGACTAATTTGTATTACTAGTGCTGGCAGAACAGGTGACTATGCACTGCGATCGCGCGTCGGCGGCGATCCGCGACACTCCGCTAGAGTCGATGACAATAATTGCCAATAGCAATTATCAGCTTAGTGGCAGACTCGCAGCAGTGCTCGCGAAACACGTCCGATCGCCTCGGCGACTCGACACTCTCTCACCCCTATCGACAGTGGCCATTGCACAGAGTCCTAACTGTACAAAACATGGGGATACAGCTAACTTACCTTAGCTACCTTAATGTTAGTGCGACTCGCAGGTCGCGGTGACATAAAAGGGAGAGAGAAAGATGTCGTTTTAGTCCAAACCGCCCATTTTAAAAAATATTCGCCTATTCCTTCTTATCACGCATCCGCTGCTATAAGCGGCCGCGAATCGAGCAACTCGCAAGGGGACATTCGACGAATCTTATTGGTAGGTTATCGAAGGTTTGATCCAGGTATTTGCTGTTGTATCTCAGTAAACAATCGCGAAGTGCGACAGTCCGGCATCTAGGCATAGGACCAGGCTGCCAAGTCGTCATAGTCGCGATCTACATGGTTATTAATAATGGCTTAGTGAAAAATTATAATCTATATGAAAAAAAATGCCATGTTAGGATGGTGTGATTGCGCCACGTGGCGCTTAGCTGGAGTTGACGCAGGTCCACCCTAAGCCAGGGGTGGTTGCGTCAATGTGTGGTGTCCAAATTGTGTGTGTGTATAACGTCAGGTGGGTCCGTAATGGCAGCTGATGGTGGTGCCACAGTGCATTTCTATACGCCTGCGTGGCAGTGCAAATTGTCCATCAGCGTATTATTTCCGGTATGGGGAGTATTGGCTGCAAGCAGCGATGTGATGCATGTATTGTGGACAGCAGACAGTGGTCGACATGTCCAAAGGCTGTCCGCTATGCTGTCCGAATGTCGTGTGCGACGGTTGCTTGCTGGTATTGCTTAAGGTGGCAGCTTGTGTTACACATGCAGTTGTGTGTGTATGTACACAGTGGCTATGTATGTACTTACGATTACAGGGAGACCCCAGTATTTTGTATGAACTGCTAGCATACGCTAAGCACTCTAGCTCGATTGATACATACATAGCACAAAATAGCTTTTATGACTGGAGAGCTTTTTTCTACGCATGACAGTCGTGCCAAGCTTGAGTAGTGGCAATAGCTAATATTAAGCCGGTCGCACAATAACAAAATGTTAATTGCGCGACACTAGCCTAGCATAAATGTCCATTAATACAGCGTGTCGAATAATTCCAGTGCGTCGTGACAGATGTGTTGCTGCATAATCCTCCAGTCGGCATACCTCGAAAATGTGCAATTGCAATTGCAATTGCGTGTTTGTTGGAGACATCATGAGACTCCGTGTAATGGCTGGTTGGAGCGCGTCGTCGTGAATGCCGCTTTCTGTCCGTGTGAGTTACGCATCGGTGGAATCGACGCTGCTGCAGATGTAGCCGGCCACGCTGGAATATCGCGACCATAACCTCGCATCTTGTCCAGTGTAGCAGCACGTGAGATAATTCCAGTTATTCGCAGGCAAATGACGCGTCTATCAGGTACAGTGCTGCTAAACCATCCAGTCGGCATCACCTTGTAAGCATGTACATGCAGATGCATGTGTATTGTGTTGAGACGGCGTGTCTCCGTGTATTGGCTGGTGATTCCTGCCTGGTGTCTGCTGCTCCGTGTCCGTGTGTCGCGTCAGTGCTGCCGAAAGTCAAAACCATGCTGCTGGATGTGCATGCCGGCCGCACAATTGTATGCGGCACAAACCTAGCATGTATTCCAGGTATGTCGGCCATTGAAATTTTGACCTCAGCTGCAACTCGCCCATCCAAATGGTGCGTCATCGGGTATGCTGCCGCAGGCCGCCGAGTTGAGATCATCTGGTAGTATCTCAGTAAAATTGATATTTGTGCATCATATTTTGTTGGTTTATTTTGTAACTTTTAGTAAGTATTGAAATTTGATAAACATGATTTTTATTAAATTATAAAATGTTTAATACATAACAAATTTAATTGAAACAAGTAAGAATGTTACAGTCGAGTGTGCTCGACTGTGAGATACCCGCTACCC
Source organism: Drosophila nasuta (assembly GCF_023558535.2). Taxonomy (NCBI): domain Eukaryota; kingdom Metazoa; phylum Arthropoda; class Insecta; order Diptera; family Drosophilidae; genus Drosophila; species Drosophila nasuta. The sequence goes on along the minus strand of NC_083455.1, from coordinate 76,222 downwards.
ATTTTTAATAAAGGCAAAATATTGCGGTATCATTTTCAAAATATACCGAAAATACTAAAAATATACCAAATGATATGTTTGGTATATCGATATAGTACACCATTCAAAATATACCATAAACGGCACAATGTACCAGATTGTCGGCCAAAGCAACTCAGACCCATGGTAGGCGTTTTTGCCCATACAAAAGTATTTCTTTAATAACTTCCACAATTTTTAACTGATCGCAACCAAATTTTCAGGAATCATAACTACTATAGTAATTATTGTATATTCGTAACTCTAGCTTTAAAATTACGCTTGTTATTCGATTTTTTTGATTTGCGGGGGAGGAAGTGGGCGTGGCAAAATTTGAAACAAACTTGATCTGCGTGCAAACATAACAAATGCTGTCGAAAAAAAATTATAGCTCTATCTCTTATAGTCTCTGAGATCTAGGTGTTCATACGGACGGACGGACAGACACACAGACGGACAGACGGACATGGCTATATCGTCTCGGCTGCCTCCTTCTACCTGTTACATACATTTCCCGCCGGCACAAAGTTATAATACCCTTCTACCCTATGGGTAGCGGGTATAAAAATTGTTCTGCGAAAGTTGATATTTGTGCAAAATTAAAAAAAATGCAAAATATTAAGGAACTACGTAACAAAATTACTTAAGATTATAATTTTAATATGGTATTGAATCTCCGTTTCCTTGTACGACCAATTCTAAACGTTGGGGCATTGAGTTCACCAAGATTTGGAGCGTGTTTGTGTCGATGGCAACCCATTCTTTAACAATGGCTTCCTTCAAGCCCTTCAATGACTCAAACTGTCTTCCACCCTTGTAAACTTTTGCTGCCAGGATGCCCCAAAGGTTATCAATTGGGTTGAAGTCTGGACTTATTGCTGGCCACTGCAATAGGGGTGCCGGCAACACCATGGAGCGTCAATGAGACCGCTGTCTCCAACAACCACATGCATCGACCGCCCCATGTGCCGCCCGCACATGTTCAATGGCTAATGGCTCGTGATTACTCCGTGTAGTGGCTTCCTTCGCACATTGCCGCTCGCAATGTCCGTGTGTCGTCTCCAGGGAGTGCGCTGCTGCCGCCGTTCGTCGAGTTCAATGCCGCCTAGGTGTTTGCCTGGCGCGATATCGCAGTCGGCCGGTCGTGGTCATCTTGGGAAAGAGCCGCCATGGCGCCAAAAGGCGTATGGGGCATATTTGATGGAAACAGATGTTTCTGGGTATTGGCTGATGATGACTCCCAGCGGCGAACAGCAAGACCGCTATCCATGCGCCTGCTGCTCGTCGTGGTCGATGCTGCGGATGTATAGCGCCATCTGTGCAACAAGTGCACATGGAGCATATTTGTAGTTGCTGGCTGCTGGTGAGCACGAATGTGAGCCGCGCTTGGGCTGCTCAGTCGTGATCCTTGCTGCCGATGTTTGCTGGCCACGCAGCAAGTGCGCATGGAGCAACAATTGCAGAGAACTATAATTGTCAGTATGCAACCGTTGAACTGGTGCAAATCACAATATGTCAGGATCTTGACATCATTCATCCAGCCTTCAAAAGTAGGCATTGGACTGTCTGGGACATTTTCCATCCTAACAAACAGTGCGTCGACCAGCTTGCTATGGGTCAACCGCCCCGCTCTGCAGACATTTTCCCGTTAGGGTTCCCTCTGTCGCCGCCGCGATTAACTTACCCACCAAGAGCCGTCTCACCGATAACAGTCACCCCATGGAGACGGATCCCTCACCTGCACCGGTGGCACTCCGCGTGGAGTTTCCGTACCTCGCCAGGACACCCTCCAGCGGGGTTGCTATATACCTCCCTGCACAGACTCGTTCCGCTGTCGGGTGAGTCACGGTATCCTCGCACTTTTCAAATGTCCGCGGTTCACCCAGCTGACGCCGGCCAGTACTTATTAGCAAGTTCTGTCCCAACTGCTTGGCTCACTCCGGGGACACTTGTCGCAGCAGTAGACGGTGGAGCCATTGTGGCGAGGACCACCACACGATGCTGCTAATGGCGGATAGCGAGCAAGCTCTGGGGCCGACGCGAAGACGGCGAAGCATGAGTGCTCTTTGATCTGTGTTGTCTCGTAATCCCCATTAGCGACTCGATGGTGATGGTTATGGGCCTCTCCATTACTCGCGTGGACGCTGAAGGAGTCCGTACGGCGGCGTTGCTCTCCAATACGACACCCATGAGCAGGGAGGTCGTCTACAAGACAGATCCACAGCTCCACCAGGACTGTTACGCCCGCCGGGTGCAGTTTTTTTTTTTTTTTAGCAAATTCGTGTTATCTGGTTCCGCTCAGCGTCGGTGTCTACGGTCTTGGGGGCTGACGTGTATCCGGATATAATCCTGCAGGGTATCCTCCCGAGTCAAGGCGTACTCGTCATGGTACAGAATTACATCATGGAATGGATTCTATCGGGCACCTGCGCCTAGTTTCCTTTGCAACCCCAATATTGCAAGGGGGAGAATGCTGAGGCGAGCGCATTGTAAGTCAGTGACACTCTCTCCGCTCCACCGAACGAAAACTCAAATCTTTTTCGCTCACTCACAAGCAAACACTCTAAGTTCCAATGCTCCCAGATTCTCTCTCCCCTAATTCTCCACGGCAGAGCCGTGGAACTAGCTCAGCTAGTTCATACTTTGGCACTAGCTGAGCGAAGTGCCGGGAACAATCTCTTTTCGATACAAGCGGTCAAACCTACCCCCAAACTCTGTATGTTTTAAGTAGATCGGGAAAGGAAATAATTTCCTGCGCCACCACAATATTTGGTCCATCGAGTTGGAGCAATCATCATAACCATCCATCGCTTGCTTCTCCTGGAAGATAAGTATCAAACCGTTTATTTTTCTCTTTAGATATTCGCTTTTTTCGATTTCTGTGGGCTTTTCTAAAATACCTTCTTATAGTAATAACCTTCATTATACAAGATTCAAATCTTGTTAATTTCAAAAATTTTAATTTTGGCCACAAAAACGGGTCAAATTCAACATAGTGCAGTGGTCGACATGTCCAAAGGCTGTCCGCTATGCGGTCCGAATTCGCAATTGTGTGCATATTCGTGTGCGACGGTTGCTTGCTGGTATTAGTGCTTGAGTTGGCAGCTTGTGTTACACATGCAGCTGTGTGTGTATGTACACAGTAGCTATGTATGTACCTAGGATCACAGGGAGACCCCAGTATTTTGTATAAACTGCTAGCATACGCTAAGCACTGTAGCTCGATTGATACATACATAGCACAAAATAGCTTTTATGACTGGAGAGCTTTTTTCTACGCATGACAGTCGTGCCAAGCTTGAGTAGTGGCAATAGCTAATATTAAGCCGGGCGCACAATAACAAAATGTAAATTGCGCGACACTAGCCTAGCATAAGTGTCCATTAATACAGCGTGTCGAATAATTCCAGTGCGTCGTGACAGATGTGTTGCTGCATAATCCTCCAGTCGGCATACCTCGAAAATGTGCAATTGCAATTGCAATTGCGTGTTTGTTGGAGACATCATGAGACTCCGTGTAATGGCTGGTTGGAGCGCGTCGTCGTGAATGCCGCTTTCTGTCCGTGTGAGTTACGCATCGGTGGAATCGACGCTGCTGGAGATGTAGCCGGCCACGCTGGAATATCGCGACCATAACCTCGCATCTTGTCCAGTGTAGCAGCACGTGAGATAATTCCAGTTATTCGCAGGCAAATGACGCGTCTATCAGGTACAGTGCTGCTAAACCATCCAGTCGGCATCACCTTGTAAGCATGTACATGCAGATGCATGTGTATTGTGTTGAGACGGCGTGTCTCCGTGTATTGGCTGGTGATTCCTCCCTGGTGTCTGCTGCTCCGTGTCCGTGTGTCGCGTCAGTGCTGCCGAAAGTCAAAACCATGCTGCTGGATGTGCATGCCGGCCGCACAATTGTATGCGGCACAAACCTAGCATGTATTCCAGGTATGTCGGCCATTGAAATTTTGACCTCAGCTGCAACTCGCCCATCCAAATGGTGCGTCATCGGGTATGCTGCCGCAGGCCGCCGAGTTGAGATCATCTGGTAGTATCTCAGTAAAATTGATATTTGTGCATCATATTTTGTTGGTTTATTTTGTAACTTTTAGTAAGTATTGAAATTTGATAAACATGATTTTTATTAAATTATAAAATGTTTAATACATAACAAATTTAATTGAAACAAGTAAGAATGTTACAGTCGAGTGTGCTCGACTGTGAGATACCCGCTACCCATTTTTAATAAAGGCAAAATATTGCGGTATCATTTTCAAAATATACCGAAAATACTAAAAATATACCAAATGATATGTTTGGTATATCGATATAGTACACCATTCAAAATATACCATAAACGGCACAATGTACCAGATTGTCGGCCAAAGCAACTCAGACCCATGGTAGGCGTTTTTGCCCATACAAAAGTATTTCTTTAATAACTTCCACAATTTTTAACTGATCGCAACCAAATTTTCAGGAATCATAACTACTATAGTAATTATTGTATATTCGTAACTCTAGCTTTAAAATTACGCTTGTTATTCGATTTTTTTTGATTTGCGGGGGAGGAAGTGGGCGTGGCAAAAATTTGAAACAAACTTGATCTGCGTGCAAACATAACAAATGCTGTCGAAAAAAAATTATAGCTCTATCTCTTATAGTCTCTGAGATCTAGGTGTTCATACGGACGGACGGACAGACACACAGACGGACAGACGGACATGGCTATATCGTCTCGGCTGCCTCCTTCTACCTGTTACATACATTTCCCGCCGGCACAAAGTTATAATACCCTTCTACCCTATGGGTAGCGGGTATAAAAATTGTTCTGCGAAAGTTGATATTTGTGCAAAATTAAAAAAAAAATGCAAAATATTAAGGAACTACGTAACAAAATTACTTAAGATTATAATTTTAATATGGTATTGAATCTCCGTTTCCTTGTACGACCAATTCTAAACGTTGGGGCATTGAGTTCACCAAGATTTGGAGCGTGTTTGTGTCGATGGCAACCCATTCTTTAACAATGGCTTCCTTCAAGCCCTTCAATGACTCAAACTGTCTTCCACCCTTGTAAACTTTTGCTGCCAGGATGACCCAAAGGTTATCAATTGGGTTCAAGTCTGGACTTATTGCTGGCCACTGCAATAGGGGTGCCGGCAACACCATGGAGCGTCCAATGAGACCGCTGTCTCCAACAACCACATGCATCGACCGCCCCATAGTGCCGCCCGCACATGTTCAATGGCTAATGGCTCGTGATTACTCCGTGTAGTGGCTTCCTTCGCACATTGCCGCTCGCAATGTCCGTGTGTCGTCTCCAGGAGTGCGCTGCTGCCGCCGTTCGTCGAGTTCAATGCCGCCTAGGTGTTTGCCTGGCGCGATATCGCAGTCGGCCGGTCGTGGTCATCTTGGGAAAGAGCCGCCATGGCGCCAAAAGGCGTATGGGGCATATTTGATGGAAACAGATGTTTCTGGGTATTGGCTGATGATGACTCCCAGCGGCGAACAGCAAGACCGCTATCCATGCGCCTGCTGCTCGTCGTGGTCGATGCTGCGGATGTATAGCGCCATCTGTGCAACAAGTGCACATGGAGCATATTTGTAGTTGCTGGCTGCTGGTGAGCACGAATGTGAGCCGCGCTTGGGCTGCTCAGTCGTGATCCTTGCTGCCGATGTTTGCTGGCCACGCAGCAAGTGCGCATGGAGCAACAATTGCAGAGAACTATAATTGTAAGTATGCAACCGTTGAACTGGTGCAAATCACAATATGTCAGGATCTTGACATCATTCATCCAGCCTTCAAAAGTAGGCATTGGACTGTCTGGGACATTTTCCATCCTAACAAACAGTGCGTCGACCAGCTTGCTATGGGTCAACCGCCCCGCTCTGCAGACATTTTCCCGTTAGGGTTCCCTCTGTCGCCGCCGCAATTAACTTACCCACCAAGAGCCGTCTCACCGATAACAGTCACCCCCATGGAGACGGATCCCTCACCTGCACCGGTGGCACTCCGCGTGGAGTTTCCGTACCTCGCCAGGACACCCTCCAGCGGGGTTGCTATATACCTCCCTGCACAGACTCGTTCCGCTGTCGGGTGAGTCACGGTATCCTCGCACTTTTCAAATGTCCGCGGTTCACCCAGCTGACGCCGGCCAGTACTTATTAGCAAGTTCTGTCCCAACTGCTTGGCTCACTCCGGGGACACTTGTCGCAGCAGTAGACGGTGGAGCCATTGTGGCGAGGACCACCACACGATGCTGCTAATGGCGGATAGCGAGCAAGCTCTGGGGCCGACGCGAAGACGGCGAAGCATGAGTGCTCTTTGATCTGTGTTGTCTCGTAATCCCCATTAGCGACTCGATGGTGATGGTTATGGGCCTCTCCATTACTCGCGTGGACGCTGAAGGAGTCCGTACGGCGGCGTTGCTCTCAATACGACACCCATGAGCAGGGAGGTCGTCTACAAGACAGATCCACAGCTCCACCAGGACTGTTACGCCCGCCGGGTGCAGTTTTTTTTTTAGCAAATTCGTGTTATCTGGTTCCGCTCAGCGTCGGTGTCTACGGTCTTGGGGCTGACGTGTATCCGGATATAATCCTGCAGGGTATCCTCCCGAGTCAAGGCGTACTCGTCATGGTACAGAATTACATCATGGAATGGATTCTATCGGGCACCTGCGCCTAGTTTCCTTTGCAACCCCAATATTGCAAGGGGGAGAATGCTGAGGCGAGCGCATTGTAAGTCAGTGACACTCTCTCCGCTCCACCGAACGAAAACTCAAATCTTTTCGCTCACTCACAAGCAAACACTCTAAGTTCCAATGCTCCCAGATTCTCTCTCCCCTAATTCTCCACGGCAGAGCCGTGGAACTAGCTCAGCTAGTTCATACTTTGGCACTAGCTGAGCGAAGTGCCGGGAACAATCTCTTTTCGATACAAGCGGTCAAACCTACCCCCAAACTCTGTATGTTTTAAGTAGATCGGGAAAGGAAATAATTTCCTGCGCCACCACAATATTTGGTCCATCGAGTTGGAGCAATCATCATAACCATCCATCGCTTGCTTCTCCTGGAAGATAAGTATCAAACCGTTTATTTTTCTCTTTAGATATTCGCTTTTTCGATTTCTGTGGGCTTTTCTAAAATACCTTCTTATAGTAATAACCTTCATTATACAAGATTCAAATCTTGTTAATTTCAAACAATTTTAATTTTGGCCACAAAAACGGGTCAAATTCAACATAGTGCAGTGGTCGACATGTCCAAAGGCTGTCCGCTATGCGGTCCGAATTCGCAATTGTGTGCATATTCGTGTGCGACGGTTGCTTGCTGGTATTAGTGCTTGAGTTGGCAGCTTGTGTTACACATGCAGCTGTGTGTGTATGTACACAGTAGCTATGTATGTACCTAGGATCACAGGGAGACCCCAGTATTTTGTATAAACTGCTAGCATACGCTAAGCACTGTAGCTCGATTGATACATACATAGCACAAAATAGCTTTTATGACTGGAGAGCTTTTTTCTACGCATGACAGTCGTGCCAAGCTTGAGTAGTGGCAATAGCTAATATTAAGCCGGGCGCACAATAACAAAATGTAAATTGCGCGACACTAGCCTAGCATAAGTGTCCATTAATACAGCGTGTCGAATAATTCCAGTGCGTCGTGACAGATGTGTTGCTGCATAATCCTCCAGTCGGCATACCTCGAAAATGTGCAATTGCAATTGCAATTGCGTGTTTGTTGGAGACATCATGAGACTCCGTGTAATGGCTGGTTGGAGCGCGTCGTCGTGAATGCCGCTTTCTGTCCGTGTGAGTTACGCATCGGTGGAATCGACGCTGCTGGAGATGTAGCCGGCCACGCTGGAATATCGCGACCATAACCTCGCATCTTGTCCAGTGTAGCAGCACGTGAGATAATTCCAGTTATTCGCAGGCAAATGACGCGTCTATCAGGTACAGTGCTGCTAAACCATCCAGTCGGCATCACCTTGTAAGCATGTACATGCAGATGCATGTGTATTGTGTTGAGACGGCGTGTCTCCGTGTATTGGCTGGTGATTCCTCCCTGGTGTCTGCTGCTCCGTGTCCGTGTGTCGCGTCAGTGCTGCCGAAAGTCAAAACCATGCTGCTGGATGTGCATGCCGGCCGCACAATTGTATGCGGCACAAACCTAGCATGTATTCCAGGTATGTCGGCCATTGAAATTTTGACCTCAGCTGCAACTCGCCCATCCAAATGGTGCGTCATCGGGTATGCTGCCGCAGGCCGCCGAGTTGAGATCATCTGGTAGTATCTCAGTAAAATTGATATTTGTGCATCATATTTTGTTGGTTTATTTTGTAACTTTTAGTAAGTATTGAAATTTGATAAACATGATTTTTATTAAATTATAAAATGTTTAATACATAACAAATTTAATTGAAACAAGTAAGAATGTTACAGTCGAGTGTGCTCGACTGTGAGATACCCGCTACCCATTTTTAATAAAGGCAAAATATTGCGGTATCATTTTCAAAATATACCGAAAATACTAAAATATACCAAATGATATGTTTGGTATATCGATATAGTACACCATTCAAAATATACCATAAACGGCACAATGTACCAGATTGTCGGCCAAAGCAACTCAGACCCATGGTAGGCGTTTTTGCCCATACAAAAGTATTTCTTTAATAACTTCCACAATTTTAACTGATCGCAACCAAATTTTCAGGAATCATAACTACTATAGTAATTATTGTATATTCGTAACTCTAGCTTTAAAATTACGCTTGTTATTCGATTTTTTTGATTTGCGGGGGAGGAAGTGGGCGTGGCAAAAATTTGAAACAAACTTGATCTGCGTGCAAACATAACAAATGCTGTCGAAAAAAAATTATAGCTCTATCTCTTATAGTCTCTGAGATCTAGGTGTTCATACGGACGGACGGACAGACACACAGACGGACAGACGGACATGGCTATATCGTCTCGGCTGCCTTCTTCTACCTGTTACATACATTTCCCGCCGGCACAAAGTTATAATACCCTTCTACCCTATGGGTAGCGGGTATAAAATTGTTCTGCGAAGGTTGATATTTGTGCAAAATTAAAAAAAATGCAAAATATTAAGGAACTACGTAACAAAATTACTTAAGATTATTATTTTAATATGGTATTGAATCTCCGTTTTCTTGTACGACCAATTCTAAACGTTGGGGCATTGAGTTCACCAAGATTTGGAGCGTGTTTGTGTCGATGGCAACCCATTCTTTAACAATGGCTTCCTTCAAGCCCTTCAATGACTCAAACTGTCTTCCACCCTTGTAAACTTTTGCTGCCAGGATGCCCCAAAGGTTATCAATTGGGTTGAAGTCTGGACTTATTGCTGGCCATTGCAATAGGGGTATGTGCCGGCAACACCATGGAGCGTCCAATGAGACCGCTGTCTCCAACAACCACATGCATCGACCGCCCCATAGTGCCGCCCGCACATGTTCAATGGCTAATGGCTCGTGATTACTGCGTGTAGTGGCTTCCTTCGCATATGTCTGCCGCTCGCAATGGCCGTGTGTCGTCTCCAGGGAGTGCGCTGCTGCCGCCGTTCGTCGAGATCAATGCCGCCTGGGTGTTTGCTCGCCACGCAACGAGTGCGCTTGTAGCTTAATAACAGAGAACTATAAATGTAAGTAAGCAACCGTTTGACTGGTGCAAATCACAATATGTTCTAATTTGTATATTCTCGTTTTTGTAGTTTCTGGCTAACTGGTGAGTGCGATTAAGAGCTGCATTTGGGTTGCTCTTCGTATTCATAGCTGCTGATGTTTGCTGGTCACGCAACGGGTGCGCTTGTAGCGTAATGGCAGAGGACTATATGTAAGTATGCATCTGTCAACAGTTGCCACCACAATATGTTCTCATTTGTATTCTCATTTTTTTTGTAGTTTCTGGCTGCATTATAGATCCCAGTGAGATGCAGCATTCCAAATCAAGTAAAACGTTGCCTGGCGCGATATCGCAGTCGGCCGGTCGTGGTCATCTTGGGAAAGAGCCGCCATGGCGCCAAAAGGCGTATGGGGCATATTTGATGGAAACAGATGTTTCTGGGTATTGGCTGATGATGACTCCCAGCGGCGAACAGCAAGACCGCTATCCATGCGCCTGCTGCTCGTCGTGGTCGATGCTGCGGATGTATAGCGCCATCTGTGCAACAAGTGCACATGGAGCATATTTGTAGTTGCTGGCTGCTGGTGAGCACGAATGTGAGCCGCGCTTGGGCTGCTCAGTCGTGATCCTTGCTGCCGATGTTTGCTGGCCACGCAGCAAGTGCGCATGGAGCAACAATTGCAGAGAACTATAATTGTAAGTATGCAACCGTTGAACTGGTGCAAATCACAATATGTCAGGATCTTGACATCATTCATCCAGCCTTCAAAAGTAGGCATTGGACTGTCTGGGACATTTTCCATCCTAACAAACAGTGCGTCGACCAGCTTGCTATGGGTCAACCGCCCCGCTCTGCAGACATTTTCCCGTTAGGGTTCCCTCTGTCGCCGCCGCGATTAACTTACCCACCAAGAGCCGTCTCACCGATAACAGTCACCCCATGGAGACGGATCCCTCACCTGCACCGGTGGCACTCCGCGTGGAGTTTCCGTACCTCGCCAGGACACCCTCCAGCGGGGTTGCTATATACCTCCCTGCACAGACTCGTTCCGCTGTCGGGTGAGTCACGGTATCCTCGCACTTTTCAAATGTCCGCGGTTCACCCAGCTGACGCCGGCCAGTACTTATTAGCAAGTTCTGTCCCAACTGCTTGGCTCACTCCGGGGACACTTGTCGCAGCAGTAGACGGTGGAGCCATTGTGGCGAGGACCACCACACGATGCTGCTAATGGCGGATAGCGAGCAAGCTCTGGGGCCGACGCGAAGACGGCGAAGCATGAGTGCTCTTTGATCTGTGTTGTCTCGTAATCCCCATTAGCGACTCGATGGTGATGGTTATGGGCCTCTCCATTACTCGCGTGGACGCTGAAGGAGTCCGTACGGCGGCGTTGCTCTCCAATACGACACCCATTAGCAGGGAGGTCGTCTACAAGACAGATCCACAGCTCCACCAGGACTGTTACGCCCGCCGGGTGCAGTTTTTTTTTTTTAGCAAATTCGTGTTATCTGGTTCCGCTCAGCGTCGGTGTCTACGGTCTTGGGGCTGACGTGTATCCGGATATAATCCTGCAGGGTATCCTCCCGAGTCAAGGCGTACTCGTCATGGTACAGAATTACATCATGGAATGGATTCTATCGGGCACCTGCGCCTAGTTTCCTTTGCAACCCCAATATTGCAAGGGGGAGAATGCTGAGGCGAGCGCATTGTAAGTCAGTGACACTCTCTCCGCTCCACCGAACGAAAACTCAAATCTTTTTCGCACACTCACAAGCAAACAATCTAAGTTCCAATGCTCCCAGATTCTCTCTCCCCTAATTCTCCACGGCAGAGCCGTGGAACTAACTCAGCTAGTTCATACTTTGGCACTAGCTGAGCGAAGTGCCGGGAACAATCTCTTTTCGATACAAGCGGTCAAACCTACCCCCAAACTCTGTATGTTTTAAGTAGATCGGGAAAGGAAATAATTTCCTGCGCCACCACAATATTTGGTCCATCGAGTTGGAGCAATCATCATAACCATCCATCGCTTGCTTCTCCTGGAAGATAAGTATCAAACCGTTTATTTTTCTCTTTAGATATTCGCTTTTTTCGATTTCTGTGGGCTTTTCTAAAATACCTTCTTATAGTAATAACCTTCATTATACAAGATTCAAATCTTGTTAATTTCAAAAATTTTAATTTTGGCCACAAAAACGGGTCAAATTCAACATAGTGCAGTGGTCGACATGTCCAAAGGCTGTCCGCTATGCGGTCCGAATTCGCAATTGTGTGCATATTCGTGTGCGACGGTTGCTTGCTGGTATTAGTGCTTGAGTTGGCAGCTTGTGTTACACATGCAGCTGTGTGTGTATGTACACAGTAGCTATGTATGTACCTAGGATCACAGGGAGACCCCAGTATTTTGTATAAACTGCTAGCATACGCTAAGCACTGTAGCTCGATTGATACATACATAGCACAAAATAGCTTTTATGACTGGAGAGCTTTTTTCTACGCATGACAGTCGTGCCAAGCTTGAGTAGTGGCAATAGCTAATATTAAGCCGGGCGCACAATAACAAAATGTAAATTGCGCGACACTAGCCTAGCATAAGTATCCATTAATACAGCGTGTCGAATAATTCCAGTGCGTCGTGACAGATGTGTTGCTGCATAATCCTCCAGTCGGCATACCTCGAAAATGTGCAATTGCAATTGCAATTGCGTGTTTGTTGGAGACATCATGAGACTCCGTGTAATGGCTGGTTGGAGCGCGTCGTCGTGAATGCCGCTTTCTGTCCGTGTGAGTTACGCATCGGTGGAATCGACGCTGCTGGAGATGTAGCCGGCCACGCTGGAATATCGCGACCATAGCCTCGCATCTTGTCGAGTGTAGCAGCACGTGAGATAATTCCAGTTATTCGCAGGCAAATGACGCGTCTATCAGGTACAGTGCTGCTAAACCATCCAGTCGGCATCACCTTGTAAGCATGTACATGCAGATGCATGTGTATTGTGTTGAGACGGCGTGTCTCCGTGTATTGGCTTGTGATTCCTCCCTGGTGTCTGCTGCTCCGCGTCCGTGTGTCGCGTCAGTGCTGTCGAAAGTCAAAACCATGCTGCTGAATGTGCATGCCGGCCGCACAATTGTATGCGGCACAAGCCTAGCATGTATTCCAGGTATGTCGGCCATTGAAATTTTGACCTCAGCTGCAACTCGCCCATCCAAATGGTGCGTCATCGGGTATGCTGCCGCAGGCCGCCGAGTTGAGATCATCTGGTAGTATCTCAGTAAAATTGATATTTGTGCATCATATTTTGTTGGTTTATTTTGTAACTTTTAGTAAGTATTGAAATTTGATAAACATGATTTTTATTAAATTATAAAATGTTTAATACATAACAAATTTAATTGAAACAAGTAAGAATGTTACAGTCGAGTGTGCTCGACTGTGAGATACCCGCTACCCATTTTTAATAAAGGCAAAATATTGCGGTATCATTTTCAAAATATACCGAAAATACTAAAAATATACCAAATGATATGTTTGGTATATCGATATAGTACACCATTCAAAATATACCATAAACGGCACAATGTACCAGATTGTCGGCCAAAGCAACTCAGACCCATGGTAGGCGTTTTTGCCCATACAAAAGTATTTCTTTAATAACTTCCACAATTTTTAACTGATCGCAACCAAATTTTCAGGAATCATAACTACTATAGTAATTATTGTATATTCGTAACTCTAGCTTTAAAATTACGCTTGTTATTCGATTTTTTTTGATTTGCGGGGGAGGAAGTGGGCGTGGCAAAAATTTGAAACAAACTTGATCTGCGTGCAAACATAACAAATGCTGTCGAAAAAAAATTATAGCTCTATCTCTTATAGTCTCTGAGATCTAGGTGTTCATACGGACGGACGGACAGACACACAGACGGACAGACGGACATGGCTATATCGTCTCGGCTGCCTTCTTCTACCTGTTACATACATTTCCCGCCGGCACAAAGTTATAATACCCTTCTACCCTATGGGTAGCGGGTATAAAAATTGTTCTGCGAAGGTTGATATTTGTGCAAAATTAAAAAAAAAATGCAAAATATTAAGGAACTACGTAACAAAATTACTTAAGATTATTATTTTAATATGGTATTGAATCTCCGTTTTCTTGTACGACCAATTTTAAACGTTGGGGCATTGAGTTCACCAAGATTTGGAGCGTGTTTGTGTCGATGGCAACCCATTCTTTAACAATGGCTTCCTTCAAGCCCTTCAATGACTCAAACTGTCTTCCACCCTTGTAAACTTTTGCTGCCAGGATGCCCCAAAGGTTATCAATTGGGTTGAAGTCTGGACTTATTGCTGGCCATTGCAATAGGGGTATGTGCCGGCAACACCATGGAGCGTCCAATGAGACCGCTGTCTCCAACAACCACATGCATCGACCGCCCCATAGTGCCGCCCGCACATGTTCAATGGCTAATGGCTCGTGATTACTGCGTGTAGTGGCTTCCTTCGCATATGTCTGCCGCTCGCAATGGCCGTGTGTCGTCTCCAGGGAGTGCGCTGCTGCCGCCGTTCGTCGAGATCAATGCCGCCTGGGTGTTTGCTCGCCACGCAACGAGTGCGCTTGTAGCTTAATAACAGAGAACTATAAATGTAAGTAAGCAACCGTTTGACTGGTGCAAATCACAATATGTTCTAATTTGTATATTCTCGTTTTTGTAGTTTCTGGCTAACTGGTGAGTGCGATTAAGAGCTGCATTTGGGTTGCTCTTCGTATTCATAGCTGCTGATGTTTGCTGGTCACGCAACGGGTGCGCTTGTAGCGTAATGGCAGAGGACTATATGTAAGTATGCATCTGTCAACAGTTGCCACCACAATATGTTCTCATTTGTATTCTCATTTTTTTTGTAGTTTCTGGCTGCATTATAGATCCCAGTGAGATGCAGCATTCCAAATCCAAGTAAAACGTTGCCTGGCGCGATATCGCAGTCGGCCGGTCGTGGTCATCTTGGGAAAGAGCCGCCATGGCGCCAAAAGGCGTATGGGGCATATTTGATGGAAACAGATGTTTCTGGGTATTGGCTGATGATGACTCCCAGCGGCGAACAGCAAGACCGCTATCCATGCGCCTGCTGCTCGTCGTGGTCGATGCTGCGGATGTATAGCGCCATCTGTGCAACAAGTGCACATGGAGCATATTTGTAGTTGCTGGCTGCTGGTGAGCACGAATGTGAGCCGCGCTTGGGCTGCTCAGTCGTGATCCTTGCTGCCGATGTTTGCTGGCCACGCAGCAAGTGCGCATGGAGCAACAATTGCAGAGAACTATAATTGTAAGTATGCAACCGTTGAACTGGTGCAAATCACAATATGTCAGGATCTTGACATCATTCATCCAGCCTTCAAAAGTAGGCATTGGACTGTCTGGGACATTTTCCATCCTAACAAACAGTGCGTCGACCAGCTTGCTATGGGTCAACCGCCCCGCTCTGCAGACATTTTCCCGTTAGGGTTCCCTCTGTCGCCGCCGCGATTAACTTACCCACCAAGAGCCGTCTCACCGATAACAGTCACCCCATGGAGACGGATCCCTCACCTGCACCGGTGGCACTCCGCGTGGAGTTTCCGTACCTCGCCAGGACACCCTCCAGCGGGGTTGCTATATACCTCCCTGCACAGACTCGTTCCGCTGTCGGGTGAGTCACGGTATCCTCGCACTTTTCAAATGTCCGCGGTTCACCCAGCTGACGCCGGCCAGTACTTATTAGCAAGTTCTGTCCCAACTGCTTGGCTCACTCCGGGACACTTGTCGCAGCAGTAGACGGTGGAGCCATTGTGGCGAGGACCACCACACGATGCTGCTAATGGCGGATAGCGAGCAAGCTCTGGGGCCGACGCGAAGACGGCGAAGCATGAGTGCTCTTTGATCTGTGTTGTCTCGTAATCCCCATTAGCGACTCGATGGTGATGGTTATGGGCCTCTCCATTACTCGCGTGGACGCTGAAGGAGTCCGTACGGCGGCGTTGCTCTCCAATACGACACCCATTAGCAGGGAGGTCGTCTACAAGACAGATCCACAGCTCCACCAGGACTGTTACGCCCGCCGGGTGCAGTTTTTTTTTTTTTAGCAAATTCGTGTTATCTGGTTCCGCTCAGCGTCGGTGTCTACGGTCTTGGGGCTGACGTGTATCCGGATATAATCCTGCAGGGTATCCTCCCGAGTCAAGGCGTACTCGTCATGGTACAGAATTACATCATGGAATGGATTCTATCGGGCACCTGCGCCTAGTTTCCTTTGCAACCCCAATATTGCAAGGGGGAGAATGCTGAGGCGAGCGCATTGTAAGTCAGTGACACTCTCTCCGCTCCACCGAACGAAAACTCAAATCTTTTTCGCACACTCACAAGCAAACAATCTAAGTTCCAATGCTCCCAGATTCTCTCTCCCCTAATTCTCCACGGCAGAGCCGTGGAACTAACTCAGCTAGTTCATACTTTGGCACTAGCTGAGCGAAGTGCCGGGAACAATCTCTTTTCGATACAAGCGGTCAAACCTACCCCCAAACTCTGTATGTTTTAAGTAGATCGGGAAAGGAAATAATTTCCTGCGCCACCACAATATTTGGTCCATCGAGTTGGAGCAATCATCATAACCATCCATCGCTTGCTTCTCCTGGAAGATAAGTATCAAACCGTTTATTTTTCTCTTTAGATATTCGCTTTTTTCGATTTCTGTGGGCTTTTCTAAAATACCTTCTTATAGTAATAACCTTCATTATACAAGATTCAAATCTTGTTAATTTCAAAAATTTTAATTTTGGCCACAAAAACGGGTCAAATTCAACATAGTGCAGTGGTCGACATGTCCAAAGGCTGTCCGCTATGCGGTCCGAATTCGCAATTGTGTGCATATTCGTGTGCGACGGTTGCTTGCTGGTATTAGTGCTTGAGTTGGCAGCTTGTGTTACACATGCAGCTGTGTGTGTATGTACACAGTAGCTATGTATGTACCTAGGATCACAGGGAGACCCCAGTATTTTGTATAAACTGCTAGCATACGCTAAGCACTGTAGCTCGATTGATACATACATAGCACAAAATAGCTTTTATGACTGGAGAGCTTTTTCTACGCATGACAGTCGTGCCAAGCTTGAGTAGTGGCAATAGCTAATATTAAGCCGGGCGCACAATAACAAAATGTAAATTGCGCGACACTAGCCTAGCATAAGTATCCATTAATACAGCGTGTCGAATAATTCCAGTGCGTCGTGACAGATGTGTTGCTGCATAATCCTCCAGTCGGCATACCTCGAAAATGTGCAATTGCAATTGCAATTGCGTGTTTGTTGGAGACATCATGAGACTCCGTGTAATGGCTGGTTGGAGCGCGTCGTCGTGAATGCCGCTTTCTGTCCGTGTGAGTTACGCATCGGTGGAATCGACGCTGCTGGAGATGTAGCCGGCCACGCTGGAATATCGCGACCATAGCCTCGCATCTTGTCGAGTGTAGCAGCACGTGAGATAATTCCAGTTATTCGCAGGCAAATGACGCGTCTATCAGGTACAGTGCTGCTAAACCATCCAGTCGGCATCACCTTGTAAGCATGTACATGCAGATGCATGTGTATTGTGTTGAGACGGCGTGTCTCCGTGTATTGGCTTGTGATTCCTCCCTGGTGTCTGCTGCTCCGCGTCCGTGTGTCGCGTCAGTGCTGTCGAAAGTCAAAACCATGCTGCTGAATGTGCATGCCGGCCGCACAATTGTATGCGGCACAAGCCTAGCATGTATTCCAGGTATGTCGGCCATTGAAATTTTGACCTCAGCTGCAACTCGCCCATCCAAATGGTGCGTCATCGGGTATGCTGCCGCAGGCCGCCGAGTTGAGATCATCTGGTAGTATCTCAGTAAAATTGATATTTGTGCATCATATTTTGTTGGTTTATTTTGTAACTTTTAGTAAGTATTGAAATTTGATAAACATGATTTTTATTAAATTATAAAATGTTTAATACATAACAAATTTAATTGAAACAAGTAAGAATGTTACAGTCGAGTGTGCTCGACTGTGAGATACCCGCTACCCATTTTTAATAAAGGCAAAATATTGCGGTATCATTTTCAAAATATACCGAAAATACTAAAAAAATACTAAAAATATACCAAATGATATGTTTGGTATATCGATATAGTACACCATTCAAAATATACCATAGACGGCACAATGTACCAGATTGTCGGCCAAAGCAACTCAGACCCATGGTAGGCGTTTTTGCCCATACAAAAGTATTTCTTTAATAACTTCCACAATTTTTAACTGATCGCAACCAAATTTACAGGAATCATAACTACTATAGTAATTATTGTATATTCGTAACTCTACCTTTAAAATTACGCTTGTTATTCGATTTTTTTGATTTGCGGGGGCGGAAGTGGGCGTGGCAAAAATTTGAAACAAACTTGATATGCGTGCAAACATAACAAATGCTGTCGAAAAAAAATTATAGCTCTATCTCTTATAGTCTCTGAGATCTAGGTGTTCATACGGACGGACGGACAGACATACAGACACACAGACGGACAGACGGACATGGCTATATCGTCTCGGCTGTTGACGCTGATCAAGAATATATATACTTTACAGGGTCGGAGATGCCTCCTTCTACCTGTTACATACATTTCCTGCCGGCACAAAGTTATAATACCCTTCTACCCTATGGGTAGCGGGTATAAAAATTGTTCTGCGAAAGTTGATATTTGTGCAAAATTAAAAAAAATGCAAAATATTAAGGAACTACGTAACAAAATTACTTAAGATTATTATTTTAATATGGTATTGAATCTCCGTTTCCTTGTACGACCAATTCTAAACGTTGGGGCATTGAGTTCACCAAGATTTGGAGCGTGTTTGTGTCGATGGCATCCCATTCTTTAACAATGGCTTCCTTCAAGCCCTTCAATGACTCAAACTGTCTTCCACCCTTGTAAACTTTTGCTGCCAGGATGACCCAAAGGTTATCAATTGGGTTCAAGTCTGGACTTATTGCTGGCCACTGCAATAGGGGTATGTGCCGGCAACACCATGGAGCGTCCAATGAGACCGCTGTCTCCAACAACCACATGCATCGACCGCCCCATAGTGCCGCCCGCACATGTTCAATGGCTAATGGCTCGTGATTACTCCGTGTAGTGGCTTCCTTCGCACATTGCCGCTCGCAATGTCCGTGTGTCGTCTCCAGGGAGTGCGCTGCTGCCGCCGTTCGTCGAGATCAATGCCGCCTGGGTGTTTGCTCGCCACGCAACGAGTGCGCTTCTAATTTGTATATTCTCGTTTTTGTAGTTTCTGGCTAACTGGTGAGTGCGATTAAGAGCTGCATTTGGGTTGCTCTTCGTATTCATAGCTGCTGATGTTTGCTGGTCACGCAACGGGTGCGCTTGTAGCGTAATGGCAGAGGACTATATGTAAGTATGCATCTGTCAACAGTTGCCACCACAATATGTTCTCATTTGTATTCTCATTTTTTTGTAGTTTCTGGCTGGATTATAGATCCCAGTGAGATGCAGCATTCCAAATCCAAGTAAAACGTTGCCTGGCGCGATATCGCAGTCGGCCGGTCGTGGTCATCTTGGGGAAGAGCCGCCATGGCGCCAAAAGGCGTATGGGGCATATTTGATGGAAACAGATGTTTCTGGGTATTGGCTGATGATGACTCCCAGCGGCGAACAGCAAGACCGCTATCCATGCGCCTGCTGCTCGTCGTGGTCGATGCTGCGGATGTATAGCGCCATCTGTGCAACAAGTGCACATGGAGCATATTTGTAGTTGCTGGCTGCTGGTGAGCACGAATGTGAGCCGCACTTGGGCTGCTCAGTCGTGATCCTTGCTGCCGATGTTTGCTGGCCACGCAGCAAGTGCGCATGGAGCAACAATTGCAGAGAACTATAATTGTAAGTATGCAACCGTTGAACTGGTGCAAATCACAATATGTCAGGATCTTGACATCATTCATCCAGCCTTCAAAAGTAGGCATTGGACTGTCTGGGACATTTCCATCCGACCAGCTTGCTATGGGTCAACTGCCCCGCTCTGCAGACATTTTCCCGTTAGGGTTCCCTCTGTCGCCGCCGCGATTAACTTACCCACCAAGAGCCGTCTCACCGATAACAGTCACCCCCATGGAGACGGATCCCTCACCTGCACCGGTGGCACTCCGCGTGGAGTTTCCGTACCTCGCCAGGACACCCTCCAGCGGGGTTGCTATATGCCTCCCTGCACAGACTCGTTCCGCTGTCGGGTGAGTCACGGTATCCTCGCACTTTTCAAATGTCCGCGGTTCACCCAGCTGACGCCGGCCAGTACTTATTAGCAAGTTCTGTCCCAACTGCTTGGCTCACTCCGGGGAAAAAACAAAAGCTTCTGCCGATCAACCGCGAGAGTTAACCCCAACACCGAAAAACGGCCACAAGCCTACTCTCAACGAAAGGGAGCACTCTCTCTCCGTCTACTTTACCGACAGCGCAAAGCGAGGTAAGCGATAAATGTGTTTCCCCTTTCCTTGCTTTGCCTCGCCCCAACTGCACACATGTCTGGCCACGGTAACTAGCACAGTGACGTCAGTAGCTACTGTAAATGCAATGACAACAACATCAGTTTCGTCTGTATGCCCGATACCGACGATCGTTCTACCTGCTATGTCAGCTGAGTTAGCAACTGCAGCCAGCGCACTGGCTGCACTGACAAACGCACCAAGTAAATAGCAAGGTTCGACCATACAGACTGGCATGCATCGCTACGTAAACATTAAAAGAAAACAAAGTCCCATTCGAAAATGGGTAATGTCGCAAAAATCAATCGGGCTCCCTCCAATCAAGGAACTGTGCAGAGCCCTAATACAGCAAATAGATTTGAAATTTTGGCTTACGAAATGCCTTCTACAGTCACGGATGCGGACAAAAGGAAAGCGAAGCCGCCTCCGCTACACATCTAACAACCTCGTGAACACAATAATCGATCTTATTGGTAAAGATAGCTTCCACGTGATCCCCTTGACTAAAGGAGACATTCATGAAACAAAGGTCCAAGTGAAAAGCGAAGAAAACTTCAGAAAATTGACGGAGCTTCTAAACACGGAACTCGTCCCTGACTCCAAGGCCCTCAAGAAAAACGAAGTGCATCCCATCTACAATTACAGTCGAAGAGCCGCACAAAAGCAATGGCCCGGTCCAGTCTGCAAATTGCCAAGAATACGGACACACTAAAACTTACTGCACGCTCTGTATGCGTAGCTTGCGGCGGACTGCATACATCTGCTGAATGTAAAGCACAAAAGGACCCAACCACTAAAAAATTTAGTAACTGCGGAGAAAACCACACCGCAAACTACAAAGGCTGTCCAGTATACAAGGAGTTAAAAAGTCGGATCAACCATAGAGTCTTAACAACGCGATCCCACAACGCACCATTAGTACCCTCCAAACTCACGCCTGAAGTTTTCTTTTCGTCAGCAGCCAGGTCATCACTCGGTAGTTCCAAAGTAACTAAAAACGTAAACTTTGCAAGCGTTATAAAATCGAATCAGGCGAGCCCTGCTTGCAATGACCAATCACCACCTAAAATGGAAACGATGATACTCAGACTGCAACAAAGCATTGAGGAATTCATTGCTTTTATGCGAACAACCATGCAAAGTCTGATGAGAAATCAAAATATTTTGATTCAGATGCTCCAAAAGACACTTTCAAAATAATCAATGGCTCTCATACGCATTGCACTGTGGAATGCCAACGGCGTTGAGTTAGCACAATTCATGAATGACAATGAAATCGACGTAATGCTACTTGCAGAAACCCACCCTACCAACAAATACAATTTCAAAATCCGAGGGTATTTGCATGCCACATCTATCATTATACAGTTGGGTTTATTGACTACTTCCACTCGCTAAGCAACTACTTTATAGCAGCAGGAGACTATAACGCTAAGCACACGCACTGGGGATCTCGCCTCGTGTCCCCGAAAGGAAGACAGCTGTATCAAGCAATTATAAAACCTAGTAACAAACTTGACTGCGTTTCCCCTGGTTCACCAACTCACTGGCCTAGTGATCCAAGAAAATTGCCAGACTTGATTGACTTCGCATTTACAAAAAACATCCCACGTAATCTGATTAGCGCCTGTTCTCTCCCGGATCTATCAACAGACCACTCGCCTGTACTCTTTAGCCTTAACCAACAGCCGGTTAGTAATGACAACCCTGTCATGTTAACCTCTAACAGCACAAACTGGCTCAAATTCAAAAAACACATAAGTTCACACATTGAACTTACACCACGGCTAACCGACGAAGATGACATCAACAGAACCGTAAACAATCTCGAGACAGTTTTGGCTTCAGCAGCTCGAATTGCAACACCACGTAAGCAAAATATAACACAAAGCACACGACTGCAGAAATAGAGCAGCTAGTTCTGGCAAAGCGTCGCTCCCGGCGCGAATAGCAATTATCTCGATCGCCATCTGCAAAGCAACAGTTAAAAGAAGCTTCACGTCGACTCACCCAGGCTCTACGACAAGAAGAAGACAGATCCCAACAGCGCTATATAGAGCAACTATCTCCAACCAGCTCAAAATTCCCACTTTGGAAAGCTCACTCAACACTGAGCTCACCAACAGTAACGGTTACGGCAATAAGGTCCCCTGCAGGATGCTGGGCCCAAAGCGATAAGGACCGAACCGACACATTCGCTGCTCACCTTCAAAATGTTTTCCAGCCAAATCCAGTAACAAACCTGCCTAATATACGTTTGCAAACCAGTGTTGCCGTTTTATCCTTTTTCCGGACAGATCTGTCCGGTTTTTAACTGCGTCAGCCGGAAAAAATTTAAAACATCCCCTAGCCTTTTATCTGTCCTTTTTTTATTTTGACCTGGCCTTTTTTATCCGCTTTTTATTTTTGTGTAAAGTGCTGAAAAGTAATCCAAATTTACATTATTTTTATATCGATAGCAGCACTTTTAAATGAATGTAACCCTGTTGTAATCGTAAATCGTATATATCGATATACAGTGCTATCAGTTGTTACTTTTATTGTGAAATTTGTGCGAGATGCCAAAAGAAGTTTATAAACAAAAGTTCCGTGATTCATGGCTAAATCAGCCGGATCTGGTGCAGTGGATGTGTCGTGATCAAAAATTCAGAAGTTTAGCGTGTTTTTAGCCAAGCTAATTTGGTAAAAACCAAATTGCGCAACCGACTGCAAATAGAAACTTTAAATGCGATTTTATCGATCAGGTAAATATTTTAATACTCTTTTGTTTCACACATTTATTGAAATTGTTTTTTCTTTTTTAGGTTTGGGCGCACGCCGGAACGGCGTATGTTGCCATGAATATGAAATTCCTGAGAAATATTTAAAAATGATTGGAAGCAACCAATCTACAATAAATCAAAGTTTAGAAGTTTGCAATGATGACATTGACGATGTTCTAAACGAGTTGGCAACCAATAAAGAATGATATTACATAAAATGTATGGAAAAAATATTTTGTCTTGTTTTTTGTCCTTTTTTTTTTTTATTTTTGTCCTTTTCTATCCTTTTTTATAATCAATCTAGCCTTTTTCTGTAACGAGCTGACGGCAACACTGTTGCAAACAGAAGTGCACTTTCCAATTGCCGAAAAAAATGTATTTCGAGTATGTGAAGTCATAAAAATTATAAAAGAGCAGCTACAACCGCAAAAACAGAGTATGGCTTGCCGGCCTAATGCACAAAATGCACAAAATAAACTCTTGAAGTCATATCTTTACAACAGAATATTTGTAGTGAGATGCAATACCGTCATGTCAGCTGAACATTATAACTGGTGTTCATGGAGCCGACTTTATATCTACTCTACACTTCTGATACCGCGATCCTTAGCCGAACTAAATTTCCACTACAAGCTTCAGCGCAAGTTGCGACCCATCTAGACGCTGTAGATAAATGGCTCTCAGACTGGCGTATAAAAGTAAATGAGCAAAAATGTAAACACGTAACTTTTACCTTAAATAGACGAAACTGTCCCAACCTTACACTAAAACACCGTGCTTCCTCAATCAGATGAAGTAACGTATCTTGGCGTACATCTCGACAGACGGCTGACCTGGCGCACGCACATTGAAGCTAAACGAACTCACCTAAGTGTGAAGGGATGGCTTTGTGTGGCTTCATGTGGCACTGTAACAGTTATGTTGGTAACAGCTTCTGTTACCCGAGCTTTACATAAGGCTGAAGACAAACAGTCTGCACTGGCTTATCGAGTGTACTCGACTGTGAGATACCCGCTACCCATTTTGAATAAAAGCAATATATTTTGCGGTATTATTCTCAAAGTATACCTAATATACTGCAAAAATACTGAAAACATACCAAATGGCATATGTGGTATATCGATATAGTGCCACATTCAAGATATACCATAGACGGCACAAATTACCAGATTGTCAGCCAAAGCAACTAAGACCCCCAGTAAGTAGGCGTTTTTGACCATACAAAAGTATTTCTTTAATAACTTCGACAATTTTTATCTGATCGCAACCAAATTTTCAGGAATCATAACTACTTTAGTTATTACTGTATATACCAAAGTTCGTAACTCTAGATTCAAAATTACGCTTGTTATTCGATTTTTTTTTATCTGCAGGGGCGGAAGGGGGCGTGGTAAACATTTGAAACAAACTTGATTTGCGAGCAAACATAACAAATACTGTCGAAAGAAAATTATAGCTCTATCTCTATAGTCTGAGATCTAGGTGTTCATACGGACAGACGGACATGGCTAGATCGTCTCGGCTGTTGACGCTGATCAAGAATACATATATATTTTATAGGGTCGGAGATGGCTTCTTCTACCTGTTACATACATTTCCTGTTACGCTTGTTATTCGATTTTTTTTATCTGCAGGGGCGGAAGGGGGCGTGGTAAACATTTGAAACAAACTTGATTTGCGAGCAAACATAACAAATACTGTCGAAAGAAAATTATAGCTCTATCTCTATAGTCTCTGAGATCTAGGTGTTCATACGGACAGACGGACATGGCTAGATCGTCTCGGCTGTTGACGCTGATCAAGAATACATATATATTTTGTAAGGTCGGAGATGCCTTCTTCTACCTGTTACATACATTTCCTGTCGGCACAAAGTTATAATACCCTTCTACCCTATGGGTAGCGGGTATAAAAAAATATATATATATATATATTTATATATATATATATATATATATATATATATATATATATATATATATATATATATATATATATATATATATATATATATATATATATATATATATATATATATATATATTCAATATTGAATAATGCGGAAAAAAAATTGTGTGAAATCACCCCTCCCATTTGGGCCAGCAGCCAACCGGCGACAGGCGGAGAGAATCTTTGGAGTTTTGTATGGTGCCGTCCAAAAAGCAGGTTAAATATTGCTCACGGCAGATATTACATATATGTATGATAAAAATCAGACGGCACGCAGTCTCAAATTGTTCTTTTGGATGTAGGCTAATGTCCTTGCCAGAGACCTGCATTGAGTATGATCGAGTCGGTTCGATCAGCCTCGCTCAAACCCGTCACAACTCAAAAAGTTGATCGCAATAAAATTGTTCGATCGATCTTCGTGCAGAAAACGAACAGTTCGTGCAACTGATTTGATTGCTCTGCTTACTGATTCAAACTGATTGTTGCATACCGGTTTGATGATCGGAAATGATTGTACCGAAAAAGACGATCGAGTCTAACGATGCAAACGAAAGCTCAGACATCGATCAAGTTGCATTTGATTTGATTGTGAGTGAAGCAATCAGATCGAGAATTGCCTGCGAATATGTGTTTATGTGTGTAGTTTGTATGTACAAATTTATATGTTTTAACGGAAAAAAGTTACGATGCGTAAAATTAACTAAAAAAAACCACTTCATTTATTTCTTCAGTTTTAACGCTTCAAATTAAAATTCAATTATTGCTTAAAATTAATGAACAAAGGTAATGATTAATATTATTGAACAAAAGTAATGCTTATATTAGGGAACACAAATTTCAATCAGTTCTTCATTGATCAAAAACTTAAAATTAAAAAAGGTTTATTTTTTGGTATCAAATGGATCAATCTTAATCGCTAAAACTTTTATAAAATGAATTTAAAAACAATAAGCTATCAAATGAACATGGTCCGAGCCTATTTCTTTTCTCTGTGATTATATTTCCAGCTAAAGAAAAAGAACGCTCAGCGGCTACGCTGCTGGCAGGAATTGAAAGAATTTTCAACGCTATTTTTGTAAAGAAAGGGTATTTTTTTCATTATTTTTCCACCAGTCTATTAAATTAAAGTTTTCATCCATTGCAACCTTTCAAATTCTTCTTCATGCGTCTCTGCGAATCGTATGGTATTCCGTTTTATTAAATGCGGAAAAAATATGTCATTGCTTCTATTCTCTGCTGAAGCTTGGCTATTAGCATTTATGCTACTGTCTAATTCAAAAGAAAAATGCGTTGCCGATGAATCCGATAAAGGTGTATTTGGACACGATATTTGATTTTCAGTTGTTATATGAGTAATGCAAAATAGTTTTATATCGTTTAAATCATTGGGCTGCATATTTCAAGCCGGGGGATATAAAAAATATGCAACTTTTTGCCATATACCGATGTTGGGGACCCATATTTCGTTGATATTATTTATTATATTTTCTTTTAAAGTAACAATTACCGGTATTTCATCGGCTATCGGCTGACATAAATTTTTGAGTGTTAATATTGTTGGCAACACATAACACAGGGAAGGTCCACTGCAAAGCTGCATTTTTTTAAAAACAATTTCAAAATTTTCGCACATCTCCACTACCGCTTTAACAATAGTTATGTTAATGTGTAACAATCGGACGCTTTGTTCATTCAGCCTTAAAACTGAATTCATCTCTGCCCAATTGTCAATAATTGACTTTAACATAAAATAATGGGAGTTCCAACGTGTTGGGCATTGGCTTTTTAAAGAAGTGGTTAGGGGATGCTGTAAATTTAATTTCTTAAAATATTTAACTATTTTTTTACAAGACTCCAACACTTCTGCTTGTTCCGTGGTGGCAGAGAATGACTTGTCTAACACATTGTTAATCAAATGCTACAATTCAGTATATAATTATTTTCTACGGCTTTTAACATATTTGTACCTCTATCCGTTACAAACATAATTTTTTCAATATTCGAAATATCAAATTCATTGAATACACTTTTAACTTTACTTAATATGTTGTCGCCGGTTGACCTTTCAAAATCCATTGATTTCATTCCCAAATTCAGGTCATAAAATTTAAAATCCTTTTGATAGTGGAACGTTACTCCCAAAAAGTTGCACTTTACATAGTTGTCCGACCACATATCAATAGTTGCGGACGCGCCACCACTACTCACAATCTTATTGATTTCGTTCTTCAATTGCTCCTTCCTTTCATCGGCGCATTTGGAAACTTTGCGAGAAATGGTCGTTGGATCCGGCAGCATATCTTCCACGTCGACGTGCTCGCCATAAGTTGCGCCGATGTTAATAAACAACTTTACGAGTTTCATAAATCCAGAGCCACGCACAGCTGAAAATGGCCGACAGTCTTCTGTAATCCAATTTGCGCATTTTTCAACGACTTCACTTTTGTCCTTGAAACCTTTGCAGCAGCTGTGCTTATTTAAATTGGATGTTTGGCCTGCGCTGTATTTTATGACTTTGTGACATGTGCGG
Source organism: Drosophila nasuta (assembly GCF_023558535.2). Taxonomy (NCBI): domain Eukaryota; kingdom Metazoa; phylum Arthropoda; class Insecta; order Diptera; family Drosophilidae; genus Drosophila; species Drosophila nasuta. The sequence goes on along the minus strand of NC_083455.1, from coordinate 48,773 downwards.
CAGCATACAAATTTTTTTTTTTTTCAAAAATAAAATGTATTTATTGAACATTTCAATTCAATACAACAAAAACAAGCATTAGGTGATTGGATTTGTAGAATTGAGAGCATTATGACTGTAATGTTTATAAATCCACATAAATTATATAAAAAACCATGAAGTTCGATAATTTAATTACTTTGCAAATATAATGCATAATCTTAAACTTGGTGTTACGAAAAATAGTCAAATTAACAAGTGATTTGATCTTAAGTATCTGCAGAACTCTAAAAATCTATGGAAATTTCAAAACTTAAGACAAGGAACAGATTTATTAAACTTATTTTATTATGGTGACGAAAGAAGTTGAAATAGATCTTCAAAATATTCGTCCTCGTTGCCATCATTCTCCTCATCATCATCGTCAGGCTCTGGCCGCTGCGGTGCATTACGCTCCAGCTGCTGACGCGCCGCTGCTGGCAAATGACAAGCTGGCTGATATGAGGGCTGCTATTTAAGTTTCTGGCCTAATAATGAAAATGGTAATATTTATCATCAAAAATGGATTTATTGTTTTTCAAAGTATTCTCCAGCAAGATTAATGCACTTTTGCATGTGCTTTGAGCAATTTTCGAAACACTTTTTCCACTCCGATTGAGGCACCTCCAATACATGGGTTTTGAACGCCTCAACAGCATCTTCTGGCGACGAAAATCGTTGACTACGCATTTTCCCTTGATGTCCGGGAACAGAAAGAAGTCATTAGGTGCCAAGTCAGGGCTGTACGGCGGGTGACCCATCAATTCCACGTTTTGGGCGGTCAAAAAGGCGCTCATGTGTGAGAGCTCGCATTGTCATGGTGCAAAATGATCCGTTTTGTCTTGTTCGTTTTCCGAACTTCTCTTCACTCATCAATGTTCTTTTGCAAAACGGCTGTTTTTGGACGACGTTCACGACCTTCGTGTTCGAGCGAGCATCGGCCACGAGAGAATTCATTGAACCAAGTTTTCAGTGCTATAGGATGGTGCTTCATCGCCATACAAAGATTTCAGCTCATCGATGCACTCTTGACGTGATAATCCACGTCGAAAATTTTGAAAAATAATTGCTCGAAAATGTTTCATTTTTCTGTCGAGGTAACTTTTTGATTAATCGTTTATCGATATTAAACGTGATCACACAAATTTTCTTTGGGAAATAGCCAATTGGTCATAATATGGCTAGAAGTGACCTAGGCCAGAAACTTAAATAGCAGCCCTCGTAATAGCTTGGCGACGTCAGCGTCTGAAGTTGATGATTGCGCCTGGCCGATGAACGATAGCACATGTTGCACTGTAGATAATCCTCGGCCTTCTCCTCGTCGGCACCCTCCATGGACTCCTCAATGGTGCGCGAATAATCCTCAATCTTCTCGTCATACAGATGGTGTTGTCCGGTCATTTAATATGGTGTTGTCCGGTTTCATTATTTCGCTCAGTATGTTCCATATAAAACTTCTTCCCCTGCGCTTGGCGGCAACACTTTTCATCGATTCGCAATCCATAATTATAATATTTAATAATAGTAATTTGCTAGTATGGCTGGCAAAAATTCCTCTGCTGAACCCTCCCCGAGGGTGCTGGCTGGGTAGGATCTGTAGTACCTCATTGTCAACGGGTAGCAGATCTCTACTATACGTCGATATTTCAGGAACTGCAGATCCTAGCTGAGGACTCTGTTCCTTATCTTTCGGGCATCTGTCTGAAGATAAGTAGCAGAATCCATGGTACGAGGTGTCTGGCGGTCAGACTAAACGCTCCCAAGAACAAAATTAGCCAAAAATGGTCTCAGAATGGACTCATTAAACAATTCAACCCGGGCTGGGATGTCAGCCCAAACGTCGGTGGAACGCGGGACTGCTACCACCAGCGGGCACGGGGGGAGAGATCCTCTCTGCGTGTCGCCAGCGGTCACACCTCTGAGGCGGCGGGAGCAGGCCGTATCAGTTGTAACAACACTGCCACCAAAAATTCGAGGTTGGTGCGCGCGGGTGCTGTGGTCTTAACCGAAACGGACCAAAAGAGCGCTGCGCCAACTTCTACGGTGGAGGGGGAACGTCTTCCTCTTCAGTCACCCCTGCCTATCGCCAGCACCTCCAAGGTTGCGCAGCGGGGCACGGGGGGCTGAAGGAGAAGGCCAAAAATAAGGCGGCGACCCGTATTCACGCAAGGCTTAGTGGCGTAGCTAACCTGTCCGTCAAGGACCAGGAGAGGCTTGCCTAGGCCAACACGTGGATGCAGGAAAACGAACTTAGCCCCCTTCCAAAAGACACTAAAGTGCAGACCGGTTCTACCGGCCCTGCTAACAACAAGGTGGAGTCCATGGCAAGCAAGCGCCAACGGTCCGCTGAGAGTCCCAAGCAAGGGGCCCCAGTGAGCAAGAGGCTGCGAGCACCTGGCTCCACCAACACGGACTCGAACAAGACGAGACAGAGAGCAATGGTTGCTGAAACTGCCAGGCGGCATCTCGCCGTTGCTCTCATTGACAGAGGGGACCCTAACGGGAAAATGTCTGCAGAGCGGTGGCGGTTGACCCATAGTAAGCTGGCCGACGCACTGCTTGTCAGAATGGAGAATGTCCCAGACAGTCCAATGCCTACATTCGAAGGCACTGGCTGGATGAATGGTGTCAAGATCCTGAAATGCAAGGACGACCCAACATTGCAGTGGCTGCAAGCGACCGTACCCAAACTGGACGCACTGTGGGAGGGGGCCAAGCTGGACGTGGTGGACAGGAATAATATTCCGTCCATGCCGAAGGCGAAAGTCCTTTTCCCAATAGTTGTTCAGGGAGAGCGGGCGCTTCAGCTGCTTAAAAAGCAGAACCCGGTCATACCGACAAGTGATTGGTCCGTGCTGAAGGTTGATGAATCTTTACCCAGTGGTGGGCAGCACGTGATCATTCAGATTCAGAAGAAGGCCGAGGATCTGCTATACAAACGCAATGGGAAGATGGCGTGGGGCTTAGGGAGCGTGTACCTTCGCCTCAAAAAACGTCATCCCATCGACAAGGACACACACTCGCTGAGGTCAGGGGAGGTTGAGGCAGATCTCGGTCTTGAGAGCGTGACCGACGCCACCCAGCACCTCAGCTTGACTGATAAGACGGAGGAGGTGGGGAAGGAACTGTCCATGCAGACGGGCCCCCCGCGAGTTTGCTAACCTCTAATGAGTGTGCTGCAACTCAACCTCCATAAATCCAAAACTCCTTGCCCTGGAGGAAGTGTCCGCCTACGCGGCTTTGGTCCAAGAACCGTGGATAGCGTCGGGCAACACGGTGGCTGGACTGAAGTCGCCTAACTATGATTTGTACGTCCCGACATTGGTAAGCAGATCGAGAACTGCCATCCTTGTAAAGAAGGGGCTAAAAGCTCATCTACTACCTAATTACAGCAATGACGATCTAACCGTGGTGGTGCTGGAGAGCCATGAAGGATGTTTGCTGCTGGCATCCTGCTATATGGCCCACGACAAGCCGGCTCCACCTGACGAGCTGCGGAGGCTGGTGGACATGGTCTGCTCCTCCAATGAGCATTTTATAATCGGAACGGACGCCAACGCCCACCATAGCGTCTGGGGAAGTCCCGACATTAAGTTCTTGATTTTATTCCTCACCATAAGCGTGAGGTATCTACCTATGTAGGTCCCACCTCTAGTAATGTTCTGGACTTAACGATTGCGACTGAGTGTACCAATGTAGACGAGTGGAGGGTCCTGGATAGACCCTCCTTCTCGGATCACAAGTACATTCAATTCACCATTCCTTTTAACAGGGTACCTGCGGCTCAGCCGTTCAGAAATCCCCGTAACACGAACTGGGAGAAATTCTCTAGCCTTGTTTCCAAGTCTCTTGGTCCGCCGGGTAACATCAACTCGGTACAGAACCTAGAAACTACTGTCAATGTCCTCTCAGCAGGACTACTTTCAGCGTTTCGCTAATCTTGTAGGCTCTCAAGACCGACGAGAAGATCGAAGCCACCCTGGTGGAACCCAGATCTCTCATCGCTACTTGGGGAGCTTACTAGCATGTTTCAACTTGCTAAGAAGGCGGAAAACGAATATGTCTGGGACGAGTATAGGTCTCTCCTGAGGTCGTACAAGAAGATGATCCGATCATCCAAAAGGTCTTCATGGAGAACCTTTTGCTCGGACCTGGATAATATCAAAGACACCTCCAGACTGAGGAAGCTGCTGTCAGCACTGCAGTGCTGAAACTCTTGAAGCACTGCTCTCAACTCATTTCCGGGATATATTGGAATAGAGAACAGTGACTGGCAGCTCTTTCCTAGTCTCCCAGTTATGAGACCCCCTGCCGGTCTAATTACAGATAACAAAATAATTTACGCTATCGACTCCTTTACGAAGGTCAGGTCGCCCGGTCTCGATGGACTTTCGCCAGCAATGCTGCAAGCCAGCAAGCCCACGATTGTTCCGTGGCTATCGGGTATCTATTCGGCGTGCCTCGCATGGGGTCATATCCCCACTCTTTGGAGGACCTCGAAAGCCATTTTCCTGCCCAAGGCGGGCAAATGCAGTCATGTGGTCCCAAATGACTTCCGGCCTATCAGCCTAACATCTTTCCTGCTAAAAACATTGGAAAAGCTACTTGATTTGCACATCAGAAGCAACTCAATGCATCTGTTGTCCCCAAATCAGCATGCGTACACAAAGGGCGAGTCCATTGAGACTGCTCTCCATGCTCTAGTAGCCTCCATCGAAGAAGCAGACCACTATAAAGAATATGCCTTGGGTACATTTCTTGACATTTCAGGCGCCTTCAATAACGTCACCACTGACGCTATTATGAAGGGCCTTACCTCAGTTAACACGGCACCAGCGATCCACAGGTGGGTCAACCGCCTTCTTTGTGACAGGCGGGTGGTGGCTACGTGGGGCGATGCGGCCATTACAAGGTAGTGCGAGGTGGCACTCCCAGGGTGGGGTTCTCTCGCCTCTCCTTTGGAATTTGGTCGTAAATAGCCTACTTCTAAAATTTACTAGACGGGCCCCCAAGTTAATTGCCTATGCTGACGACATAAGCATTTTGATAACTGGGAAATGCCCAACCACCTTTAATTCCGTAATGGAACTTACTTTGCGGGAAGTTAAAGCATGGGCCGAATCAGCCGGGCTCAGCATTAACGCGGACAAAACGGACCTTATCCTCTTCACGAAGAGGTATAAGGTACCTGCGTGGTCCCCACAAAAATAGGCTGCACTATGCTAAAGCCGTGCCTAGCAGTAAAATACCTAGGTGTGGTCCTGGACAGCAAACTGTCATGGAAGCTCAATGTGTTAGAAAGGGTGAAGAAGGCCACCGGAGCCTTGTACATGGCGAAAAAGATGCTTAGTTGCACTTGGGGCCTCTCTCCTAATCTAATGCGGTGGATATACATCTCAGATAATAGCCGGTGTCGAACCATTAAACCTATACGCGCAATCCATAGCCGCAAAATCGTCCCTACGGATTGCCGCAACTGGCAATCTGGGTCTGCTAGGCTATGGTCACAGCGCCATTGGTAGGGAGACTAGTAGAGACTTGGACTATACTATCCCCCTTACCAGTACTGACCATATTAACACAATATTCTTGGAACCGGAGTGCTGACGGGAAGGGTTATGCATTCCCGAAGCCCTCAACCTCTTCACCGACGGGTCGAAGATGGATGATGGTGTCGGAGCGGCCGTATACTGCCCAGACCCGGTCTCCAAGCAATCCTATAAACTCCCAGACCATTGCAGCATCTTCCAGGCGGAAGTTTTTGCCATTGGCAAGGCTGCCGAATTGGCTCGGGGTTTACAGCGTAATCACACCTCTATTAACATCTTTGTTGACAGCCAGGCTGCAATAAGATCAATGCACTCTGATGTGGTCAAGTCCAAAGTTGTCCTGGACAGCAGAAGAGCAATAGAGTCGCTGAACGCATCTGCGGTCGTGCGTATCTATTGGATCCCAAGCCCCCAGGGCATCGATGGCAACGAGATCGCAGACACTCTCGCCAAAGAGGGAGTGGGGGTCGATGTCGGTAACATGTGCAATGTTCCGGTATCCCTGCGAACTCTAGGCAGCGAAATTGAGATGCGCTCTAGACTTCAGTGGGACGCGAGCTGGCGTAATGCCAACTTTTGTGTGCCTCTACTAACAAAAACTTAACCAAATTCGTCATGCAGCTTTCAAGGAAAGACTGCAGGCTAATGCTAGGCATTTTAACTGGTCACTGTTTGTCAGCTGTCCGTGCTGTAAAGCTGGGCATCACGAACAGTGATCAGTGCAGGAAATGCAACGAACCCGGGGTTAAGGAAACACTTGAGCATCTTCTCTGTAGATGCCCAGCGTTATCCCGACTCCGGTTGAAATACCTTAATTCGCCGTGCCACAACGATCTTCGGGACGTTTCACGGCTACCTCCTAGGATGCTGCTGGCTTTTGCCAAAAATGCATCCATACTGCGCGATTTCTGAGACGTAGATAAGCTACCGGTACAGCTACGGACCTCCACTGGTCTATGCTTTGCCCCGTACAGGGGCAGCCGGTCCTACCTAAACCTAAACCTAATTTGCTAGTATTTACGCCAGGTTGTTGAAATGAAACTGCAAATATTTAGCATGTGCGGCGCAGATTATGCGCGCGAGTTTCGGCTTTTGATGAAATAAGTAGATCGGGTTGAATCGAACCACCCGGTTTGACCAAACGGTATGAGCGTGATCGATCTGAATGTAAGAGCATTCTTTGCTGCTCACACAAAGCGTTCGATCAAAGTAAATCAATTCAAACCAAACACGAGTGATTGGAACTGAATGTTCGCTTTGAACACGCTTGCTTACGATCAATTCATGTTCGTTGAAGCAAAGTTTTGCGTCACAAAAAATCCGAGTCAATGATCGGGTATGATTGAAAAAATTGTGATCGTTGCATCTCTCTGGTCCGTGCCTATAGATGTTTTTATACCCGCTACCCATAGGGTAGAAGGGTATTATAACTTTGTGCCGGCAGGAAATGTATGTAACAGGTTGAAGGAGGCATCTCCGACCCTATAAAGTATATATATTCTTGATCACCATCAACAGCCGAGACGATCCGTTTGTCTGTCTGTCCGTGTGAAACACTGGATCTCAGAGACTATAAGAGATAGCTATAATTTCGACAGCATTTGCTATGTCTGCACGCAGATCAAGTTTGCTTCAAATTTTTGACCCGCCCACTTCTGCCCCCGCCAATCCAAAAAATTCGAATAACAAGCGTAACTTTAGAGCTAGAGCTGCGAATTTTGATATGTACAATATTATTTATAGTAATTGTGATTCCTAAATTTGGTTCCGATCCGATAAAAATTTTAGAAGTTATTAAAGAAATACTTTGCATGGGCAAAACGCCTACTTACTAGTGGTTTTATTGTAGTTACCTTGGCCGACAATCTGGTATATTATGCCGTCTATTGAATGTGGTACTATATCGGTATAATAAAAATACCATTTGGTTAAATTTTTAGTATTTTTGGTATAGTTTGTTCTTTAATAACTTCGACAATTTTTATCTGATCGCAGCCAAATTTTCAGGAATCATAGTAATGGTAACTTTAGTTTAGTTTTTAGTGTATGCACCAAAATTCAAATGCTGTCGAAACAAAACTATAGCTTTATATCTTATAGTCTCTGAGATCTAGGTGTTCATACGGACGGACGGACATGGCTAGATGGTCTCGGCTGTTGACGCTGATCAAGATACATCAAGATCAAGATACATATATACATATGTATATACTTTATAGGGTCGGAGATGCCTCCTTCTACCTGTTACATACATTTCCCGTCGGCAATGCCATTGCAATGGCTAAAATTAAAAAATTGCACAGAAAAGTGTAAATGAAGCGACTCACGATATACATGAATGATTGTCGAAAAGATTTTAAGCTCTATAGAAAGGCGATCGAAAATATTATTTAAAAAAAAATATCTCATTTCGTGTTTGTTTTTGGATCCTCGTTTCCAACATACACTAACACCACAACAAGAAAATGATGCAGTTAATCATTTAAAATTGATATGGGACAGAATAAATGACAAATTCTACTGCACAGTTATGCTCAACACCAAATTCGGGCTCACATCAATCTGTGAACTATTTTATTGATGAAGAAGGTGAATTATTAAACTGTATAATATAAAGTGTATATATAAAAAAGCACTAAAAGAAGGCAGGATGACCAGCACAAGGAGAAGCTCGATCACTATGACCGCATCACAGTGGGCGATTTGGTCTCGCTAGCGGCATTTAATTCAAATTTTCAAATTTAAAAAACCGTTAATATTTTTTCACATATCGATAGCAGATGCTTTGATTAGATTTTTAAAAGCTCTACGATCAGCTGATCATCAGCTGTGAACCATGATACAATTATACAAGGTAGTCCCGTCGGAAAAAGTACGCATTCGTTTTTCGACGCAAGAGGTTGTCTGCGGACGAAATTTTTCTGCAATTAACCCTTGTGCAAAATGACATTTTGCAATGTATGCCGTAGATACAGATAGAATTAAAACATTTCGAAAATTAGAGATTTCTCATATATATTGTTAATATTATTCATAAACAACTTACATTTTAGAAATATGTCAAAAAGGCATTAATTTTAGCTTTAAAATATGTAAATAATAATATCATCGTCTAAGGGTTAATGCGCATTTCATTGTCGTCTCGCTCACACTGCTGTGCTGAGATTCTTTCACTCGCACTCATTGTTATGATCATAGAGGGAATGCTTTTGCCGACGAGACTACCTTGTATAATTGTATCATGGACGGGACTACCTTGTATTATTGTATCATGCTGTGGACAGTCAAACACACCATATGATTTTGCAAAGAGCTTTACACAATTTTTTCTCTTTGCGCGCATTGAATTTGAGTTCCTCGGAAATTTACAATTTTTAGTGAATTTGTTAGAAGTTTGGTTTTTTATATTCAAGGGATGTATTTTCAAAAAAATCAATGTTTGTGACCGGTCTATAAATGTGTAGCTCATAAAACGTAGTGGTAATTCAGTGTATTAACAACTAGCCCGGATTAGCGTACACCTGTCTTTCGTGGAGTAGAACTTACCTGGATTCAAGTGGATTCAGTCTAACTCTTTTATTAGCCGAAAGTGTGAATCAGTGGCGTCCAAATGTGTAGGATCAACTGCTATTACCTGCTAGCCTTCAAACTATGGTACTTTTTAGGCACAGTGTTAGTACCAAAAAAGGGATCTTTTTTTAGTATGACACTCAAAAGACATCCCATTTTTTTCCATCATCCCCTCATTTTTTAGATAAAGTTTATATATGAAATATGTTAATTGAAGTTCAAATAAAATACAAGTACAACAAAATTTTAAATTACAAAAAAAATAAAAATTTTAAATTAAAAAAAAAAATTTTACTTAAAAAGTTCTATGATTTTTCTCTGATCAGTGAAAAAAAACCGACTGAAGACATCTATTTTAGTTTAGAAGTTATTAATTAAATGCCGCTAGCGAGACCAAATCGCCCACTGTGCGCATGCGCAATATACCAAACTTTGTCGCTATCGATAACTAATGTTATATATGTGAATCGCGACCACATTGTCAGCTAGTTAATGCGGTCACATCTGCCACCAACACTAGCAGCTTGCTCGCATGCTAATCTCTTCTGCATCGGCTACTTTTTTTTTCTAATTTTAATTTCCTTGAAATTTTGTGGAAATTTTTGTAGTGAATGGTGGAAAAATAATAATACATATTCAAGAGAGAGAAAACTGCATAAAAAATAATGACGTGCAAGTGCAAAAAGAAGTGACACACAAAAATGTGCAAATAAAACAAACAAAAAAACAAATTCCAATTGCCACACAAGCGACCGTATATGTGTACATCAATCGCTGATAAGGCACCAGGATCGCTTGTGCGAGACAATTTATAACAATTATACCAATATGTTTCTGTGTGTGATGACCGTATATGTGTACATCAATCGCTGAAAAGGCACCGGGATCAACAAAACACAGTGGTTTACAGAATAAGTTGTATGATTAACGACTGTATATGTGTACAACAATCGCTGTTAAGGCACCGGGATCGTTTTCATTTATCAACTTACATTAACGCAAAATTTACTATTAATTTGTGAAATACACAAAAACAATCATAAACGAATGAATAAACTAAAACTGCACAAATATTACAAAAAAAATCACACACAGTGATACTGTTCACTTCGGCAAATGCCATGCAAACATGTACATACGTATGTGTTTGTGTTACCTTCGTTTGTGAAATTCTTGATAATAATTAATATCTATTACACAGGAAAAAGTAAGAAACAAATAATAATTCAACGCTATGGATTCATCTATTCCTAAAAGCACAAGCCTGAATCTATACCAATTACTAGGCCTTGTACATCAATTACCCACCTATGAAGGCCCACCTGACAATCTTGACAGATTTATAAGTAGAGTAGAACAGCTACTATTGTTAGCCGGATCAGTGGACGAAGCAACATGCGGACAGTACTTGCTTGGAACTATCCGTGACAAAATTAAAGGCAGAGTAGACGAAGCACTGAGTGTCTGCGATGTACTTCTCAGTTGGGATGACATCAAATCAAATCTCAAGCGACTATACTCCAGCAAAAAGACAGAAGAAATGCTTGTTAGAGAGCTACATAATCTTACGGATGGACTCAGTATGGGAAGACTATATAATAAGAAGAAGATTAAGAATAAGAGTTGAATTGATGTCACTGGCCAGAGAAGCAGACCCTAGTGGACACTACCTCGCGTCCAAACGTGACCAATATGACAGATTCTGCCTAAATACATTCCTATTTGGATTAAAGGACCCACTTAGATCAGCCATGAGAAACCAAAGGCCAGAGACGATCGAGAAAGCGTACGAGTACGGACAGCTTGAACTAAACTTTTCTAGAAGTCTGAGTAAACTTCCTAGAAACCATAACACCGACAAACAATACATTAAGAACACAAAAAATTGTAAAATTCAAAATATCGTCGGAGTTCGTGGCATACACCAACAACACGTCACCGAGCCATCCTTCTCCGATCCGGCCATTTTCCCCTATGGTTGACTGTATGGCCTTCTCTTCGGACTGAGGGGGGAGGAGTTAACATGCCCCTCTCTCCGGCCACATGGAATAATGCCGATCCGGAAACTCCCAAGCCTACTCTATGCAACTCTGACGATAATACACTAATACATAGATTCTGACATACACACATGTTCATGCCTTTTGTAATAAATTGCCACTGGCGAAATAGTTAGTCTTATTCTGTTCTCCAAACAGCACAGTGCTTTTATTTGTGAGTATTTCTAACATATTGCAAATGAGACTCCCTCGGCCACTGGACTGGTAACTGTATTATAGGCTGAATTATAAATGGAAGTAGGTAAATGTTACATATTATTTCGATTAGGTTTCGTTAGTGTAGTATCCACTTACTTTGTATACTTTGTATGTAGCGAAAGAGATCTAATGACGACAGAACCCAGTTTTGTATGGAGAGTACAGTGCGCGCCACTTTCTCATCGACACCTATATCTTTGATGCGCTGGATCTTGGCATCGCAGTCGGCAGAACTGAAAGAACCCCCGGCATAGGCGGCAGACCAATGCTTTGCCGTGACGATAAATAAATCATGATTTTCTTTATACTGCTTGGCCACCACAATGTCCTGCGGCTTGTCCGGCTCGGGAGCAGATAGCAGCGCCTGCAGCGATAGCAATGTTGTGCGCAATGTTATCGCCGCTGACCAACTGCTCTTCAGTTTGTCCTGAGAGATCATGCCAGATACGAACGATATATTCGGATGCCAAATGCATGTGGTGAAACGCACTTTTGGCGGCCCAAACGGATAGTCATCCGGTACTTTGATCTCCAGCGCAAACCGGCCGCCCTCGTAGGGCGTGTCCTTAGGACCAATTGTCTCAGCACGCAATTCGTGCTACCTACCGATAATACACTCGTACATACATGTTCAGGCCCTTTGTAATAAATTGCCACTGACGAAATAGTCAGTCTTATTCTGTTCTCCAAACAGCACAGTGCTTTTATTTGTGAGTATTTCTAACATACTACAGAATTTTCTCGCAAATGATGGCACCTTAGTGGGGGTTGTCGAAAATTTTAAAAATTATCGAATCGATATTAATCGGGCATGCTCCGGTTTTCACTTTCGGTTTTCGTTTTGGGACCAAAACCGAGATTTTCGTTTTTAGGTGCTCCGGTTTTCACACGTTTTTGGTCATCGTTTTGCTATCGGAACGTTTCATTTTTTACTGCTAAAACAGCTGACTTTTGTTTTGGTTAAAATAAAACAACGCGAAAAAATGTCTTTTGTATGTCCAATTTCCTGAGTGGATAGAACTCACATAAGGATATTTTTATAGTGCATAGTGGATTTATGCTTCCCCTGAATGAAATATATTTCCTTTTTGTCTTTTTTGCAAAGAAAGATTTGAAACTTTCTTTAAAAAAATCAGTTGAACGGCAATTAGCTGTTTCCCACAAAAAATGGGGATGCCACCTTTTTAATAGATTTCATTCCGGTTATTCCAACATTTTTTTTTATAAAATGTTAACACATAAGTAATTAAATTAAATTAATTAATTTTTAAAAAAACATATTTTACAAATTTATCGCCATCCGTTTGATTATACAAGTATTTTTAACTTGCTTTTTCATTCTATAAAAAGTATGGCAGCTTAGGCGATAACTTATGGTGTCGGACTTATCGGTCGCTCACCAAAACGAAAATTGTTGTTACCGACGGCAAAATTTGATATCCAAATTTGAGGTGGGGTCAGATATTAGTCGTTTTAAAAATAATTACAAGCCTAATTGATCTGCTGGCGGTCTTAAAAGAACGACAATAAACCAATGAGTCAACTACTTTTTTCCTTTTGCAAATACGATCCGATTTAATATAGAAAAAGGCATTTACTTTTCATTTCGGCAAGTCAATTTTTCTCGTTTTGCAATTCGAAAAAGTGAAAGTGAAAACGGGAGCACCAATTTTTTCGTTTTCAAATTAAATTATTAAATAAATAAGCAAAAATAATTGTGATACAAATCAATTTGAAGAGATTTAAAGTAAAACCAAAAAACCACACAAACTCTATTCTAAACGTTTTTAAAAACGTTTTAAATATTAAAATAATACTAATATTTCGCCCGAAGAACTTTATTTAAAATGCTCTCTATAAAATTTTCAATACTGTCTTTAGGAATGCTTCAACACGCTCTCAAAGATTTCCCATGTTTGATGGAGCTGCTTCGTACTGCCCGAGCCGTTTTTTCACGATTGACCAAAGATTGAGATCGGGACTTTGTCCTGGCCACTCCATCAATTTAAAATGTTTACTTCCAATCCATTCCTTAACAATTTGCGCAGCTTCGGGTCGGGATAGGCACATTTTTCTATAAAATTGACAAGATTGGTTTGCAAAATTTGTAGGTAGTCCTCTTTCCGCATAATACCTGCTATTAAATGCAGAGGACCACCACCATGTTTGACAGTTTTTTTTTTCATGGTGTCTCTACATTCGTCCTTTAGGTCTACACCAGCAGCACTGCTGTCTGTTAGACTGAAAACGGTAAAATTTTGACTCGTCAGACCAGACAACATGCTTCTAATCGTCAACAGTCTAATTTTTGTATGACCTTGCAAATTTCATTCGCTTTAACATTTGTATCGGATAATGCAGATTTGTTTTTTTACACTTGAAATCCATCCGATGTCTTGCAGTGCTCTTTAAGCAGTCCATTCGCTGACATTCTTGTTAATGGGCAAATAAGCACCCTTTGGTGTTAGATGCTTGTTCCTTCTCATCTCAGACATCATTGGTCGATGATTACTGCTTATACTAAGCCACTTAGAAATTGTACGTGAATTAAAAGGTAGTAATTTAGAAACACTTGGCTTAGTCCGCGGCATTTCTCCAGTCGAAGACATACTAGATTGGCAGTCCAGCGACAATCGCATCCAACATATGTACATACAAAGAAACACAGCATACATACTTACATACATACACACAATTGTGTATGTAATTGAGTAACTTAAGTTACTCATCCGTCCTTATACATATTTACAAGTTCCGTTTGTGGGTCTAAGGAGTAGTGATCCGCTTGTTCGTTTTTCTAGAACAATGCAATCAAATTTCGACTGCGTTTTTAAGCCGGCAAGCTCACTTGTGGGCATACAGTGGCGTGGAAGTCTGAGTTCATGTTTGCAACTATTGCCACATAAACAATTTGTTAGTAAAGTAAATAATTCCAAATTTTTTGCGTTTATTCATTGAATATTTATTAACAAATACTTATACAAAATATAATAAAATAAACTAATTGGCCTCATTAAGAAATAAAAAACAAAATAATCTCGAAATTTTCAGTTATGCTCAATTTGAACTTTTCAACAAACTCTTATTTTTTAGTGCTTGGTCCAAAGACCCTTAATTCTTATTACGCTATCTATTCGATGTGGCACACTTTCTATCAAATTTTGAATAACTTCTTTTGGAAAAGCTCTCCATTTCTGCTGGACTCATTGCGACAACTCGTGCTGGTTTGCTGGTACCGGACCGGTTTGTAGATAGGATTGATCTGGGCTCAGTGCTGGCCACTCCATTGAAACGCTGTTTTGCGATCCATTCTTTGTAGATTTTAGACGTGTGCTGTGAATCACCATTTTGTTGGAATGTAATGTCACTCTCCTTATATGCACATTTGTCAACAAAATCGCAAAGATGGGTCTGCAGAAAATCTAGATCAGGGGTGCCCAGCCCCATTGCTCCCATGGCTCCTTGTTTTTGTAATTGGCTCCGAAGCATAGGCTATCGGATATGACTATGAACTCAAAACCACACATTTAAAGAAGTTTTGGAAAATTGTAAATGAAAATAAATATCCTCGGTTAAAGAACGAAATTTTGAAAATCCTTTCCATTTTTGGAAGCACATATATTTGTGAATCGTCTTTTTCGACTTTAAAATTCATTAAGAACCAATATAGAAATCAATTATCAAATATTCACTTGGAAGCTCTAATGAAATTAGCTTTAACTCGAACAACCATTGATGTTGATAAAGTAATAAACTATGTACAAAGTTAAAAATATCACCCATATTCATGTGCATAAATTTTATATTTTAATTGTTATTTCATAATTGTCTTTATTATAAAAATGTATCTCCCTAATTTTTTCAGTCTATCCATTGAAATAAAAAATAAATTTTTTTACTAATGTTGGTGTTTTCTTTTGCATGTATTGAAATTTGATCCGTCGTAAGCAGCGTTTGGGCATATCTGATCTAGATAATCTTCCTTCTTTATAATTCCATCTATTTTCTTAATTGGTCCGACGCCCCATCAAGTAAAACAGCTCCAGACCATGACATTTCCTCTTCCATGTTTCACTGTTTCTTCTACGTGGCGTCCCTGCCGCGACTCTTCTGGCTTCGTACAACAATATTGTTTATCATCCGACTGGTATCGATTGAATTTAGATTCAATGTTTGCACGCAGATCAAGTTTGTTTCAAATTTTTGCCACGCCCACTTCTGCCCCCGAAAACCAGCGTAATTTTAAACGAATAACAAGCGTAATTTTAAAGCTAAAGTTGCGAATTTTGGTATATACAATAATTACTATTGTTCTTATGATTCCTGAAAATTTGGTTGCGATCAGATAGAAATTGTCGAAGTTATTAAAGAAATACTTCTGTATGGACAAAAACGCCTACTTACTAGGGCTCTTAGTTGCTTTGGCTGACAATCTGGTATATTGTGCCGTGTATAGTATATTTTGAATGTGGTACTATATCGATATACCAAATATACCCTTTGGTATATTTTAATATTTTGTAGTATTATCGGTATATTTTGAAACTAATAGTGCAATATTTTACTTTTATTCAAAATGGGTAGCGGGTATCTCACAGTCGAGCACACTCGACTATAGCTTTCATAAGCAGGAAAGCCAAAACTGCTTTACCCGTGGGTGCACACAAAAGTATTTTAGCAGAGGTGGGGTCACAACCTGGCCTACTATTAGATACATAGTTGCGAAAGGGACTGGAAAATAGCTGAAATAAATCTACTCTTGCCAACACCTGCTCCGCCTCATTTAAACTCATAAAATACTTTCTTTTCTTAAGCATTATGCAATACATGCGTGAATAAGTTTTTAAGAGAGATTTAACTATGCTTGCTAAGTCATCAGGTGATATAATTGGCGGGTGCTTAATAAGTCGGATGTTATTATCCGAATCTTCTGGAACATTAACTTCATTTAAGTTCAAAACATTTACTTGAGAATTTATTTGAGGGATCGCAGAAGCCCTAAAATGATTACCTAAACTATCTGCCTGATCTCGTTCTTCAAAATTTCCCTCAGCTTCTATGGCCCTTTTAACCATGTCTTCTAAATCCTCTAAAGCATTATATTTCCTATACTAAATCCAATCGATTCTAAGTTCGCTGCATACACGCTTTCACAATTAACACTAAACAAATCTATCAGTCGCTTGTTGATATTCGCTGTGTAAAGACGTACGCGCGTGACGAATAAATCATCTTGAAAGAAAGGATCGAACACAAATCTTTCTCACTTGTGTTTATCTTGCACACACAATTCTATTTTTAGTCACTGCTTTGCGGTGATGTCAGCCTATTACGGTAGTTTACCAAAGATAAGCAAGTCTTAGGCTTCGGCCACGCATTGAGCGATGAGCGACTGAGCGACGCTCTCTCGAGCGACGTAAAATATTAAAGCTTATGAGAGAGCATTGGGAGTGGCCACGTAGCCGCTGAGCGACGAGCGAAGTTCTTCAGCGTCAGAGCGACGTCGCTCAGCGCTAGAATTGGTTTTAATTTTTAGTGCATCGCTCAGCGACAAAATGCAAACAATGCAAAAAAATATGCGCGGAAAGTTTAATTTCGGCTGTTCAAAGCCGAACCGTTTTATGGAACGACATTCATAAAGAGTACAAAAATAGAAATACTACTGATAAGGAATGGAATGAAGTAGGAGTTATTTGTAACTGTACAGGTAAGCTTTTATTTAACGTTATGTATAATATACAATAACAACGTAAGTAAAGTTATATTTAATATGTGTATATGAATATATATATTTATTTAAAGTGTCATTATTTAATCAAATGACTTAATATCGGAAATCCCAAAAAATCTGTTAAAGAATTTCTAACATTCATTGCTGACTGACTGCTTCTATTGCAATGTGAATGTTCTTCAAGAATATCCACATTTCATGAAGCAACTATTCCGTTATTAATTTCTGCTGTCGTATTTATGTAGTCCAGATCACTGTCCCCATCACGTTCTCTTACATAATTATGTAAAATGCAAGCACATTTTATAATGTGAACTGCTGTGCTAGGTTTCGTCTCAATATCTTTTTGTAAAATTCGCCATTTCTTAGTTAAAATACCAAAAGCACATTCAATGCACTTCCTGGCGATTGATAATCTTTCATTGTAGTTTTCAGTTTTGGCATTTAACTTTTTTCGAGGATATGGTCTCATTAAATAATTTTTCAGTGGGTAGGCTTCATCTCCAATTAAAAAGTTTGGCAAAATGATATTTGAGCCTGGTAGTGCTTGTGGTGGTGGAACATTGAATTTGCCTGCTTCCAGCAATCTAAACAAAGTGGATCCACAAAATGTGCCACCATCGCTTTGCTTTCCTCTGCCACCCACTTCAATTGTTATAAATTTTTGTCAGCATCTGCTACTCCTTGCAAAACAATTGAAAAATAATGCAAATAATTGAAATAATGTGATCCAGTATGAGCTGGGCACTTAATTTGGCAATGTTTTCCGTCAATGCTACCCAGACAGTTTGGAAACTTCCAACGCCTATAATAATCTTGCGTAACTTTTTGAAGTGTATCAGTTGTTGGTGTTGGCATATATTCCTTTACGAGTGATTTCCAAATTATAATGCTTGTTTCGAATATAATGTTGCTAACAGTGCTTCTTCCCAATCGAAAAGCAAATGCCAAGTCACGAAATGAATGACCTGTAGCAAGGTACCTAAAAATAAAAATATGTGCTTAACAAAATAAAACTAATATAAAATAAAATATAATTATTAATAAAAACTAATTGTTATGAACAATATGCATATTTATAAAATCTAATTTTTAGGAGCTGCAGCAAAGGCCAAATGGAAAAATTTAAAGGATACATATAGAAGGACATTGCAAAACTACCACGCCTACCATCAGGATCCGAAGCTCAAACATTTAATGTTAAATGGCCATACTTGAGCTGATGTCTTTTTAAAAAGACAGTTGCTCCAGATCCGACTGAGGGCAATTTGCAGCAGGACGATGAAAGCATGAATGACATGCTTTCAGATATGCTTCATGAAGATGAAAGCAATATGTCTATGATGTCAACAACATCTACAAGTATGGTCGCAAAATCTACGCCCAGAAAAAGAAAAATTAATATGGAAACCGAATTCTTGGAGATAGAAAAGAGCGACTGGAAATGTTGAGAAATCAAATCGGAAAAGAAAAAGAAACAGATGAAGAAAACAAAAACGAAGATTTATTATTTTTAAATCACTTTTGCCTTTTTTTCAAAAATTTACTGACATCGAAAAGTTGGAGATTAGAAATGAAATACAAAATATATTCATTGTTAAGATTAAAAATAAGGAATAAATATTACATTAAACTACAACTTATGTTATCATCAGTATTATAATATAATTATTTACTTAAAAACACTTACATACACTTACCTTAATAATAAAACCAATCGTTCTTCAGCAGAAATTGTTGATCTCGGTTTACTTATTTCATTTTCAATTGTACTTAACAGCAAGTCAAATGAATCGATTGACATGCGTAAGTATTGCCAAAATCGATCTGGATGGTTTCGTAGATTTCTGTATAAGTGATGAAACTCGCCATACTCATTTCTCAATCGATTTATGGGATGAACGCCAAACCTACGCCTTTGTATTCTTTTTAATTGCCTATATTTACCATAACGGCTTTCAAACAGATTTCGTAGAACCTCTCTAGAATAAGGCATTTTTACAACTAATCAACTCAAATGATGTCGCTCAGTGCGTGGCCACCTCACTCAAAGCGATCGCTCATTAACGTCGCTCGAGAGAGCGTCGCTCAGTCGCTCATCGCTCAATGCGTGGCCGAAGCCTTAAGCTGTGCTGCGTTTGCCCCTCGCCCAGCGCTCAGCGCAAGCGAGAGGTGGAGGATAGACAGAAACAATATTTTAACTGTAAACAAATATTGTAATCTGCCAAAATATGGAAGGACACGTGTCTGCTCAGTCACAGCTTAGTACTAAGCTGTATGACTGTGAGAGGATGAAAAAATTAGCTAGTACACCTGCAGAACTGCGTGCTAGTTTGGCCAAAGACATTAAAAATTCAATTGGAATTGCTAACAGCGTTAGCCACATACATTCAGTAACAACTACAAATACTTGCACAACAAGTACTTTAACATTTACTAGTACAAACTTTCAATCAAGATATGCAATGGCAATGTCGAAGGCTGAAGTCATATGCTCAACGCAAAGTGCTACGAGCGCATCAAGCTCTGCTGTTAAACTACTTTCGGTAAAAGATTGCTCATTTCAAGCTCCGATGATGTCTCTTTGCAAGAAGCAAAAAAAATCTGACAAGGCAACAAAAACAATACAAAAGTCGAAGCCAACTAACAATATTATTGAAGGACGTTCATCGGCCACCATACTTAAAAATAACCGCCTTGCGGCTTTAGCTGAAGAAGTAGATGGTGTTATGGAGCTGGACGATGCATACCAGCAAGATCAAGAAGAAACGAACCAGCATAGTAAATCTGAACATGAACTGCAGAAAAACACAACACCTAAGCCGCCAGCCATCTGTGAGCCGCATGTTAACAAAATGGCAAAACTGGAGCAGGCTCTCAACAACCTAAGCCTGACGAGTACGACATTCGCACGTCCAAGTTTGGAATCCCGCGCATATATACAACAAACTCCCGTACATTCCGAGCTGTTGTCAACATGCTATCCACACAAAACTGCGAGTTCTGGCAACATCAGCTAAGGGAAAACAAACCCTGCAGACTGGTAATAAGTGATATTCATCCTAACGTGCCAAAAGAACTAATTGAGCGCACCTTTGCCGATAAGGGCTTTACAGTTCTTAAGATATATTGCCCCAGAAAGCCAGACTGGCGTAGCATCCCAGTCAATGAGAAGGATGACGAAGAATCCGTCAATTACAAAACAAGACAAAACATGTTCTATGTTAATCTGATGAATACCCCAAATACTGCAGAGGCACTCACAATAACTCAAATAGGTCGTCATAGAGTCACAGTGACCAAACCGAGACCCAGCAAAGAGATGGTGCAATGCTATAGGTGCCAAGGTTTCGGGCATACACGCAATTATTGCCTTAAAAAGCCTGTCTGTGGTAAATGCTCAGGCGATCACGAAACCAATTCCAAAGTGTGTGAAGCCAACTCCAACGAGAAGTACATATGTGCTAACTGTGGTGAGGATCATATGTCAAACTTTAAGGGCTGTCAGATCAGAATTGATCTGAACAAAAAACTTAAGCCAGCGGCAAGACTACCAGTAAATGGACTGCGGTGCAGTACCAGGAATAACCAAAGACAAGGATCAACAGCACAATTTATCCCACACGCTGCCGTCCGAAGTGGATTCTCATATGCTGATTTGGTAAAATCAAAGGGTAAGGAACATATACCAATAAATCCTGGCTTCTCTCGAACTCACAATGCTGATGAAAATTCCAGACATGATGACAGATTCAGCATTCTGGAGAAAGCGGTTCATGACATTAACTCCAGATTAGATCAAATGTTCAAACTTATTCAGGAAACGATAAAAGCAAACAGAGCCTTTCGTGACCTGGTAAAAAAACTTACATCAAAATGATTAATACACGATTAAAAATCGGATTGTGGAACGCACGAGGATTGATCAACAACGTTGAAGAGCTTCGTCTTTTCCTTTGTGCCAAAAAAATCGACATAATGCTAATAACTGAAACGCACATGCGTCCTGAAAAAAAAATATATATCTACCTATTCTTGCTACAGGAGACCCAACCTTCTACTCATACAACACACAGCTCACTCCCTCGACACTTGATTTCTTTATATATAATGGAATCGCGACCAACAAGTTATCTGTTCAACTTTCACATTAGCTCTCTTCGGACCACTTACCAGTTATAACAGATCTACATCAAACATCACAGGTCAAGCAAAGGAAGCAATATATTCTCCCACGTGGCTGTCGAACTGATGACTTTAGAACAGATCTAGAGAACAGAATAAACCTGAACATGGAAATAAACAGCCCAGAAGATATAGACGATGCAATCTCTATTTTTATGCGTAACATATCCCTTGCTGCATCTTTTTCGGCACCACCAATCTCATGCTCTCAAAGTCAGCATCGCCAAGCTATGCTACCCCCAAATGTTGCCGCGTTCCTGAGCATGAAAAGAAGAGTCCGGAAAGAATATGTAAGAACGAGAGATTTACGCGTCTACCAAATCTACAAAAGACTGTTTAATCGAGTTCAAAAAGCCCTTGCCAGAGTTAAGCAAGACAAGATAGATGGGATACTAGAGGAAGCCAGTCCGGATGTATCCACAAACTACTCTCTTTGGAAACTTACAAGTCGCCTGAAGAGGCAGGCAATCCCAAAAACCCCAATTAAAAATCCCACCGGTGGACGGTGCTTCTCCAGCCAAGAAAAGGCTGAGATATTTGCAGACAGCCTCGAAAATAGATTTATGCCTTTTAATTTTACAAACGAGGTCACACGAAGGGCGGTTGAGCTGCAATTGGAGACCCCATTCCCAATGACGTTGCCTGAAAAACCGCTTATGCTGCAAGAAGTGGAGCTTCTTATAAAAGCGTTAAAGGCAAAAAATTCCCCTGGCGAGGATCTTTTTGATAACAGGACGTTGAAGCTTCTACCAAAAAAAGCACTGTTATTTATAGTGCTATTTTTAAAGCATACTTAGGCTGGGTTATTTCCCCAACATCTGGAAGAATGCGCTAATTACTATGATTCCGAAACCAGAGAAACCGCTTACTAAAGTCGATGAATACCGACCAATCAGTCTTCTTCCTGCACTGGGAAAGATGACAGAAAGGGTTATTTTGAACCGCATCTTAAAACTTACATTGGTGGCACGACGAATTCCAATGTGGCAGTTTGGTTTCCGAAGAAAGCACGGCACTCCGGAACAACTTAACCGTGTTGTCAATTTCGCCCTGGATGCCATGGAGCGCAAGATGTACGGCATGAAGGTCTGCGTTTTAAACTAAGAGGCAGCCTTACTCCACAGTTATTTCAGCTCGTCAGAAGTTTTATCCTGGAAAGAAGTTTCAGCGTCGTCATTGATGGAATAAAATCAACAAGACGTCCTATCAACGCGGGTGTACCCCAGGGCAGCGTACTAGGTCCTACACTGTATACGCTCTACACAGTGGGCATGGCTAGCCACAGCATCATCACCTGCTTAGACGAGGACAACGTACTAATAGCAACGTATGCCGATGATACTGCAGTGCTAACAAGAAGCGTAAGCATTGACACTGCTACTGAAGCACTGCCGCAGTACGTAAGCTCCTTTGAAATCTGGGCCCAGAAATGGAACATAGGCATCAATAGCAGTAAGTGTGCGAATGTTACATTTGAAACAAAACCATTGTCATGCGGAAATATAACTTTGCAAGGCTCCAATTGACGCACAAGCGAAGTCAAAAGTACCTTGGTGTCATATTAGACAGAAGACTAAACTTTAAAATGCACACCACAATGGTCAAGAAAGCGGTCATGGCAAAAACAGAGAAAATGGCGTGGTTACTTGCACCATCCAGTAAGCTCTCCCTACGCAGCAAAGTTCATATATACAAAGCCATTCTTAGCCATTCTTCTTAGATATGCTGTACAAATTTATGGTATTGCAGTCAAAACAAACCTAAACAAAATAACAGTAGTGCAAGCAAAAATATTACGAAAACTATGCAATGCTCCCTGGTACATGCGTACGAGAGATATAGAGAAGGATCTCAAGGTCCCCAAGGTTGGCGATGCTATTCGGAAGCATTCAAATAAATTTCTTTTGAGAATGAATTTTCATCCCAACCCATTAGCGAGAAGTCTAAGATATGCTCCAAAAAAAAGAAGACTAAAGAGGTGCCATCCACAGGACCTTCCTATATATATATATATATATATATATATATATATATATATGTAGAAGCATCAATTGCTTCATCGTTTGTTGGTTGCGTCTGTGGGTTTATTTCAGCCATCTTTTTATTATTATCGCTAAAAATAGTGAAGCGAGGCTCAGCGTGTGTTGATCTCTTACTATTTCACAATCCAACTGAACGATTTCAGTTCTCTGCACTACCACACTCACACCCATACGGGTTCTATTGTGATCTCACTTTTTCTAGTGTTGTACAGTATACAAAGGCTCTCGCCTTTTGCAACACTACACAATTCGCCTCTGGACTCAGGCGTGCAATTCTAGACTTAGGCGCGCAATTCAAATTACTGAACTTGCTCCGACATATATATAATATATATATATATATTAGTTTATAATACATTGTATTGTAAGAATTTACACATAATATGATTTATTGTTAGTATTTTTTTGTTTTAAGGTATAACTTGTCAAGCTGCCAATAAGGTAGCAGAACACCTGTTGAATAATAAAACATACAAATTTTTTAATAATAAAAAACCAAAAAAAACAAATCTACCTGTTCATCCCTCCACGGAAAATATACATACATTAAAAGTTCCCTAAAATAGTTCTCTCTGTCGGCATTCAGATTGAACTTCCTAAACATAATAATTGCTGGTTTGATCCGTTCCCTAATGGAGCCACTACCAGCACGAAGCGCCTGAATAGAATTTCCTAGTTTTCTCCATCACCACCGTCATCTGCATCTTGACGTGCTGACCGACAGGATTTCGCAAAATTATAATTTGCAGCAAAATCTGCTAAACACAGGCCTGCGTTGCTAGTCTCAGACAAACGAATTCCTAGACAACAGGCGGCTTCCTGAGCAGAAATCTCAGTGCCGGAAATAAATTTGTGGCCAATATGTTGCAGCTTTTGTTTAATGCTGAAGTTGCCTCTGTGAATCTCGTTCACTGCTTCACGCATTAATTTGGAGATTCCTCTTTGGGATTTGTTTATATAATTAATTATATAACTGAAACAGGCATAGGCATCCAATATGAACTGAATATCCATATTGGCCCTTTGCATTGAGAGAATATGTTTATTTTAAGCGGTAACTTTAATGACTGCAAATGTTCTCTTCAGAAATATTTGCGGCTTTTTCAAACCAGATCTCAATGCATATTTATAGTCCTCGTAGCTGAGGTTCAATTGTTGAATAGATAAGAAATTCTCAAATATGCTTAATTGACTTATAGTGTCAAAATCAAAAGGGAAATTTAGGAAAGATTAAACTTCTTTCAAATTTTCGTGACGAAGAGAAATGTTTTCAGAGTCTTCAGCCAATGGATGAAGAATTTCTGTTTGTGGCATGGGAAAATACGGAATACGGAAGCGACAAATAGAGTTAACCCTCACTTCCCGCATACAAGAATGTCCGTGATTGTGCTTTTGATATTCAATATACTGAGCTAACTCAGTATCAGTTACATCTGTGGTCAATAAATGAAATGACTGAGGCTATAGACAATTCATTTTCGAAGTCCACAGAGGGGGCATCTTTCAGCCAAATGCTATGAATATGAGGCGAACCTCGCTGTTGGAATTCAACACGCCAATAATACTAGAGAACGGGAAGATTTTCGAAAACGCCCCCCTCCCTCTTCATAATTGTTAAAACCTGACGATATCTAGAATCAAAATACCCTGCACAAGTTACAGGATCTGACCTAATCAATCGAGCCTTTTCACTAAAACTAAAATTCGAAGCTTCTACTTCTGTAACTTGCTGCCTATCTATATTCCCCTTCAATAAAACTAATAACTCCGTCCACCGTGTCTCAGCAGCTGACAGGGTGATGAAAAAGGTTGGCAGACCGAATTGCCGAATCATCGCCATTACCTTTTTCTTTTCTGCTTCGCAGTGAGCAGGAGACGTGCGAACACCATTCAGGACCCTATAGCCTTCATCGTGGCGAATAATACTATCTATATGCTCACCGTTGAGAGCGTTAGAGGCTGTAATGGCGCATGAGGCGCTTTGTTTCCTTAAGTAAAAGTAATATTACTACGAATTTGAATCAGCTCTAACTTCTTATAATTAAACTATAATTTGTCAATTCGACAACCTCTCCTATCTACATTTCGAAGCTCAGATTTTACATTTGCGGAAAAGCTAAGGGGACAAGGTCTTTTTATGCCTGCATAAATTGTAGGGAATGCCAACTCTTCCGAGTCAGCATCGAGAATCATGTCTAGGGGTCGTTGGCCTTCGCCTGGAGCCCGGGTGTTTCTCTGCACGGCAGTGGTGTCTATCTGGTTATTCTCAAGCAGATTGAGCTCTTCTATCTCAGCATCATCCTGATGTGCTGGATTTTCAATTTTTCGCTCAAGTCCCTCCACAAATTCTGCGTCTGCTTGAGATGCTATGAATGGAACAGTTTCAGTTGTATAAGTAGACAACCACTGTTGATTTAATACTTCACCATGTTTTCTTAAAGTTCTGTATTAGCTAAATTCTTAATTGCGTCAGCTATTCTCAAGGGTCTGATGGTTTCGGCCATGAAATCATGGCTATATTCCATTCTACGCTTGAGGTTGAGCTGTTCGACCTCGGTTTCATTAAAAGGCCGTGGGAGGGATGTAACGATTTTACTTATTGGTATTAGTACATTAATTACAGCTCCTTTAATTGCACTCTGACGCTCATGACCTAAAGTCTTTATTATCATAAAAGGAAGACGAGGAGAAATGAGGCATTTCTCTAATGGAGTGAGCCCTTTAAGGCAATCAGGTAATTGAGGGAAATCTAGTCCATTTGAAATGGAAGTTTTTGGTTTAACACAAGATCTTATTTTGCGGCAACATGTTTTGCAAAAAGTTAAGCAACCTTCAGATGAAGGGAACTGACACTCAACATCGAAAATCTCCGCAGAAAACTCATAATTGTCTTCAATTATGGTTCATGGTATCCTACTTACTTGATGGGGAAACCAGAGAGCAATAAGAGCATCTATTTTAATGGGTCTTGGTGACTTCTCTTCCTGAAGACTATTCGCACGTTCCTCTCTATTATGGGCAGCATTTCAACAGTTTTCTACTAATCTATTTTATATTGCTCTATATTGGCTAACTTTTTGGCTAAGTCGTCTTGGGGCGCCAATAACCGGGCACTTCAACACGCACCGGTGTTGCGCACCTGTTCAATAATCCTCCTAGTAAGATTATTCCGACTTTCGTCTTTGTTCGTTGGTCCTGTACATTGTATCCCGTCGACGTATACGTCTTCTTAAAGTGTCAGCCTGCTGCTCAGGCTCTCTAAAAGTCACGTCCACTCGTCTACGTCTCGATCTTCTTAAAGTATCAGCCTGCTGTTCAGGCTCTCTAAATGCTACGTCCGCCCGTCGCTCTCTCATAGATTCAGAGTTCTGAATCCGTTCTACTGTCCTGTACTCTATGTTACACCTACGTCTCGATCTTCGTAAAGTGTCAACCTGCTGTTCAGTCTCTCAAAACGCTACGTCCGCTTGTCGCACTCTCCTAGATTCAGAGTTCTGAATCTACTCTACTGTCTCTCAAAGTATCAGCCTGCTGTTCAGGCTCTCTAAAAGCTACTGTTGTTCGTCGTAGTCTCCTAAATTCGGAGTATTCTGTTTGTTCAATTCGACGATAGTCAGAGGCCTGCCTACGGTTCGAGCGTCGCAGAGTATCAGCCACCTGTTCTGGCTGCCGATACTCTGAATTCGTCCGACGCTGTCTTCTATTTTCTGTATTGACCGATTGTTCGTTCTGTCGATAGTCGGCGTATGTGCGTCTTAATCTTCTATGGTCTGTATCTGTCGTTTGCTCATGCTGCCTAATTCGCGCTGATCGTCTCCTTACGTCGCTGACTATTTCTAATCTGTTCGCTTTCCGTATACTCCTGCTCAGCTTTACGATTCCTCTGCGAACTTGCATTTCTCTCCCTCTTTTCTACAAATAATCGCTATTTTCCCTATTTCTTCCATTTCTTAACTGCCAAGAACGCGATCTCTGTGATACAGACTGTCTAATAACTCGTGGAATTTCTTCAAAACATATGCACTTAAATATTATAAGTAATAACTATTAGTAATTATTATAAGATAATTATATATATTAATTAAATAAAATAAGACAAAATTTGAAAAATTGTAAAAATTATTAATTATGAAATTTACATACTGTGTTACTCCTAAGGAGGACACGATGCAAAAAAAATTAAGCACTTTCGATACGCGATACACAATGAACGATTATTTCCCTAAAAATATCGATTTTTATGTATATCGGTATTTTCAAAATAAAACATCGATTCATTCCTTAGCATCAGTGTCATAGCCTCTTTCCACCGCACGGTTTTCTTTGGTTTTCTTTGGTTTTTTCACGTTCAGGCCGAATGTTACCTTCGCCCCATGTAAAAACCCATAAGAAAAAAACGTCGGTTTTTCTACGTTCGCGAGCTACGTACGCACTTTTTGGGTAATTATCGATATTTTGATCGATATGACAACGAAAAAGAGCTCACCACTAAGAAAACAGCTGACATTAAAGTGCGCCAAGGTATGAAAATAGAAAAATTAAAATTTTATTTTGCTTTTTAAAGCAAATTTTGTATATTTTAGATGAGCCAAAAAACTCGAAAGCCGTCAATATCGTGGAGTGGCATCCACGAGGCTATGTTGTTCGAGTTATGGGAGGATATATGTAGTGCCTTTTTTGGCCAATCCACAAAGGCTCCACAAGGGTGCCAAACTTCTCCCTATTAATTCGAAAATTATCTTAAAAAAATGATTCGTTGTTTCCAGGAACATCGCGCTCCCAAAAACACCCATGCTGTTGCTAAAAAGTAAATGTATTTATGTAAATATTACATTGCTGCCAGCAAATCTACTTATGTACATAGCCCCAAACTGATGGCGATTTCTTTACTATTGGCAATGGCCTATACTCTATACTCCGCTAATTTTCCCTCCACTTCGTCAAAATCCTCATAAAAATCCTGCAATTTAATAAAATTTTCCATTTTAAAATGCGCGTGCTGTTTTTTGAATTGTTCGCCAACTCGTGTTTACATTTGAACAGCTGACATTTCAGAGCGGCCATATTGAGAATTTTACCGTTGCCCATATTTCTCGGTTCGTGCAGATGGAAACCCCGAAACGGGACTTTAAAAAACGTAGAAAAACTGAGTGAGGTGGAAAGAGGCTATCAATAAGCATATCAGAAAATGTCGCCCAAAAATTCAATGCTGGGTGCATCATTAAGTTTTGTAATAAATTTGAAAAATGGAATAAAACGTTTCTAATTACTATATTTTCAAACAAAAAGATAATTATTTATTTCCATATCCGATAGATATTCTTGATTTGACACTCCAATACAATCCGTGTAATTTAACACCAACCTAATACTAAATACACATACAATTGCAATATTGTAAAATTATGCGACCGATTTATTATCAAGCATCGATATATCGCGTAAAATCGATATCGATAAAACCGTCGTAAAATATACTGTTAAATCAAGCGCCTTGTCCCACTGTAGCCTGCTCAGCCTAA
Source organism: Drosophila nasuta (assembly GCF_023558535.2). Taxonomy (NCBI): domain Eukaryota; kingdom Metazoa; phylum Arthropoda; class Insecta; order Diptera; family Drosophilidae; genus Drosophila; species Drosophila nasuta. The sequence goes on along the minus strand of NC_083455.1, from coordinate 19,898 downwards.
CTGAGCAGTTACATTTACTCTCAATCTTGCGCTCTTTGCTACAGTTGTTGCATTTTAGTTATAAGCTTTCGCTCAACTTTTGTTTTCCTTTAACTACTAATGTCGGAATAACCGGCAAACAATAAATTGTCGCTCTCTCCTTTCGCAACTAGCAAACGAATTAGACGTGTTTTAATTTGCGCATCAGCAGCCTTCAAAGTGCCTCATCTTTTTTGCTCCCAACAACAACAAATATATTTTCGATTTTCGTAATTTTACATGGCGCCCGAGCAGGGACTACAAAAAAGACTTTGTTGATTGTTAATTAAACATAAAGAAAATTCAATTATTGCAATTGATAAGTTTAATTAATTTCACACCTTGTTGGCAGCTGAGTGCATATAATTAAAAACACATTCGTTTGCGTTGTTTCGTTGCTGGCCTTTTGGATTTATGGATCAATCAGAAGTCAACAGCTCTTCTGATGAACAGGTAACAGTGTCAACAACTGGAAAACTTTGTTAATAACTTTGGACCTGGTGACATTCATTGTGATTGTTTCCCAGTTCAGACTGTTATATCTTGTATTAAACAAGAGTCCAGTTGCCTGACACTGATTATTGAATTGTAGTGAACAATTGATGCAACACACATAAGTGAAATCCAAGTGCCAAAACATTGAAACCACCCCTCGCAACTTTATGATTATGCTTTCAGGTTCTCTATTACATTGAGTTAAAATAATAGCACCCGCGCATAATTTCAGTTATTTTTCGCTCTCTTTATTTGGTAATCTTCGCTCTCGCTTGCTTAAAAGGTTGCGCTCTCGCTTTGCTTGTTCATCTTCGCTCTCGCTTGCTTAATAAGTTGTGCTCTCGCTTTGTTCGATCATCTTCGCTCTCGTTGTGTTCGATCGTTTTCGCTTTGCTTGTTCGGCGCCGCTCAAATTAACATTGAAGCTACGCTCACTGTTGAGTTTGGCATTAGAAACATTCTCTTGAGTTCTTGCATTGGTGTTTCTCTTAATAGTAGAGTGTGTTTTCTCTTTGCTTAACTTGCACAACCCAGAAACATACACCAAGTCGCAATGTCGAAAGATAAAGGGAAGAATGAATTAAATCAAACCGTGATTGAAAATTGCCATAGTGCAAAATTAACGCTGTTATTCTCTAGATTATCAAAGCTAGAAGAAAGTATTGAGAGGCTTAGATTAACAGTGTTAAATGAAACAGGTTCCATCAATAAAATTGAGATCCAATGTCGTTTGGATATATTAAATAAATACATTGCAGATGCCATGGAGTTGCAATCTGAAATTGATTGCATTGACCCGGATAATTCTAGCCGTGCTTCCTTAGAAGAATTGTGCATTAAGACAAGGTCGTTGTATCTGATTAGTTTAAAGGAGCCCGATTCGGACCGAGTTGCTCAGCCAGCATCGTATAGGTCGCACTTGCCCAAAATGAACTTACCAAAGTTCAATGGTAAGCACTCAGAATACAAGCAGTTCATAAGCCTTTTCGAAAGTCTTGTAGATTCTGATAGGTCGCTTTCAAACATTGAAAAGTTTAATCACTTGATCTCATGTCTGTCTGATGAGGCATTAGGAACAATAAAGGCGTTCCAAGTTTCCGGTGTAAATTACCCAAAGGCTTTAGAAAACTTGAGGCGTGTATACGACAACAAATGTCTTATATTCTTCGAAACGATCGCACAATTGTTTCATATCTCGCCAATGAATAAACCTTCGGCATCTGGGTTGAGGACCATTATAGATACGGTTTCGGCAATTTTTGAAAATTTGTTGTCACTAGGTGATGAACGAGATATCACCAACGCGATTCTCATACATATTGTATTGTCAAAGGTTGACCATACAACCAAATCAAAGTATGAAGAACAGCTCGACTATAACAGGCTTCCACAATGGTCTGATTGTGTCGATGTTTTGAATAGGCGCTATCAGCATATTTCAGCTGAGGAAAGCTCGAAATATAGAACGAGCCCTAAGCCAGAACCGAGTCCCAAACGGACTACTAAAGCGTCGTATTCAGCGTCTAAGTCCAGCAACCCTAGTTGTCAGTTCTGTAACGCGAATCATTTTATAAGCAGTTGCCAAGGCTTCAGTGCACTGCCGGTTACAGAACGATTCAGTTTCGCCAAGACCCAGAACCTTTGTTTAAACTGCTTGCAGTCTGGGCATAGAATATCCAGCTGCACATCTTCAAAATGCAGAGTGTGTTCTAAATCGCACAATACATTGCTGCATAGATTCGATGCGTCAGCTCAGCCTCAGACCACGAGTATGAGCCAGCATCAACATCAACAGCCTGGTAGCTCGAGCGGCCAAGCATCGTCACATCCAGCGCACGTAGCTAAGCCAACAGCAGAAATTGACCATGTCATTCTGGCTACCGCTGTTGTGAAAATTCGCGATAGATTCGGTCAATTCCAATTGGCCAGGGCTTTGTTGGACTCTGGGTCTCAGGTCAATTTCATGACTGAAGAATTTGCCCAAGCTCTAAGGTTGTCGCGAGCCAACAAGTGTCTGACAGTTACGGCCATAGGAACGTCAAACTTGGTAGCCCGACATGAAGTGTCAACAACGATATCATCTCGTGTTAACAAACATCAGTTTGACGCCGATTTCTGGGTGCTAAAATCAATTTCGAACCAGCAGCCAGACAGCTTTATTCCAGTCAAGCAATTACAAATACCGGCTAACGTGGAACTGGCTGATCCTTATTTCTACAAGCCGCAGAGAATCGACTTGCTATTAGGAGCCGATTCCTTTTTCGACCTTTTGTGCACAGGCCAAATTAAATTGAATGACAGTGGCCCTCTGTTACAAAAAACTCTGTTGGGGTGGATTGTGTCAGGGCGGTGCAAAGGTATTCCGAGTCAGAACCCATTATGTGGTGCAACGACGTACTCGTCGGAAGATATACAACTTGACTCGCTGGTAGAAAGGCTATGGGAGTTAGAGAAAGTTCCAGATTTATCGAACGTCGCTAAATACTCGTCAGAGCAAAAAGCCTGCGAACAGGACTTTATTGACCGAGTGACAACTCTATCGACAGGGCGATTAGAAGTTTGTCTTCCTTTTAAAACAGACCCAAAAATACTTGGTTCGTCCTTCGAAACGGCAAAACGTCGGTTTCTTTCACTTGAACGCAAGGTTTCAAGAAACGCAACATTAAAGGAAATGTATGTTAGTTTCATGAAAGAATATATAGAACTTGGTCATATGTCTCCCGTTGATTTTCCACCAGGACCACACTATTTTATACCACATCAGTGCGTCCTGAGGCCTGATAGTGCCACCACCAAACTTCGAGTTGTTTTCGATGCTTCGTGCAAAACGACTTCAAATTATTCATTGAATGACATTCTAATGGTGGGGCCAACTATACAGAGGGAACTCTTCTCGTCGCTAATTCGCTTTCGTCTTAGTCGGTTTGCCCTCACGGCAGATATTACTAAAATGTATAGACAAGTAAGCATGTCTCCAAAGGATCGGATGTTTCAACTTATTGTCTGGCGTGAAAATCCGTCAGAAAAGCTTCAAATTTACCAACTGAATACAGTTACTTATGGCACTGCGTCTGCTCCTTTTCTGGCCATACGAAGCCTTCACGAACTTGGTGTTCGCCATAAGGAAACACATCCTTTTGGAGCTAAAGTCATCTGCAATGACTTCTATGTCGATGACATGCTTACTGGAGCTGACGATGCTGACACGCTGAAGGAGATTTGTGTCCAAGTGTCAGATATCCTAAGCTCCGGTGGTCTCCAATTGGCCAAATGGTACTCCAACCACCCTACTTTAATCAATGGGAATGAAACTGATAAAGTTCTCAGTTTCAACGACACAGATTCGACCAAAACATTGGGCATGCGGTGGACGCCAAAATCTGATATATTTCGATATCATTTGATTCCAGCTTCACCGATCTTAGCCCAACAAAACGCAACGTTTTGTCTGTGACAGCTCGTATGTTCGACCCACTTGGCTTGCTGAGCCCCATCAGTATTAAAGCCAGAATCTTACTGCAAGAGCTCTGGCAAAATCATCTAGCATGGGACGAAACTATCCCTATGCAGATGCATACGAGATGGGAGAGATTAAAAGAAAATCTACTAAACCTTGATAAAGTATCCATTCCACGATACACCAATTCCAGCAAAGCCAAGATCCAAATTCATGGATTTGCAGACGCTTCCAGCCACGCTTATGGCTGCTGTTTATATATACGAGCTAATCAGAATGGAAAAGTGAAATGTAAATTGCTTACATCAAAAGCAAAAGTTGCGCCTTTAAAACCAAGTCGATCCCAAGACTTGAGTTGTGTGCAGCGTATTTACTGGCGCAATTGTGGTCGTACGTCAAGCCAATGCTTGGCAAATGCGGAATCGACAGTGTGCATTTTTGGACAGATTCAGAAATCACACTGTATTGGATTAGAATGTCGCCTTCTTCGCTAGCAACATTCGTAGCAAATCGTGTATCCAGTATACAAGACCTCACACAAGATGTTACATGGAGACATGTGCCTTCTGCGTCAAACCCTGCCGATATTTGTTCTCGTGGGTGTGACATCGATGAATTAGTCGACTCGATATGGTTAGAAGGCCCACTATTCTTAATGGAAGAGCAGTGTGAGTGGCCTAAGAATCCTCATTTTTCATTGTCAACCGATTTAAAAACAGTGAAACAAAAAAATCAGCTCAGGTTTGTTTAACTACCAACCCTGATTTTCTGTCATCTATACTGGCTCGCTTCTCTTCATACAAAAGGTTAGTTCGAGTGATTGCCTATGTGTACAAATTCATTTGCTGGCCAAAAACTAAAAATTGTTCTTCAGCCCTTAGTAAACAGGAGTTGTATTTTGCCTCGTTAAAGTTATTTGAATTGGTTCAGCGGTCAGAATTCAACTTGGAATTTAAAAAACTAAAAGCAAATCAATTAGTTCAACCAAATGTTCAATCTCTCGCTCCATTTATTCAGAAAATCTCTGAGCCAGGAAAATCTCTTTCGTTGATCCGCGTAGGTGGCAGATTATTAAATGCACCGATTGACGACGATGCCAAGTTTCCAATCTTAATGTCAAAAAATTCGCCCTTGGTCAGACTGTATTTAAGAGACTTGCATCAGACCAACTGTCATGCTGGTGTTAAAACTATGATTTCGCTCTTAAGGCAAAGAATTTGGCTGATTAATGCTCGAAGAGAATGCACACAAATAGTTCGTGGTTGCATTCTTTGTTTTCGATACAAGCCAAAACTAATGGAACAAGTAATGGGGCAGTTACCAACTGATCGCTTGATTGCTTCACGTCCATTTCACATTTGTGGCGTTGATTTTTGCGGACCCATAAATGTCTCCTTGAGAATTCGGGGACGGCCTCCTTTAAAATGTATATAGCAGTATTTGTGTGTTTTGCATCAAAGGCTGTTCATCTAGAACTGGTTGCTGACTTGTCCACTAATTGTTTTATTAACCCTAAAAAGCTTCATCGCAAGGCGTGGCGTTCCACTTCGGATGTATTCGGACAACGCCACCAACTTCGTCGGGACAAACAACGTACTCAAGGAGCTACAGATGGAGTTCACGAAGCAGCAGGAGAAACTGCAGTTGTTCGCGTCGGAGATGGGGATGGAATGGCACTTCATCCCTCCTCGAGCCCCACATTTCGGAGGGCTGTGGGAAGCCGCGGTGAAATCCGCAAAGCATCTCCTCGTCCGGCAAATGGCCAACGCGTCACTGACGGAAAGCGAGGTCAGAGCTCATCTGGCAGATGTCGAGGCCATCCTCAACTCGCGGCCTCTCACTCCACTCAGCTCCGATCCCAACGATGGCGAGGCTCTAACGCCGGGCCATCTTCTAATCGGGCAAGCCATACGTTCGCTGCCGCAAGGATCCGTGCCAGACAGGCCCAACAAAGAGCTGACGTATTTGCGACGGTGGCAAATGTTATCCACGCTCAGACAGCGGTTTTGGCTCGCGTGGTCGAAGGACTACATCCACAACCTCCAAATCCGCACCAAATGGAAGTCTCCACAGCCCGGCTTGGAGGTCGGATGCCTCGTCCTGGTTCACGAGGACAACACGCCACCTCAGCGGTGGATAACTGGAAGGGTCGCAGGCGTAACCAGAGGAACAGACGGCCAAATACGGGTGGCCGAAATTAGAACGGGCACTGGTACATTCAAGCGCCCAATCCATAAATTAGCACGGTTGCCAGTGATTTGAAATCCCACGTCGGGTATTCCAAGGTGGCCGGTGTTAAATCAAGCGCCTTGTCCCACTGTAGCCTGCTCAGCCTAACTGAGCAGTTACATTTACTCTCAATCTTGCGCTCTTTGCTACAGTTGTTGCATTTTAGTTATAAGCTTTCGCTCAACTTTTGTTTTCCTTTAACTACTAATGTCGGAATAACCGGCAAACAATAAATTGTCGCTCTCTCCTTTCGCAACTAGCAAACGAATTAGACGTGTTTTAATTTGCGCATCAGCAGCCTTCAAAATGCCTCATCTTTTTTGCTCCCAACAACAACAAATATATTTTCGATTTTCGTAATTTTACATATACCTTTCAGCAACATTATTGCGTACACAATGGCTACACTCTGAACCAGCACAAAGTTGAAATGTCATTATGTTGCCTTGCAATGACCAAAATCGAAATGCCGTTCAAATTAAACATTTGCACTGAAAATTGCGTTCTTTTCGTTTTGACTTTTACCACAAAAAATCCGTTACTGGTAGCAGCCATAAACAACTGTGCAGCAACTTGTACGTCAATTCCAAATGAACCACAAAAAAAATTTATTATATATATATATATGTAAGTTAAGGCCAGACATTTCACAAAGTCGGTTGCCATGAACCTTTCTCATGCCCGACGACACGTGCGCTGCGTCGACACTTTTAGTCCAGCAACACTTGCGCAACTCAAGTGCAATGCCCAGACTTTTCCGGCCATCCGTGGGATCGCTGGATCAGCACCTCAACCAAGGTGCATTGCGCGCACCACGCGCAACTCCAAGGGACACCCGACACCAGCGGCTACAGCGACAACGGCAGCGACAACGGAAGCGACAACAGCAGCGGCAGCAGCAGCAGCGGTTTCTTAACATAATGTAGATTGTTTAAGAGTTAGTTCTAATCAAACCTTCAATAAAAAAAACACTTGCTTTTTTTTAAAAACCAAACTACCCAGTTTGTTAATTTGTATGTATATGTTCATATATACATATGTACATACACGTACATTCACATGTATGTATATATAAATACATACGCATGAATCTATGTGTGTAAATACGCGTTATTGTTGCATTAAAGCGGCTAATACTTATTGCTATTTATTAAAATTGCTTCTCGAATATCTTATAAGATTATTTTCCGATCACAAGCAAATTTTCAAGAACTGGTAAGAATATTTAGTTGGTCAACCAAATGAGGCATGCTGCAGCAGCCGTTTGTCGCCAAACAAAATTATTTCTTTAATAACTTTGACAGGGCGGCAGTGGGCGTGGATAAAATTTGAAACCAACTTGAACTGAATTATTGTATGTATATAGCATTAAAAAAATGTATGAGTCCCGACTGGGACTCGAACCGGCGCACCGCCAAATGTTGGGCTTGCACACTACCAGCACACACCAATATAGGCGAGCATGTGGATATATAGACAGTGTCTATTAGACACAAACATACATATGTACATACAAACGAAAACATAGCAGGCGTTTTTGCCCATACAAAAGTATTTCTCTAATAACATCCACAATTTTTATTTATAATTATTGTAAATACGATTAAAAAAAAACAAGTAAGAAAGCTACAGTCGACTGTACTCGACTTTGAATAAAAGAAATATATTTTGCGGTATTTTTCTCAAAAATATACCAAATATACTACAAAAATACTAAAAAATATACCGAATGGTATATTTGGTATATCTATATAGTACCGCATTCAAAATATACTATAGACTGCACAATATACCAGATTGTCAGAAAAAGCAACCTAGACCCCTAGTAAGTGGGCGTTATTGGCAAACAAATGTATTTCTATAATAACTTCGACAATTTTTATCTGATCGCAACCAAATTTTCAGGAATCATAACTACTATAGTAATTTTTATATATTCCAAAATTCGGACAGACGGACATGGCAAGATCGTCTCGGCTGTTGACGCTGATCAAGAATATACAGTAGATCGCAGTTTATTTCGTGCAGTTGCAAACTAAAAGTTTAAACCTCCATTGCTCCTAAACCATCAAAGATATTTCAAAAATTTAAAAGCAATTTTTTAACTTGTAGTAATAACATCTTTAATAAACTAAAACAAACTTCATATTTATCAAACTTACAGAATAAAAGAAGAAAAACAAAAATATAGAAACTTTTCACGCCGCAGTTTATTTCGTGTACTTCAAGAATGTTTATTTCTACATTCCAAAAATTAACCTAATATTTTGTGTGGCCTCCTCTCTGCTTTAGGACAGCATTCAGACGGTCTTCCATTGAGGACACCAATTTTTTGGTCGTTTCGACTGGAATTTTTTGCTATTCTTCGACCAAAGCAGATTTTAAAACGTTTTTCTTTTAAATCTGTCGTTTTCGAATAGAGGAGTCCAAAATTTGCCATAGATTTTCGATTACATTTAAGTCTGGTGTTTGTGCTGGTGTTTTCACAACGTGTGGACAGACGAGCCAGGTCTTCACAATTCCAGTCGTATGTCAGCCAGGCTGCAATAAGATCAATGAATTCTGATGTGGTCAAGTCCAAAGATGTCCTGGACAGTAGAAGAGCAATAGAGTCGCTGAACGCATCTGCGGTCGGGCGTATCTATTGGATCCCAAGCCACCAGGGCATCGATGGCAACGAGATCGCAGACACTCTCGCCAAAGAGGGCTCGCCCAAAGGTTGGGCTCGATATCGGTAACATGTGCAATGTTCCTATATTTCTGCGAACTCTAGGCAGGGAAATTGAAGTGCGCTTTAGACTTCAGTGGGACGCGAGCTGGCGCAATACCAACTCGTGTAAAACTGCAAGGCTGATGTGTGCTTCAATAAACAATAACCTAACCAATTTCGTCATGCAGCTTTCAAGGAAAGACTGCAGACTAATGCTCGGCATTTTACCTGGCCACTGTCTGTCAGCTGTCCATGCTGTTGGGATGGGCATCGCGAACAGTGACCAGTGTAGGAAATGCAACGAGTCCGGGGTCCGGATGAAATACCTTGTTTCGCCGTTACATAACGAACTTCGTGATGTTTCCCGGCTACCACCTAGGATGCTGCTGGCCTTCTCAAAAAAACATCCATACTGTGCGACTTCTGAGACAAAGACACCCTTCACCGGTACAGCTATGGACCTCTATGGTCTATGCTTCGCCCCTAGTACGGGCGGCCGGTTTAGCCTAACCTAACCTTTTATACCCGCTACCCTTAGGGTAGAAGGGTATTATAACTTTGTGCCGGCAGGAAATGTATGTAATAGGTAGAAGGAGGCATCTCCGACCCAATATATATTCTTGATAAGCGTCAACAGCCGAGACGATCTAGTCATGTCCGTCTGTCCGTCCATCCGTATGAAACACTGGATCTCAGAGACTATAAGAGATAGAGCTATAATTTTTTTCGACAGCATTTGTTATGTTTGCACGCAGATCAAGTTTGTTTCAAATTTTTGCCACGCCCATTTCCGCCGCCGCAAATCAAAAAAAATCGAATAACAAGCGTAACTTTAGAGCTAGAGCTGCGAATTTTGGTATATGCAATAATAACTATAGTAATTGTGATTCCTGACTTGGTTACGATCAGACAAAAATTGTGGAAGTTATTAAAGAAATACTTTTGCATGGGCAAAAACGCCTGCTTACTAGGGATTTTAGCTGCTTTGTCCGACAATCTGGTATATCATGCCGTCTATGGTATATTTTGAATGTGGTACTATATCGATATAACAAATATACCATTTGATATCATTTTAGTATTTTCGATTTTTTGGTATATTTAAAAAAAAATACCCCAATATTTTCCTTTTATTTAAAATGGGTAGCGGGTATCTCACAGTCGAGCAAACTCGACTGTAACTTTCTTACTTGTTTAATAATATATTTGGCGCCCAATCGTGTGGCCTGTTTTTTGTATGAATCTATACATGGCCTATAAAATATATACTCTAGAATCAATACCATCTAGTGTTTCAAGTCTTTTTTGTTTGTCTTTATGCATATTTGTGTACTAGCTTAGTCTCTTTGTGTCTGTGTTATTATCGAGAAAGTAATACCTCATAAGATCAGCACCAAAGCACCTAACCAAGACGGTAGTGGTTGACGTTTTCGAAAATAATAGCTTCAACGTGGTTCAATATTAAACGGTCAAAATGTCTATGTGTCGTTTATACGCTATCGTATTTCTTTAGGTGTAAAGCTTACTTTGAAAAAATTCGTGGACCAGATCTGCCTCTTGCGGTAAGCAAAGCACCTAATGAAAACGATGGAAATAAATTAGTACAACAAAATTAATTCAGCAATTGACAACTAAACTCATTGACTGAAGTTTCATAGTCCCCTGGTGGCGCAAGTCAGCTTAGTGTGTTTAGTATTGTTAATTGTCCGTCTTTAGAAGTTTACAGATTAGTATGCATGCTTGGTTTTGAAATGCCAATGTAAAAAATTCTACTAATATTGGTAGTAGATCCAGTTCGCAGCCAAGGCAGCCGACTCTAAGTCTCCAAACTTCGCAACCGGTTGTAGCTCAGCCAGTGGCAAGTGCTATTGGCCAAGAAGTACAGCAGGCAATTGTGGCTGCGATGTCAGCAGCATTAGTTCAGCAGATGCAGATGATATCGCAGGTGATGGAAAATGGTTTTCAGAGATTAGTTCAGCAAGAGCTTGCTGTCAATACTGAACCAATTCAATCTATTCCAAGACCTTCTCCTCCAAGTCCACAGCATCAAAGCTTGAAGAGTTGTTTGGATTACCAAATCGGCTAGAAACGAATCCGTTGGTAAATCAGAGAGCGCTGCAAGTTGGTGTCAACTCTTTCCCACTGGGTTCAAAACTGAGTAATAGACTGCGACCCGACAGAATTAGCCAGATTATTGCTAATTGGAATCTGAGATACTCTGGACATTCGTCTATGTCGATATATCGCGTAGAATCATTGACTCGGCAAACTCTGGACGGAGACTTTGAGTTGCTAGCCAAATATGCGAGTAATCTGTTTGAGGGTAGAGGAAGTGAGTTTTTCTAGAGGTACCACAAAAGCGTAACAGAAGTTCGCTGGGCAGATTTGTGCAAAACGTTGGAAACCCAGCTTACGGATGGTAGAACCGATTTGGAGATTCGACAGCTATTTCGGAACGAAAACAGAAAGCCAACGAATCTTTCGATCAGTTTTATGAAGCCATTGTGGCATTACCAGATCGTTAAAACAGCCCAATGGGGGAGCAGTCCATAGTGGAGGTTTTGCGAGCTAATTTGCTGTCTGAAATTCAACATGAAATTTTGTATGTGCCAATATTCAGCATTAAGCAGTTGCGTCACATTGTTCGTACGCGAGAGAGGTTTTTGAAAACCATCTTAAATGCACCAACCATCCCAAGAGGTTTACCGAGACGGCATGTAAGCGATGTCACAGTCCAAGCCAGCATGGATGAGGAGGATGCTGATGTTGTTTCAGAGAATCTGGAGGTAGATGCTCTAGCTCTAGCTCATATTGTAATTGTGGGAAGAGTGGTCATCGATATCAAGACTGTATAGCAGAACGTAAAGTGTTTTGTTATGGTTGTGGTAAGCGTGACACTTATCGACCCAGTTGCACGAAGTGTGCTATTCAAAAAAACCATTATGGGCGTGCACCGTTAACAAGTACACGCAAACAAGTCGTGAAGGGTACCAACACCGATTAGATGAAGATAAGACTTTAACCAATATAGTACCAGAAGTTCAACTAAGACCGGCAAAATCTATTATTTCGGATGTACATAGTGCATACATTTAGATAATGTTTGTAGTTCAGGTATTCGCAATAAGCAGCGGAAGGGGAACTATATAATAAGTAGAAAGGAGGAAAAAAAGAGCGTCAATTGTAGACATCACTGGCGATCTGGAAATACTGACAAACAATACTGAATATACGTTCATTCCTGTTCCTGTTCACAAAGATTTTATATCGTGCCGACTTTGTCGCAAGATTTGTATTTGGGTATTGAGTTTTGGAGAGATTTGCCGATGTGTTTGATGCACCAGGCTCACACTAACTGCATTGCCTTATTTACATTTAATGATCCGCAGCAATTTGAGTTGACATCTGAGCAGAAAACGGAACTTGTCACTGTTATCAAACAGTTTCCTTCGTTTGCAGAAAAGGGGTTAGGAAAGACCAATTGGCTAACACACGATAATGAGGTGACGGACTGCAAACCCATAAAGCACCGGCATTATGCGGTGTCACCAGCGGTGGAAAAGTTGATGTACCACGAACTCGATCGAATGTTAGCGTTAGGAGTAATTGAAGAGTCGCGGTTTTGGTTCAAAAACCTGGGAAAGTTCGGCTTTGTTTGGATAGTCGGAAAGTGAATGAGGTGACCATTAAGAACGCTTATCCGATGCCGTTAATAGATGGAATCTTGAGTCGATGCCAAAAGCTGAATTTATATCAAGCATTGACTTGAAAGATGCGTACTGGCAAATTCCATAGTCACCAAATGCACGAGAGAAGACTGCGTTTGCCGTTCCCGGCAGACCATTATATCAAAATACGGTCATGCCTTTCGACCTTACTAATGCGCCACAGACCATGAACAAACTTATGGACAAAGTCATTCCACCTGAATTGCGAAATGAAATTTTCGTATATTTGGATGACTTGTTAGTAATGTCTGACACTTTTGAAAAGCATTTAGTGGTCCTCAGACAACTGGTAGATCACTTAACACTGGCAGGACTCACCATCAATGTTGAAAAGAGCAAATTTTGCTTGCGAGAGGCGAAGTACTTGGGGCATGTCATAGGTCAAGGTACGATACAAACTGACCCTGACAAGGTATCAGCCATCCAAGAGTTTTCAGTGCCAAAATCGATTAAGCAAGTGCGACGATTTTAGGGAACAACAGGCTGGTATCACAAGTTTATCCATAACTATGCTGGTATTGCGGCTCCGATATCTGATACTTTAAAGCAGAAGCGTAAGTTTTTGTGGTCAGATGAAGCTCAGAAGGCATTTGAGTTACTCAAAGATCTAATGTGTAAAACACCAGTGCTGCATAGTCCAGATTTCACCAAACCTTTTGCAATCCATTGTGATGCAAGTCACACAGGTGTTGGAGGGGTACTGATGCAAAAAGATAGTGAAGGTAACGATGTACCAATTGCGTTTATGTCACGGAAATTTAATAAGTGCCAACGCAACTATTCAGTTACGGAGAAGGAGTAGTAATGTGCGTAAAGAAATTTCGTGCTTATGTGTAAGATTGCGAGTTTTCGATACACACCGACCATGCGTCATTAAAATGGCTAATGTCGCATACTGACTTAAGCTCGAGGTTGGCAAGGTGGGCACTTAAGTTGCAAGCCTTCTCGTTTAAAATCGTCCATATGAAAGGCAGTCAGAACGTAGTACCTGATGCTCTTTCTCGCACTTACACCGAGGACTTATCTTCGCTAAGTGTCGATAAGGTAGTAGATACTACCTCAATTCATTTCAGGTCGGCAACTAAGAGACAAAGTTAAGGCCCAGCTATCTCAAATGCCTGACTCAAAAATAGTATATCAAATTATTTACCGCCGTTCTGAACATGTGGCGACAAAACAAGTCGCTGATGACGAGTGTTGGAAAGTGTGGATTCCAAAAGATCACATCGCTGAGGTGTTGAAGGAATGTCATACTTCTTCACTCGCCGCGAATAATAGAATCACCAAAACTTTAGAACGTGCAAGGCGATATTTCTATTGGCCAAATATGCTAAGTGACATAAAAGCTTTTGTCAGCAATTGCGATATCTGCAAAGTCACAAAGCATTCAAATTAGCCATTGCGACCACCTTTAAGACAAAACACAGTGGTCCGGCGTGTATGGGGAGAGCGGCCAAAAATACTTCTAGTTGAGGTAGGGACTTGAAACTTTGCAGAAAATTTTTATACCCGCTACCCATAGGGTAGAAGGGTATTATAACTTTGTGCCGGCAGGAAATGTATGTAACAGGTAGAAGGTGGCATCTCCGACCCTATAAAGTATATATATTCTTGATCAGCGTCAACAGCCGAGACGATCTAGCCATGTCCGTCTGTCCGTCTGTGTGTCTGTCCGTAAAACACTGGATCTCAGAGACTATAAGAGATAGAGCTATAATTTTTTTTCGGCAGCATTTGTTATGTTTGCACGCAGATCAAGTTTGTTTCAAATTTTTGCCACGCCCACTTCTGCTCCCGCAAATCAAAAAAATCGAATAACAAGCGTAATTTTAAAACTTGAGTTGCGAATTTTGGTATATACAATAACAACTATAGTAGTTATGATTCCTGAAAATTTTTTTGCGATCAGATAAAAATTGTCGGAGTTATTAAATAAATACTTTTGTATGGGCAAAAACGCCTACTTACTAGGGGTCTTAGTTGCTTTGGCTGACAATCTGGTATATTGTGTCGTCTATGGTATATTTTGAATGCGGTACTATGTCGATATACCAAATATACCATTTGGTATATTTTTAGTATTTTTGCAGTATATTCGGTATATTTTGAGAAAATATTGCAAAATATATTTCCTTTATTCAAAATGGGTAGCGGGTATCTCACAGTCGAGTACACTCGACTGTAGCTTTCTAGTACCGCGTCGACGATGGTCGTGGATTTTTCCAAATACAAATAGAATTATTTGTCTTCGAAACAAGCCTTAGGGGTACATATGAGGTTGAAAACAAGCTATTATCTGATTGGTCTGTATCTGCTACTTTTTGCTTATATTGCGCATGGCCAGTGCTACCATCGAAGCCCCATTTCCCTATTAAAATCAGATTTTGTACAGAATCAGCTCCTATATTATAAATAACTTCTTTCTGAAGCTGCAATATACGAGTTACTGTATGATCTAATAAATTTTGAAGTTCAACTTCAGCGTGGGATTCGTTAACTGTAATGTTATCGGGGTAGCATTTGGTTTTGGTCATCAGTATGTTATTGTTAGGGTTGTTGATAATATATCAAAATATCAATATATCGATATTTTTTCTAAAAATGATATATTTATATCGTGATATTTTTTTTGCCCAAATATCGAAATCACGATATTTTTTTTTTTTGATATTTTTTCCTTGGTCACTCTAAATTCAAAACGTCGATTGAAACTTTCAATTTAAACTTAAATTAAATTTGAAATTTGACAGAAGAATAAAGGGAAAAATTAATGTTAAATCAAATTACACAAACATAACAGGCGGCACCGCGAAGTGCATTCAATCTCAATCTCATTCAACTCAATCACAAAAGAATTGAGCGGTGTGTCGGAGAAAAAAAAGGAGCTGAAACTATACTTTAGTTTGCCCCAAACTGCGTGGGAATGTAACCCGCCGGAGGTGTGGAAATCCCATATGGCGACCATGCCGGGCCTTTACAAAGTGGTCATGCGACATTTTATCACTCCAGGCAGCTCGGTGCCTTCAGAGCGGTTGGCATCCGCAATAAAATGTGTAGTTTGCGATGCTAGAGTGTTTTTAAAATCTTTAAATTCTGCCAATTGGGCTTGATGTTAAATTTAGATACATATAAGACATAAGACATGTATATATATATATATTGATTAAAAATATAATAAAAAAATGTAAGTTTATAAATCTTGTTTTCTTTTTTTGGGTTTTCTTGGATAAAAACCCATTTTTATTAAAAAAAAACAAAAATATCAAATATATCGATATTTTTCGGTGATATTTAGAAATATTATTATCATATTATTTGATAACAAAAAATATCATCGATACGATATTTTTTAAAATTTTCGACAACCCTAGTTATTGTAACTAAGTAGTAAATGATACCCGATTTTGAAATTTACAAATGAGCGTATTAATAAATATTGATGTTTTGTTAAATTTGCTTTTACGAATAGCGATAAAACTACTTCAATATTAGCTTCGTTGCATAAATTTTACGGTTGTACATTTGATGAGCGCATATCGAAAGCAGCAGACTCATCGCATTTTGCAGCCGCGGCAATTCTTCGACGTTTCGTCCTTTTGGAGCACTCTGCAAAATTTTTCTTTGGACGACCACGAGCCACTGTTGAAGGTTCTTGTTGCGCATCGCATTGTTTCGCAGCTATGGTCTCGTTTATTGCCAACCAATTAGAATAATTTCTTAAAACGGCTAATCGGGTACGTTTGCACTTTAGCCAAAACTTAGCAAGCTCCTTGCAAACATAGTTCAGACATTTCTCGAACTCTGCCTGATTAAGCTGATATCCCAAATTACAAGCATGTTTAGATATTAGCCGACTTTTCTTTATTTGAACCTGCTTCTCCACACCAAATCTCAAAAGCATGCAAACGTGAAAATTGGCATTCATAAGAGGCTCCTAAGGAAATAATAAGTTTTTATTTTAAAGAAAAGAATATAAACAGAAAACTCAACACACAAATAACAACAAACGACAACACAAACCAACAAACGGATACAAACAACAACACACAGCAGAAGCACGTGCTTTTTTTCAAATTGAGGTTAGGTTACCTTTTTGTATTTTGCAAGCCGCACGGCACCTTACGGCACTTGAACTAAACTTTCTTATATTCTTAAAATGCTTAAGAATATTATACAAAAAGATTTGTGAATGCCAAAGAGTGCCATCACAACTAAAACTCTAACCAAACACAGAACAGACAAACTAAGAACGTTCACAATTATGTACTAAATACAACAATGATTTACACAAAACACAACAAATACTACATATACTTTTTATTGTAAAAAGAGAAGTTAATACCTTTCTTTAAAATATTAATCACTTTCATGGCACAAACACTTGTATTAAAAATGTTTAAAAAATTAGACCATCTGTCTAAATATCCATTTTTGCACCCCGTAAAAAGATTCACAGCGGAGACTGTAGTGCGGTTCTTGGAAGAGAACATATTTCATTGCTTCGGTGTCCCAGAAGTTGTTGTATCCGATAATGGAGCCCAATTCAAGTCGGAAAAATTCAATGAATTGCTCAAAAAGAACAAGATACAGCATCGTTATACGGCTTATGCGCCGCAAGCGAAGGCTTCAGAGCGTGTCAATCGGTCAGTGCTTGCTGCTATTAAGGCGTATATTAAGCCTGATCGGACAGATTGGGATGAGTCGCTGAACTTTATTGCTTGTGCGCTTCGATCCCGAGTCAGACGCAAGTTAGGTTCCGCGTATTATGGATTGGATGATTTACAGGCAACTTTATAGGCAACTTCCATGCGAAGGATATTAAGCAATAATCGCTTATCTTCGCATCGTTGCAATCAAGCTACCTCCAAGCGGGAGGAAGTTTGTTGTTACTACGACTAAGTGTGATTTTGCCAGGGGGATGTGTAATAGGCCGCTTGTCGTAGCAGAATTTAACTAAGCCTAAAAGTATACAATATTTTTTTCTTTTTCTTCATATATATTTATACCTATTATTTATTATATTATTTATTTATATGTTTATTGTCCTATTTATTTTATATTATGTAATTTGTTTAGTTGTAGAAAATTATTTTTTGTCTGGGAAAATGGTACTAAATGTTTTGTCATGTTTTGTGTTGAGAAGTGGTCATCCGTGGGACTGAAAGCTCAAAATAGCGCTACCTATTGGTGAACTAGTCAGGTTATGTGAAAAAACTGAGAAAAAAAGTGTGAAAAAGTGCATGTGACTGAAACTAAAAGTATACCTCAGTGAAGTATTTAAATTTTTCATAAAACTTTATGTTCACACATATTATTTTAACAAATGGCTCTGTTCCACCAGACACAAATTTTGTATCAGTTAGAAATTGAACCATGAATAACACTGGAAAATATCGCATACAGTCGATTTGCGATGACAATTGACAGGATAATTGAGAAAATATGTATGCGTCAATGTAAGGACGTAAACAGTTATTTATTGTGAATCACAATTTGTGAAATACAAACAAGTAAGAAAGCTACTGTGACGCACCATACTGCGCCACAAAAATAAAACAATAGTCCGAAAACTTACATACCAGAGTGTTCTCTTATACATGGTCACTCACCCAGCTGTGCTGAGTTAACAGCGCAAGGGTAACGCAAAAAGAGTTCACAGAGTGTGCGCAACGCAAATATGAGCAAAGAGAGTTCGCAGAGCATGCGCAACGCAAATATGAGCCAAGCAAGTTGACAGCGCGTGCGCAAATTTAGGAAAAGAAAGTAAAAAGCGAGTTGGCAGAGCCAAGACCTTGACCTAGATAAAAAGGCGAGAGTAGGAGGAGCGGCTCTCACTCTGATAAGAACTTGCCAGTGCGTAACACTTTTACCCGCGAGTGACAAAGCAAAAGTCTAGAAACACGTGCAAAGTATTCATCGAAAAGTTCCATCACGCAACACACGAAGATTTTAAAGGTACGTTCCAAGCTGAACGCTGATACCCTTTTTTTACACTTTAATCATTCCCTATTGCTCCCCGTTCAACACATGCGATTACGCATAGCCATTAGCATAGTCATTGTATTAACCCCCTTCGAGTGCGACAACGCACTAACACAACCACACTAACGATACATTGTTTCCTTTTCGCCACGTCTTTCGCTCGTCGTTATTTACCTTTTCACACAACGCACATATTTTTCCCAGCTCACCGTGGTAGTGTGATTACAGATTACTACAGTCGACGCTGAAAAAGTGTGTATAGTGTGACTGTGCCAGTGTGATCACACGCCAGCATTTGTCTCACTCATACTGTGTGCCCCGTCTTTTCCCGTATTGTTTGTGTAAGGCAAAGTGCCCGTTCGCGTTAACCGTAGTACAGTCGACACTGTAATAGTGGGTATAGTGCGGCCGTGTCAGTGTGATTACACACCAATACTCGCCTCACCTACACCGTACGTCCCGGTTACGATTCTCCGCGAGGTATACCTAACTCCCGCTAGCCGTAATAGTGTGACTACAAACTATTACAGTCGGCGCCGGAATAGTGTGTACGGTGTGATTGGCCAGTGTGATTACACACTCACAACCATTTCACCCACGCCGCGTGCTACGATTCATACTATTCGTCCGAACCCCCGTTCCTTCCCGTTAGCTGTAGTAGTGTGACTACAAACTACTACAGTCAACGTCGGAACAGCGTGTACAGTGTAATTGGGCCAGTGTGATTACACACTCACAACCATTTCACCCACGCCGCGTGCTACAATTCATACCATTCGTCCGAACCCCCGTTCCTTTCCGTTAGCTGTAGTAGTGTGACTACAAACTACTACAGTCGACGCCGGAACAGCGTGTACAGTGTAATTGGGCCAGTGTGACCACACACTCACAACCTGTTCACCCACGCCGCGTGCCCCGTTTTCCACATTCTTCGCACAAACCACAACTCTTCCCGTTTAGCTGTAGTAGGGTGACTACAGCCACTACAGTCGACGCCGAAAAGTGTGTACAGTGCTGCATAGTCGGTGTGCTTCACACTGACTTCCGTGACAACTTCCCCGTGTAACAACCCTATCGACGTTGGACCCGAGAACAACCCCAGAAGCAGAAATATTCACATCATTGTTGACAAATCTGTTGCCAGAGAAATAGCAAATAAAAATAAACAACGTTACAAATTGAAAACTCCTGTCTTTTCTTTACAACTTGATCTCCATTCGCCTACGAAGATCGTCTCACACCTTGAGATACTCGACTTGTAGGGTTTCAGCAAACATAA